>NC_072874.1:7335465-7992965 GCF_028858705.1 Grus americana
GTCGCTGGTGGCTGAGTGGCAGGTCCCCCCCGAGCTGCTCCATCTGCCCTGCACACAGCATCCGCGATGGCAGCGCCTGCTGCTGTGGGTGACGATGGCTTGTTGGCTTCTCTTCCAATACCGAAATGTTTACGTGGGGAAAACTGCCTGCTGATTTATTTTTTCTTCAGGGGAGAAGATCGCAATGCTACTGCCCAGTCCCTGCCTCCAGGGACCTGATCCCCCTTCCTGTGCGTGCCAAGGTCTCCATTCTGCTGGGCTGGAATTTCCCCAGAAATCTTTTCCTGCCAAAACCCTCACATTTTGCATTTGTCCTCACTTGGACTGAACCGTGCTTCAAAGCCAGGGCTTTTTTCTGGGGAGGGGACCGGTGCTCTGCAGCTGGCTCTCATAGCCATGAGAGCTGGGGGGTCCCCGCAGTGCTGCCCTAGGGTGGCAGGGCCCTGCCATGAGCCAGCTGCGGACCCTCTGCTGCTCCTGGAGCCCAAACCCAGCACTCATTTGCTTCTGACCTTTGCGATCTGTCCAGATGCAGCCTTTCAAGACATCTTACCTGGCTGTGCTTGGCCTGGCTCTGCTCTGCTCCCACCCCAGTGCATTGCACTGGCATGACTGTGGAAGGGATTTATCCCTACACATCTCTGCCTGCTCCTGCCTCACTCACCTCCTGCCTGCTCCCTGCCAGATGGAGCAGCAGAGCAGGCTGCATGGCTCCAGCCATGGCAGAGCTCTTCTAAGCTTGTTTGGTTTGTGTTGACATGCCTCCCCGCTGCCGCGCTGTGCCCATGGCCCTGCTTTTGGGGCACAGGACTGATGGACACTGCTCATCCTGCTGGGCTGCGTGCAAGGGGCCCAGAACCATCCCAAGTGCCCCGTGCGACTGCAGAGAGGCAATGACAGCGTGACAGCCACCGTCCAGCCTTCCTCGGGGCCACAGTGCGGCTCCAAGCAGGACCCCCAGCACGTGGAAGGAAAGGGGGGAACTGATGTATCTCTCTCCTAGCAGCTGAAAACAGAAAGGATACACCACCTCCCCCTCCTGTGCCCCAGGAGCAGATAGCGCAGGGACTCTCAGACCTCCTCAAACCATAGACCATGCTGCATTTCTCCCAAAACTCCTCTGCCAAGCCCTCAAGCTGCGGGTCGGAGTCCGGAAGCAGAGCTGAGCGGCTGAGGACAGAGAAGGTGCTCCCTGCCTGGAGCATCCCCTCCATGGAGGTGGTGTGAGCTTTGCCCCTCTGATCTGGGGAGACATCCCTGCTTGGCTCTGAATCCCACAGATCCCAACGCCAGGCAGCACGTCCCCACCCCTGCAGACCTCGGGAAGAGCTGTCCCCACATCCCCTTTGCTGGCTTAAAGCACTGCTGGGGACACAGATTGTCCCCAGGCCAGACCCCCCCACTTGGCTGTCATGCAGGGCAGTGCTGAGATGGGAGACCTTGCCTCCTGCTCCAGGCAGCAGGACCATCCCCTCTCTGCTGCACTCCCCCACACACGTTGCCGGGGTTCAGTGGGGTGTTCAGACGAGGGTTTCCTCTCCAGTGACACCTGTGGTGCCTGCAGGACTCGGTGCAGTTACAAACCACGCACATCAGGCTTCAGTGCTCTCAAAGTGGGAAAAAAAGAGCCAGCATCCTGCAGGAGAGCTGCTACAGTGCTCCTGAATAAGAGCCACTTCTGCCGGCACTCGTATCCTCTCTGCCTGCAAGCAGGCAGCCCGCACTTGGGAGCAGGCAGCTGCCCTTGGGCTGCACAGCTGGGTGGGCAGGAGCAGCACACCTGGGAGAGGGGCTGGGGGATGCTGAGCCAGGCAGAGGGGCCACCAGCCCTGACCTCTGTCCCCTGGTCTCTGGAGCCTCTTCACCCCGCAGAAATCCCGACCCACCGCTGCGAAAGGGGCCTGGGAATTTGTTGGTGTCCTTCCTGCCTCCCTTGCAGTGCCAGGCTTGTCCCCATGCCAGCTTCACTTCAGTATTATTCTAATTTAGGGAACTGATGCAAAAGGCTGTCCTGGCAGTTCGACTTGGCTTGGGCTGGGGTTATTTTGGTTTAGCTTTAGTCATTTGAGGACAGGTCACGCTTTATCCAAGCCTATCTCCACATGGCAAGGGTTTGCAGGGGGTCACAGACATCCACAGAATGAGTTAAAGCAAGCTCACTGCCTGAGCCCGGCAGCGTTGGGGGTGCACAAAGCCCCCGAGGTGCAGCCCAGGAAAACTGCACAGGGCTTCTGCTGCAACTTCAGAATATCCTCAGCCCTGCACAGACACTCGTGCTCCCCTGGGGATGCTCTAAAGCATGTTACTGAGCTGGGAACAGGCTGACACGAGTCCAGCTGGTGGTGACACCCCTGTCCTGAGCTGTGGTCACAGTCAGCTGCCCACCCGTAACACTGGGCTATTGCAAACCCTCCACGAGCGCTTTTATTCCCCTAAACCTTGGCAGGTCTCTGCAGCCTTGCTGGGGGAGGGTTGCCTTCCAAATGGGCTGGATGGACCTCACCCTCTCCCGTCCCTGCGGCTGGGTGCGGCTGGCACCGGAGTGTCTGCCCTCCTCTGCTGCTGCCACCCACTCGTCCCCCAGGACACACACAGCCCTGGGTTAAATGGGGGAACACTGGGGTGGGACAAGGTCTGTGGCATCTGGGAGCATCAGCATGGGGGGCAGGGGAATGGTCCCCTCGGGCGCTGACCTGCCAAAGCAGGGATGGGGAGGAGGTGTTGCTGCGGGGGGTGGGGGTGCGTGGCACAGCATGCATGTATGCCGTGGGTTCCTGGCACTCACCTGCGGCACATCCTGGCACGGCCCCGCTTTGACAAGCCCAGCCTTGTTACTTCAAGGTCAGACATAGGGCTTACCCTCTCAGCTGCGTCTACAGGTAAGTTCGACATGCTGGGGGTGTTGCTGCAGACTGAGGCCAGGGAAAGCACCACACAGATCCCCAAGATGTCCAGGGAACCCTCTTAGCCTCCAAAGCGGGATGCTGAGTCCAACCTGCCATTTGGGAATGGTCCCGAGCGGGCTCCATGTACCTGCTGTGTCTCCATGCCCAAGAGCTGGTTGTGTCTGGACAAAGCTGTGCTCTCGCTGTGTGGATGGCTGAGTTCCTGTGCTTGGGTTCATGCAACATCACGGGTTGCTTTCCCAGCAGAAGCAATGTCTTCTGCACAGCAGGGACCACAGCACGCGGTGGAAACGCCAGTCTCGTGCTGGGAAAGTACCTGAGCCAGGCACAGAGCGGGGCTGCCCATATCCACAGCACAGTGGCCGAAGGATCCCAAGTGTGATGTGCCATTACTGGGAAACCAGGTGTCTGCAAGGGAATCAGTGCTCAGCCCCGAGAAACATGCTTTTCCTGTGGATTTGAGCATGAGGGTGTTTCCTTCACATACTGTCATGTTGTCACGTTGGAGCACGCAGCCTTGCTGAGTCCTGGTTTTTATTTAGCTGAAGTCACAATCCCCTGATGATCCTAGGATCTCAGGCACGTGCACGCTGCAGAAAGGGAAAGGAGCCACCAGGGCTTGGCACCCAGACTCTCCCATTTGGTTCAGGAGACCCTTGAGGAGGTGCAATGGCAGGACAAGTTTCATGGCTGAGGGAAGCAGCAACAGCAATGCCATCACGCGCTGCGTCTGGAATGAAGCTGCAAAGCATCCGGGAGCCATGCACAATGCAGTCTCCTGCAGAGTAAAATTGCACCCCCATCTGCAAGCCTCGAGGCAGGAGCTGATGCTGAATGGGGACAGCCCATAGGAAGTAAAGGCTGAAACTGCCTGGGGGCCCAGCGCTGGCAAGAGAAGATCACAAACTGGCTGAAGATGGATCTGCTTCAGCGAGGTGATTCCCAGGATGAAGGGAATCCCAATTTGGTTTAACAGCACCACATTCCTCCTACCTTAAGGACCACAGAGCCCAGGACTTCCCCCAGGGTTAACACTGCCCATGCGCACGTAGTGCATTTTGCAAAGCTGACTCCTAAAGCCCCAGGAAACCTGGGACCAGAAAGAAGCAAATCCCTTAGCAGCCCCCAAGGGAATAGGGATCTTGGAGGCAACTGGGAGCCAGGGAGGGCACAGCATCCTACAGAGACCTCCTGGAGGTGGTGAGCCTGGTGCTCAGGCTGGTGTCAAGCACGTGGCATCCCCTGCCTGCAGGCTGGGCATGCAAGCCAGCTGATGGAGCTCATTGGCACAGGTCCGGTTGCTACACTCCCCGTCCACTGCACCCGAGCAGGGCTGAGGCCCAGCTTGGCATCCCAGCAGATGCTGATGGTGCACAGGCAGCAGCCTAAAAAGGAGCCTCAGCCTAGTGCAGCTTCTTTCGCTGGAGCTGGGTGATGGCAGGGCTCCATCACTCCATGTCTGCGCAGGGCATGCCTGGCCAGTCCCGCTTGGCCATGCCCCACAAAAGCAGTTCTTACCCTGAGCAAGCACTGCAGTCATCACAGCTCTGCAGGGATGGTTGGCACCAACGAACAGGATCAAAGAGGTGCTGTGCCCTCTCCACCTGCCCTCCCTGGTGTGGGGAGCTGCTAGCCTGGATACAGCCATTAGCCAGGTCTGGGAGCGCTTTCTCCTGCTCTGTGTGCAAGAACATGTTGCCCCCAGAATTCAGGTGGCTCATGGGGTCATCACACTGTGTCTGTGTGTATGTCCTGACTGCTTTAAATGCCTGCTCTATGCAGTCATTAGATGATATTTATGGTACTTATTAAACAGCAAGGGGAAAAAAAATCTGATACGTGCAGTGAGAACTTGAACTCACTTGGATATGCAGACAGCAGGCGCCATCCGAACACGGATCCTCGACGCCCGCAGCAGCCCCACGAGGGGCGAGCTCTGCGTCTTTAACGGCCGCGCAGGACGGCGGCGGGAGCAGGCTGGGAATGTTCCTGGCAGGGCTGCACAGCCCAGCAGTGTGCAGCGGAGCAGTGGTGGGGATAAAGCATGGTCTTGTTTAGCCGACGGAGAAAATGCCTCTTTCTGTGCCTATTTACCGCGTCCAGTGTCAGGGTCCACAGCAGGGGAAGAGCACGTGTTCCCATCTCAAAGGGCTCTCCTTGATTTGGTGCCAGGCAGCCTGCGAGCTGCTGGAGGGGCTGGTGCACGCGAGCCCTGCGTGCAACACGTCTCGTGTCCAGCTACTGCCTGCTCCAGACCAGCTGAGGGCCAGGACACCGAGTCCCAAAGGTGCTGTGACTCCCCAAGGTCACAGGGAGGACTGGGGAAAAGCCAGGAGCAGTGCTCAGTTCCACGGCTCTTAGAAAAATCCCTCTCTTGTCTCTACAGCTGCATGCAATCTAGCAACGCAGTCTGCCGTGCCCTGTCTGCTGGCAGCAGCACCAGCACCGAGGTGGCACGGTCGCGTCCCTCCGGGAGCCCTTGCAGCGGGGGCAGACGTAGCCTCCCCCAGGTCCTGATGCGGAGGAGCTTGGAGCTGGCTGCAGCCCCCTCGGCTTTCGGTCCTGCTCTCCCCAAGTCACGGTGGTGCTGGGGAGCGGCGATGCCAGCGTGTGCGGGAGACCTCCCTGTGCGGCTGTGACTTTGTAGCTGTGGATTTGTAGCCTGGCTGCTTCCTAGCTCAGCATGGAAGACACTCTACAATTTTTAATTTGCCAAAAAAGCCCTCTTTTTAGTTTACAGGGACAGAAGGGGGACTTTTATGTGCAATCTGTACAGCTCTCCAGAAAGCACTTACATTTATGATGTTCATGAAATTTATAGCCAGTTGGCAGTGCTGCTCTCTCCTCTCCTCTCCACCAGCCACCCTGGCAGGATGGCAGACTATAATAAGCAAGCCACACATTCAAGTGGCATAAAAGGCATTTCTACAAGTTAGCCTCCTGCCCAGTCTTATAAACTCTAACAAGTCTCTAACAAGTAGGCAGGATCTCTTTATACCCAGGGAGAAAAACCCCTTTCAGAAATGGCCTTTTCACAAAGCCCACACCTTTCTTCTAATTAAGGTTAAATAGCTCCATGTTTTCTGGCCAATTTCATTCTTTCCCCTTATTCCCCTCTTAACAAGGCAGCCTTTAAAAAGACATCACTAATTGGTGTCTGCTTCTCACATACCATGCGTGCTTTGATAGTCAGTTAGAAAGCCTTCCCCATCGATCAAACTTCTACTGAAAGGCTGCTAATGTGCTCCATGTGTCTGCCACAGGACAAAGCCAAGTGGCGGGTCCCCAGCTCCCTTCTCGTCCTGTTCCCATACTCCCTCCCGAGACCGGGGCGGGGGGGGGGTCCGCAGCCAGGTCTGCCCCACGGCACCCCCGGCCTCCCTGGGAATAGCCGGTCCCCAGCATTGAGAGCGGTGCGGGGAAGAAATGACTCCACGACGTGTGTGGCAATTCGGAAATTAATGGGGAGTGGTTAAATGTTAAGGGTAGGATCTAAAACAGAGCGGGCGAGAGAGCAATTGTCATGCTGATGAGGCTGGAGGAAGGCCAGTGAGCAGTTCCTGTGAATCCCAGTCTCCCCAGTGCTTTCTGGGCTATTAAGTGAATTTTTCCTGGGGAGAGGGTTGGGGAGGGGAATGCTGCCATAGTAAGGGACAGCAATCCCCTTCGGCCCCCCAGCCCTGCCGAGGATGGGTTTAGGAAGGAGGGAGCAGGGCTCCTGGGCGCCTGGTCCCCCTTCCCTGTGCGCTGGTCACTGAACGACACAGGCTGCGTCTGCAACTGGTGCAGTCTGCAGCTCACCAGCCCTTCTCCAGCCTGCAGGTCAGAGCCGCTGCAGCACCCTTGGGAAAAGCCACAAGAGATGGTTGTGGTTAGGAGAGTGCTGCAAGCCAGACCCTCCCCAGGCCCCGCTCCCTCCAGCCCGGGCTCCTTTGCTCTGTCCCTGCTATTGCAATCCCACTCCTCATCTCTGCCTGCCATCCCAAGGAAGATGCTCTGCCGTGCCCCGCTTCACTGTGGCTGCCACCGTGCCAGCTGCGTGCTGAACTCCCAGCTTTGGGCAGAGCAAGGCTCTTGTCCTGTGCTGCTCCATGGGGTCTCAAAACACCAACGGCTTAACTTTGGCTGGCTGCAGGAGGTGCCACTCAGCTGGACTCCTGAGCTTGGGGCCACATCAGTTGGCTTGTGTCTGGAAAGACCCAGTGTCTTTTTGGAGGGAATGGCAGCAACATCCACTGGAGAGGATCCCTTAGCAATGGCCCAGGCGCTTCTGCCCAGGAGGGCATCGAAGCAACCTCCTAAGAGAGGAGAAGGCAGGGGCACACCTGCCCGGAGGAGATTGGACATGCAGGATCACATCAGGGCTTTGCTATGATGCTGTTCTGACTGCAAAGATCTTTCTGCTCCTGCGGTCTAATAAATGCTATTTTTTTTTAAAGAAAAATTACCTTTCCCAGCTGTAACTCACCGCTGGTTGCCATGCTTTCCCCTAGGGTGAAGTCTTCATGCTGCAGGTTGAGAGGTCTCTGGCGGGGCTGTTAAGCCTGGAAGTGTTGTCTTCCAGCCTGGTCACAGGGGCTTTTTCCCGGGGTGGGAGCCAAGGATTCCCAGAGGAGGCTTATGAGGGTGGCAGCCAAAACCAGGCATCTCTTTGGCATTGCTGCGTGACAGGCACATGCTTGGCACAAGATCTCTATAGAGCAGCAACCTATGACCGTACCACAGTGACGAGGTGACGGGGTGTCCCCAGAGGACACACACGCACACACCAAGTATTTTTTAGTGGCGATTTGCAGCCCTTTGTGCTGCTGGAGCCCAGGAGGAGAGAGATGGATGGTTGGCGGCCAGACGCTGGCTCCTTCCCAATGCTCAGTGGGGCTTGTCAACACCATAGGTTGTGCAGATGGAGACCTGCCAGGAATGGCATCCCCAAACCTCCCAGGCTGGCTGGCAGGTGGCTTCCCAGCTCTGTGGCCAGAGATGTAGCTGGTGAGACATGCAGAGTCCTGACATAGTTTTGGAAAGCATCCTGCTTGCTTGCAGCCCTGCCGTTCCTCCCCAGCCCCCTGCCAGTGATTACCTGGGCTTTTACAGCTTCATCCCCATTTTTCTGCTGCAAGACAGCGCAGGAGCAGGATTCGCTCTTTCCACTGGGCTTGCCATGGATCTCGCTCTCTGGCAGGCACAGCCACCCAGCAGCTCCTGTTCCTGGGCACAGCAGCCCCTGTTCCTGGGCACAGCAGCCCTTCCCCAGGCTGGTGTGCCAGCGCCGAGGGCATCTCCCAGCTCCCCTCCGCAGCCAGCTGAGACGCAGCCGGTTCCATGGGAAGCCTGCCAGGACAGAGACGCCGTGTGTGCATTTCGGTGACTCCAGACAATGGATAAATGGCACACCTGCTTGTGCAAAGTTCATTTAAATGGCACTCCTGGTGCTGCCGGCAGCTTCTCGCAGCGGTTAACAGGTGTGAATTGGAATCTACGAGTGCACATTTTCCACTGCACAGCCCTTTGTTCAGCTCCTGCTGCTTCCCTGGCTCCATTCTGGCTGCTAAGCACACAAATCTTCCCTTAGTAGGGAAAGTTAAAGTCTTTCCAATGTTCGGCTTCCTCAAACAGAGAGCACAGTCCCACAGCTTGCACGACCCCTTCCGTATCAGCTGGGATCTCTGGTGGCATGAATTGAAGTGGGACTGGCACGCTGCTCTGTCCCCTGAAATTAAGAGAGCCCTAAAGCACAGCCGGCTTGGCTCAGCTCCCTCATGCCCTCCGCAGAGGCCAGCGCCTTCGTTTGCACGTTTCAGGCAGCAGCATGTTGCCTTCAGAGAAGACAGAGCCATGGCGGGGGTGAAGGCTTTGTCTAACAAGGGCAGGCAGCTCGCACGGCCTCTGCCTTCACCTCCCTGCGCTGCTGCACTCCGGAGAGGACAGGAGCGGCCAGGTCGCATGGTCCTTGGGGACAGTGGCTGGTTTGGGGTGCCTGGTTGCCTTCACACAGACTGACAACTCTTGGGGACCTTTCCAAGCTTGGTCCTGCTAATGAGGAAAACCAGCCTCCCACTCAGCTGCCCAGGATGCTGGCAGGACTTCTGACTTCGGGGCTGGGGATGCTTTTTCCCTCCAATCCCTACTGATACAAAGGTGCTTCGGGCGTTAATGGATCTGGAACTTCACCCCACCAACCCCACTTTCACAGCAGTGCCTGCTCCACATGCACCCTGCAGGGCTCGGGTCTGGGGTAACTCACAGGGGACAGGGCTACCTGAGTACTTAAGCACCTCATTACACAACTGAACTAATCCCTTAGTATCAGATGTACTACCTGAACACCTGTGCTTTAACGCAGAGTGGCCACACTTGCGATGCATGCACCACACCACACCAGCTCTCCAGAGGCAAGAGGGAGCCTGCCAGGGGGCTTTGGATCAGAGCAGTCCTCGTGTTGGGCTGTTATAACGAAGTGCCTGGGGAGACGTACATGAAACATGGTGTAGCTTATCTGGGAGTGTCTACGCAGAGTAATTATGCTGCTGATAGCAAGGTTTTCAAATGAGGGGTGCAACTTGGCCACTCAGCAGAGGTGCCTGGTGCAATTCAAGAAGCTCTGGGGGACCTGAGACATCTCCATGGGGCTGGCAGATGTGACACAGGATCTACGGGAAACCTGTGCCCTTCTGGCATGACAGATGGCGGCCAGGTGGCTACCCCAGGGTGTCGCATATGGCACTGGGTGTCAGCAGCGCGGTGCTAACGGACACACCTAAATACACAGACACCTGATACGTATGTGCATATACCCAACCCTCCCAAACACACGTGCCTGTGTTTTAAACATCTGCCCCTCCTTGCCTCAGTCTCCCCACCTGTGTTGTGGGGCTACACTGCCTTGCCATCACTGGTCTGACCACCCCAATACAGAGAGCCAGTCCTCGCCCTCCAGCCCCTCTGCACTCCCCTGCCCCACGCTCTGCCAGGAGAGTGTCCAGCCTTGGTCTGGGTCGCCCCTGGGCACTCGGTCCCCTCTCTCTGCCTCCATTAACAACGTGCCTCCTTTCTAAATGTAACTCCCATGGCTTCTGCTTCCAGCTGCTGGTTCTTGGTCTGTCTTTCACAGCTAGATTAAAAGAGCCCTTTAGTACCTGGGATTTTATGCCTGTGAAGGTACTTACATGCTGCAATCAAAACACTTCTCCATCTTGCCTCTGATAAGCCGAGCAGACTGGGCGCTCTGTGAATTGCTGCCGGGCTTTCTCCTGCCCTCTGACTGCCTGTGGGGCTCATCCCAGGGCTTCCTGCAGTCCAGTACATGTCAGCCCCAGTGATGGGTTTGCCCATGCTCTGGAGTGATGATGACTCCCTCATGTGCATTTCTGTGCAGCTAACGGACCTCCCTACCTCACCTGCGCTTCCTCGGCATTCACTTCCTCGGTCACAGAAACGTGCCTATTGCAGCTCTGCCTGGTACAAGGACTCTACAGCTAAAGGTACCATCACCCCGCCTTCCCCTTTCCCTCAGGACAATTCATTGCCTACATCATGCAGGTAGGGAAACTGAGGGACAGGGTGACCAAAGGGCAGCCAGTAAGTTTTATTGCAAAGCTGGAAAGAGCCGCTGGAGCCCCAGCTCCTTTGTGGAGTCAAGGCAAGCTTCTCTCACCACATCTTCACTCAGAGTCTGCCAAAGTCAAAAAGGGGTCGACCCACTGGAGCCCAGCATTGAAGTCCCCAGTGCATCCCAGCAAGGAGCACATCCCCAGCTCTGAGCATGGAGGAACGTCAGTGCTGCTGGGGCTGGGCTGCCTCCTGGTAATGACCCAGGATTGTGCAAATGGCACATCCAAATGACATGTCCAAATGCTCAGCCTTGCTGCCTCCTCTGCTGAGCCTCCCAAAGCCCTCTGCCCCCCTGCTTGGTGCAGTCACCTCACCCACCTCCTCGCAGACTTCTGCTCAGCCCGAGCTCCCTGCAGCTCTCCCTGGCCCAGCCAAGGATGACGAGGGCCACGATGCCACCCTGTCAGCTCCTCTTCCAGCATCTCATCAGCTTACCCCCTTGCTCTCTGCTCTGCACAGGCTGCATCATCGTCGTTGACAAGAGACATGGTTGCTGGTGGACACGAGACAGGTCCAGCCTTCATCTCTCCTGCCCAGGTCCCGTGCAGCTCTTTGTGTGTGCTGCAGAAGACACCTGCCCTTGCAGAGATGCTCTGTACTCCACGGTGTGGTTTCAGCGGTGCCACTCCCTTGACCAAGGGCCTCTGTGCTTTCCAAGGGGAGTACGGGGGCTCATCTCGATGGCAGCACAGCAGAAATCTGCTCATCCCCTTCCTAGGATGTGCCAAGGTCCCAGGAGATGGGAGAAGGCACACAGGGACAGGAGCCATTCGTATCCCCCCACAACACACACTACAGCTCTGAACAGACGCCTTGGGGTGCCCAGGTACATCGGCACCAGGGGGGTCCCCCCTGCAAGGCATGCCAGGGGTGGCTGGAGAAGGGTGAAGGTGTTCCTAGCTTCTCCATCACTTGTTGTCCAGACAGGATGGGTGGCAATGGGGAAAGCTCTCAGGCTGCACAGGGGCAGCAGCTAACCGGGTGGGGTCTGGGGGGGCTCAGAGATGGGATAGGGTCATCCTGGGGCTGCAATTAGCCGTGACAAGGAGCTCCTGGGGTCAGGAAAGAGCAAACTCGGGGCAGGAGAGCCAAGACTTCCCCACCAGTCAGCTTAACTCCAATTCCCCAAAAAGCACTGGAACAATTAATCAAACAAGCTATTGCAACCCTGTAGTAGATAACAAGGAAATGAGTAACAACCAGCCTGGGTTTGTCAGAAGCAAAGTGTGTTGCACAATCTAATTTCCTTGTACAGCAGAGCAGCAGGCCTGGCAGAGGGGGAAGCAGGAGGTGTCATGTATCCAGATACAGGGGTTTCTCAAGATATTCTCCCAGGCAAGTTCCAGAAATGTGGATGAGAGAGAAGTCAGACATCAGATGGTAAAAAGTGTTTGGGAAGCTCTGCAGCAGATGCACTGGCTCTTTACCTGGCAGCAAGACTGAGCTGCCCATGGGACTGAGTGATCCTCCTGGCTCCAGCATGATTTTCTTTTCATTACATTAGCAGCCTGGGAATGAGACAGGGAAGGGGCCACACGAAGGCAAACCCAACAGTGAGCTGAAGCAGTCCTACAGGACAGCATGGCCAAGCATTTGCTGGGATGTGCATGCAGGAGCACAGCCTGTGAGACACACCAGCTCAGCCTCGGGCTCTACCCCATCATCGCATTATGAGTGTTGGGCTTCCAGCTCTTCCACAAAGAAAAAACAATGATTTTAGAGACTCAAAAGCTTGTTCTTATTTTGTCATTGCACCAATGAGCAAAATGTTTGAATACGGTTTTCATGGGGGAGGGAGAGACACACCAGCCAGGGAACATCGATCTCTGCAAGCCCAGGAAAAGGAACAGGCAATGACAGAGGTTGTCTCTGGCTGAAGGAGGGGATGCTGGCCGGACCTGGGAGGAGAGCAGCGGCTGCTGGACAGGGCTGGGAGGAGGCAGCTGCCCCGCAGCCCTCCCGGTCCCAAGAGGGCTCTAAGGGAGCAGAACTCCTCCATGTTCCCTCCCCCAGCTTGTCCAAGGCTCTGCAGGAGGGCAGCCATCACCCACCTTGTCAGATACATTTCAGTGCCTCTCTTCCTCCTCGTTCTGGTGAAGGGTGCCTTGCACGCAGCCACATGATTGACTTTAAATATAAGAAGGCAAAACAACCGAAGGCCACCCATGGAAAGCCGTGTGCCAGCTCCTGACAGCGCGCACGTCCTCCTTCCAGCTCATCAGCACGGCTCCCCCTGACACGACACTTCTCTTTCTCTGTCAGCTGGCGGAAGTCGTCTCGCCGAGGTCCCTGACAGGGGCGGGGGGACACCGGGATGCAAATGAGTTTGTGCCGCCCCAGGTTGCTGCTTTGCAGATGAGCATCTCACTGGATCTGGCTGGCTGCTTCCAAACCGCAGTGAAGGGGAGCGTGCCCCTGAGGAGAGTGTGCACCAGCATCTCAGCATTTGATGGGTGGCTGGGGACATGCCACCTCTGATGGAGACATGAGAGTGTGTGCTGCTGTCACACAGGGGAGAGAAGGAAGGATGCAAGATGAGGGAGCGTGGGTATCTCCTGTACGAGCATCCCAGGCACTGCAGCCTTTCAGGAAGAAATGCAGTGAGGACAACGTGCTGGGAGGGGAGCTTGCAAGGATTTTCAGGTTTGGTGATGCTGGAGGTTGAAGCATGGGGACAGGAGAAACCAGTGGGAAGTCAGGATGTCTTGACAGAGTGAAATCCACTGCTCTTGGAAAGGAAGATTGTTTTCTTCAAACCCATGGGGTGACTTTAACTCTGCCCCTGCGCCACAGTGGCACAGCCATGGTTATGTGGCTGGTTGACCATAAGACCAAGGTCACAATCACAGTGACAGGAGAAAACCACAGGGAACCACGGGGTCAGGTCGTCATTACTGGAGCATGTCTGTGCAGGGTCGTACTGCCTGCACGTAGGTGTGCCCACTGGGCACCGGCGTGGTGGTATTCACAGAGAACAGAGAAACAGGAGCTGATGGGCATCTCTGAACTGATACCAACGGCCCTTGGACCCGGCCGGTCGCCTCACCCAGTGGAGCTGGAGGACTCAGTAGGCACGCTGGGCACAGCAGCAGGCCTCTTGCCCCAGGGATGTTCCTTACCTCCCCAAACAGCCCTTCTCCTTGCAGTTTGCTGGAACAACCTGTGCTTGTGGGATGACTTCGAAGCAGCCACCTTCCTGGTGTCTCTCCCAGGCCCGATGGAACGTCCAGTATCCAACTAGAGCAGGACATGGGCAATATTACCGGGTCAGGACCTTTGCCTGCTCTCTGCAGAGAGGAGGTATTGCTTTGGCTGCAGGTTCTTCTGGATTGTCATCCCTGGCCACCCCATAGGTCTGGCCAGCACAGGGCCCCATGGGGTTTTCTGTGCCATGGGCAGAGGTTCATTCTTGTCTCAAGCACTTGCAGATTAGAGTGTAGAAATAATGGCAGAGCAATTACTGTGAGGAGACACCTACCAGACACCCACCAGGCAGAGACCTTTGTGCCCTGTTTGCAGCATCAAAGAAATTGGGGCAAATGAAGGAGCAGCTATTCACAGCAGGTTTTAAAGAAAGGTTTGGACCTGCTGGAACCGGGTCAGCAGCTTCTCTATAAACCATTCTTTATTCTGCTCCTACAAGAGCCATGGAAGAGGGGTGTCAAGCAGGGGGTGACTGTCCTGAAGGATGCCTGTGGTGCAGTAACCACCTTCTGAAGGCACAGAGACAACAGCCAGCATCTTCAGAGAGCTGCCAGAGCAACAATGCTACCCTCAAATAACAATTGCCTGGGGCCAAGAGCTTTCACAGCTTATTGTGCAGAGTCAAGGCCTGAGAAGCATTTTGAACCCACCATCCTCACCTCATCCTGGCAAAACAGCACGAGAAGAATGTGCCCATGGAGAACCAGTACCTATGCAAAAAGAGAGGACAGACCTTGCTGAGGAAAATGTTCAGCAATCTCCTCCATAAGACTTTTATCCGGGAAACTCTTGGCAGATCAGCTGGAGTCTCCAGAAGGTTGGAGAGGCCACAGACTTTAATGAGAGGGAACTGCAGGAGCACAAACCAGAGCAAGGCACCACTGGACCTCCGCAGGACCATGCACGGCCAGTGAACAAAGACCAGAGAGGCAGCCCTGGTCTCCTGGATCCCAGCTTGCTGTTCTGCATACCTGCCTCCTGGGCCAGCTTCTCCTCTTTCTGCCACCGCTCAAGCTTGGAGTGAGGTTAAGTTTCAAGCGGTCACTTGAAGGAGGGGAAAATGGTCGGGTCTGTTGAAGGAGGTATTTCTGAGCTGCTCAAATACGGGTGATTGAGTGAACACCCTGAAAAGGCTCATTGGGTTTGGGTGGTAGGGGTTTATTACTTCATATGTTTGTGTGTAAAGCAAATGTCAATGCAAGCAGGCATTTAAAGATAAAATTGGTGTTAATAATAATGATTATGATAATGCTGCCACCAAGAATAACTATACAAACACTGACAGAGCGAGGGCAGGGAGATCTCAGTTTCTAATGTGTGCGCTTGGAGAGCTGCAGCCGCCCGATGGGTTTGGGCTGGGACTGCCTGGCTGAGTAACCGGGCTGCTGCTGCCCAGTAGCGATAGCCCTGGGGATTCGTGCACACACACTGCAGCCGGCCAATTTTCACAGCACTTATACAAGGCTGGAAACAGGCAGAAATTGTGTTGGCATCTCTGGAAAACTCTGGGATTGATTTCAGGGTCTCAGTGCAGGTCCTGAACTGGAGATGGCCACGAAGGCAGTTGTGCTTGGTGACTCCCGGCTGCGAGGGGCTTACTTTGGGGTCTTTGTTGCAGGGATGGATGACTGTGAGCGTGCATGTGTGCACCGATAGGGGCAAGGGAGGTGTCGGTCCGTTTCTTTTTCCTGGAACCACACCTGCCCTGTTCCTCCCCATCACAGGTGATCACTCTGCAGTCGTTTCCCAGCTATCTCCATCTTAGTACTACCCAGTGCAGGAGATGGGGGATTTTTGCCATTGCCTTGGAGCAACTGTGCTCTTAAGTTTCTTCCAAGACTCACACCAGGGCCGTTTCTCTGCATGTGTGGTCTCTTGGACTGTGTAGCACTCATAAATAAATAAGGGGAAAAGTTCTTAATCTTCATTCAAAAGCTCCTGGTATCACAATGCTGCTGCACAAAAGCCATCTTATTAGCCCCAAGTGCAAAATGCTGCCTTTTCTTGCAGAAGCTCATTAATTGCAGGTCACCATTCAACAAGAAAGATGAGGCACTTGAGTTCTTCAGGCTCTCATTAGCCACAGAGCTGAACAGTATGTGTGAAATTAACAGTCACCTGAGTACCTCTATAATTTCATAATTATTAGGCCTAATGGGTTAGTCTCTGCCAAATGGTTTTAACTCCTTCCTAGCCAAAGCAGGGAATCGCACGAGATGCCAAGGTTGGCGTATTTCACAAGTTTTATAACCATTTAACAGCTTTCTTGTGGAAATAATAATAAGGAGGGGAAGTTTCCAGGATCATGTACTGTTTGCATTTTTTAACATATGTTTAGCTTTTAATTATTCATATACAGCGCGCCAAGGAAGCAGATAGCCTGTATCCCGGAGAGTGGGTGAAAGAGCTTTCTCTGCAAAGGGATTTTAATTGGTTTTAAAATGCGTTCTGTGTGTGTGTTTATATTTGCATGTGTGTGTGAGAGTTGAGCCTTTGGTTTCTCTTCTCCTTGATGATTACATTACATTATTTCCCGTCTCTTACATTTTTATTTATCTTAGGCTTAAAAAGCAAAATCAGAGCTGAGATTTCTGTCTCTGCTTTTGAACTCAAGGATCTTGGAAATGGCACTGCCTTTTAATGGGGATTTTCTCCTACTTGAAACCAGCTTAGACAAGAAGCCGGAGGGGAAGGCTGCCTCTCACCTCCAAGTAGCTAATTGTTTTTCTCGCGTTTTGTCTCTCAGTCTGGAGCATGGGCACCTCGTGCCAGGTGGGAATGTGCACAGCATGGCCCCCCGCCCTGATTTGGGGTGGCCTGGTGGGGGGCTCTGTCCCCTTGGCCATCACATTGCACCCCGTGGGGAAGGCACCGGGCAGCCCTCCCCACCTCCACAGCCTGTGGAAACAGCCCCTTCCCTCCCGGGCATTGCCCACACTGCTGGGACCACCCTCTCCACGAATTTTGTCCTTGCAAAGATGGGATCCCGGTGCAGGGCAGCTACTCAGGCCGGTCCCAAACACACCATAGATTCAGTATCTGTGAATTAAGTTGCTTTTTAAAACACCTCTGCACCCACCCCAGAATGGGTCATACTGGGAATGCCGTGGTCTCCTCCAGGCCCCAGGATATAATGTCCTTTCCTGCTGCTTTCAGCCTTGATGGGACCCTGAGCAGCGATGTGGAGACACAGGCTACCTGAGACCAGGAGACCCAAGAAACACGGAGATGTTTAAAATCCTCCTTAGTGCCTTGTTTTGCATGAGACGACTCAGCTCTGGAGATAGAGGGATGTGCCGGTGCTGCCCGGGCTGGCATTTATCGCTGCGTGGCCGGGGCTGATGGTAGAAAGACGTAGCAGTTTGGCTGGAAGGGACCCATCCAACCGAGCTCGGGCAACAGGGTCCAACATGCTCTTAGCTGCAGGAATAAAACCCAAGAGCTCCCGTTGGAGAGACACTGTGGCCCAAACAGCTGCAAATGTGTTAACAGAAGATGGCTGAGAGGAGCAACTGTCCGTCAGGCCATCGCTGCATGCACACATCTCCCCTTCTCTGAGGGCTTACCATGTCACCCCAAGGCAATTCGGGACTTCATAGTGGGATGCTGTAGAGGACATCCTCCCTGCTGCCTCGAGAAGGGCTGCACCAACCCCAAGCTGTACCTGGCCTCAGCCCAAAGCCCCCCCCGGCTCTTTAATGCTGCAACATTTTACAAGTTTTGGGATTTTTTTTTGACTGACACTGTCCTGACATTTGTTTTCATTGTGTGACAGCTAAGGAAAGGCGGCTTGGAGCTTGAACTCCCTCCCCAGGACTGCAGTGAGGGTGAGCAGCTGGCAGGACCTCATGATGTCTGTGACACAGCAAGTTCCCGGGGTGTCCCAGGGCTGGTCCAACCTCCACCAGGACCCCCGTGGCCAGGGTGCTTGGAGCAGCAGTGGGGACCTGGAGCACCCGCAGGTGCTGGCTCCCAGTGAGAGCAGGGATGGGTTCCACAGGACCCGTTTTGAGAAGGGAACCACCTGGGATACATGGCCATCAGAAAAGACAGAGGCTGGGAGCTGCAGGCTTGGACGGACACCAGCGTCAGACCCTGTGAGCTAATGCCTTCGTGGCGGCATTCAGTTCCCTGTGCTGCCTGTGCTGGGAGATCAAGGCTGGGAGGAGGGAGGGTCTTTCTTCACTTAGGTGCTGGAGAAACATCTCCTTCGATGATATTTCACCTTACCTCTCCTTGCCACATCTGTCAACTTCTGCTAATTACCGAGTTTGCTATCACCCTCCACACTGATGTGAAGGGTAGGAAAAAGAGAAAAAGGAGGTTAAGGGATTCTACAATTATAAATGATGTCTGGCAGGCTAAGGTACCATATAATGCATTATAAGCACTTAAAAAGCTAACCCATTCTGTCTTCTTTCTTTGGCATAAATAATGGCTTTTTTATGAATAAATCATGCAGCCAAGGTCTCTGAAAATAGCAGGAACCTGGAGCAGAATGTCTCCATCCTCATTTTTGCTAGGACAGCAGAGAAGTCAGCAATCCACTCCATCATCGCTGATAAACCAGGGTGAGCGCAACTCCCAGTAATGAAATAGGGAGATAAAGTTTCGGGAGGGTGAGCGGGGCAAGGGGATATTTCTGCCAAAGCACCGATTGCACCCGGGCTCCAAATGAAACATAATGGACTCTGAGGAGATAAGCATTTTTTTCTGCCCCATGAATAAAGCAAGACCTCATAACTCATAGACAGGCAAAGCTGCCAGCAACTTAAAAGTGCTTCCTTCTGCTTCTGGTTTGTGTTTCCTTTTAATGAAGCTCCTCCAAAGCCAAGGGGGGGCTTAGAAGTGGGGCTGGAAGCAAGCCCTGCCTTTGCGTGTGTGGAGTCCGACTCGCCGCGGGCGGTGGGGAGGGCTGGCTGGGCGGCAGTAGCCACCCAGACCTTGGCACAAAGGGCTCGCAGCTGCGCTGCGTGCTGGGGAGAGGCTGCCCCGGCAGAGAGGGAGGTCCTGCTGGCCTCCGAGGCAGGCGCAAAGGCAGGGGGGAGGTCTGCCTGCCCCTGCCTGCGGTGGGAGATGAGCGTTCGGCAGGGGCATGGGGCCTCTGCTCAGCCCTGGCTCCTTCTGCACCCTGCTTTTTACCTCCCCGCTGGCTCGCTGCTCTCTGGGGAGGTGGACACCCAGCCAGACCCCTGCAGAGGGTCCTTCCCTGGCCCAGCTGGAGACGTCCCGCTCCGGCCACCCGAAGGGACCGTGTCACTGCATGGCTGCAGGTTTGGAGGCTGCCTTGCAGGGGCCATGTGGTCCGAGCACCAGGGGCTCAGACGCCCCGTGCACAGTGCCCTGCGCTGCGTCCCAGCCCTGGGCGCTGGGATCTGCCGGCCACAACCCCCCTCCTCCAGACACAGCCCACGCTCCAGCTTGTGAGAAGCCAGTGAGGAAAAGCTCATCCCCTTAAAAGCGCTTGCCCTGTGGGTTCAGGGATAGGAGCCCCTTCCCGTACTGACCCTGCAGCGTGCAGGGAGTCAGGACTCACGTCCACCCCAGACACCCTGTGGATCTCCTCTCCTCCACGCAGGTTCCTGCAGGACAGTGCTTGCAAATGAGATCCAGGGCCTCAGCCCACATCCCATGTGTTCCCCTGCACAACCCAAGCCTGTCATAACCCATGAAGCACTTTTGGGCCAGGCAGACAGCCTCCGGGCCTCCTGCATCTCCCGATCATCTCCGGAGCTGCAGCGCCCAGTGCCAGGGACTGTACAACTCATGACATGCTCCTGGACAGATGCAGTCTCCGGCACTGGTCCTGTACTGTCCCCCACACAGTGGGGAGTGGGTACAGCCCCCAGGATGCTGGATGGGATGGGGACACCAGGTGTCACCCCCTCAGCTCACACTCGGACGGGAGCAGCCCTTATTCTGCATTGGGAGACACAGTTTCACTGCAGTCTTCACTTTCTGGGACCAAAGGACACATTTGCAGTTGAGTCCTTCCCATGCACAAGCAGAGCTGAGCAACCTCCACCAAGAGGGGCCGGTGCTGAACCTGGAGAGGAGGTTTGCATTTACAGCAAGTGCTTAGCAGCTGCCAGGTGAATTTGTAGCACAGTCATGGGTTGTGTGCCAGAGTTGCAAACAAACCTGGGACCAAAAATCCAGTGGTGCCAGAGACCTCTGCCTTGCCCACCTGGTTGTGGCCCCACAGTTCCCCCCCAGGCATAATTTTTTAGGGCCCAGCCCAGGGTGCTGGTGGGTTTGGGAACGGGGATGCATTGCCACTGCTCAGAGAGCATCACCCGCACTGGTCTCTGCAGTGCCAGCCAGGCAGGGCTCTCTGCAGCTCTGCGTTGAAACCTCTGCAGCGGCAGCAGTGCAGGGCAGTCAGGAAGGCCAGGAGCCCGCAGACTCACTGACTATTAATCAGCCGGCCACAAGCCCTGAAACTGTGCTCTCAGGGCTGTGGATTAAATTACAGCTTCATGAGGAGCTGCAGGGCGTGGGCTCTCCAAAGCCGACCGGGTGCTGCTGGGGCTGGGGTTGTGCTCAGGGTCCAGAGCTCAGCTCTGTGCAATGCCGGCAGCCTGGAAAGGCAAAACTCCAGCGTGTCCTTGAAGGAGGATTAAAGGTAAATGGAGGGGAAAACGGAGCAAAAAAAAAAAAAAAAACCAGTTAATAAAGTGATTAGGGCACCTTTGCACAACAAACCTCTGTGCCAGCGCTCTGCTGTCAGGGGCACAGCTGGCCTGTCCCCTTGGAGGGAGATCTGGGAGGCACTGCAGCCCTGCACTCCCGGGGGCACACCTGAGCCTCTGGCTGCTTGGGGACATTACACCACGCCGTGGGCTGTCTTCCACTGTGATAACCTCCTCATGGGTTAATGGCAGCTCCCCGTGCATGCACGTGCATGCACACACTGTTCAGAGATCATCTGTCCAATTATTTCGGGGCACAAGCTCAATGAGAGCTCAGCACATGTGGGCACAGCCCCAAAGCCACCCCGTGCACACCACTGTGGCTGTGGCACACGCAGTCACCAGCACCTCTATCCCAGCAGGTTCTGGCTGGAGCTTCGATTCACTTTCAGCTGCCTCCTGACCTGGCTGCTCAGCAAAACCCCCTCGGGGGGCCGTGAGATGCAAGACAGCTGATGAGAAAGCGTCTGGGGTGTGTACGTGTGGGTGCACGCTCACCCACACCCAGTGCAAAATGTACACCCCTCCTCCCGCAGCCACCTCCCCAGGGAAACACGCGTTTGCACAATCTGTGCTCCTGCAACGTGCCTCGCACGCCCCAGCAGCACCCCGGCCCTCGCACACGCACACAGGGTCCTGTGCTGCACTCACAGACTGTGGATAGGGGCTCTCCGTGTCTTCCCAAGGTCTCTGCTGCTTTCCCAGCAGATCCTTCCCTCTCTCCCGTCATGCTTTTGCTGTAGGAAAATTAAGGTTTCCTGGGGACAGCACAAACAGGAGGCTCTTCGTTCCTTCTCCTCCTCCTCCTCCTCCTCTGGGTCTCCCCAGCCTGCACACACAGGTTATGAGCAGTGCAGCCCATGCCGAGGAGGTACGGTGGAGGATGTGGAGCGGGGAAGAAGCTCACACTGCCCTCGTGCTGTCTTACCCGTCCTGCCTGCACAGGCGGCCCCCAGGCCAGGTGGTTGGGTTGCTTCCTTGGGCTTAATTCAGCAAAAGCAGCTTGTGATGTTTCTCCTTCTCCCTGGGGTGGGCTGCTCATTTTTGCCCCATAAGACAATGCCCTCTTTCAAAAACAAAGAAATTATAAAGTACATATGAACATATGGTAACATATATTCTAGGCTGCCTATGTGGCCAATTTTCTGTATGTTACCATATGGTGCCGCGTATTTAGCAAAAATATAACTTGACTGTTTCTCTTTCCATATGGGGATTCTTTTGCCTTAATTAATAACATTGAGCAAAAACTCTTTCTAAGGTTTCCAAGATTTCTGCAAGGGAATATCTTATGACAGACACATGCTCCTGAAGGCTTTCCTCCTTATTTGTCTATAGCCTTCTGTCCTCATCCTCTTCTGTGTGCTCCAAGGGTGTCTGTGGACGCATCTGCCCGTGGGATCGCGAGGAGGGAGATGCTGTGCCCCAGCTTGGCTCCCGTCCCACCGGTGCCCACGGGAGACCCTGTCCCGTCCCCAGAACCCGACCTCCAGCTCCAGGGATAAAGCAGCAATGTGCCTGCAGGCTGGATCCTGCCGGCTCATCCAGGAGTCTGAGGAGCCGAGTTAACGAAACACAGGGGCAATAGGGAAGCTGCTGGTGCAGTGGAGAGAGTATTCATGGCCACGCAGGGACCGCTGTCTTCAAAGGAGTGGAAAGCAGCACACTTTTGCAGCTCTCCAATTAAGCCTCTCAAGTGCCAGTTATCTCATATAATAGCAAAATATGTCAAAGTATCCTCTCAGGACAAGCCTACAGCCAACGCCAGTGAGATGAAACCAGCCCTGGGTATGTCGAGGTGGGATGGGGTGGGAAGGGTCAGAGACACTGCCCCAGCTGCTGGAGACACTCTGCTTTCTCAGCCAAAGCCTGTAAATGAAGACAAATCTCTCTGCAGCTCCAGATGTGTCCCTTCGCCCCGTGAGGACGTCCTTGCTCACAAGCAGCAAGGCAACGGGCACCGCAGAGGTGGTGTGGGGAGGCAGAGCGGGGACAAGAGGAGAGATGCTGGATTTCCACCTCTCCTCATTCCCTGGGTCTCAGTGGGGATGCTGAGCTCTCCTTCCTCCTCCTGCATGCTCTGGGGGGGTGGGAAAGCGCGGGCAGTGCCTGGGGTGGCTCAGCTTTGCTGTGGGGCCAGGGGGATGAGCCCATTCAGCCAGACGCTGCTCCCCATGGGCTGCCCCCGCCCCCTGCCTCCCACCAGCACGCAGATCCCTGGCGATGCTTTGCTTGAACAGTCTCAGCCTTCCTTGGCTCCAAACCCCTTTTTCCTCCCTTGTGCCATTGGATGGGCTGGTGCTGCCTGCAGGAATGGGACACAGCAATGGTAGCTTGCAGCTCAGCATGAAGGTGGTGGGTGCATGGCTTTCCCTGCCCTTCACCTACAGCACTAGTGCAGCCCTGGTGAAGGCCTTTTTGCAGGAAGAATCCAGGCTATGGGGTCAATGGCAACCAGGACCTCCTCACTGGGCTGCCTTGGGGCCCCCTGGCTCCTTGCATCCCAGAGCTCCCCATGTCAGAACAATTCTGTGCTGAGGAGGTCTACAGGGACTCTACCAAACCCTCCCTGCCCCTACCCAGTCCATCGCCTCCTCCTGCTCTCCCCCAACAGCACCCACCTTCCCACACCCCTCCCCTCAGCTCTGCATGGATGCTCAGGGGTCCACACATCTCCTGCTCTTTTGGCAGATCCGCTCGCTGGGATGGTTTGGGCATTCTTTGGAGGACAGAGCTTGGGCAACACTTTCTGAAGAGCCTCCCCTGCCCAGTGATATTAATCAATGTCTTCCAGGCTGCACAGGCATGGGCCAGGCCAGCCACCTTCCTCAGCCCTGCTGACTTCATCCAGCTCACTTTAAGGTGTGGAATGGGAAAGAAAAGCTCTCATGGACCATGGGCTTTGTGCAACTTCTCAAAGGGTTCCCTGGGCAGTCAGGGCAGTCCAGTGCGAACTGGATAAATCAGCTGGTGGATTAGGTCTTGATCTCTCAGCCTTGTTGCACATACCCAGAGCTGATTTTGAGCCCAGCTCGCTGCCATCTGGTATCCCCTTCACCTCCAGCTGATGTCCATCCTAGTTGAGGACCTCCACAGTGGATCCTTGCAGGCTGGGACACAAGGAGAGCTGACAGAGTGGTAGTCACCAGCACTGCGAGCACAGCATCTCTGCTGCGATGGCTGCGGGAGTGGGGTGCTGCCAGCACCTGGTCTGCAGGTGTTCCTGGCTCAAGACCGCACAGCTGCCACACGGTCCCGCTCCACCATTTCCTCCTGATCCCCAGAGCAGGACGGAGGGTGGGACATGTGCAGAGCAGTCCATCATTACAGCCAGATGGAAACCATCCATAGCCTGAGAGTTGCACCAGGAACTACATCTGGTTGGTCCATGGCTGGGAAGGCATATCCACAGACCAGGACGCCAGGGCATCACCGACACCCTGGCTTCCTAAATCTGCATGATGGGCTGGTCACATCCAGGGCACCCATGTACCATCACAGAGGTACTGGTGGGATCCAGTTCTTTACCCTGATGTTGTGATGCTCCTCTTCCCATCATGGCGTGGTGAGGCTGAGAAAGTGGCAGAAGGGAGGGCAGCAGGGAAGGGCAGGAGGACATGAGAGCTGCCAGGGAGCAGAGAGCTCGAGGTGGAGGCCAGATGTGGGCAGAGCGGAGAGCACAGGGAGCAGATGGAGTTGAGGACAAAAGTGGGGCTGGGCACAGGGTCAAGGGAAGCTGGGAGAGGTGAAGTTAGGGCTGAAATACCTGCAGCAGAGCAGCCCGCTCCTTGGGAAGGGCGCAGGAGTGGGGTTGGGTGGGAAGCGAGCCAGGCTGCGTTCCCAACACGTTTCAGACCAGAACAGCCACTGACCCATCCTGTCCGACCTCTCGGCACAACATCAAATCCCACCCTTGCAGCTGGCTGCAGCTCGCGCTTGTACAAGGGCTCTCAGTGCACCGAGAGCTGTGCGAAGGCTGAGCTGCCCGGCTCCTGGTGGCATTAGGACATGGCTCTGGGAGAAGGTCAGTGCGTGCAGAGCAGGCAGAAGCTGTCAGCACACAGCTCTGACAAGTGTCTGGAAGCAGGACAACCATGGGGAGCAAAGAAATGGGCTCTGCTCACCAGCTGACGGGAGATGCCCAGCACTGGGGGTTTGCAGTCTTTCAGGGAGGACAACCACCGGCCAGGAGATTTGGCTGAAGCACGTCCTGGACCACTGCCGTTGAGTTTCAGTATGGTGCAGAGCACACAGGAATTTCCGTGGCCCTGGGAGAAAAGTGGAGGTTGGCCTAATATTTTAAAAGGGGAAACAGGATGACGTGGGTAATTACAAGTCTGTCAGCCTGACATTGATCCTAGGCAAAATAATGGAATGGCTGATATGGAATGCAATGAATAAAGAAACAGAAAGGGTGATATAATTAATGCCAATCAACAGGGATTTATGGAAAATAGATCTTGTCAAACCAACTTGACGTCTTTCTTCCTGTTGGGTTTTTTTTTTTTCTTTAAATCCAAGATTACAAGTTTCCCTGGTGAGGTAGAAAGGTTTGCTGAGGACACAGAGAACAGCATCGGGTCACCTGGGTGCCATGTGAGGTTTTCTTACAAAAATAGGAAAACTCAAACCACCATGTAGGGTGGTTTCAGACTGGAGAGGTCATGGGCTCGGCTGCACAGCAGCGGCACAAACTGCCATCGCAGGGCTCTGCAGGGGATTCTCCTCCCTGGCAGGTCGCACCAATGATGGGGAGGATGCGCTGGGATGTCTGCGTCCCAGCAGCACCCACTGTGAGGAGGGGAGGTCCTGCTGGGAAGTCGCCCATGGGGCTGGGGGGGACATTGGGGGTGATGTGCAGAGTGGGGAGCACTTTGCACCAGACTGCTGTGGAAAGGGCTAATAATGCCAGTGGAAAGGGACAATGTCAATAAAAGTTACATTTACTCTGCTGTTGCTCTCTGGAGTTGCTTTCCCAGTGCTCATGTCTTGTTCTGGATGGTGTAAAATCTGGCCAGGGATCCTGGAGGACATAAAGAGTGAAAGACCTTCTCTTGGTAGAACTACATCCTGGCTTCACGTCTCTGGTGAGACAGGACCCTGCATGGCACAGATGACACGGAGGACCAAGAGGCTGCGTGGCCCCATTTGCCTCTTGGCCCCACTCTCTGGGAACCCTCTATCATCTGTCCATCTCAGTGCTGTGTGCTAAGGGGGTCCCTGTTCCTCCAGGCCATTTGCAGCCACTGTCTCCTCTCCTGCCTCGCAGTGGGAGCTCATGCAATGGTATTCAAGCCCCCAAACCCTTCCTGGTGTCTTTTGCTCCAGCCCTGATGGCACTGGCCTCAGTTCTGCCCCTTTCTCCTACAAAATGCTGAGCTAATCGCAGTTCAGCCCCAAGCCCCTCATCTGATGGCTTGCTGTGATCACCGTGGCTTTGCGGGGATCCTGCGTTACGTTGCAGGTTTCCTTACAGTGAGGTGTGAGTGGCTTCATGTCAAGCACAAATCCCCATGGAAACCCACAAGAAACACGTGGATCCCAGCATCCTCCTCCAGATAACACCCTGGTTATGCCCTCAGCATCTGAGCTTCATGTGATGACTGGGGTGACATCCCATTGGGCCCTTGCAGCTCTCCTGTGGCACATTCAGGCTGTTCCCACCTCTTGCCCACTCAGGACACAAAAGCCACATCCCATCACAGACACTTTCCGGTCCCAGGGAGCTCAGCCACTGAAGAGGGACCCCTCTGCTCCCACAGACCCCACACTCCCCACTCGCTGTGAGCTGCTGATGCATCACTCACCCCACAGCACAGCCGTGCCAGGTCCCCGTGTGCCCCGTGACAGCCCGGTGCAAAGGACAGTGCTCTCCGCACCCAGCCAGGCTCGCTGCTGGGTCAGGGGCTGAAACCCTCTGCTCCGCTGAGCCACAGCAATTAGATTCTGCACTAATTGAATACTTTGATAGGAAAGTCTTTAGTAGTGGAACTCCTTCTTCCCCTTTCATCATTTTGTCCAGGACTGATCTGTAGGGACCAGTTTACAGGGATGCGCCAGGCCTTTGAGAGCACTCCGAGACACGACCACCCCGCCACGCTAATGACTTTTTCTCCAAGTTAACAAAAGACCATCACTGGGCAAGCACTGGGTGTCTCGAGCCTCCTTGCCAGGATCCCCCCGTGCCTGCACTTCACTACGTAGCAGTGACATGGGGACAATGCCAGATCTGCAAGAGCGGAAAGATGCTCCACCTGCAACACCAGCAAGTGGAAGGTGGCTGAGCTGGTGACACTGGCGTGCTTGGGCACAAGTGCCATATGCTGGATGCGTATCGTTCAGACGCTGTGCATGGTGTGCATGGGCTCCTGCAAACCGAAGCCAACAGCCCCTTCCCCTGGGCACCATGTGGGTGTGGAGATATTTTGAAATAGGTCTCATTTTGGAGGCTGCCTCAGTATCCCTACCTTTCTTTTAGCTGCTTATTGAGGGAGAAATTGAATTCAAGTCCTCCCTGAGTGGCCTGGGACAAGTCATGCTCTCCCTGCAGAGCCCTCAGAGAAGCCATCTGAAAATCTGCCCGAGGAGAGGGAGGATGAGGCGGAGAGATTGTCTGGCCACATTGCTGGAGTGGGCACAGGGGTTTCGGAGGGGACCCGTCTCCTCGCCCCATTCAGTGCCTGGCAGCAGAGAAATATTCAGCTTTCTGTGCCTGGGAGAACCTCAGAGGGGTTTCAGCTTCTCCAGCATGCTTTAATGGGCGCTGGGGAGACCCTTGGGTGGCCAAGTCCTGGTTTTGGGCCTGACCGAGAGGTCTTAGAGCAGAGACCCATCCCTGAACCACAGAGGACCCTGGACCCTAAATCCCAAGGAGCCAGGACCCTAAATCATCACACAAAATAGCAGCTGCAGCCTCCAGTCACTTTGAAAATTTTTTCCAGGGCAGGAGATAAATTCACCCACAAGAAGGGGAAGTTTCAGTCCAAACAGCTCCAGCAGCTGCTGAAAAGGGGGATTTCCAGACCAGTGGCTGGGGCTGCACCCAGGGAGCCTCACCAGAGAGTGAGGGGGCTTGTGGCAGCAGGTGCAGGGCATGAGCACCTCCACAAGCTGGGCACTATCAATATATATGTTTACAGGCTGCCCAGGATGATGTCCAGAGGTCTGTGTCCAGGTGGGACTGCATGGACACCTCCACAGCCCAACCATCCCCATGCTGGGTGCAAGCTCAGTTTCACCAACCGTCACATCTTCTCCTTGGTGGCTCTTCCCAGCTTCACTGTCCCAGCGCTGTCCCTCCCATCTCAGCCCAGACACACGCAAACACTGAAGGCAGCAGCCCCACCTTGTAATATTTAAAACAATTTTATTCATGAAAATATGCTGTACAATGCACTATACACAGTTCTTTACATAGCCACATACACAAACTCTAATAGCACGATCAAGAAAGTTACCATTGCCTACGATAGATGTGTGGTGAGAGATGACGCCTGTCAGAGACCCTCCCCCCCAGTCTGTACAGTTATAAATATGAGGGAAAGGACGGACCGAAAACCGCCGTATGAAGCAGATCGGTGGGGCACCTTCGGCGTCCCCTCGACGCCGGCTCCTCGCTCCGGGCAGGGCTGGGGCTGGGCGGGAGCAGGGCTGGGAGCAGTGGATGCTCCTTGTCCCCAAAGGCTGTCCTGTGGGGCAGGGGGGGCCGGGAGGGAGAGGGGGTGATGGAGTGGGGAGGCCGAAGCCGAGCAAGGTGGGACGTGAGGTGCCCTGTGCTCGGGGACCTGTGTCCAGAGAGGGAACCCGGAGCCTCCACCACTGCTGGACAGTGAAATAAAGCCCTGGGGTCCCCTTCCCCGTGCTGGCAGCAGCACCAGCAGCGGGGTGGTGGGATCCACGGGTGCACGGCCAGCCACCCCCAGGACCCGCCTGTCCCATGGGCACGAAGCACAGCCCTGACACCCCCGCGCCATCACCACCACCTCACCGGGCACCGTGGTCCCGGCACCCCTGGTCCCTCAGCTCTGCTCCCCTCCGCAGCAGCGGGGCCAGCCCGTCTCGCCTTCCCCTCCAGCCACCTCCGCTCCTGCCGGGGTCCCAGCCACTTTGGGGGGGGCTCTGTGCCTGCCTCCCGCTGCCCGCCATCCCTCGCACCGCACGACGACTGTACACACGACGCTTACCAACACGACTCCACCGCACACACGACAACCCCACGGTCACGAACCACAAAGACAGCTTCGCAATGGGACGTGCCCCGGGGGGGGATGCCCAGGGGCACCACGCGGCAGGGCAAGGGGAGACGAGCCGGGGGGAGCGGGGCAGGCGTGGGACAAAGGGGGGCTTTTCTCTTACTGCTGGTGCGGCTTCCCCTCCGCGACAATGGTCAGCCCGTATCTGTGAAACCAAAGGGGTTTTGGGGGGGTCCCTGTGCCTGAGCATCCCATCTGCAAATGCCCAGCTGCCGGGGTGAGCCCCAGCTGGCCCACGCTGCCTGGCATGCTGGTGTGCTGCTGGATGTGTGCCTGGAGATCGGGTGCCTGGAAGAGCCAGGACCCCTTCCCTTTCTCCCATGCCTTGGGGGCAGAGCCCCCCTTTCTCCCGTGGCAGCCCCAGCTGCCCTCCCTGCCTCTCCCCGCTAGCTGCACACCCCACCTGGAGAGCTGGGGTGCCAGGTATTAAATAGCCATTTGCAATCGGTTTCCAACGATTTAAATATGCCTGAAACGAGAGGTGGTGTATAAAACAAATGCGGTAATGATCCTGACCAAAGAATAATCCTTTTTAAAAAAGCATTCAAGAAAGATTATATATAATAGAATATATTAAATTCTGTACATGATCAAATAATGTAAACATAATTAATTAACCTGTACGAATGTCTTTAGAGACTATGCCCGCCGTGTGCCCAGGGCGAAGGTGAACGGTGGCACGTGGGGCTCCTCTGTCATGCTTTGCACAGACACGTGGGTCAGGAGAGGAGCAGGACGTGCCCACCCGCGGGTCCCACCCTGCCCTGGCTCCAAGCAGCCACGCTTCCGCTATGGCTCGGTGGGACCCAGCACCTGCACCACGGTAGAGGAGGTGGTGCTGGAGCGAGACAGGAAGAGCTGGGAAAGGAAAACGTGCTGGTTCAGTGGACTAATCCTTGCTGCAGCCCAGGGGCAGGGGTTTAGGGAAAGCTTGTGGTGCCCGGGAGGAAGACAGGATGTGCAGAGAGCCCCGTGGGACCGAGCAGCAGCTCCCACAGCCTCTCCTCCCAGCCCCTCCATCTCCTCCAGGCCAGCCGCTCCAGCTGCCCATCAGCCAGCCTGGCTGCCCCACTCCAAAAACCACAGGTGAGCGGCCCCGCAGCTGGGAGCCCTCGTCCCAGCTGTGCAGGATGGCAGTGGGTCCCTGGCCCACCCCTGCCCCGCAGAGCTGTGGGGCTGATTTGGGCTCCCAACACACAACCGGACCACGTGTGAATCATGGTCCCCATCCCATGGAGCACCAGGGCTGACCCCTCGTACTTCCATCCCCCCAGACCAGCCCTCCTGGCATCCTGGGGACGGGCAGCGAGCCCCCCAGGACAGGCACGCTGGCTGCCGGCTGGAGTCACTCCAGCAACCCCCAGGAACCCCACAGCCCCGGCTGTGAGCCCTGTGGCATCTCCCTGAGCTCTGCACATGGGGGAAGCAGCGTGGGTCACCCAGGCTTGGGGCAGGGTGGACCCCACGCTGCCTCGGGAGGCCTGGCCACCGCATTCCTCCCTCACATGCACACAAAACCCCCCCTCGAGGATGACCCACATCATGGCCCCCAAGCTTCCACCCCATCATCCAACACCCAAAGCCATGGCCAAGCCAAGATGGGACGTGCAATAGGGCCCAACCCTCAGCATTGCCCACAGCCTCTCTCCTCCTCTTCCTAAGCTCAACCCTTTCTTCCTTCCAATGCAAAAACTCAATGGCAAAAGAGTGCATGAAATCAAATAAATACGCCCCCCCTCCCCGAACCTGTGAGCTGCCCAAGTCTCCAGCATGGGGGACCCACACCAGCAGCACGTCACTCCCAGCAGGACCACCCCATGCGGGGCTGTGCACCATGCACAGGAGTGTGCACCACGCCTGCTCTGGGCAGGGTACCGCAGCTTTCCCATGGGTAGACATGACCATGGCATCTCCAGCTACCGGTGGGCATGTGGGCCACTGTGATGCTGTTCTCAGGGCTGCAGACTGCGCACCCTTCCCTCCATCACCAACCCCCCCTTCTCACTGCTTGGAAGAAAACCTGCCTGGAGCCATGCAAGGAGACCTGCAGTAGAGGTGGCCTGGGCGTGTGGGCTTGGCAGAGCTCAGATCTCCACCAGGATTTAGGGGGTGATGAGCCCCCCCTTGCCCCGGGGCAAGGTCCCCGCTCCTGACACTTCTACTCAGAGCACTCATTTCCAAAGGCAGCTCAGAGAAAAGGGTTCCTTTCCAGAAAGGGATGCCCATGCAGGGAGTTCCCACGCCACCAGCCACCAGGGCTCCGTCACCCAACCCAAGCACAAATCAAACCGGCACTGTCGCAGCGGGGACCTTTTCCATCTGGAAAGGGTTTCCTTTCCTGCTCCTTCCCCTGGACCCGCCCAGCTCCAGCTGCCTCTCCCACCCGCCTGCCCTTCGTCCTCTGGAGGATGCTTGCGGGAGGACCCAGCAGATCGGGCACGTGTGTGGCGTGGGGCTGGGGGCCCTACCCCGTCTCAATATTTGACCCTACGGTTTGTGTTTCATGTTTGACCTCAAGCTCAGACCGATGGCTCTAGCCCATCTTAACAAACAAAGGCAGAAGAGAAAGGAAAAAAAAAAGTTAGTCTCAATGTTCCCCTCGTGGCTTCTCGGTGGCGAGCCCCCCATGAGGCGGGCGTCACCCGGGCACCCAGCTCTGGTTCGTGGGCTGCGGACCCCCGGGCAGCACGGGCACGTTGAGCCCATTCTGTGGCGGGAGAGCCGAGTCAAAGTTGAAGTCCATCTCGTCGCTGTCCATAAAGTCATTCAGGATGATCGACTCCACGTCGCACTCCAGGCTCCCATTGAACATGTCCAGGTCCAGGTCTGCTGGGAACCTGTCCTGGCCCAACACGGGGGGGTGGACAGCCCCCGGGTAGGGGCCCTGCAGCGAATCCAGCAAGCTCATGTGTGCCCCTTGGTTATTAGCATAGGAATGCAGATGCCCGTGGTGCGGCATGGCTGTCATGCTGCACGTGTCACTGGGCAAGCTCATAAGGCTGACAGGATTAGCTAAGGCACTGGTGTTGACCGCAGGGTGGTGACCGGCTGGTGACGGGTGGTACAAAGCGTTGCTCTTCATGAGAGAGCCCGAGTGGGACGGGTAGGAGGACAAACCCTGCTCCCCGCTCCCGCACAGCAGCGGGTTGTGTCTGTGGCCACGGGCCGGCACCATGGGGCTGGCCTGCGGCAGGGGCAGGTCCCCCGGGACCATGCTCTCCTTGTGCGCGTAGGAGATGGAGGAGAGCAGGTCCTGCAGCGAGGCGTTCCTGTAGGAGCTGACGGGCGAGAAGGTGGCTTGCTTGTTTTCCTGGATGGTCTGCATGGGCAGGCGGCGCATGAGGCTCATGGCCGGCTGACTGTAGATAGTCCCGCAGTAGGTGTTGGTGGCAGCCCCCATGGTGGAGCACTTGGAGTTGAAGGTGAAACTGGAGCTCCGCTGCCGCAAGGCGGCCGGGGGGAGCTGCTGTGAAGGGCTCATGGTGTAGCCATCCTGCAGGTCCTCCAGCATGCTCTCCCCGAGGCTCTCGTTCAGGCTGATGGTGCCAGTCAGGTCGGTCAGCCGGGGCAGCTCCACGGAGCAGCGGGCGTTGAGGGAAGGAGACATGGTGCTGGAGGGGCTGGGGTACATCAGCGGAGAGGAAGGGGTACCGTCATCCTCCTCCAGCTCATCCGGCTCGTGGTTGGACATGATGGGCGACAGGCGCCCACTCAGCGTGCTGGCCGTGGAGTTGGCCCGCGTCCTGAAGTCCGCCCATGCATCGTACTCGTCGCTGGCATGGGATGCGGGGCTCTCCGACCACTTGGCTTGCTGGGAGGATGGGCTGTCCTCCCCGCGCTCCTGCGTCACCTGCAGCTGCTTCTTCTTGCTGGCCTTCCCCTTGATCCGCAGGAACTTGCTGTTGTTGTCCATTGAGACCGCCCGCCGGCGAGGCGTCTTCCCGGTCTTGCCGCCCTCAGGGTTCAGCATCCACCAGGAGCTCTTGCCGGTGCCCTCGTTCTGCACACGGATGAAGCGGGTGTGCAGGGAGAGGTTGTGCCGGATGGAGTTCTGCAGAGACAGCAAGGACAGAGGGGATGGTCAGCAGTGGCTCCAGCTCCCCGGGCGGGGGGGGATGATCGCAGGGCTGGTGGGGGGGACATGGGGCATCATGGCAGACCTGGGCTCCATCCCCTGGGACGCTGCTGGAGGGGTCAGGGCTCAGAGGGCTCAGCTGGTGGGTCTCTCCCACAGCATTGCCAGACATTTCACCCCCTGGATGCCCATGGGTCATGGCCCTTTGCTGCATTTATCAGCTGTCTATCGTTAGTGCAACTACTGTCATGACAGTGGAGTCTTTAGCACGTGCCCCAGGGACCTGCACCAGGCAGGGCCAGGTCTCAGGGGACTTTTCTTCCCTGGCAGGAGCCTGGGGAGGGACAAGGTGAGGAGGCAACAAAAGCAGGGGCACAGTCAGGACCATGCACAGATCCTGGTCTTCTCCATTCCTCCCAGCCTTGGCCACGCACGTGCCCAGCGGAGCCCACCGGGATGCTCACAGCACAGCCTTGCCCATGCACACCTCTGCAGAGGTCCCAGCCTCCCCCTCCCCACCACTGGGCACCCCACCAGCTCCACAGGCACAGGGACCCCCTTTGCCCACACACCACTGGGCACCAGCCCTCTGGAGCTGGCTCCAAACCACTTTCCCTGCCCGACATCAGTTTGCAGTGAGCTCCCCTCCTCCCTCATCACTGGGCAGGGAGAAGCATGCATCGCGCCGTGTGCGTCTGCACCGCCACAGCCCAAAGCGACCTGTCAGCACCATGTAAGTGAGATCTTGACCCCAAAATGCCTGTCACCTCCTGTGAGGTTCTCTGCCCGTCTGCAGGCTGGGTCCGGTGGCAAGGACAGAAGGCATGCACCCTGCCCGAGAGGCTCGGGCACCACAGCACGGGGGGTTTGCAAAGCCAGCTACAGCCCCCATTGCCCACACAAGGGCTGGTTGGGGACTGCTTTCTCCCCAGATACTTCTGGCTCCCCGCATCCACATCCAGCACCTCAAGGGGCTTTTCTTACTGAGAGCAATACCCCGCTCCTCTTGCTCTTGCTCCTGCTGCTGCAGCTCTGAGCAGCTCACTGGCTGGAGCAGGGCTGCCCTTGCAGAAGGCAGGAGGAGGCAGGGAGGTTGCACCAGGGGCCACGTCCCAGTGCGAGCATGCGCAGCTGCCACTGCCCTGTGGGGTGACAGGCTGGGGTGACCCTAGGAAGATGCCTTCAAAGCTCTGGCCAGGAGAGAAGAGGGGACAAGGACATCCTCCTCTTGCTGCTGATCTGCTGCAGCTCATGGGACGCCACTTCAGCTCCCTGCACCTCGGTTTCCCGAGGGTCCAGAGGGGAAAGGCAACATGCAGGGAAGAACATCCCGGAGAGGCATCAGTCCGTGGTGTGGAGACCCTTGCTCCAGCACTGCCCGCGGGCTCAGGGCCGGGCAGGGGCTGCCGAAGGGAGGCGGGCAGCTCCCCCTGCCCCTGCCGAGCTGCAGGAGGGGCAGAGGGGTGAGGAGAGGGAAGAAGCCAAGGTGCCGGGGAGAAAGTTTGGTGCCGTTGCTGGCGTACAGCGGAATACTAATGAAGAGGAGAGTGAGCTCCAGCCTCATCTATCATATTATGTAATGGCTTACTTCTCTGCACTTCATTTATTTGGAGATTGCTCCCAGGCTGGCTCCTCGCCAGCAGCCACCAAATCCAAGTCTACAGAAATCAATCTCGCGCTGACTGATTAAGCCGTGTTTAGAACTAATTGCTCCTTCGTGTGTGGGGAGAATAAATTACGGGCTTTAATTTCACATCTTTAAAATGCAACTGCAGGTATGGGCTAGCTGTTAACCCCTTCCTGCACGGCCCCGTGCACAGCTGGGGAGGGGGCAGGCCGTGGCAGGCACAGCTCAGGGAACAGGTTATGACACGTGCTGCCCTCCGCAGTGGTGGCTGCCAGTGTTGACGCTCATTGCCTTCAGCTGAAGCACGCGGAGCCCTGGGACAGCCTGCCTGGCAGGGAGAGCTCTCCCTGACCCCCCCAAACACCCCTCCTTGAGCCCCAGGATGACCCAAGCTCCCCTTGCGGGTGACCAAGCCATGGTGCAAGCAGCGGGGGACAGAAGCAGAGCACATGGCTGTCACCGCAATTGCAGAGCCAGAGCCACCAGCCAGCTCAGCCCCGTGGCACCCACACACATCACCTGGGGGACTGGGGATGCTCAAGCAGGGCTTGCTGGGGTGATGCCCAGCTGCTGCTGGGCCCCTCATAGGATTGGAGACCCCCTGCTTCCTCGCTGCCAGCGCTCCCCAGGTCTGCTCAGCCCAGGAGGCAGGAGATGCCACAGCCCTCCATGGCTGGGACTGAGCTGCCAGTGTTTGGGGGCTTTGGGAAAGCCACGGCTGGACAGGGGTCACATTCAGTGCAGTGCTAATCTCCTCCTCTGCTACTGCCTCCCTCTCTGCAGCTCCAGCGCAGGGCACCCAGGCACCCAGCACCACCATGAACCCAGGGCCAGGCTGGCACTGAGCAGGGGACCTGGCTGCCCGGGGGAGGCTGGCGGGTCTGGCTGCCCGAGCGAGAGGAGGGAATGGAAGGCTGCTGCCTCTTCTGCAGCGGATCTTCATTAAGAGCCAAAAGACAGCATCAATTAAGTGCAAGGCACGACGAACCCGGCTCTCTCCTCATTAGCACCCCGACGTGCTCGGCTGGCCATGGCTCAGGGTGCACAGCGCAGGGCAGTGGGCTGCACAGGGGCGGGCCAGGAGCTTATTAACACCACGCAGGCAGGGACCTGCTTCACCTGCCACCGCCCCGGCAGCCCCCGGCAGCCCCCTGAGCACCCGGCGTCCCACAGCACCCAGCCCCGGGCTGGCAGGGAGCAGCACATGATCGCATGGCCCCAAGCGTGGGGCTCAGCCCCTGGCAGTGCGGCGATGTGCAGGGCACATCGGGGCTGACAAAACCTCCCTGACAGCAGCTGCCTTGGCAGGGGTGTGCACCAGGGTCTGGCAGATTTTGGCAGGGTGCAGAGGGAGCAGGCAAAGGCTGGTGCCAGTCCCGGGGCTCCCACGATGCCTCCAACACTGCTCTGCTCCTCTCTGCACTGCGACATGAAGCCCTGCACCGCTTCTCGCAGCAACCCGCACCTTTGCAGGGCTGGCCATGCCCTGCACCCTTGTTGTGTTTCCCTCCTTGTCCCCGTCTGCCCCCATGGCACCCCCTCGCTGCCTGCCCCACCCCAACAGCTCAGGTTCCTCACCAAAGCAGAGAAACCCTCCCAGCATCCTGGCCCGACGCAGCACCACAGCCCGTGGTACCCAAACGGCGCAGGGGAAGGAGCCCTCACCCCTGTAACTCTGTGGAGGGGCACGAGATGCTCTGGGTAGCAGAGGCAATGGCTGTAGGTGGCACCAGGGCTGCCAGGTGTTGCAGATGGACCCAAGCCCTGCTCAGCCCTGGCTGACACCAGGGAGGATGAGGCTGGAGACCATGCCAGCCCCTGGCCACCAGCTGCTGGAGGCTTTGCCAAGATGGAAGACCCTGGTGCCATCCTGGTGCCTGTTTGCCGGGGACTGGCCCTGCTGCAGGGCCTGGAACGAGGATGGGGGGCTGGGGAGCCGTGGGCACCCACGGAGCCTTCTTGCCCCCCCCAGGAGCCCTTCTCCACGGAGCCTCATTGTCAGGGGAACAGCCAGTGTGAAATCGGTCTGATTAGCAATTAGTCCCATTGTAAAAGGATTAGCCGGACCCCATTGTTTGGATGAGTGACTTGACTATCAATTTGCATCTGGCAGCAGTGATGCTGCTGCTGCTGCTGCTGCTGCTGCGTTGGGAGCGTTTCCCCGGTGTCCTTTTGACCAGACAGACGCTGTCTGGCGAGGCTGTGCCTGACATGGCAGCGGGGTGCTGGGGGACCCCCACGATGGGCACCGATCCCAGGCACAAACGTGCCCTTTGCAGGATCCCGAGCACCTCGCCAATCCCCACCACCAGCAGCACCCCAGCAGCATGTCCCAGGGGTTGCTCCTCCAGCCTTGAGGTGCCCACGGGTCTTGGGGTGCAAAGGGGGGCTGGACATCCTCCTGCATGCTCCAAGGAGAGCACAGGGTGGGGGAAACAAGTGCAATTCAAGTGAGATCAGAACTGTGTAAGTCCTGGTCTGGGCCAGAGCTGGGGAGAGCAACTGAAGGGACCCTGCTGACCTGCCCCTGTCCCTGCCACATCCCCTGCACCCGGCTGCTGTCCTTGTCCCTGTCCCTGGGCTGCCACCCCTCCCTGCTGTCCCCATGCCACCTGGGGGTTTTTTCTGAGCAAAACCACAAAACCACAAAGCCCCAGCCTCCTCCCCATGCATCCCACCCCTCCCGATGGCAGCACAGCCCGGTCGTGCTCGCAGAGCCCCCGCGCGCTCCCAGCGAGCCCCAGCCCCTTGGCCAGGGTCTGTACATCTGTCTGTGCTGCTGGTCCATACAGCTAATGAGCCCGTTACCTGGCAGAGGTTCACATGCTGGTTAACAGGAGGAAGCAGCGACAGGGTCACTAACAAGCGCTCTGCCGGCTGCTCTCTGGCAGCATGAGGATGGCTCTGGGGGTTAATTGATGCTTATTTACTTCTCGAACATAAAAGTTGCCAGCACTGGAGTAAAAATTCCAGTGGGCAGAGACTGTCCACAGCCCCGGTGGTGCCCCATCCAGGGCAATGCCATCCAGGGGTGGTGATGGCATGGGACAGTCACCGGTGACACCCCCAAAGACATCATATTCACTCAAGAAAGGTGCTGCCCGTGTGCACCAGCACCTAAGTGCAGGATGGCCATCACCGTGGCCTCCTGGCACCATCCCCTGGGGATGGCCAGCCCTACTCCCCACCATTGGCGTCACCATCCTGCCCAATGCGGCTGGTGGCTTCACGCAGCCCACCAGCCCTGGCACCAACGCGCCGCATCCTGAGCACGGCCCACGCCTGGAGAGCAGATGGCAGCTGGCACGCCGCGGCAGCATGCCCCACGTGCCAGAGGCATGCCAAGCACCCCAGATGCTCGTGACCAGGACGGACGCCCTGTGCTGACAGCAGCCGGACCCCCCGCGCCGTGCCTGAGGCAGGGAGCGGGACGAGACCCCCATCACCTCCAGTGGCTGCTGGCACATCAGCCCACCCTGTGGCAGCCCTCTGTGCATGGGTGGGTGAACCCAGCACCAGCTCCAGGTGGGGGAAGCGGCACGGAGGAGAGAGCTGGGGCAAGGGCAGCCAGGCAGCTGTAAATCCAGCCTAATGCGTGACGAGGTTCCTCCAGCTCCCCAAGGATGGGACGCAGGCTGGCACCGGCTGCACGCCGAGCTCAGGAGGGCTGTGAATACCCGCCAGCCTCTCTGTTGTGAGCAGCCCACCGTGATCTCCCCATCTCCTCGCTGCCCCCAGGGCTCGGGCGGCACACACCGGCTTGCTGGAATGGAGCAGCCCCCAGCACAGGGGTTGGTGAGGCAGTTTAGAGCAGCTGCCACGTGCAGGGGATCTCCTCTGCTCCAAAACCGCAGCCTGTGCTCTGCACTGCCCCATAGCACACAGGAATGTTACAGCCCCATAGCACCACCACCACCCCCCTGCCCAGCCCTCTGCATTGCCCAAAACCATCTCTCTGCAACGCCCCACAGCACCCCACGCTGTTCCCCATAGTGTCCCAGAGCTGCATCTCCGCAGTGCCCTATAGCATCTCATAGCAAACCCGCTGCACTGCATCAGCTCTGCTGTGCCCTATGGCACCCTACAGCCAGCCCCCCTCAGTGCCCCATAAGCCCCCCCAGCCCCTCGCACTGTCTCGGGCACCCAGCAGCCAGCTCGCTGCCTCCCAGCTGGCACCCGGGTCCTGTCTGACATCAACCCCTTGGGGAGCCAGGGCTGTCGCCCCCCCCCCCCCAGCACGTCCTTCCCCAGGGCATCGCTATTGGAGCTGGGCAGGAGGGTCCGCACGGGCTGCCTGGTGCCCCCAGAAAGGGCACGGCAGGGGCAGAGGGAGGCCGCCCGCCTCCCTGCCGCGGGGGTCTCGCCGGCGGCTGCCGAGTGAAGGCGAGCGTATTCGGGTCAGTGCATCGCCTGAGCAGAGCCGGTCTGACGTGCTGTTAATTGAACCAAATGCCCATTAGAGGCGTGACGGGCCGCGTCCATCCCGGGCCCTCCGTCGCAGGTGGCTGACACGCGAGGAGCCTGAAGGCTGTTCAGCATGGCCGGGCCAGAGCATCTCCCGCCTCCCCATGCATCACGGCAAGCTCAAAGCCCAGCCGGCATCTCATTAGGAGCCGCTAATCACTCCCGAGGCGGGCGCTGGGGCTTACAGGGGACCCCGTGCTGCAGATCCCTCCCTTCACAGCCCCCCCACGGCCCCTCTCTGTGCCACCCCTCCGCAGGGGCAGAGCCTGGCAGGGACCGGGCAGGAGGGGTCCACTCTTGCCCTGCCCCACAGATCCACGATGCGGTGGGGCAAAGGTTGGCTGCAGGCAAGCCCCGTGCTCTGCAGTGTAGGAGTGGAGCTGGGAACCCGCTCTGTGGAGCCAGGCTGTGCCAGATGCTCGCTCGGCGCCCTGCCCACATCCCTCTGCCGTTCCCTGGGGCTGGGTGATGGCGTGCCCCAGACCAACCTCTCCTGAAGGAGAAGGTCCAGGTGGAAACCGCCCCCCGTGACTCTAACCCGCTGCCAGGACTTACCAGCCGCCCCTCAAGCCTGGCTGGGGCTGCCTGGGCTCCGGGCTAGGTTTCAGGACAGACAGGTGCTGTGGTGGCTGGATGGGTCCCCAAGGCGAAGCCCATCCCCTGCCTGGCCCCGTGCCGGTCCTGGCCCACCTCTGCAATACCCCTTATGGCTCACAGCAGGTCTGACCCCCGGTGCAGCCCCCCCGGGAGCAGCCCAGGCTGCACATCCTGGCACAGCACCCCCCCACACACACACTGCCCCTGTGGACTTGGCAGCTGAGTTTGTGTTTCGCAGTTGGCTCGGTGCCTCCCTCCCCCTCCTGACCACGAGCTCTGCAAGAGATTCCCAAGCCCACTGGAGAAGTGACTGACGCAAATCAAACCACATACCGCTCCCCCATGCCCCCCGCCCCGGGCAGCCCCCCATGCCCAGCACTTGCTCCACAGCCCTCGGCTGGGGATGCTCACCCAGGCACCTGCGCTCTGCAGCCTCCACGCACTCTGGCTCAGCGCGGGGGCAAGCCAGAGAGACCCAGGTGGGTGCCAAGCCACGGGTGGGTGCTTGGCTCAGCCCTTTCTGCACGCCAGGGCTGCAAAATGGGGTGAGACCCCCTGCACACCCCCCCAGCCAGGATGGAGCTGGCGGAGGACAGATCGGCCACATCACGAGACTTCTTATGCCCAGGCTGGAAGCATCCCCGTGGTGGCAGGGGTGCCACCAAAGCAGAGGTGGCAGGCATGGCCGAGCATCCCTCTCCCGGCCCTGGTTACCGCTGCTGCCAAACAGCTGGTTGCTACCAAGCTCTGCAATGGGAGTGTTGCTGTTGCCATGGCAGCCAGTTTATTTTAGCCAGCTGCCATCACTCCATGTCCCCTTCAAAACCAGGAGCATCCTCCCTGCCCCGCTGGGTCCTGCCTTGTCTCCACCCCCAGGCACTTTGCTGAGAGCCCGGGAGCACCCGCAGCACCCATCCCCTGTGGGACAGCCTCTCCCTGCTGTCCAGGGGACAGGCACAGCACCAGCATCTTCCCACTATGGCCAGTGGGGCTCACGCCAGCTCAGCCACCGGGTCCCAGTGAGGTGGCTCATGGGATGGGCCACCACAGCCTGGGGCAAAGGGGATGGATGTACGGGGACAACATCAGGACTGGCATCGGGTGATTTCAGAGCTGGAGGGACACCTGGATGGTGAATGCAGCTCCCACAGCCTGCTCAAAAACACTCCCCACTCAACTTGCTCCTCCCTTGGCCAAAGCCTTGGACTTCTGCTGATGGGCCAGCACAGCCCCCAAACCTGCCGTGACTTTGCTGGGGCTCTGCTTGACACCTCCTCGTCCTCCAGGCACAGCCCTTCCCAAGCTGGTTCAGGACAGGAGGGGCCGGAAGAGCCGGTCCCTGGTGTGGCTGGCACAGGAGAAGTCCCTTCACCCCATGGTGTCTGTCCCAAGCCCTATCCTGCCAGGCAGCCCCAACCATCACCCTGAGAAGACCCTGCTGCCTTCCCAGCCAATACCATCAATCCTTGGCACCACCAGGCTTTGCCGGGGGGACCAGCGGGGCCGCGGGGGCAGAGGAGGAGCCCTGGGTGCGATGTGGAACACAGTAATCCCTCTGCTTCCCCGGCAGAACCGCCGTCTCCGTGAATCGCCCCAGCACCACCTGTCCCACCCCACGTGCTCCCCAAAGGGCTCATTAGATCACACCAGGGCAGTTGCAGATAACGAGCAGGCGCTCGCCTCCTGGGGAAGCAGGCAGGGAGCAGGCAGGGAGCAGGCAGGGCTGGGGAGCTCAGGGACCCTCCTGTGGGAGACCAGGGGCTCAGCAGGCGGTGGCCTGCCCCGACAGTGTCACTGTCCTCACAGCCCCCCTTACTAAAGGCATGGGCTGCACTTTTGGGGTGTGTAGCCCAGGGCTGAGCCCAGCAAGGGACATCTCCCCGCACACTGCGAGCAGAGCAGGCAGCTGAGCCCATGGCCTCTGCCCACCGCCTGCCTGCCCTGCCTGCCTCCAGCCCCGCACACGGCCCGTATCCCTGCCCTGCAATGCACTGCCAAAGGAGGGAAGGGGGGGTTAGGAACCAGACAAGCTGTGCCCGTGTGTCGCCCATCTCCGAACCGGCTGGTCCTGGCACGGTCACCCACTTGCCTTCAGGCTGCAGCAGAGCCAGAGGCTGCCGGGCCACGTGCCCCGGCCAGATGGCAGGGGGACCTCACGGTGCTGCCGGGCACAGCACTGCTCCAGGGACCTGTGCCAAACCCCGCTGCTCGCCCTGCTCACACCCAGCCCCATGGGGATGCTGAGGACGGGCTGGGGGACTGACCTGAGCAGCAGCAGACATTGCTGCGCACGGGACGAGCACGGGATTGGACTCTGCCCCTTTGCAGCACCCTACAAGACCCCGGGCAGCACCCACCCTCCCGGTCCAGCACAGCACCCAGCCAGCTCCAGCATCCCAGACAGCGGCATGCCAACGCTCATGGCTGGAAACCACGTCCTCTCCCAGCTCCCCAGAAAATGCCGTGGCACCAAGCCGTGTGCTGAGAAATCCCCCCAGCACAGCCGTCTGGTGAGGCTGAGCCTGCACAACCCCTTCCCCAAGAGACCCACGGCTGTGCCATCCCCCCACACAAGCCGCTCCAGAGCTGGATAAGACCTACAGCCTCCCTCAAGGGTCCCCAGGGTGCTGGCAAGGGTCCCCAAGGTGCCAGCACGGCCAGGGATGCTCTGCAAGGTACCTACATCCAGGTGAGAGACATCAAGCCTCCCTGCCTTTGGGGACAAAGCACGCCCCCTCCCAGCAGCATGGTCCCAGCCTGCCTGGACCCCTCTCCAACACACGAGACCAGGTGAGATGCCTTGGAAAGACCCTCTCCACCATCAGCCACTTATCCAGTAATACTCTAATTACACCCCAGAGCTGGCCACCAAAATAGCTGCAGTAAATCACTCGGAGCTGCCATGTAATTTTTGCATGAAATTACAGTATTTTTTCCCCTGGGTTCAATTTCCTCCACACCAAGTTCTCACCGCAGCCAAATAATTAAAGCAGCCACACTCCCTTTTCCTCGGGTACCATTTTAACTCCCTGCTGGCTGTCCCCCCCCCGCTGCCCAGCACCAGGGCTGTGGCTGGCTGGGGACAACATGTGCCCTGGCACCTGCAGGCAGCATTGCCTGTACCCACGCTGAGTACACCCAGAGCAAATAAGAGCTGCTCCGGAGGCAAGGGAAGGCAGATAAAACCACGCTGAGACACCCCGGGGAGACCCGGCACCCTCAAGGGACGCACAAGGCACCCCAAGCAGGATGCTGAGCCCTCGTGGGGGGGGGGGGGGTCCAAACCCCATCAGGCAGAGGAGTCGGCTGTTCCCAGGAGACAAAACCACCCGCCTCCTCTTCATCGCCTGCAGCGCGCAGGAGGAAGACGAGGGAAGCAGTGGGGCTCAGCCTGCACTATCCCACTTTGCACAGTGATGCTCGGGCACCCGTGGGAGACAACCCCGTCTCTGGATCACTTGGCTACCTGGGACAGACGCCGGTCCCAGCCATGTGTCACCGTCCTACCACTGTCCTGCCTGAACGCACCGACCACGTGCAGCACCCGCTGACCTGAGCAGCAGCAGCAGAAACCCCAAACCCCGCTGGGTTTTGCATCCAGCCTCTTCCTCCCCCCCAATCTGTTCGGTCAAGGCTGCCCTGGCTTTTCAGCCTGTGATCTACGTCAGAGCTGGACCGTACCCAAAAAAGCACGGCAAGCTGGGCACGGGGCCATGCATGGGGGCACACATGTTCCCCGAGGACTCTCTCTGCTCCAGGTCTTCCCTGCCTGCCCTGTGGCCCCATGCCATCACTGGGGACCAGCCCTGCGGGGATGCTCGGAGGAGCAGTGAGTCCCTCTGCGCTGTGACCTCCAGCTCTGGCCACAGGTCTTTCGAGAAGCCCAAGGAGCAAAGCCAAAGCCTTTCTGTTATGCTGTGTCCCAGGTGTCCATCCAGGACCCCAGCAGGTTGTGCTGGCTGCTAGAGCAGGGAAGGGCTCCCCGCGCCCTGCAAACTCCCTGGCAAAGGCAGCAGACCCTGGGCACATGCATGGAGATGCATCTCAGGGCAGCCCGTGGAGATAAGGTGCTCATTTCGCCATGCACAAAAAGGTGCCTTTTTCTTCCGAAACACCTGCAGAGATTTCATCCTGCCACCAGCAAGCGCAGCTGGAGAGTTCAGCTGGCAGAGGCTTGGGAGCACTGGGGCTCTCAGCCCCAAGGTGGCTGGGGACCAGGACAGCGGGGGCATCCCTGCCACCAAACACTCTTGGCCAAAAGATGTTTCATGGAACAGTTTTATTTCGATAAAAAAATCCCAGTTGTTCGAGAAAACAAGTATTTGTACTAGTTTGCAGGTTTTAGGCCCCAAAGGTGGGGCAGGGGAGGGTTTAGTGATGCAATGCCTTTGAGTGAGAGGAGAAAATATTCGCCACAGGGACCTGCTGTACAGCACAGAAATGTTGCAAGAAGCACTATTTTAAAAATGTCTGTGAAATAATGAGCAGTTTCCAGCCAACAGCAGTGTCAGGCCCACCTGCTCTGGTCAAGCCCCTGGCACCCCTGTCCGTCCTGGCAGGCTCCCGCATTGTCCCTGCTGTCCCCACACGGCTGTCCCCTCGCAGGACACTGCTCCACACCCCAGCCCACAGCAACGCCCGCCATGGGCCGGATCCAGCCACCCCACCTAGTTCAGCCTTGTGAGATGGCGTGTTCCCCAGCATCATCCGGGCTGGCTGGGGCTGGGTCCAGCCCTGTCCCTTCCACCGGTGCCAGCTGGCCCCGCACCAGCCCTTTCAGCCAGAGCATCCCACGCCAGCCCATGCTGCAGCACAGAAACCCTCCAAAACCCACGCAAATCCCTTTTTTCCACTTCCAACTTCATTTTTTTTGTGTGTACATGGGACACGGACGGCACAAAACCCCGTGTCACTGGAACAGGCAGGAACTGGCCACTGCGGGATGCAGAGACCCCCGTGGTCACCCACCTGGCAGGGGCAAACACACCATGCCAGGAGCCAGCACCCCACAAGGATGGGGATGGGGAGGCAGTGGTATGAGCTGCTGTCATGGCTGTCACCATGTCCCTGCATGGTCAGAAGCACAGTGGGAAACGGCCTCACCCCGATGTCCCTCCTGGCCCAGGCAAGCCCAAAGGCACCGGGTCCAGATCCGTGCACCACGTCCCCTCCAAGGGAAAGGCAACCCGGAGATGCCGGCACAGCCGAGATGCCACCAAATCTGGCACCCTGTGCCGCAGGGACCTGAGGGACATCAGGCACCCCTGAAACTGCCCCTGGAAAGCATCCCTGTTCCCCAGGTCCTGCGGAGCAGGCGGGCACTGGTGACAACAGCAGGCAAATTGCTGCCTGCTCATCCCACGCAGGCAGGGAGGCTCAGCTGTGGACCCCGGGGCGAGACGCGTAGGAATGGGAGCTCCCAGCAGGGCCAAGCCTGCCATGCCTTTAATGTCGCTCAGGCAGCTGAAAAGTCTCCGTCTGTGCCTGGGGCTGCACCGCAGGGTCCCTGCCACACACAGACCCTGTTGGGAGAGATGGCGAGACACCGGGGGGGCCAACCGGAGCCCCCTTGCCCCGAGCATCCCGCGTGACACGCTCATCACATCTTGAAGCCCTCCCCAGCATACACTCGGTGAGCCAAAGTCACGCAATCGGAGCAAGGTCACAGCAGGGCCCCGGGGTTGCTCCTGCAGCGCCCTGTCGGCTGCAGGAAGGATGGACACTGCCCTCACCCACACAGCCCAGGGCTGCCTGCAGCCAAGGGAAACTGAGGCACAGAGGGGGCTGCAGCAGAGGGAGTTGCTGTCAGAGCTGCTCCACAGCCATTGCTCCAGGAGTCAGGTCTGCCACGGCCATCTGCCATCTGCCATGCCGCAGAGCCCCCGCCTGTGCCCCAGGGCCAGCCCAGCACCCCCCCAGACATCATGTCCTGCCGCCTGCTCACAGCTTGCAGGACCCCCGGAGATGGCAGGGGGGTGATGGCACCCCAGAGTGCCCTGCGGGTCTCCCTGAGGGGGACGCTCTTAGGGGTCACTAGCACAGTATGTGGGATGAGGGGCTCATGACTGGGGGTGGCTTGTGAGCGGGACAGGGTCCTGGAGGAGAAGAGGGATGGGGGGGTCCATCCCTGCTCTGCCTTAGCCCCAAGGAGCACCCATAGCAGTGCCCCATGGGGGAAGCCATTGAGCTCCCCAGGGGCTCCCAGCCCCCATTTGGTGCTGAACAGGACCCAAAAGCAAACATGCTCTTGGAAGGGAGATGGAAAAAGCTCCATTCTCCTGGGGGGCACTGAAAAAGCAGTGATCGGCCCAGGGCTGGAGGAGCCTGAGCCAGAGCCAGAGCCAGAGCCAGGTCGGTCGCACAGTGCTGCTCAGGATGTCAGCAGCCTGCAGCAGGGTGTCACACACCCCTCCTGGTCACACATGCAGGTGTACAGCATGCACTCACCCCGCACATGTGCACCTTCAGCCACGGCCCACCCTTCCCCACAATGCCCACATATTCCTCCCTGCACCCCATCCTACAGCCCCCCATCCCCAGCACCCACCCCCCGTGCCCCACATCGCCCACGCCTGCGTGCACAGGCACACGCCCCGGCACGCACGCCGGCTGTGCGGTGACTCAGCTGACCCGACCGGCAGCAGCTTGCTTTGCACCTGCTAATTATGGGCCCCCCCCGCCACCCCCGCAGCTCCTCGTGCTGGGGTCTCGCCAGCCTGCGCTTACTCACAGCGCAGGGAGCAGGAGGAGGGGAGGCCTCCCCCATGCACGTCAGCTGCCCAGCTGAGGCAGGTGGGCTTGCAAGCCCCCCTGTGCCCCAGCGAGTATGGGGACTTGTGCCATTTATTGCAGGGCAGGGTAAAACCCTCCGGGGCGGGAGGCTCCCGCGCCCCGACGCTCCCCACCTACAGGGTGCACAGGCACCACTGGCACCCTGCAGCCTCCAGGCACCCGCTGAGCTCTTTTCGGGTCGCTGGGCTTCCTGCACAGCCCTGCCCGCGAGTCCTGCCCCCGCGGCTGAGCAAGGCACCGGGCAGCCCACGGACTCCTGGTGTCACCCCACACCGACACGCTCGCTCGCACACGCAGGGTTGCACTGGTGCGCTTGCACTCTGCAGGGCTGGTGCTGTGAGCACAGCCCCACCAGCGGGTTTGGAAAGGGGGAGCACCCTTGGGACATCCCCCTACCTTGGGGACACAGCAGGACAGGGTTGCTGGATCCCCTCGGTGCAGGCAGCACCGGCGAGGGCACAGCGAGCCAGCCCCTGCCCCCGGTGGTGCACCCAAAGCGGGGGTCATGCAGGAGAGGGTCTTGGTGCCACCAGGGCCGTGGCTTCCCCCAAAAACCCCCAGCCAACAGCTCCTGCCTGCGCTCACCTCCCTGGCCCCCGCGCACAGGGCAGAGCACAGGATCCGTGGGGAAATCTTGGCGACCGCAGCGCCGCAGGCTCCAATTTCATCCAAATACAATCCCCCCCCGCCTCAGCGCCTGGGCTGGGGCTCCCGCAGCTGGCCCGGGCAGGGCTGAGGACTGCTGCATCAGCAAGGGACTTTCCAGGCTCGTGATCCACTGGTGGAGAAAGCACGTGGGGCTGCCACCGTCCCGGGGTGCTCGTGGCCAGCGAGGCTCCTGACCTCCCCTGCCCTGGGACCCAGTGCTGATCCCTGCTGTGGCAGGGTTTACTGGGGCTTCTGGTCTCTCAGAGACTGGCGTCAGGGCAGAGGGATTTGCCACTTGGGATGGGATGGAGCAAAGCTGTTTATAGAGTGAGGGGGGCAATGCCAGCTCCCAGGACACTTTCTGCTCATTGTGTTCATCCCAGGATGGGCTCACAGTATGAAGGGCACGGCCTGAAGGAAAACAGCCCCAGGACTAGCACAAAGTGGGATGCTCAATATGCCTCACCAGTGCCCTCCTGGAGCTTACTGCCTCTTGCCAAGACCAGTTACACAAAGGCAACCAGGAAAGGGAATTACCAGTCGACCCAGACACTCTCCAACCTCCCCTGGCTTTTCTCCCCTCGGGAATACCGACTTCCCACAAGCCCAGCCACAGTCCCCAGCCCTTCGTGCAGGGATGGGGTGGGACACAGGGTGGGTGCCATGTCCCCCAGCCATGCCTCTCCTCCCACCCTGCCCACTCACTGGGCTCTCCAACGCCAGGCAGACCCACAAGGCACCTTCAGGGAGCAGAGGCACGGACACGGCTCTCTGCGTGACAGGCAGCGCTGGCTACCAGCCTGTCCCCACCACTCAGCCACAGCCACCCACAGCCACCACGGGCCACGGCACAGGCACGGCCCTTCCACCAATGCTCTGCTTTCAGGTGGCGAACGGCTGGGCACAGCAGAAGGCAGTGGGTGGGCTGAGGTCCTCCTCTACCTGCCTGCCAGAGCGGCTCCCGGATGCTGGGTTACCCGGGAAACAGCAGATGACATCGCTGGGGAGGCAGGGAAACTCTGCCCGAGGTGTTCGGGATGCCATCGCTGTTGCCAGGGAAACGGTGGGCGACATCCCGCAGGTAAGCGAGAGTGGGGAAGTGGGGGGCCCAACGATGCACCCTAGCTTTGTCTGCCTTCTCCTCCTGCAAGGGGGTCCCTGCCCTGTGCCATATGGGTCATGCCCTGGGGGGGAAAGGAGGCAATGGGGTCTGCCCCCACCTTGCCACCCCCCCCCCGGGGCACTGGCAGGGTGACAATGAGGGGGTGACAATGAGGGGGCTTTTCCCCTGGGGACATTGCCACCCTGCCGGGGGCTACTCTGCTGGGCTGGTGGCAGCAGGGAGAGAGGAGCCGCTGCGTCCCAGCCCCGTGCGAGTGTCTTGCTGCCTGCTGCATCCCCCACCGCTGCCTGCTCGCTTTGTCTCCCCGCAGCGATGCCCAGGGATGCGTTCCCCTGCCTGCAGCTCCCCAGCCTGCAGCTCCCCAGCATCAGCCCATCCTTCAGTGCTCTGTTGGGGGTCTGGCAGCAATCCCACCCCAGGGAGGGGGAGCTTTACTCCCCCAACAGCACTCCTGGGTTGCCTTTAGATTAATCACAGTCTCTGCTTTTCCCTCCCGGGGCTCAGAAGCACCAGGGACGCCCTAAGATTTCCCCCAATGCCCCAAACTTTCCCAGCTGTAAATCTCAGCTGCTTCCCGCACCGGGGATGCACCATTACCCCAGGCAGGGTGTCCACCTTCTCCGAGCCCTATTTGAGCACACAGGGTGCAGGAAAGCCAGAGCTGCAGCCCACCACTGTGGTCTCTGGGCTGTGCTTGCACACGAACTGTCTGCAGGCAATGGGCAGGTAGCATGCTGCAGGGATGCTTCCAGACCAGGTATAAAACCAGCGGGACCACGGGTAGCGAGTTGGCGGAGCCACAACAGGGGCTGGGGGGGGTGTGGGGTGGGGTGTAAAATGCACTGTGCGGCCTCTACTCCCTCTGCACAGCTCCGAAAATGAATCAGCAACCACGCACAGCCTGAGCAGGAGCAGACACACCTGAGGAGGCAGCAGGTCCCTGTAGGATGCTGCAAAGCAACAAGAACATAACAACCCTCCTCCTGCCCATCTCGGAGGAGTTCGCCACCCAAGGCAGAGCCGTTTTACCTGTAATGGCAAAAATTACATCAGCCAGAGCCCGCCGGAGCAGCCGGTCCCAGTGTCACTCGAGGGAGGAGCCGGATCCACCCCAGCACTGCCACAGCCCCGAGGGGCCACCAAGCCCAAGCAATGGGTGATGGGTGCTGCGAGGGGGCTGGCTCCTCTCCTGCTAGCAGGACCCCAAGGCGGGTGGAGTTGCTCCATCAGGCCATGCAGCATCCTTGGGGCTGGTTTTTAGCGCTGATGAGTCTCTCTGGACCTACAGACCCCGAAAACCTGCCCTGCCTGCACACTGGCAGTGATGCCACGGGCTGCTGGGCTCAGCCGCTGCAGGTGCTCATGGCCCCAGGACCCTCCTCGGGTCTACGTTGCCAGCGGGGTCTTGTCTTTCAGCTGGAGGAATCAGACACTTAGAAACAAAGCCACCAAAAACGGGGGTCAGGGGGGATCACAAAATGTCCAAAGAGGGGCAGGAAGAACTGGTGCCCAGACCACCAGGAACAAATCAGCTCTGGACTGCAGGGAGACAATGCCCTGCGCCTAAACCACAAGGGTTTGAACCCCATCCACAGCCCTCCTGATCGTTAATTTTAGGTTTTTCCTGGGGAGAGTGAGGGGATGGGGACCGCAGCAGGGCTGGGGTGGGGTGTCGGGGAGGGGGACGGAGGATGCTGGGGTGCAGGGAGGAGGTGTGGAAGCAATGGGAAGCCACATGTCACTGCAGGAAGGCAGCTGCTCCCCACTCCTGTCACCTGGAAGCCCGTCCCGAGGGGTCCGAGCACCCAGAGTCATGCCTCAATACCTCCTAATTGGGGGGTGACACCTCCAGCAGCTCCAGGGGGTCCCCTGCCAGCAATGCCAGCGTGGGTACGACCCTGTGCCTGGCGTGCCAGCTCTCCCAGAAGAGGTTGGGGGGTGGGACGGGACACCCCCAGCCCACTGATGTCCGGGCTGTTTCCCGGGGGACCTGGCAGCCCTTCAGACGGCCGCACTCCCCGCGGGGGCCCCCACCCGGCTCCCACGCGCTGCCGGCCTCCCGGCTTCGTGACACTGAGCTTTAATTGAATTAGACGCTGCTGCCTGGGCAGCGCAGCCTGCAAACCATCCTCGAATTCCTGGGCACGGCGCCCGCTCGCTGTCTGCGAGCCAGTCCCCATCCCTCCCCCCAGCCCCATCGCCTCCTCCCCCAGTGCTGACCCAGAACCGAGGAGCCTCCGACCCCCCCCGCCCCCCAGCGAGCGGCTGGGAGAGGGGGGCTCTGGCCGGTCTCAGCGGGGCTCGTAACGCCGACAAGGACCCCCGGCGAGCAGTGCGGTTGCAGGGTGCAGCACCGGGGGGGGTCCCGTGTCCCCCCCCGTGTCCCCCCCGCCTCAACCCGCCGGGGTCAGCCGCACCGCAGCGGCCAGGGAGCCAGCCCGTCCCTGCGCCAGCTTCCTCCGCTACAGAATGTACCGAGCGCCCCGGCGGCCCCAGCCAGGGACACGATGTGCTCCCCGCTCCAGGCCCTGTTTTTCCTGGCCGGGCTCCTGCTCCGCTGGCGGCGGGGCGGCCGGGCGCTGTCACTCAATGCGGCTTTTGTTCGCTCCCCGCTCGCCTCCCTTCACACCTCCATCCCACCCCTTCGGCCCCTCCGCGGCCCCTCCGCGCACCCTCCGGACCCGGCCGTGACCGTCCCCGGCCTCTCCCGCGGCTGGGTGGCTTTTTCTTTCCCCGCGAGTGTGGCCAGGGCTGCTGGCAGCGGCGGAGGCAAAGCCGTCCTGCTGGCAGGGCAGCCCAGCATCTCTGACAGCGCAGGCAGCATCAGGTACCGGCCAGAGCACCAGCTCCCAAGCAGCATCCCCTAGCAGGGAGGAGGACATCGTGCCCCTTCGCCTGCTCCGTGCACAGACTTGCAGCCCGTGGTTAATGGGCCCATCCATAACTTGCCTGTGAGTGTTATGTGGGGTGCAGGTTACAGCCCACACGAAAGTCTGCCCTCGCAGGACTCAGCACTATGCCAGCCCCATCACTCCCCATGCTGTACAGCACTGCTCCCCTCCCGGGACCCCCCCGAGGACACTCATCCCCATTGCCACAGGGGTGAAACCCATCCGCGACGGGGATCTGGGGAGGACAGGGCACAGACCAGCACTTGTTTCAGCTTCCCTGTCCTCAAACATTTCTTATAGTAAAAGCAAAGTACTCCCTGCGAACCAATCTGCCAATACGTCATTTAACCCCGCAGGATCTGGCTCCCACCTGTCCAGCGCTGCCGGTTTTCCTGCCTTCCCCTTTCAGCCAATTTGCTATCTGGGCTGGTTGACCCAAATTTGCTTTTCCTTTGTGGAAAAAAGCTCCTCACCAGCAAAGATTGCCCAAAACCCAGCTCCCCATACCCCAAACCTTCACTGACCCCAAGAGCCATCCCCATGCCCGCTGACTTGGCGCAGCACATCCAGCACGGGGATCCCAGTGCCATGCACGCTGGGAATGGGTACAAATACACATCGGGATAAACCCCAAACGCTCGGGCACAGCTGGGCATGAGGATGGTGCTGCCCCACAAACCCAGGCTGTGGAGCCGTAAAGGGTGGGGATGAATAGGAACTGCATCCCTAAGAGCATCCCCACAGCCACGCATGCCACCACTACCATCCCAGCCCCAGGAGGCTGCATCCTGCTCCCAGGCCTCGGCAGGGAAGCAGAAGAGACACACTCGCCCGAGCAGAGCCGCTCCGGGCCCTCATCACCCCCAAAATCACTGGTGGGTCTGGCTGCTGAGCGGTATGTCCTCACACCGAGCTGGGTACGGGGCCTGGCGCTGGGGCAGTCGGCCACGGGACTAGGAGCCCCCAGATCTGCAGTCCTGGGGAGCCACCAACAATGCAAACCCCCCATGATGGCACCACCATTGCCCCCCCATGCTCTGGCATCATGGCAATCACCCAACGATGCTCCCTCCATCCCTCCCATCTCTGCCCACAGCCTGGGAACAGCCAAACCTGCTCCCACCCCCAGCACCCCACAGGTTAAGCCCGGTGGCATCGCTCCTGTGTCCCAGAGCCCCTCTTTCTTTGCCCCCCTCATTTTTGCAGCTGCTTTCCTCCCTGGCAGTGGGAGGGGGGGTCTTTCCTGCATCCGTCTGGCAGCTAAGCCCCTGTCGCCATGGGGGCATTAGCACCAGAACTGCAGGGAGCTCCCCAGGGAGAAGTAAGTGGATCAAAGGGTTTTAGCAGCAGACGGCTCCCAGACAGATCTGGATCGTCTTCAAGGCGGCCACTTGCGGCTACAAATGCACTTTCTGCCTGCAGCTCCCCAGCCAAAAGTTTCACACCGGCTTTATTGCATTTAACCCCTCGCTGCTCCTGGCCTTGCAGGAACTCAGGGCAGGAGCCCATGGCCCCGCAGCCCACCCTGGCTGCATGGGGTCTCGACCCCTCTGGGGCTAATCCAGCCCTGCAGGAATGGCTGGAGGGATCGGGGTGCTGTGTGCTTGTGCAGAGACACCCCCCCCCCTAAAAGATGGGGTGTCCTGAGCCAGGCAGTGAAACAACCCACTTGCCAGTCCTGCTCACCCAGCATCCCGGCACCATGACAAGGAGGAAACTGAGGCACGCAGTGTTGGGGAGCAGGGGGGAGGATGGCGATGCTGCTAGGGGAATGCACGCCACCTCCTTTCCCTGCCCGTGCCAACCCTGGCAGCAGGTGGCAGATGACACCCTTCTGTCCCCCCCACCACCCCGGCCAGTCTGCCCCCCCCACCCCTTGGTGGCACCCCCAAAGCTGGCCGGTGCTTGCCAGGCGGTGTGGCAGGGAGCCGGGGCAGGGAGAGGCTTTGTTGGAGTAATGCTGCTATGAATTATTCAAAGCGCGATGATAATTATAGGAGCCCCCTGTTTCTGCTCGCTCTCTACAGGCAGGAGCAGGATTTGTGCCACGGAGAGGGCTGGGGGGCAGGGAGAGGGGGACGGGGACCGAGGCCATTGCTGTCCCCATCCCCCTGGGGCCGTGCCACCATGGCGGTGCCCCAGCAAGGTGGGAGGGGCCCCTGGGCATCCTGCCCCCGTGCTGAGGAGCCACCACTGGGTCTTGCCTGAGGGGGACCCTGTCCTGGATCCCCACAGCTGGGTACCTTGCCGGGGCCTTGCTGGTTAAACTGGGAGCTTTGGGGAACCAGGCTGGCCCCACTGCCAGCACTGCCCACTCCGTGTCTCCTCTTGCTGCCCCATGGCGGCTGCAGCTCCCCACACTTCCCAGCCCTGCACCCCACATTGCATAGTCCCATACCCTGGATCTCCCGGCACCCCAGTCTTCCCACAACACGGTACCCCACATCTCCCCATCTTGCTCCTCAAATCCCAGCAGTGGGGTCACCCCCCCGTGAGCCCTGTGCGGGCACAGAGACATGTCCCTGCCTCCTGGGGACGGGCACTGAGGTACCTGCCAGGACCCCGCTGCGCATCCTGGGATTACCCCCCACACCCCCCCACACCAGGCCCCCTCCTCAAAAACCACAGCCACCACCGCGAGCCCAACGTGGGGCTGCTGCTGCCATAAACCCTTCAGCCTCGCAGCTGGCTCGGGGGCCTGGCAGGCAGCCTCCCCGTACAGCCGCTCCTTGGCTGGTGCGCTCAGGCTCCGGGATGGAGGAAAAACAAGAGAGGGTCAGCCAAAAAATACGCATGGAGGGCGAGCGGATCCTACCACTGGGATCCCAGCGCTGCCTGGCTGTGAACGGAGCATGGGAAACCTCGGCCAGACGGTCCCGGCTTGTGGGAGGACACCTAAGGACACGCCGCTTGGAAGCCAGGGATGCTGCCGGGTACCTGCAGCCCCGCCGGGGCCGTGCCTGGTACCACCCGCCAGCACGGGGCAAGGGGGGAGCACGCGTGTGCCCCAGTGCTGTGCCAGTGGCAGTGGGGAGGTGGCTGGACCACCTCTGAGCAAGCATCTCCCCAGCACAGCACGCGAGGAGGGGCCCGTCCCACAGCTCCAGAGGGGTCTGAGGCGGCACCTCCTCGCCCCATCCCTGGGGTGAGCCAGACCCCACGGCGTGGCTGGGTTAGCTCCCCCCAGCTCGGCATCTGACGCACCCGTCTGGCATTTTCTCATTACACTGAGGGCTGCTGTTTTGCCACATGCATTTGCCACGGCATTGTCAGCAGTGGAAAAAAACTATTTTGCCGGCCTGGCAGCACACAGTGGGAAAGCGGGGTGAGTGGGAGCGCTCTCCTAACACCTATCACATCGTCATGGGTCATGACGCAGGGGTGTGCTGGGGACCCCCCACCCCATCGCTGCAGAGGGCCAGCACTGCACCCCCAGACATATGGTGGTGCACGTGCCAACTGCTCGTGCTGGCATGCCATGGCGTGAGGGGGGACAGGGGTTCCCTCCCAGCTGATGCACTTTGCAGTGACACCCCATAACCCACACAACACGGAGAGGTCGGGGAGGCAGAGCTGAGCACACCGGGGCTCGTGGACATTGTCACCCACACGCAGTGGCCAGGAAGATGGAGCTTCCCAATGCCCAGGGTGCGCGGGGCCAACTGGGAATCCCACCAACAGGTGGGTGGCAGCGCCCAAGCCGTGACTCCAAGGTGCAGACCTCACCAAGGACGTGATGCATGGGGCAGAGGGCAGGGGGACAGCAGCTCTGGGCAATGCCAAGCCCATGGCGCAGGGTGTGGGGGCACCCTCCTGCCCGCAGCCCCCCTGCCCGCACCTCCTCCCAGCGCCAGTGGCCCCAGGTTAGCAGGGAGGGCATGGCGGGCAGATGAGCTCCAGGTATGGGATGGGCTGGGTGGGGGTAGGGGGGCAGTGGGGTGCGGGTACGGGGTGTACAGCAAGCACAGGTGGGTTTCTGGGTGTGCAGGTTCAGGGTATGGGGTGCATGGAAGAGGGGGTTCAAGGTAGGGGGTGCACAGTGGGTGTGGGTACAGGTTTGCAATAAGCAATGTCTGGGGGGTGCTGCAGGGTGCAGGGTTTGGGGGTGCGAGGTGCAGGATGCAAGGTACAGGGTGCAGGGTTTGGGAAGCAGAGTGCGAGGTTCAGGTTCTGGGGTGCAGGGTTTGGGGATCAGATTGCGGGGAGCAGGGTGCAGGTTTTGGGATGCAGGGTGGTGGCCTGGTACGGTGCAGGGCTGCAGGGAGGTGCATGCCGACGCGGGACCCTGTGTGCCTTGGGCTGACATTCCTGCCGCTCCCACCTACACCCTGCAGCCGCCCCACACCCCAGCCGCCCCACTCCGCCTTGGCACTCCCCGGGGCCGCAGCTGACCAGGCCTGCCCCAGCCGTGCCTGGGCAGGCTGTGCTCCCCCTGCCAACCGTGCCGGCTGCATGCCAAGCCTGGCACAGCTCCCCACCGCGTTTGCACCCGTCCCAGCGTTGTGCGTGGAGCCCGGGCACGTCTCAAGCTGCCTGGCATCATGCCCCCCCGCCCTGGTCCTTGCCCCGTTCTCATCTGCCTGCCTGCCTTTGCTCTCCAGGGCTGCCCGTGGGGCATGTGCCCAGCCCCGTTGCCTGCTGGAGCCCCATGGGCTACAGGCAGCTGCCTGAAAGCAAGGGACGCCGGGAATGACTGCAAGGATGTGTTGGGACCCGGGGCCAGCACGGCGCTGGGTGGGCGATGGCTGGTCCCCATGCGTGGGCACCGCTCAAGGGCATCACAGGGAGGAAATCCATCATCCTGCATCCTGCCGCTTGGTACCCACAGCCCTGGGGACACACTGCAAAAGGCATCAGCCAGGGGCTGCCATCGTGCTTCTCATATTTGCCTTAAAAATACGAAATCCAGCGGGAAGTGGAGCAGCCCCGCGGTCCCCATCGCCCCTTGTCGCAGGCAGCCAAGCCCCTGCCTTTCGCCCGTGCGCAGGTGAGTGTGGACAAGTCACGCTCTGCCACCATGCACACGCGTTCACCGCCCGGCGTCCCGCAAGAAATCAAGCCGATGGGACCTGCAATTAATACCTGCGATAGAATAGAGCTGATTATAATAATTGGCACAATAATTGCATTACAGCTAGCGAAGGGTGTAAGCAGAAAGCCCTGCAAAAGAGACTCTTTGTCTTTGCTTTTTTGTTTTCTCTCCAGCTCGCAGGTAATAGCCAGGAATGGGCAAACCCTCTTTTAATGGACTCTTAATAATGCTGTAATTTCCCTTTGCAGGGAAAGTTTTCCAAACAGTCAAAGATTCAAAACAAAGCAATGATTGTTCCTATTAGCATTAAATTCTACTCTGGGAGAGAGAATAAATCAAGCAAGGGGATTCAATTCAAAACAGAACTATAAAAAATCCAATAATGATTTTTTAATATTAATAAGAAAAATATATTGTTATGCACCCTTAGCATTTAAACTTCTAATCCAATCAGCGCAAAGTGCAGAGATAAATCACAGCCGCAGAGGAGAAGGGAACAACCATCAAAGCAGGCAGCAATAAAATGCTGTCTTACATCCCTGGGACAGGCATAGGTTTGACAGTCTCAAAAAAAAAAGCCTAAATTTATGATCCTGTCGCTCTGCAAGCTTGTTAATTCCTTCCCTGCATCCCCACACGCACTCTCCACCTGAGGCAGGGAGGGCACAAGGGCCGGCTGCCAGCCAGGTGAGTTGCAGGCAGGAGGTGACAGCAGGCATCCCGGCTGCCCAAACCCATCGGCGTGGCATAGCAGAGCTGGGGACTTGCCCTGCTTCATCCCTCTTAAACCTGCTCCCCACAGCCGTTGGCACTCTGCAGCTCCGACCGGCTGCACAGCAGGACAGGATGGCTCCCGGGGCCCTGCGCCCACAGGGGAAGGACCCAGCAGACCCGCTGCTGAAGGAGGTGCCCAGTGTGGTCCCCAGCGTGGTCCCCAGCAAGCGTGGTTCCAAGGATCGTTCCAAGTGCGGTCCAAGCACAGTCCCAAGCAAACACAGTCCCAATCGTGGTCTCCCCGGTTCTCCCATCTCAGAGGCTGCACTGGGTGTTTCCAATCCCGTGCTACCAACCACATCCGAGAGCCCGGGCAGGCTCCAGGGATGCTCAAACCTCAGCACACACTGCTGCGGTGCCCATTCCCGCCAGCATCGACAGACACCGGTATAGAGGCAATGGTACCCACATGGCCCCCCTGACCCCTCTGCTCCCCGTCCCTGCACGCAGAGGGGATGGCGGGCAGCCCTCCCCATCGCGCGGGTCCGCGCAGGCAGAGCAGCAAAGCTCGTGGCTGCGAAACCACTCGTGGAGCTGCCGCCCTGCTGGGCTCGGAGATGCCTCCCGCTTTGCCAGGGTCACAGTCCAGGAATAATCCCGGTAATGCTCCCCCCGCAGCTCCTGCCATGCCATCCTTGTTGAACTCATTACAGATAATGGCCCCACAATTCACCGCTGATGCAGCCAGGCTATTCCCCCTGATTTATCGGCTCCAGCAGACGATGCGCTGCCACAGGGGCCAGCGACGAGCACGGGCGAGCAGCGAAACGCCATGAAATGTGGTCAGTGGATCTCAGCTCCCCTCGGGTGCCCCCAAACCTCAAACCTCAGCGCTCCGGCTGAAAACAGCTACATCCAATGGGAGGGAAATGCCGAGCCATGGCAGTGGGAAGGGGGAGCAGCGAAGCACCTGCAGCTGGCAGTCCCAGCCATGCGACGGCCGAGGACAAAAGACATCTCAGCCATGCAGGGAGTTCCCAGCTGTCTGGCAAACTGCTGACGCCACGAACCAGGGCGAGAGGGCATTTGGGGACAGGGGGACGGACACGCTGCTCCTGCTCAGGAGCGCCCCAGGGCTTTGTTCCTGCCGGCTTCCAGTGGCTGAGCTCCTGGGGGAGGCTGATGGGGGGGCAAAAGATTAATTACAGCTATTACAGGTCCAAACCTGACGTGTTGTGGAGTGTTTCTGCTCCACTTTCGGTTCGCATGGTTTGGGCAGAGGGTTGGGGAGCAGGTGCCAGGCTCGTCCCCATGCTCCCCAGCTTGGCACCGCTTGGGTCCCATGCAGCCAGTGACATTCCCGTCTCAGGGTGGCAAAGCTGCTCCCCCAGGAGCAGAGGGCACCCAGGCCCTCCTGACACCTTGCAATATGTTTTAAGGAAAAAAAGAAGAGGTGGTATATCCCTGCACCTCACTTCTGGGCTCTCCCACTGCCAACAGCCAGGGCTGAGGTGGCTGCATGGTCCTTGCAAGGACCGACAAGTGGCACTCGGAGCATTGGGCTTGGTGGCCGGTCCAACCAGGCGGGTGGCCCAAAGGCTCAGCCCTCCACCGTGGGGACACCCAGCAAGCCCAAGGAGGGGGGAACCCGCACCCCCCACCCCCGAACTGCCCTGCCGTCCCTGCCAGCTGGAGGAGGCACCAGCGGCCCCCAGGGCGGCATGGCCACCAGCACACGGAGCCGTGACCAGAAAGTGCTTGGGGACCTCAGAGAGCAAGCCGTGCCACCGCTCACAGCACTGCAAGGCTTTCCCACTGGACTCCAAGCAGGATCTGGCACCCTGTCACACAGTGCCCATCCCCAGCCCCATCCCTCGGGGGTCCTCGGCAGCGCCGAGGTTGGGCACGGAGCTGGCACAGCCCTGCGAACGCCCGTCTCCTCCATACCCTGGGGCTGGCCCCGGCTGCAGCCTCCTCCCAGTCCCACGGGAGAGCAGCCAGACTCCCCGGGAGACACAAAGGCTGCCCCGGGGAGGGCCGGGGTGTCTGGCAGCGCCAGGCTGTCCGGCAGCGCCAGGCTGTCCAACCACGGGGCCATGGGCAAGGGGATGCGTGTTCCAGGGGGGCACCCAGAGCCCAGCTGGGGGGTACTGGGATGGGGTGGGCGAGCAAATGGGGGTTTGGGGAGGGGGGGTGGGTTGAACTTTTGAACCAGCAGGCAGGAGATCAGTGCATTACCTTAACGCGAGTTAAAAATAACCGTCTCGTCTCTTGAAATGAGCCTGTCTGCAATTACAGCTTGGCATGTCTGCTCCAGAGCGTCCCCGGGCTGGCACTGCGCCAGGTGGCAGGCGGCTCCAAACAACCCTCGCCTTTCTTCTCTGTCTTGGGGTTGGCTTTTTTTCTTTGTTTTTGGGGTTTTGGTTTGGTTTTTTGTATTTTTTTTTTCCCAGCAAATCAAAGGTGGCTGCTTGGAGCCCCGGCTCAGGCTCCCAACCGCCTGCCAAGCCACGGCTGAGCCTTCAAAAGCACCCAGCCCCTGTGGTACCCACCCCACAGCAAGGCCCCCCCATGCCCTGGGGACAGGGGGATGCTGCCACCCACCCACACTCCCAGGAGGGCCACGCAGCAGCACAAAACAGCCCAAAGCACCTTCAAGGCTCCTTCGCCACGCTGCCCTTGCACACCCGATGCGCATCTGATTGCAACGTGCGGGCGTGAGCGCACGTGGGAGCGCACGTGGTGAGCCCAATGCACATGCACCGCGTGTGCACGCACCACACCCCAAATGCACACGCACAGGCGTGCGAGGGAACACATGCAAATTCAGACATGCACGCACAGGTGGCGGACGCCCCGCAGCATCACTGCCCACAGCTCCCCATGCTCTGCCCAGCCCCATGGGCAGGCGTAGGCAAGGGTTTGCCTGCACCAGGGAGCCCAGGCAGTGGATCCTGGCATCCCCCTGCATGCCCCCATTGCCAGCACCCGGGGCTGTCTGGGAAACCTCTGTCCCCAGGGGACAGAGCTGCGAGCTGGGCTCCATCGCTGCTGCATCCTTGGCTTGATGGGCACAAAGCGGTGGAGGCAGCAGGGATGGTCATCAACCCCGGCACCCGAACCCAGAGGGCCGGTGGGCAGCAAAGCCTGCGAGCCTCCCCGCTGCCGAGCTCTGACACAGCGCACCACCATCCCTCAGGTGGCACGGGGATGGGAAGGATAAGCCCCCTCCAGAAAAAGCAGGCACCGGCCAAGCAGACCCCAACATCACCCCGTCCTGCTGCTAATCCCCCGGGAGCTGCCTCCCCCCCTGCCCCCAGCCCACGGAACAGCCAGCGGTCCCGGGGGGGCGGGGCTGGACATCCACGGCCAGAACTGTAGCAGGGGACAGCTCAGGATGCTCTGGGATACTGGAGCATCCCCTCCAGGAGGGAAGGGACCAGCCTGCTTTGGGGGTCCCCATGCTCCTTCCCGGCACCGGCTGCCGCCTCCTCCTCCTCCTCCTCCTCCCTGCAGCGGGTGAAAGCGAGCTTTGTGCCGGGGCTTTCAGTTCTCCTGGCTGGCGCCCGGCCAAGGCACCACATAATAATGAACAGATGCTGTCCAAAATGAGCTTCAGCGGCAGACAGGCGAGCCTCTCCGCGTGTCCTTCCGTAACCCAAAGTGCCTTTCACCTCGGCACTAATCAGGCACCTTCAGCAGGAGAGAGAAACCGATGGGAAGTGTCGGACTAATTAAAAGTAACATGACTGGGGAGCATCAAGCCCACTGCCGGTGGGTGTGGGAGGGCAAGGGGGAAGGCAGCTGCCTCCCCGCAGGCAGGGCCAGGGTGCAGTGGGGTGGCAGGGTAAGGGGGAGACCCCATACCCAGCTCCAGAGCATCCACACAGGAGACCTAAGGGCACGGCAGCAGCGGGGCTTGGGGTGGACCCTGGGGATGGAGGGGGTGGCCTGGGGGTCTGACCGTGCCTGAATGTCCAACCGTGCCTGGACCCCGCTGCAGCAGAGGGAAGATTCATCCCCTTGCTGCGTGCTCCCTCTGCAAGGACATGGTGGTGACAGGGGTCCAATCCTGCTTCCAAAGCCCAGGGGACCTCCCGCCACTGGCAGCATCCCAGTGAGGATCCCAGGGCCAAGGAGCTCCAGCTCGCTCCCACAGGGACCCGCGTGTGGGGATGGACGGAGATAACGCCGGGCTGCGAGCACTCTTCTAGTCCGCAGGATCTTAACTGTAGTTTATATTCCAGCGGTTATTAAAAATATGGGGGGGGGGAAGCTAAGAGCAGAGCAAGCTGTTCATTTGGAGCCTTTCCCTTGGGTTTAATAAAGCCCCACTCACTGCTGTAGTATCATTTTTATGCTATCATAAAGCCAGACCATTTAGCAGGTTTGTGTTACTTCAGCAGTTAGCACTGCATGAAAAGCGATTCCAGAAGAAAAGGGGGGGGGGGAAATTAGAAGGAAGATGAAAACCTCCAAAAGGAGAGAGAAAAACGAGGCAGGAAGGAGGAGAGGAGCCTGGGGGATCCCTCACGGCCGTGCCGCCAGCGGCACCAAAGCACATCACAACAGCTTGGCGGGGGGGAACGAGCAGGCTCCCCCATTCCTGTGTCAAGTTGGGGACAGGTGAGGAGTCCCCTGCTCCAGGCCCATGATGCTGAGGGTCAGCTAGCCCAGCCCAGGACCCTGGAGGGACCCCACCTGTACCATGGGAAAGGGTGGAGGGGTCTGCTCGCGTTGGAAGGATCCCAGGGGCATCACGCCCGCGTTGATCGGAGAGCCGGGGCGGCTTCTCCGGGGGCTGTTTGGGGGAGGGAGCAGAGGGGTTTCCCCAGTAAAGGAGCCAGCAGTTCCTCCCAGGCCTGCTCAGCCCCCAGGACGGCCGGGCTCTCCCTGCCCCTCTGCTCCCGCCGTGGGCAGCTCTCCGGGGAGCATCGGGCTCTCCGCGCTGCTGGAAAAATCTCCATATATGGAGAGGATGGGGATACGTGAGCTGAGCCGAGCCAAGCCAAACCGCCCTGATGGGAGCCCTGACCGGGCAGCCCCCGTACTGAACCCGGTACCCCCGGGCCATGCCCTCTGTCGAGCCCCCCGGGGCTGGATAGCACTCACGCTGCTAATCCCAGTGCAAATGGGAGCGAGCCCGCCGTGTGCTCCAGAGCCACGTCATCCCCAGAGCTGTGTCACCCCATCCTCCTCATTTCGCCACTGTGCCATCCCCCACGGCACCACCCACTCCCTCGCTGGCACCCGGGCTGCCCTTTGCAAGGGGAAAGTCGTCCCCATTCGTTTCGAGCCTCTCCAGCCGCACGGAGCAATGTCCCAGGCAGATGCACTAGCCCCCACCCAGGAGGGGAAGCCCAGGGGCTGGGCAGGGGGTGGCATCAGTGACAGAGCACGCAGAGCCGGGACCAGCTCCCTAAAGGATGCTCTTGCTGTGTCCGTACAGTGCCCGGTGGGGTTGAGGTCTGCCTCCCTTCACTAGCAGAGACGGGGCTGTCCCTCAGGGGTCTCCATGCTCAGCAGGGAGGTGAAGCACCCCAGTGTACCCTAAACCCTTGGGCAGCAAGGGGCACTCAGACCACACTCCCACCCAAATACTCTTTCCACCCCTTTTTATTCCTAATTCATTTCCATCCTGCCCAGCAAAGGGGAAGGTGGCACTTGGGGGGCCACGGCAGTCCCCAGCCCTGAGCACACAGGGCTCCCGGCTCCCGTGGGCCAGCAGGACCCAGCAGCCCCGGCCCCCCGCTCACCACACTACCGGCCCAGTGATATAAAGGAGGAGGAGGTGTAGGGGAGGGCTGGGAAATTAAGGTTTTCAGCGCTGTCAGAGCCGCATCAAACAGGCATCCACCAGCTGATTGCTTGATTGTTATATTTTGGATGTCAAACCGGAGCAAGCAGAAACCTTTAAAATGCATCAGTGCCACTGCCTTTTTGACGGAGGGTGTTGGTTTCCCATTAACAAGTGGAAAGCGTGAGCTGGAGCAGAAAACTTCAAGCGCTTTGGAATTGATAAAATAACAACTCCCTAATTAAGCAGATCTGTCAGTCAACAGGCGCCTGCTGCCCTTCATCGGGAAGCAGCAGCAGCTCCCAGTGTAGGAGCCCAACGTGCCATCCCAGCCCGCTGCGGCATGAGGAGCACCGGGGGATACACAGCTCAGGGGGGCAGCAGCCGGAGCATCCCACCCTCCCTATTAGACAGGGCTGTGTCCTGGTCCTGATGCTGAGCATGGCCGAGGTGGGTAGATGCTGTGCCTCAGTTTACCTCACCATAAAACCATGTAATGCAACACACAGCTCAGCAGGGAAGGAAAGGCCTGACACCTCGTGCAAGCATCCTTCCCCTCCAAGAGATAACTAACCAGCCTGGGGGAACACATCCCTGACAGACCCATCGGACACCACGGCCAGGCACGGATGCAGCATCCCCATGGCCGGCTGGCTGCGGGAAGGGGTCCTGCTGGGAAAGCCCTCCCCAGTGCCGGAGCAGGGCAGGGGGTTTGGAGAAGTCCTGCCAGACCAGCGGTAGCACAGTCAGCGCCCCATGGGGATGCTGTGCCCTCAGCCGGGTTCTCAGACCTCTGCCATCCCGCTCTCCCGAGCGCAGGGAGGCTGCAAAGGAGCTAATTAAAGGAGCAGCCCATTACCCGAGACCCCCCTCCAACACCGCTGTGCTGGGTAATGAAATGCTTTAAATCTGCCATGCTTCTCCCAGGCCTGGGGCAGGAGGGGATGTGGCATCTCCAGGGGCTCTTTAATAAGCCGCCATCAGCTCGTTACTACAAAATTGACTGCCCAGCGCTCAGGGTAGTCCCATGGCACCATGAGCTGCCAGCCTGCCCCAGGAGGGATGCGCAGGGGCACCCCCGGGTTTAACCCCTGACACGCCGGTATCCAACGAGACCACCAAGCAAAGGGGGTCTCCGCACGCCGCTTCTCACCCCAGGGCTGTTGCCAGCCCTCGCACCACCCTCCCCAGCTGGGGATCGGGCACCTGCAGCATCAGGAGAAGCCCCAGGACACCCACCTCACCCGGCCCCATGTGTAGGCAGGTCAGGCAGGGAATTTCTCTGGGCAACCATTGGCCCTCCCATCCACCCTGCGACTGGCCAAGCGCTGGGCTGGGAGGTTTAAGCCATGGTGCCAACACGAGGGGAAGGGGGGCTGCCAGGAGGGAGCAGGCAGCAGTGGTGCAGCCTGGGCAGCAGAGCCGCCTGCCCACAGCCTGGGGGCAACAGGCAGAGGCACAGCAGAACTGCTCTGACCCAGAGACAGGCCAGGAGGGTGCAGAGCGTCCCATCCCGGGGTGCACCCAGGTGAGTCCACCCAAGCAAGCGGCCCCTGCAAATGCCTCTTCATGCCCAACAGCAGCTGGACCCTGAGCCTGTCCTCCCCCCTTACACATCATGCACCACAAAGCCTTTGGGGATGCAGCCGCCTTCAGAAAGCCACCAAACCCCACGCCAGGTGACAGGGTAGCAGCCCAGGCAGTGCCGGTATAGGGATGCAGGCCAGGCACCATTCCTACCCCAAGGGACACCAGGAAGGGCGTGGGGGGCAAGGGACAGGGCTGAACCACCCGTGTTGCTCCCACACGCTCCCTGGTGGAGGCTTTGCCGGGAGAAGGTGTTGGCCCTCCCATGGCTCTGGGAGTCATCAGGGGACCTCCCCGGGTGACAGTTGACACAGGGAAAGGTCACTCCTGCTTTCCCGGGACGATGCCCTCAAGGGTCGCCTCTGCCGGGACTGATGCAGGCAGGCAACACTGCCGTCACAGCCTGTCCCTACCCAGCGGCCAAACCTGGTGCTGGCATAGGTGGGATGGGAAGCCTGTGCCACCTTGCACACCCACACACACTCATGCATTGCCACTGTCTCCTGTGCTCAGCCTGGCACACCCAGAGAGGACACGGGTCACTCCTCCATCCCATGCAAGCCATGGGTGGATCAAACCCCAGCACCCGCCTGTGACAAGGACGGCTGCTGGCCCTGCCATCCCCAGCCAGGGTCCTTCCCACCCGGGGAGGGCTTTGCTCAACGGCTTTGGCTCGCATGCCAGTACCAGGAGACATGAGCATCACCCTTCCCCGCTCCTGCCTAGCCACGGCTGGGCACAGAAACTTGCTCCCAGCGCTGTCCTCTCATCCTCACTTCCCCGGCCTGCCCTTCAGAGACACCTGGCTGGGGGGGTCCCCGAGCATCCCACACCCCCAGTGACACGCACAGCTGCCCAGGAATCCCTTCCCTCCTCATCCCGGCCCTCCCAGCCACCAGTCCAGAGTCCTGACAAAGCTCCCCATGACGCCCCCAGACCCCATCAGTGCATGTCCCCACACTGTCCCCAATGAGTGCAAGTCTTGGCAAGGCCCTTCTCCCCCAGCGTGCACCCAGTGCCACACAGATCTCACCCCAGGTGGAGGTTCGAGTGGCCCCCATGCAAACATCACCTCTGCAGCCCCTGACACCCTCCCCCGGTGAATCTCCACACCAGGGGTACGCCGGCTGCCCCCTGCTCACCCACCACGAGCAGGGCAAGGCAGAGCGGATACCCAGTCCACGCAACACCAACTCCCACGGCCCGACCACAGGTGCCGCAGACAGACAGAGTCCGGCCTCCCCGCCCCAAAAGAACCCCGTTTGCAACCAAGAAGGACTCCCCGCCAGGCAGGCCAGGTCCGGCCACCTCCGACGGAGCCAGGGCACGCCGTGCCGGGACCGCAGGCTGGTGTGAGAGCCCCCGAAGCTTCATTACACACTAATCACATTGGAGGTGACAGGGCTTAGGGGAGGGCTTAAGAGAAACCCTCTCTTTTTTACTGACACCATCTGGACACAGGCGATCTCTTCCCCTCCCCAGCGCGAAGCCGGGCGAGCGCCAGCCGGAGAGGCAGGGGCCGGTGCGGCCCCCCCCAGGACCCGGCACCGGGATGGTCGGTGCGATGCGGCCCTGGCTGGCACCGAGCGAGACGGGGATTGCTCCCCGCGCCAGGGATTTCTGACAAGCCCACGGTGCCAGCCCCGAGCAGAGCCGTGGAAAGGCAGCGTGGGGCCGTGAGGTCTCTGCGTGGCCCCCCGGGAGGGGGACGCGGCCCCCGGGAAGGCGGGGGCTGAGACAGGGGAGACGTACTGGGTAAAAGTACGTCTTTTTACCCAGAACTGGATAAAAGCCAGCCCGGAGACACCTGTTTGGGGACAGCCCTCCCTCCGGGTGTCCTCCGGGGCACGCCGGCACCGGGCACGGCTGGGGTGCCCGCAGGCAGGGACACGCAGAGCCGCGGCGGCGGGATCGTCGTTCCCCGTTCCCCGGTGCTCGCACAGCAGCGGGAGAGCCGGCCGCGACCACCCTCCCTGCCGCCATCCCCTCTCGCCCCCTCCCCGGGGAGGGCGGCGCACGGCGCTCCGGCTCTGCCGGGCCACCCAGCCCGGGGCCGGCGGGGGAACCGGCAACCACATCACCCCGGGTCCAACGCGCAACGCCGCGAGGCACCGGCTCTCCCCAAAACTTGACCGAGCCCTTATCCCTTCCCTCCCCCCCCCCCCAACCGTGAGGGTAGCGGGGATCCCCCAGCCAGGGGCGAGCTCCGGCTGCCCCGGGGAAAGCGTCCGAGCTCCGGAGCGTCTTTGGGAGCAGGGGGGGGGAAAGTTGCGCTGGGGTTCGGGTCGGGGGGTGGGGGGGTCAGGTACCTTCCAGCCGGCGGAGCTGTTGCTGTCTCCTTTATCCTTAAAGTAGGGGACGTATCGCACCATCCAGTCGTAAATTTGCGACAGGGTGAGGCGCTTCTCCGGCGAGCTCTCGATGGCTTTGGTGATGAGGTCGGCGTAGGAGAGGTTGCCCCAGGCGTTCCTCCGGGAGGTCTTGGCCTTGCGGAGCTGCCCGACGTCCGCGCCGGGGGGCGGCAGGGAGGCGGCGGCGGCGGTTCTGCGCTCCGCCGGGGCCGCCGCGTTCTCGGCTCCCTCCCCGCCGCCGGCCGCCAGCGCCGGGGGTCCTCCCGCCGCGCCCCCATCCTCCTCCTCCGCCGCGAAGTCGGGGTGGGGGAGAGGCCAAGTGCAGGACCGGGGCCGGCTCTGCGGCTCGAAATCCGGGTCGATCTCCACCTGATGCGCCTGAAGCTTTTCTTCCATGGTCCCCTCCCAGCCGCCGACCCCCCCACCCCCCCGCCCCAACAACCCTCTCCCCGGAGTTACGGTCGATTTCCACCCAAAAAAATAAAAATTTTTTTTAAAAAATTAAACCACAACAAAAAACCCCAAAAACACGAGAGGGAGAGGAGTGCGAAGAAGGGAAGGAGGACCCGCTCCGTGCGCCCGGGTCCTGGAGGGGCGCAGGCGGCGGGGGGTGCAGCCCGAAGTCCGGCGGAGCTCTAGGAGGCGGCTCTGCCCGGCTCCGCGCCGGGAAACGGGAGGCTAACGGGAGAAACGAGCCGGGGGGGGATGCTGCATATTCATCAGTCGCCTCTCCGGCCCCGGGCGAGACGGGGGGGTTGGTTTTTGGTTTGGTTTTTGGTTTTTTGTTTTTGTTTTTTTTTTACCAGCCGCGGAGCTCCGGAGTCGTTCCCGGCACAATAGGCAGCGGGGCGGCTGCGGGCGGGCAGGGCGCGGGGGCTGCCGCATCCATCGGCGGAAGCTGCACCGGGCTGGCGGCGCGGTCAGGCAGCAACAGATGAACCGGAGCGGCCGGCGGCGGGCGGCATCCTCGGCCGGGGACCGGCGTACTCCGGAGCCGGGCGGCGGGGCACCTGGGCGGGGAGAAGCGGGATGGAGGTGGTGGTGGTGGGGGGGAGCCTTTGGCACGGCGGGCGCGCAGCTTCCCCCCGGGCGGCTCGGGGCCGCGGCGGGCGGCCCAGCGCTAAGTCCGGCGGCGCGGCGGAGCCATGCTGGCGGGCGGCACGCACCTGACAGCGCCGGGCGAGGGCGGCGGCGGGCGGGCGGGCGGGCGGCGGGCGGCTCCCCGCCCCTACGCCCCCCCGCTCCGTTTCAGCGGCCGCGCACCTGCCCGCCGCCGCCGCCGCCGCCGCGCTGCCGCCACGGCGCGGGCGGGCCACATGCTGGGACGGCCGCCGTTCGCTCGATCGTTCGTTCGCTCGTTCGCTCCCTCCTTCCCTCCCTCCGCCGTGCCTGTCCCCGAATGCTGGCGCCGCCGTGACACAGGGGGAGGGCCCGGAGGGGCGGGAGGAGGGCGGGGGAGGGGAGTGCCCCAGCGCCGCACGGGGCAGCGGCGGGGCGGGACGGCGCGGAGCGCAGCGGAATGGAGAGCCCCGGCACCGCTTCCCCCCCCCGCCACCTCCCCGGGCCGCGGACCCCCGGCGGCGGCGGCGCCCCACGTGCGCCCCGGGCGCCCCCCATTGTTGCCCCGAGCCGCCGCCGCCGCCTCATTGGCGGGAGGTGCCCGGTGGACACGCCCCCCCCGCCCGCCTATTGGCGCGGCGCCGGCGGGACCCTCCGCTGAGGGGAGGGAGGATTGGGGCGGGGGGGGGGGAGCGGACCCTCCCCGCGGGTGACGTCAGGGGTGCCGGCTGCATCCGCGCGTCACCCCGGGCAACGCGGCCGCCGCGGCCGGGCGGCGGGACACGCCCCTTTACTACGGGTCTCGCCTCCTCGCCCACCGCGGCCACGCCCCCGTCGGCGCAGCCGGGGAGACCCCGGCGAGCGGGCCCCGCCCCCAAACCACACAGCCCCGCCCCTGCCCGGAGGACACGCCCCCTCCCCGTAAGCCCCGCCCCTATCCCGAAGCCCCGCCCCCACACTCCGGGGAGGGGCCGCGCCCACGCAGGGGATCCCGTCCCGGGGTGTCGGCCTCGACCCGCCCGCTCGCACCCCCGGGCCCCGCCGGGCTCCCAGCCCGCTCCCTGCCTGTCCCCAACAGCCCGGGCTCCCGGCGGGGCCGGTGACGCCCCGACGATGTCACCACAGGGGTATGAGGTGGCAATGAGGTCAGATCCGCAAAGCCCACCCGGGGCTGGGGCGGATGCCCGCAGCCCCCCCTACTCCGTGCTGGGCCTGGCAAGGCCCGAGGCGGGAGGGCAGCCCGTTGCATCGGAACCTGCCTGCCCTCCTGCCCCCCAGGCGCCGGGGACGCAGCCCTGCCCGTCTGCATGCCCGCCCCCCCCCGCACCCCTGCGGACACGCATGCCTCCCCTCGCGCCCACGAGGATGCAAACGTGTCCACGGGCGTGCACACGCATCTCTCACCCTGCACCCACTCGGGACACACACCTGCTCCAGCACCCACTGGGGACACACGCCTGAACCCTGCCCACACCCACCTTCCTGCCTGCACCACACTAGGACAGACCCCTCCTCACGCACCCACTGGGGACACACACCTGCCCCTGCACCCGCTGGGGACATGGGTGTCTGCAGCAGCTGCGTCCCCCCGCCCTTAGCCCCTACCCACCACACACACAGCCTCCCCTGTGTCCCCAGGGACCGCTGCCTGCCTGCCCCACGCTGCCTGCTCTGACCGTCCCCACTGCAGACCCATCCCTCCGCACCCACCGTGCCTCGCTGTCCCTGCGGACACTGTCACCGAGCACCCTGGGTTGCTCTGGGGCTTTGTCACCCTTGCTGCCACCAGCTGTGCCTGTAACAGTGTCTCTAATGCCACAGTCACATGCAATGCTTTTCCTGCAGTCCCATTCATTGTCCAAGGGGACGGGCTAAGGTTACCCAAGCAACTATGAAGCTGATGGTTCCAGCCTTGAAAGTGCTTGGTCTGACAGCTCTAATAATATAATAAAGTATAATATAATCTAATAAATATAATATAATAATATAATATAATAAATATAATACGATATACAGGAGGGACTTGACAAGTGCTCTGTTTCACACAACCACAGCGGTAGCGGTGGCTGCAGATGCCCCAGCTGTCCCTGGGGACACATCCCAGCAAGCTGGGGGCTGAGGTGTTGCACTCCCCGAGCCCCTGCCGTGCCGGCGGGGACCTGCTGGCCGAGCCCCACGTCAGCTGGTTCAGCTGGTGCAGGCAGGCACCAGACGTGCCCCGGCCAGCCTGGCTGCAGCGTGTGCAGTGCTGGAGCAGCCTGGGGACGGACCTGACCCCAGACCCCCCCTGACCCTACAGACCCTGGGGTGGAGCCAGCCTCCGCATCTCCTGTGCCTCCCTCCTCCCTGCAGCGTTTCTGCTTGGATCTATCCCAAATTTCCCTTGCTACGCTTTACACCCACAGTGTCCTTCCCCCATGCCGAGGGCCCAGAGGCAGGATCGTTCCCTCCTTTTCTCGGCAGCCTTTTGCCCACTTGGAGCCTGGCAGTGTTTCTTCCCTCAGTCTCTCCTTCATTAGTCAAAACCCTCCCACATTTCTCACCCACTCTTCCAGCCTTGTTTTTCCAGCCCGAGCTCAGCTCCCCAGTGCCAAGCCGGGCAGGAGGGTCCCAGCCCGCACAACCCTTTCCGTGCTGCTCCCATGGGTGCCTCTCCCTGCCCGGTGCCTCCCCCTGCCCGGTGCCGCTCGGTTTCTCCAGCAGCACTTCTCCACTGCAGTGGGTGCATCTCCCTGCAATCACCCTGAGCCACCTCATCCCTTGGGTGACAGTGCTCAGACCTCCCTGCCTGCACTGCCAGGTCACCCCGGTGCTTTATCAATACCTAATGCTGCAGAAACACACCGGTCTTGCTCGTCTGCTGCCTTGGTTTCCCCAGTATTTACCCTTGCAGACAAGGATGGCTGCTGGTGGTGAAGGTGAGAGGCAGGTGTTGGATGGCTTCATGGCTCTTTGCACCTAAAAGCAACCAAAGCTGCCCAGTACTCCCATCCCTGGCTTGCCCAGGGTCTCATCCCTGGCCTCCTCGCTTGGCCCCAAGGGTGCAGAGCAGCACTCTTCTGGGTGCACGTGGCCCCAACCAAGGTCTGGGGTGCACAGAGGTGGGTGTTCAGCCCTCTACCCCGCAGCAGCAACGCGGGGCTGGATTCCAGCATCACCTTCCCAAGCACCTGGTTAATTATCACTTAACCGCCTGGCACCAGGCAGGAGCATCTCTATCAAGCCAGCTGCATGCTGCCACCATCCCCGTTAAGCAGCAGTGCTTGCTACTTATCCATCGCTTTATGGTAAGAGGCAGTCTTGGGAGCAGAGCTGGGGGACACCGAGCTGCCTCGCCTCTCCCTCACACCCCGGGGTGCCCCCTGGTCCCGGCTGCCCAATCCAAGGTGCCAGGCACCCGCCACACTGCATGGCCATGCCTCGGGAAGCAGGGAGTGTCTGCAGGGTAAACACTGGGATTTCAGAGATTTTTGTTAGTCAGAACCCTCCCACATCTCTCACCTGCTCCTCCGGCCCTGTTTTTCTGGGGGCCGGGGCGAGCACCAGAGCAGCAGGTCTGGGGGGAAGAGCAGAGCCCAGCCGGGCAGCGGCAGCAGCAGGGAAGGGGGTGATGGGGGTGGTTGGGGCTGCGGGGTCCAGGCACACCCCTCTCTCCAACTTGCTTCCCACGGCCAGTACAGCCACCATCTGGTGCAACTCCCTGCTCTGTCCTTTCCCTGCTGGCTTCCAGCAGCATCTGGGCAAAGGTGTCCCATGGGGGGGCAGTGCCCCCCTCCCCTCTTCCCACCTGGCTAGGAAATGGGGCTCGGAGACAGTTTGCTCTTGATGCTGATGATGCCACTCAACACCTTGTTTATCATGCTAAGCTCACGTTCCGTGAGAGGAAGGGAAGGGGTGCCTTACATGGATCTGTCCAGAATGAGACTTGACAGGGAAAATGAGAGCTGGATGGGGATGGAGCGAGCAGGACCAGCTCTGATACGTCCCACCATGCACGTGTGAGCTGCTCCTTGCAAGTGAGGGTGGCAGTGAGGGGCCTGTAGCTGCCCTGTCCCAGCACTGCACCCCAGAAAGCACAACTGCCCACCATCGGTGGATGGGTGCTCCAGTGCCCTGGCTGCTGCAAGTCACCTGCAAAACTGATCTGAACAGTCCCAGAATGATCCAAACAGGAGGACCTCCAGCGTGCACCATGCCAAGCCCCATAGCATCTGCTCCCCAGGGCAAACCCTCCTTGTGAAGGGGGAATCGAGACAGCAGAGCTGGGGGGGGGGGATCATACCCACTAACAGGAGGCATGAAGGGAGAGGGGCCAGTTGTGGGACGAGGAGGAGGAGTGAGAGGAGGAGGAGGAGGAGGACGTGGGCTGCTGCTCCAGGCATCTCCTCACTGCTGGGATCCAGGGCAGGTGCAGCCTGAGCCCCTGCTCCACCATCTCCCCTGCAGCTCTGGGCAGAGCCAAGGATTGGTGCCCTTGCCCAGTACTGGCATCACCTCCTGTCCTACCAGGATCTCCATCTTTCTTCCACCTGAATGATTCCCACAACATCCCACACAGACTCCCACTGCCCTCTTCCTCCCCCCCGCTCCGATTTACACCTGAGGCTGTTTTGAAGCCCCCATGTCCTTCACCATCCCTGCCAGGGGGTGCCCAGCAGCTCCAGGGTCCAGAACAGTGCCCCATGGGTGGTGGCAGAGCTGTGGGAGCCAGCGTGGGAGCCGAGGAGGGACTGCGCTGGGCAGTGCCCCGCTAGAAGGCAGATGGGGATGTCTGCCCACGCAAAAAAACACCAGCAGGCTCCAGGGACTGCATTTGTGACCAATTTGTCTCACTGCCAAGGAAAAATCCAGCTTTCAGCATTGCAACTCAGGGCACCCAACTGCAAGGGTTCTCCCCTGGCACCATGGTCTGGCTGGGTGAGAGGAGACCGAGCAGTGCCCATCTCACCCCACAGCCCATCACCCTCACCTCAGGCCGCCCCACCAGCCCCGTGATCCCAACGGGAATCAGCGGACAGGTTTTCCCATGACTGTCTGCAGAGAGCTGGGCCGGGGAGGGGGGGAAGTACCAAGAAAATCCCAGCAGCGTTCAAGGCGTCTGCTCTGCATTGAGAAGCAAAGCCACACGTGCAGCACTTCCCATGAAATGAAAATTCACCCGAATGCTAATTCGGGCCTTTGAAACGCCGCGTGTGACGATCCAGTATCGTCTCCTCACAGAGCGCCTGGATGTTGCGGTGCAAAAGGATCTCAAGCGGCGCGTATTAAAAAATACTTTCACGGAACATAAAGTGGAAGTTAAGCGAATGAAATGATAAAGTCAAAATGAAATATTTTCACTTTCCTGAAATGAGCTTGGTGTTTTGACATGATCGGAATAAACATTTTGACACTGCTGAAACAAGAAAGTCAAAGTGATTCTGCTAGACTTCTTCCTGGAGAAAATGGCAGCAAAATCGACAGGTTCCCAGGGAAGGATTTGATTTCAATAAAACCCAGTTTTCTGATGGAAAAACTATTCCAGGCAATGTTTTCCTTCAGCCCCGTGCAGAGAGCACGTTTCCAGGAGGGACCTGGGTCACCCGCTTGCCAGGCACCCGAGTCATTTCCTGGAGCTGCAGCGGGGAGGGAAAGCTGCCTGCATCCTGCTGGGAAAGGGAGAGATGGGGAGGGACGGACGCACCCCTGCGCACTGGGGTCGGATTCTCTGGTGTCTCGTACGGGCTGATGCTGAAGCCTTAGTCTGGGAAAGGGGCACAAGCAGTTCAACAGCAGCAGAGTTTGTCCCCTCCTTCGTGCCCACGTTCATGCTCACATGTCAAACCAAGTGCATCATAGCAGGACTAAATTTTCAAACTTTTATTTGGGGAAATCTCAAGAACAAACGTTTTCAGTTGAAAACCAAAATCATTGCATTTTGAAGTGCTGGAGTTTTGCTGAAAAGCCAAGCAGCCACTTTAGGAATAGTCTTGTGTAGCTGATAGCTCCATTTTTTATGTGATATGAGTTGAGTGGAAAATTTCTGACCAACCTTTCATGTACACTATCGGTATTAAATTTTGCTCCAGAACAGCGCTTAGGGAAAAATCTGTTCTTTAATAATAGTAATGCTTAATAATAGTTTTCAATGCTAATTCCATGTGATTAAATATACCTTTCCTGGATAGAAAACAGTGTATGTCATGCAACAAGTTCATGAACCCTCTAATCTCACCTCCTGGCATAGCTACTACAGCCAAACACAAAGGCAGTAAAATCCCTCCAGCCTATTCCAGACACTATTCCCTGTCTCCACACCAAAAGGTTCATCAGCTCCTCTGGGCTCAGCATCACCCTGACAGCTCGCAGTCACTTGTCACAGTCCCTGTCTCCCCAGAGAGAGTCCCTCATCATCTAGGCAAGGACTGTTTGGCAATAGACCTGAACAGGATGCGGGCGGCTCCCAGCCCTGGTGTCCCACAGGTGAGGGCACAAAACCATTGCCAGAGCCCCAGTTTTTGTGTGGATGCATCCCTACGCCGTTAGCACCCGCGAGGTCATCAGCGGGGCTGTGCCAGTCCCGATGGGAAGCATTGACTGGCAGCTGAGCGCCTGCGGGGAGCCCCTCCACCTCCCAGGTCCATACGGGGAGCATGCCCCTCGTCCCCAGGCTCTGCTTTGCCTGTGCCTTGCCAGGGCCCTGCTGACCTGGAGGACATCGCCCGCATCGCCACCTGCCCCAGTGTCCCTCCTTGTTGCTGTCGGACACCCCACCAGCCAGCTCCACGCACACCCTCCAGGCACCACACCGGGGGGAGGGGGGTCCTCAACATCCCTGTTGGGCTTCGCCCATCCACATCAGGGGCTAGGCTACCCCTAAATTTGCAAGATTGATTCCTCAGACTGAGATCAGTCACAGCTTCTTCAACAGCTTCGACCTCTATTTGCATTTAGAGGCGAAAACATTCCTTTCGGAGATTGCATGCTAATGCAGCATCCAGGAATCCCTGTGTGATCGCTTCCTAGTTAGTCTCATCTGCCTGAGTGAACTGAAAACTGTTAAACACATTGAGTGTGTCAGACCAGATATTATCAGAAATAAGACTACCTTTCGCTGGCACCCACAGCTTGCAGACACACAGCAAAGAGTTATTTAAGTCTTTTCCAGCTGTCTCCCATGTTTTCAGAGAGGCTCAGCTCTGACAGGTCTTTTAACCCTTCCCTTCCGTTAGATGATGTTATTTTGGTTTCCTCTTTCCTCTCCTGGGCTTCAGGAGTCACCCTTGGCCTTGCACAGCTCCCCGTGGTCCAATCGCCCCTGCGGGCTCCTCCCCATTAGCTTCAGAGATGTCTCCCACCACCTCCCACCTTGCTCGCACACCCAGCAGCCACTCTGGCTGGAGACAGCGCTGCCAGCCCCGCACACCCGCACGCAGCCCCCTCCCCTCCAGTTTTGGATCCCCCAAACTTCACTCTGTCCTTCACATTTCAATTACAAACCCCAAAGCCTCTCGGCCACCGGCCCGTGGCTGCGTCGTCCCTCCCCACCCCGGCTTGGCGCTCTCCCCACCGCCTCCTCCTCGGAGCGGGGCTGCGTGGCTGCCTTCCCAGAGCACATACTGAATACGCTGTTTCACGAGCCTGCCTTGGAGCAGGAGCAGGAATCAAGAGTAAAACCCCAGTTTGTACGGCCAGCGTGTTTGAGAAGGGCCATCTGGCTGGGCTTGCGGTCCAAGCTGAATTTGCTGGATGGTTTTGAAGGTCACTGAGCAGGGACTGAACACACTTCCGTATTTTCACATATAAATACCTGCATCTCCAAAGGAAAGGTCTGGGGGCTACATATGCCCTGCCCGTCAAAAGGGGAGGTGGGCAGGACCCCAGAGCAAAGAAACAAGGCTTTAGGAGCATGGGCATACACACTTACATGCATGCGCACACGCACACATATGCATACAGACACTTGCTGACATGCTTATGTGTGCAATCTCATGTGCACTCACATGCATGCTACATGCACTCACATACATGTGTGCCCACATGCATGTACATGTCCACGCGCATGCATGCACACACACGCGCATGCAGGTGCACCATGCAAACACATGCACACACGTGCACCTGCTCAAAGGCCCTGGTTCTTCCAGCTGGGACCCGCTCTGTCCCCAAGCTGGGCTGCTCTGGCTGCCCTGGGCCACACTGCCCTGGTAGCAGAGCTGTGTCCCTGCGTGTCCATGCGCTCCAGAGAGCCCCTTCTGTCCCCACAGCAGCCAGGAGGAGGACAGGAATGACCCAAGATGCCCAAGACCCTTGAAGATCCCTTGCTCCAGGCCTTCCCATGCCCTTCCACAGCCACCCAGCCTTGTCCTACACTGCACAGACTGGGATCCAACACCCAGCTGCAGTGCTCAGGACCTTCTCCCAGCCATGCTGACTTACTGCATGGGGACAGCCAGCCCCGTGCCACTCAGACAGGACCAAGGCTCTCTGACGCTTTCCTGGAGAGCCCTGGAGGAGAGCTCTGGGCTCCTGCTGCCCCTCAGAGCTGTCCCACCACACCAGCCATGCAGCCCAGCCATGTCCCTTTGCCCCTCGGAGAGCAAACCCTCTGGGCAGGCGGCTCGGTCATCAACCAGGAATGAAGCATCCTTTGCATGCGTGGGGCAGGGAGCCAGCGACCGGGGGGGTGGAGGAGGCAGTGCTGCTGGTCACCGTGGCAGGGAAATGTGTTTATCGTCAGTGTGTGCCGCGAGGCATGGGGGTACAGCGTGGGGACGAGCATGAGCACGGGTCAGCATCTGGCCCACTCAGAGCATTTCTCGGTACAGCCAGCTGACACTTTGCTGGGCTTTGCTGCCAGTGCTGCGCTGCAAGAGGGAGGTTACCTCCACCAAAGGCACAAACCTGACTCTTACAGTGACCGTGAGAGTCTCACCCCATCACAGCACCAGATCCAGGTGGGTCCTGCATCCCAGAGGTTGCAGGGAGCTGAGAGCATCACTGTACCAGCACTGCACTGATCTTGGGAAGCCGGACAGGAGATTTGCCAGGGCCATTGAGCTCCTGGGTCTCTGCACTGGGCTCACGTCCATCCCACTCCCACACACACCCCAGCCGGTGTTGAGGGTCCTGCCTCCCTACTTCAGGTGCAGGGAGAGCAGAGAGGTCCCAGCAGGACATAGGGGAGCCCATACAGAGGCAAAGACCTAGCCGGCAATGTCACAGTCCTGCGCGAGCCTGCAGAGAGGGGGCTGAGCTGGGGATGCTCAGGAGGGCCAGACACTGGAGGGCTGGGTGTCTCCCAGCACCTCGGGACCCTCTGCTGTGCCTCGGTGAGGTGGAGGGCTGTGCTCCGTGGCAGGGACACGCACACCCTGGTCCCCTTCCCAGGCAACCCTGTGGCTCTTCCCCTTGAGCCAGTGCTCACAGCGCGGGGCTGGCTGGCTGGTGGATGTCCACAAAGTGGGGGTGTCCCCAGGACTGCCTCCAGCTCACCAAACGGGGCTGAGTCCTGCACCCAGAGCCTGGGCACCCCAGAGCCTGGGCACCCCAGCCCTGTCCCAGTCTATCTGCACCCTGTGCCTGGTCCCCACCGGGCTTTTCCCTGGGCTGCACTCTCCCGTTGTGCTGAGCCACTGCTTCACCTCCTTTTCCCAGTCGGATGGGCAGCCCATTCGTGCTTTGGGAGTTTCTCACCCATAGCCTCCAGTGCCACGAAACCCAGCCGGAGCTTTAGCAGGCAGAAGTGGTGCTGAGAAGCATTTCTCACCTCCAAACCACGCACCTGGACTTGAGGCTCGTGCCAGGGAACATCCCTCACCTGCCAAAGCCCCAACCGGCGCCAGGCATCCCCCTCCTGCTGGGACCCCATCGCAGCCCTTTCCCAGGGGAGCTGGCTGCCAGCCGGGCAGTACCTGCACCTGCCTGGGAGGGAGGCGAGATGCCGAGCGCCGGCGCAGGCATTGCCAGCCCGGCTGGAGCACGGGGAGCCACCCCGAGCGGAAAACAGCCGGTGCAAGGCGGGGAGGAGGGTGCGGCCGAGCGGGTCAGCGCAGGACCCGCTCCCTGTGCTGCCGTGCCAGAGGCTTGCCGGGAAGCTTGAGGCGGGTGCTCGCATCTCTGCGAGCCTCACCCCGTGGGGCCGCGCTGGGCAGGACACGCTCCCTCCCACTCCAGCCTCCCGGCTCGGCCCCACTTGCAAACCCACAGCGGAGGAGCTGCAAACCTCACGGCGGTGGGCAAGAGACTCGGAGCAGCTCCAGGGTAGGGACGCCAAAAAAATATGCCTCCGTCCTGTGGAAAATTAGATGCCTTTTTTTAAAGGGTTAGGTGGGGTTTCTTTTTCCCCTGTTTGTGCAGGTATTTGTCAGAGGATATTTTTAAATGAACACAGCACTCAGGCTGAAGTTAACCAGCGCGGCATCTGAACGGCCTGTGCTCCAGCATTCCTGCGGCTCGGGCCAGCGGGGACCTGCTGACCCTGCAGGAGAGGTCGGCCGGGGGAGGACGTGCAGTTCCCTGCCTCTGCCCGCGGGGAGGAGGAAACGCCAGGCCTTCCAAGAGCGCCGGAGGAGAGCTCCGCTCCTGGGACGCCCCAAAGCAAGGCGCGTCTCCTGCTCCAGTTGCTCAGCCGTGCACAAGGCACCCATCCCAAGACATCCCGAAAGGCGAACCCATCCGGCAGCAGAGCTTGACCCTCCCTGCCACAGCTGACACGTGGCCTGAAACCTGGGGCCACGCTCACCCGCCAGCTCTTCTCCAGCAGCTTTGCAAATAAACAGCATGACCTTAGCCCTCGGGTCCTGGCGCGGGAGGTCCCACCCTGCGTGGAGGAGCCTGATGGATGTGGTCACCTGCTCCCTGCTTGCCTTGGGGATGGCGGGGTCAATTCGTGCTGCTTGCTTTTTGCTTCCAGCCTGCAGCAATGCAGACCTTCTGCCTTCCCCAGACCCTTCTCCTGCCAGCCTCAGTTTCCCCTAACCCTGGTGTAGCTTGCAAGAGCTGAGCTGTGCAAGGGGCAGGGTGTGAGATGGGTACTGCTGCAGCACAGAGAGGTGACAGGCAAGCACCTGGCCAAGGGCAGGAAGGGACCTCTGAGGCTTCATCCTCAGACCATGCACACTCCACAGGTGCACCAGCACTTGTGAACTCTGACCCACGCAATCCCGTCGCAAAACCTGGCATGCCCTCGGCACCCAGACACTCGGTGACGGACCGTAGCAGCAGCCTGGGAGAGGTGCAGCACATGCGGGGTTGAGCATCTCATAGCAGAGTGAAGGGTCAGGATGGTCCAGTCTTCCTGACCTGACCGTTCGGGAGCGCTGCCTCCAGCCAGCCTCGGGTGGGAGTCCTTCGTGTTGGATTTGAGCCCATGTTCTGTTCTCCACCCGTCCTTCTCCCACGCAGAGGGCTGGTGGCCAGTTACTTCCGGAGTTACGGGCTAACAGCTAAGGACCAGGAGAAGTGGGTGCCATGGGCACCTTGTCCTGCCCAATCTGGGGCTCTTTGCTGGGGGTACGACCACAGAGAAACCCTTCCTGGTGGTGGTGGAGCAACTGCCCTGGTTAGGTGGTCATGATGTGCCTACCACAGGCCCTGGTGAACCAGGACATTTGCCATCAGGTCTGGCCAGACCAGCACCACAGAAGATGTCTTCCTCTTCTACTTGCCACGGGCATTTGAAAGAGTGAAGAGGTAGCCTATTTCTCCCCCAGTCAACTGTGGACATCCCCTGGGGGCTGGTGCTTTGGAGATGTGTTGTGGGTCAGAGCTCAGCTACTTCTGGGTGGTGAGTGAATTTAGAGGGGGTCATTTTGTGCCTATTTTTCCCCCCAAAGTGGTGGAAACCCAGAATTCCTCAATGGCTGGGCTTTACCCACTGTGTTCCTGGGGCTTTGCCTCTCCCCAAGGCTCAGTGCAAAGGCTCCACTTCCCTAAAAACGCTCCTCTTGCCTACCAGGGGCTTGGCTGGATTTGGCAATAAGCTAGGTAGTCTGTGTCAAAGTCTGTTCTTGTCAGCAGATCTGTATGAATTATCTAATCTTCTGCAGGCCTACAACAAAATGTATGTCTCGAGCCTCCACTGCAGACATGCCAATAGCTCTGCAGTTAGCTGTTTAAAAGCTGGACAATCTACAGAACTCTTTTAAGCACCAGCGAGTATGAGATGAAGTGTTTCCATGCCAGGTAATCTGCATTTAAATACTGCATGCACCACTACCCCACGATGAAAAGGTAGGAACTGGACTGCTGTAGACAAACTGGTTAAGCAGCACATATGAGATGGGAAGCTGGCAGTGAAGGCATGCACCAAAACTCTTGTCCCAGCACTGAACATCCACCACAGCCTTTCCTGCAACCCCCTGCCCTCTCCAGCATCCTTCTCAGGGCCATGATCCAGCAGCACCCAGCCCTTGTTCAGCAGAAGATCTTGCCCTGGATCAAGCGGGGCAACATACCCGCTCCTCCTCTTGACAGCGTACAGGCTGAACCACTCCTCCACCTCATGCACCTCCACCCCGACACCCAGCTGGTCCCTTATTTGTGTCAGAAGACCTCAGGATGGGAATCCTCAGGAAAATCCCAGTCCATGAGCACGGCTGATATGAACTATGTCCTCCCTCAGGGGAAACAGCCCTGAGCTCAGGCATGGCAGCTCCCTGTTGGTGGCATGTCCCAAGAGGTCAGCCAGTCCATCGGTGGAGAACTGACACATTTCTCTTAGAAAAGGCAAAGAAAAATCCCACACATTTCCCTATTTATTGTAACAGAACATATCTGACAGTGCCAATGCAATCTTATTTATGGCTAGCTAACACAGCCGAGGAGGAACTCAACTCAATGCAATTACTATCCCTTTCCCCTTGCAAGCCACATCACACCTATGTGATGTCCAAACACGGCAAGACCTACCCTGCTCCCAGGAGATCCCAGCACATGGAAAGAGCCAGCTAATGGGTCCAAACAGAAACGGGGAGCACTGGGAGCAAACGGGTCCTCCAGATCACCGGCTTCATTGTGCTGAGGGTTACAGGCAGCACAGAGACAGGGGACTGAAGGAGAGCAGTGGGAAAGCTCAGCAGATAGTTACGGGCCTTCAGCAAGTGTGGACACCAGAGAGGAAGACACCAAGGGGTTATGTCTGCTGAAGGTGGCATGTAAACCCCTAGACAGGGATAATGAGAGCAGTGCACTGTATTTCATCCAGCAGACATGGGGAGAGCTCTGCACAGACACCCCCCCCCATCTGCAGCAGAGCTGCCATCAGCTTCCCAGATGTTTCCTCACACATTAAGCAGAGTTACAGGAACCTCCATTTGTACTGGTTAAGGGGGACATTGTCACTGTTGCTCCCATAAGGAAGATGGATTCGGTGCATTGGGGTGGGAGTTAAGCACTTCTTTCTGCCAAGAAATTCAGCATTGGCTAAAAATTTACGCCACGGGCCATTCATTGACACCCTGGACAGTCCCATCACAGCTGGTGCAAGCACACCCATGTGAGTACCTGAGGAATTGTGTAGCAAACACTGTTCAAAGCATATTTATTTGGAGTTTGAATTCACAGCCTTCACGGTGGGCAAGGTCCCTTTGGTGCAGTGGTGCGTACATCTGCACAGGCAGATGCCTCCAAGGGGGCACAAAAGTGCCGAGAAGTTTTCAAATGCTCTCAGCAGTGACCCTGCAGTAAACGCCGTCCGCCTCGTGCACGGGACGCTCTGCCTGTTCGTGCAGGGACGCGCTGGCCCTGTGCCTGGGGAGGGTGGTGCTGCACTTTCTCTTTTCCACCGAGCGGCCGCAGCCAAGCTGATTTCCCCACACTGAGCATCTCCACCCTGACTGGTGTCGTCTTCTCCCACTTCCCCGGGGAGCCTTTCGGGGGGGGGGGGGGGTGGTGGCAGGTGCTGTGGTTTTGGTGCTGTCCCAGAGGGGACAAATCGTCTTCCTGGACTGTCACCTCCTTGGGAAATGGCATTGATGTCTTTGGTTGCCAGTCTGTCCAGCCAGCCTCCAGGATGGTAGTTTTAGCCCTTTCCTACCAGGGTTTTCACCAGTTGTCCTCAGGATCTCCTATGTAGCCCTCTGTGGTCACCTCCTCATGTGCACACCTCTGTCTTGATGGGAGAGGACATTCCTGGAGATGCAGGCACACAGTCGGAGGTGCTTACAAAGGAGCTGAGGCGCTTGAACCTCCCTCTACTCTATGCTCATTAGAGTGCATCTAGATACCTCATTTGGTTCTGGGTCTTCCAATGGGCATCAGTAAAGTGGGATGAGGTCACCAAGATGGTCCAGGGGCTGGAGCATGAGCCGTTGTGAGGAGAGGCTGAGGGAACAAGGTTTGTTCAGCCTGAGGATGAGAAAGCTTCAAGGGGGATCTTCAAGGCCACCTACAAGGAGGTCATTGAGAATTCAGTCCCAGGCTCTTCACAATTGTCCACAGTGGGAGGACAAAAAACAACAGACATGAATTGAAACAAGTGAGATTTGGACTGGATATAGGGAAAATTCTTTTCACCATGGAGAAAGTCAAACATTGTAGCAGGTTGCCCAGAGAAGCTGTGCAGGGTCTGTCCTTGGAGGCCTTCAAGACTAACTGGTCTTGAAAAAATCCCTGAGCAACCTGGCCTGACCCTGCTGGGAGCAGAAGGTTGAATGGCAGACCTCCAGAGTCCCTTCCACCCTGAATTTTCCTATCACAATGTGTTGCTGCAGGTGGTGGGGTTTTCTTTTTTTGTACAGCTTTTCCCTTATTAAATCTTCTGTCTGAATTCCTTAAAAAGCCATTTCACTGTTGAAGGAATGTCTTGGGAATGGCTTTCTGCTTTCACTTCAGGAGCATTCAAGATTGTTTCCATTTTCTGGTGGCTTGGGGGATTCTTCACACCTGTGACTGATAGTGTGCCACATACAGCGAGCCCTACATGAGCGCTGACGTTCCAAAGCAAAGCAACTCCAGCCCACAGAAATGCCACAAGTGAGATATAGTCCACGAAACCGTAACTGTGCCTTCTTATACATATTCAGGCTGCAGGGTATTTAATTACGAGATCCCAGATTACTAGCACTCTCTCCTGCCTTGTTCACTGAAGGAGGAATGATGCATCTTGAACGACAAGCTGCTCAATACTTTCTTTTCCTTGGTGCTTGTTCAGTGAATCACAGGCTTGTTCACGTCCAAACCTTGTGCTGAGCGAGGCAGAAGGGACCTGTGTCACACCTGGTGTGAGCAAGAAAGGAACCACCCGCAATGCATTAACAAGGGAAACCGTCAAATGAAGCAGAGTTATTTCTGCCTTCCTCCATCCAACCATCTCTTATCAACTCACCTCTGCTCCACCCACCCATCTCCCCCTCACAAATTATTCTTTAATCCCAGGGGAAGGTCCTGTGAAGCTCCTTTGGGAGCATTTATAGACGGACAGGACTGCCGGGCATTCCCACACAGGGGCTTTCCGTGCAGGTGGGAGGGATGCAGCCTCCAACCAGCCTGCACCAGGATGTCACTGGAGAGGATGGAGGTGATCGATGCCTGTGCAACCTGGTGCTGGCATCTCGTTGAAGGTGCCACCCCTTGGGCAGATCCTGGGCTCTGGGCTGGCAGCAGGGGATCCCCTGGGGTGAGCTGCAGCCAGGGGTCTGACCCAGACCCTGCTGCTTCCTCTGCAGTGCTTGCCGCGGGCTGGGATTTCCAGCGAAGCGCCGCTCCCGCTCTGGAGTCCAGGCTGGAGCAGGCAGCCCTGCCAGCCCTCTGCAGCTGCGTGGGCACCCTGCTCACCCTGCGAGCATACGTGAGAGCGTGGGACCCACGTCTTGCCTGCTTGGCACTCAGCCTGGGAGGCCAGCTCAGGGCAGGAGCCAGCTGTCTGCTCCGAGCAAGGAGCAGGCAGGGAGCTGGCCTGGCTCTGCTCAGCGGAGAGCAATTTAAAAATTGCTGGAAGGCTTCCATTGAAGGAAAAAAAAAAAAAAAGATGTCACTGAAAACTTGTTTAGCCAAGAGGGCTTCCCTGGCACAGGGACCGGGGCTGGGCAGCTCCCCTCTTTGCCATGGTCCTTACCCCATGCCAGGCAGGCAGGCACAGGCAGGGAGCGGAGCGGAGCTGGCAGCAAGCAGGGCTGTGGGATCGTTGTGCAGCTCCCTACAGGGGGACGGGGAGCGGGGGACCCGCAGGCCAGCCTGGCTTTGCCACAGCTTGCAAGTGTTCTCTAGAGTTCAGCATCCTCCCAGCAGCAAAGGTGGAAGAACAGCAAGGCCCTTCCAAATAGGTTGCATCCCTGGAGCTTCTTCCCCTCCTGCCCACACACTGCCTATCCTGCCTGCACCACCCCATGAGAAGCCACCCGCTCTGGTCCTGCAGACCTGCCTGACTCTGATGAGGGGGGGTCCCAGCACTGCCACAAACTGCAGCACTTGCTGCTGACCCAGCAGGGCCCCCAAAACCACACACCACCCCCCGATGCCTGGTTGGAGGACAGGTCCTTCCCTGGGGTCATCGTTCTGCACCCATGGGTGACCCTTCATCGGGGAAGACACAAGGCTGTGCTGCTCTGTGTGGCTCAGAGCCAGCCCAGCCCTTTAGGCTGCCCAGGTCTGGGATAAAATCCATCCCTCGGTTGTCAGTGGATTGGTAACAACAGCAACTGGGGTGTCTTCTTCCATGCAGGACCCACCAGGATTTTTCTTTGCGGGTGGGGGATCTCATACCCATTTCCACAGCCTCACATACTGGACACCATCTCCCTGTGATGCTCCCACACAAGGTGCTCAGGTGCCTTCTGAGGTCTGGAAAAGCACTACATCCCTCCTAGCCCAGGTTTTGTTCTGATAACTTCAGGCCACATTTCCTCCTCCTTCCCATACCTGCAGGTGTTTCACCAGGGATGGCCTCCTTGCTAAAAAATGCCACCTGCTTTGCTGGCATCCAGCTGTAAAAGGACTAGCTGTTCTGCTGGAGCCCTCACCTCCCTGCACCCCCTGCTCCGAGGGTGTCTCCTGCTTTGCTCTATGACCCCCATCAACATGCAATACTGCCAGCGAGGAAAGCTTTCCTGAAAACAGAGAAACTTAGAGCATCTCCTGCCCGCCTGCCTGCACCAGCCTGGCTGGCACCCCTGCCCCAGGGCAGCAGTCCAAGCAGCCTGGGAGGATGGGCAGACCCCAAATCAGCCGAGCAGATGGGCTTGGATGCAAGCAGCCAAGAGGCCATGTAAATACATGTCATGTTTGGAGGACAGGGTTCCCATCAGTGAATATCTGGCTGGCTGGCTGTGCATGTTTTGTACGCAGGGGAATGCTCGGCTGCTAATCCACGTAATCCTGCTCTAGGCTGGATTCATTTTAAAAAATAAGTGGCTGAGAGCAGTTTTTGGTCCATCTGACTCAAGTGCTGGGCACTGATGGGGAGAGGCAGAACCACAGGAGCCTTATTTACATTGATTTTCACTGAATGTCCTGCTTGGATCAAGGAATTGAAGGACTACAAGGCAAGAGAAACCTGCAAATCAGGCAAGGGCATCCCAGTCGGCACACAGGATGTAAAGATCTGATTAGCCACTTGCCTGTGCTTTAACCCCTGTTTTGTGCACCATTTTCGTATTCAAATCCAGTGCCCAGACATGCATACAAATGAAGCAGGCTGCTATGCCTAATTTTGAAATTTTGGTCAAAGAGCAGAGTGACACTGGAATAAAACACCCAAACCATATCTCAGCACAGGACAGAGAGCAGAAGGAAATCCCTCCCTTGGGTTGTTTTCCCATGGTTACAGTGGTGCAGCCCTGGGGGCTGTTCAGCGCTGGAGCATCCCACTGGGACAGCAGGATCCTCAGAGCTTGCAGAGAGCAGCCATCGGGTGGGTGCCAGGGAAAGTCTCTCACCCCGGCAGCTGGAGAGCATCGAACAGGGCAGCTCTGCTCAGCTGGGGCTGTGCCTGCGTTTGTATCGCATGGACCACAGTCTGGCTGGTGACACCACTTTGGTCAACCTCTCCCCCACTCCAGGAAAACCTCATGAAGGGCAGCAGCTGGTCAAGTTGACCTGTCTTGCATTAAAGAAAATAATGCATCATCTCCACAGCAGTTTTTGCTTTGCTCCTAGGAGAGGGGCAGCCATGACCTTCAGTGGTGTGCCAGGAGGAGCCAGGGCCTGAAGGAACTTGCACCCACTGTGCATCAAGCACCTTCAGTTAAGAGCCAAGTTTCTGTGATGATCTCAGGGCCAGATTCACAACTGCAGCTACTCTCAGCCAGCGGAGACACACACCCCAGCCTGCTGAAACTGGCAGGAGACAGAAGCCAAAGGGCCCTTTGCAAAAATCCACCTGTGGTTGTCACAGCCAGAGACAACCTGGCTGCTCTGCCTTGTGTCTCCAGGTTCTCTGGTAGGGTGCCAGTCCCCGCGTCCACCCATCCCCAGTGTGGGAAATGCCTGACCCAGATTCAGAGCTCATTAGCAAGTCAAGTTCCTCATGAAAAGCAGGTTCTTGATGCTGCATCTGACCATGAGTAACTTCACATGGTTGCACAACACCTGCTTGTGCCATCTCGCTTCCCCTTCCATCCTGACGAAACCCAAAGCTCAGGCATCACCCTGGGTTGGCGCTGGCAGGTCCCCGTGGCACGTGGATAATGCCATACTCCAGATACCTGCAGGACTGTGGCCACCAGGTTTCCCAGGCCAGGAAAACCTATTTCCTGGGTGAAACATCCTTAGCTTGGAAAGGAACAGGACCTGGCTCTAAATGCTTTTAGACTCCAGCTAGAAACAAAATTGGCATCCCTTGCTTGGTCTTTGTTCGCAGGCTAACTTCTCACCGAAGTCCACAGGTGAGCCTCAGAGCTCTTTTGCTGCAGTTTGGTCACCGGGTTGGGGCTGTCCCGCACCATGCTGGGGCGGGGGTAGAGAGGACAAGGCAGTGTTGGGATGCACATTGATGTCTGGCACACGGAAAAAGGCGTGGGGGGGTGGCGAAGGAGCATGGAGAACCTGCCCCTTTGGGAGTTTCCCCTGAATCCTGGCCAAATAAAACCCCGCAGGAATTAGCCAGGTCCGCGACGGAGGTGAGAACATCTGTGCTTGCTTTGGATGGCTGTGACTGCCCGGCAAAGAAAAGACCTGTCAGGAGCAAGCTGTCCTGTGTCTGATGGGTAGTAGGCACTGTCCAGGTGAGGCTGGTAGGACGGGCAGCCCTGAGGATGTGCTAAGGGACACTGCCAGTGCTTGCTCCTCTCCTCCCTCCCAGCGTGTGGGGACATCTGCAAGCCCCAGGTTGATGGTCTGATGCCTCCTGTTTGGTAGGCTGGCACGGACTGCCAGGTCTACATCCCCTCATTAATTAAGCATTCACTATTGTCACCAAGCTCAACGATTTCCATCAGTTACCCTCAACAAGTCTAACGACCGAAGGAAACCTGTGCACTGAGCCAGCAGCATGCCGCACACACCACACTTCCAGCCTTCAGTGCATCGACGAGGGTGACTGCCCCATGCATCAATATTGGGCTCAAACATGGCCGTGTCCCTTGAGGTATCCTCCATATCTTTCTGGGCTCCTGTGTTCTAGGTCTCCTGAAGGCAATGGAAGATACTGTATGTGTCTGTGGGGCCCTGGGTCACCTCTGAATGTGTAGGAGACAACCAGGGTGATGGCGCAGTGTCACACAGGGAGCCATGGAGCACAATATGCCCTGTGCTCAGGTGCAGTGGGTGAAGGCAGGGTGTGGGAACACCACAAGCATCCCGCTGAGGCCCCCCCAGGTCATCACCAAACAGTGGCAAATGGGAAAAGCTTTCAGGACACTCAAGGAAAAATATTTTTGTTGGTCTGTCTTGTAGATGAAACTGGAGAGAAGTGTCTGGCTCAGGTCTTGCAGCAGGTGAGTGGCCAAGCACAGCATCTTCCTTCTCCTTGTCTTTTGCTGGACCGAGGCCTCATCATGACTAGGTGGGATCAGATGCCACGCCCACGGGAGCACAGAGCAACCCACCCATCCCATGCAGAACCACCTCACCACACAAGCATGGGTGTCCTAAGCCAACGGGCCTCAGCAGGCACTTCCCATAATCAGCCTGCGCCCTGGAAAATACACATTGTCTGAGATGGAAACGCTGGGGCAGATTTTCAGAGCAGTCGATGCCCACCTTCAGCAACCCCAAAAGGCTGCAGGACCTGTTCTTCCCCACTCACCACGAGGACCAGAGGAAGGCAATGCCCCTTGCATCACCTGCTACCCAGCAGACAGGACACCTTGCAAGAGAAATCTATTTCCTTGCACAGCAGCACCTGTCGACTGCAAACCTTTCACTGCCTGGTGATTTAGCTTCCCTTCTGCTACGAATTAGAGAATAAAAAGCAAAAGTTTTAATGTAACGGAAGTCAGTGCATCGGCCTCGCAAGTTGTTAAAATTTAAAAAGGCAACAATAAATCTGCTGAGCTGAGAAGAGCTCTCAAAAAAAAAGGGATAGATTTGTTTTCTCTTTATTATCTTCCAGGTGATTTTCAAGGCTCGCTGGTATTTTATTTCTTGTTAATTGTTCTCCCTTCTGAACGAAGAGCTCTGTCACCTCCCAGACCTGAGCCAGGCACAAGCAACTGGCAGCACAGTGAGTGTTAATACCATACTCACCTTCCTCAGCGGGGGCTGGGTCAGATGCTGTTTCTTACCTTCTTCCTTTCCCCAGATGAAATCGAAAGGTTCAAGGTCGTGTGTCCTTAAGAAGGGAGATCCACATCTCACAGAAACACAGATTTCCAAGCCGTTACCAGTGACTGGTCTGAACCCCGACCTTTCCTGCTGCTGCAGAGCGGCGGAGGGCTGCGCAGATCACCTAATCCTTTCTCCAAGGGTTCCTGGAGCTGAGCACACCTGGGAAGACCTGAGCACCCCAAACCCTGCAGATCGTGGGTCTTCCTGCTGCCCGAGCAAAGCAGGGCTCAGCCCTGATGAAACCCCAAAATCAGTGAGCAGGCTGGTGCCCTGCTGTGGGTGGGGGTCTCCTCGCAGGTCCTGTTCTGTCTCACATCTCCTCACCCCTTCCCGTCCTGCATGTGGTGGTTCCCCATGAGCCAGAGAAGGGGACAACTGGTGGGAAGAGACTCAGGCTCTGTTTGGGATCTCACTCAAAGTTTCTGAGCAGCAGGAGGTAGCAAAGCAAGCTGGGAAGAAAAAAATGATGCTGAAGGCTATAGTCATATCCTTCTCCTCTGAGGAATACCCCCTTCCTCCAGCACAGATATTTACTGCTCCTTGAGACCTGACAGCAGAAGCTGGACCATACGTTCAGTAGCAAACCTGTACAGAGCACAGAGCACCAGACCCCACAGAGCAGGTCCAGAACTGGTCACCTCAGCTCTGGAAAAAATGGAGACCTGCAATGCAGACAAAGCTACAAAGAAGGGAGCAGCTTTGGAGTGGTGATGGGGAAGGGCAATGTGAAGGTCCCTGGGGAGAAGCTTGTGTGGGGACTCACCACCTTCTTTAGGACCAGGCAGACAATTAAAAGTTCACCAGAAAATGGAAACCAGGTGACTTCAGAGTCTGCATCAGTCTGGGGCCAAAATTTGGAGTTTTCTGGAGGAAATGGGCCTAAAAGGCACAAGAAGGAATGATCCCATGTGTGGGTGATTGCCCTCATGGCCTCATGTGGATCAGGAGCTCCAGACTTTAATGTGCCTTATTCCCATTGTCTGGATGGAGAAGTGGTTTCTCACAGCATTACCCAAAATCAGCAGCTCCCATTGGAGTGCATTGAGGTAAAGTCTTCATCTTCCTGGAGTCGTTCATGTGAACCCCTGACAAGCAGTTAAATAACACCATGAAGAATTAATCACAACCCTAGGGATTTATGAGTGCTAAACTCACTGCAAGCACCAGGAGAAGCTGCCAGCAGCCCTGGGTATTTAATCCCAGGGAGCCCCAAGCACCAGCACAGCACGAGATTGTGTTATTGGAGATGGCACAATGGGCAGGAGCGAGCAGCTCCAAGCACATGGCCCGTTTCCATCCCAAAATTCCCCTACAAAAACACCCTCCATGGAGGAATCACCCAGGGAGGAGGGTGAGGTTTGCACACTGTGGGAGGGGAAGAGCTGAGCACGCCAGAGCCGCAGGGCAAAGCCCAGCTTCAGTGTGCAGGCTGGGGAAGCAGCAGAGCTGCTGCAGAGGAGGGAGGGCTCTGCATAAGCTTCTTCAGAGGATGCTGCCCACAAGCACCTGCATGTGGGCATTTCTTGTTGCAAGGTCCAGTCTCCTGCAGACCAAAGTCTCCCCCCTGTCAAGGACCTGACCGGCAAGGCCAAGGCCACGGTCAGGATGGAGAGGACAAGGTGCCACTTGACTGGCAGGTGGCTGCAAGTGGTGACCTCTTCATCAGGCTCAAGTGGGTTCTGGGCTAAAGAAAGAGACGGAATTAGAGGTGGGCAAGGCAGGAAGGAACAGGAGGTTAATCAGAGCTGGGGATAGGGAGCATCGTGGAAGTAGACCTTCAGCAGTGTGCCCCATCCCGTGGCCCAGCTGGCTTTCCTGCCTGGGAGCTCCCTGCCTGTCTCCGTAGTCCTCCTGCTGCTGACGCTGAGCAGCTGGGGAGCAGTTCTTGGGGACATTATTGAGTAGTGATGAACCAGTGCATGGTGTAAGACAGTCCAGAAACAGGTCTGGGATGTTCCAAGGGATGGAAGGCAGGGATAGGGTGAGGAGAAGGAGATGGGAAAGGCAGAGGGACAGACAGGCATGCAAGAGAGAGCTGGGTGGCACAGGAGACAGAGTAGAGCCAAGGTCTCGGTGGAGGAGGGAGGTTTATGATGCAACTTGAGGCTTGTGTCTGTTCTTTCAGCACTTGCCCTGTGCCTGTGAGCAAACCAGGGCTGCCCCAGCTCTGGATACCATTCAGAGAAACAAACCCCACAGCAACCATACATCCAGGCCCCCTCAGCACATCCCAGCTCGCTCCACAGCCCCATCCCTTGCAACCAGCTCAACCAGCACCCCCAGCTCTTCCCTGGCAAACACATGGCCGGGAGAGGGTCTGGCACCCACAGCGTGAGAGCGGGGGTAGGTGCCAGGCAGGTTGTCCCCGTGCTGGTCATATCGGAGTCATTCTGCAGAGACCATGGTCCTTTTCCCAGAGGCAGAGTATGTGAGTCTCCAGGAAGGGATCTCGAAGAAGGGCTCATTCATGAGCAGTTGATCCCAGTGCCATGCTTGTCCACCCAGACCCAGATGGAGCTCGCTGTCCCCAAACACAGGGCAGCTCAGTAGCAGCTTCATGTGGGACCGCAGGCACCTTGGTGGAGTCCAGCCATGGCTGGGTGCTGGCGGGGTAAGCAGCAGTTTCTCCTGATAGGATTTCCACTTCTTTTCAAAGAGAGCCTTGTCTGCTCAGTGGAATGGGATACAGTAGTTACAGCTTCTTTGGGGGTGAAATGTTTTATTTTCGCCATGAAACATAGCCTGTCCTGACTGGAGCCCTTGGCATGAAGACCAGACAAGCTCATGAGAGGTGGAGGAAGCAGCAGTGAGTGATGTGGCTGTTAGCTGCCCAGCTAGAGCTGGCTGGACCCCACCAATGGGTCAGCGCGCTCCCCAAGGTGACCTTCTCATCATTGCAGGAGCCATCAGATCCTGGCCAACACCAGGCGGTCCGCTGCACTGAGTGTCTTTACAAAACCAGCCAGCAAGAATAGTGCAGAGGACATGGTGCTGCATGGGACTGAGGGCAAGAATGGCCAATTTAGGTGCAGCTAATGCAGGGGACAGAATGAATATCTTCTGGTGGGCCGCTGAGAGCCAGGCAAGCTGAGCAGGACCCATGCATTTAAGGCTTATGTCAGAAATACAAGTCAGAAAGCTGTTGCACCCTGTCCTCACAGGACCTGGTTCTCCAGTTAATGTCCCACACACACATGTTGCTCCTAGACAAAATTTCATCTGCCTGTACCCTCTGCCTCCCCCTCTTCAGGCCTGCAGACAGTGAGGCAGCACCTCTGAAGGATGGGACCTCAAGACCTCCGCGGGTAGCAGCACATGTGCTCACTTCAGAAGATGGCCAGAAATCCCTCCCCTTTGCAAAGAGGTGCTGGCTACCAGCAAGTGATCCTGTTTTCATTCAACCTGTGAATCCCCAGAGGGAGATGCCTGGGAAGGTCTTTGCTGGGACTAACACATTTTCCACTCATTTTTTCTGTTTTTTATAGTGTGTTGGTTACACAGAGTAGTGCCAAACCAAAGCATGTAAAACGTCCCCCTGCAGACTTTTATTGCCCAAAAACTCTTTCACAAACAGTGGGACATCATGGCATGGTTTATCCAGAAGGAACTTACATTTTATGTCTGTGGATACAAGCCCTGAAATGAACATGATCATCCAGAGCATGGTGACACCCAGGGTAAAACGCCAAGAAGTGATTCCTTCCTGTCTGCTTTATTCAAAACACAACTGGATACAGTCCTGGGCAGCCTGCATTAGCTGCTTCTGCTTTAGGAAGAGGGCTTGGACCGGATGATCTCCAGAGGGCTCTGCTAGCTTCACTTCGAGGCCATGTGGTACAGCCCAGCATCATGGAAGGAGCAGCTCTGCCGTCCTTACATGCCCCTCTGCCCAGAATTATCTCCTGCCCATTGCAGCATCACATCTCCTCACTCCCTTGCCAGAAGCAGGGTGAGGACCACAGCCACTGTCTCTCTGGCCCCCGCGGTGATGGGCACCTCCTCTACTGCTATTTGATGCAGCCTCCTCACTGGAGAGGTGCCAAACGATGAGTGGCTGCACCATCCCACCATTTCTGGCAGGAGTGGCCCGTGGGACGCAGCCAGCAGCTTCCTCGGTCTGGGGACCAATGCTCTCGGTTGCCAGGAGGCATTCCCGTGTGTGGAGCTCTGTGCCTGCCAAGGTACAGCAGGACTAGGCAAAGAGTTTTGGTGTGATCAAACCTCCATCCGTGGTGGAGCCTGCTCCAGGGTCTGGGATGTTCCTCTACCCCGTGGGGTTTATGGAGAGCCACCCGCTGCAGAGCAAACATCGGGTTAAAACCCACAACACCGACTCCCCCTCCACTAACCAGCGTAGTCCTCATCCATCCTGCAAGCACTGGGCAGACCAGCCGGCCCTTGCGTTACGCGTATGGGATAGAGCGTCGAGGAGATGTCCTGCCAAGGAGCAGGGGCAATATGCGCCATGGCATTCTTAGCCTGTGCGTTGACCTGGGACTCCTAGTCTTCTCTTTTGCTGCAATCTCTAGCCTGAAGATTATATAAAGACCCTGGCAGGCCTGAGCATTTAGTCACAACTCAGCATGAGCCAATCTAGATTTGTACGTTTATATGAAAAATTGGTCAGTTCCTCACTAATACTGGAAAGTTAGATTCTAAGACTGAAAAGGGCACCACATTTTATTTTAAAGGGGTTATTTTCATTTGCAAGCTGTGTCATGAAAAGCTTCAAAACCTGACAGTGAAACCCAGTAGCACCTCAGCAGATAATACACAGTCTGTACTGCTTGCAGGCAACTGTGCCTCTTAACCTGCTTTTCCCCAGCGATCTCACAGTGGTGTTATCTGAATTTCCCCCAGCCATTCAGTTATCTGATGAGAGAGTCCTGAAGCTGGTACTGTTGACTTCTTAAATAATATCCAGAGCTGCTTATTGATTGTAATGTGCCCCCCCTCCGCTGAAGGACTTGGGTGTAATCAGCGGCTCTGCACAGTGTCACACAAGTGCTGCTGAATGCCAGCAGCAGCTCCTGCCAGCCGCCTGGCTCGAGCATCTTGTCATCAGCCATCCACATCCCGCTAACCTCCAGACAAAACCCTGTGTCCAGCCCTCTCACCCCACAAGCCTTTCTCCTCCCTCCACGTGGGGTGTGGGCTGAGGATGCAGAGCATGGAGGAGAGATGCTCATTTTGCTTGCACACCAAACCAGGACCATTTGTCCAATGCTGTAGGCGATGTGAAGGGATTCCTCTGCCACCAGCAGATTGTGAAGCCATCGCCACTTGCTCTGGGCAGCCAGGGCTGAAATGCTGCAGTGCTTCATCCAGTGGTGCAGCCTGGGGCTGGTGTCTCCTCTAAGGTGGGCAGAGGGGTCTGAGGCCAGGGCGATATGTTGGGAACATGGGGCACAGGCAGCCTGCGGTCATCAGTGGTGGCCTGGGAATGGAAATGTCCTCTGGAAACCACCACCACGAGCTGCCTTCCAAGGGTATCTGTGCAGGGCCAAAGCTACCAGGACTCCACCCTGGGCGTGTGAACAGGTCTGTATCAAAGCAAGCTACACCAAATTGACTATTTATTATGAAAAATCACTCAGCCACACACAGCAGGGTGGCCTGTCTGGAGAGTAAGAAGCAATTTTGCCCACTACTGTGAAGCTGCAGGCCGTCCCACAACTCTCATGACCTTATACCACATCCCAGCTGCCCAGTCAGGGACCTCCACTGCTGAGTCCTGCTGGTCTTCAACCCCTGGCCCAGGACACACGAGCCTCCTCTGCCTCATCCTGGGACACTGCTGCTCCCGGGTACCAGGTCCCCGCACCAGCTTCCAGACAGCTCCCGTTATACCCATCCTCGGGCTATCCCTGCTTGCTTTCGTGTTTCTGGGCTGGGAGAAAGTGACAGTGAAGGCAAAATTTGCCACAGAGTTACCTGATTCCAGAAACTGAAGTTTTAAGAAAAGCATCAAATGTTGCAACAGAATGAAAAGGTTTTACCCATGTTTTCAGTCCAGGAATGCAAGAGCCCAGGGGATGTGGGGGAGATAGCAGGCACAGGAGGCAGGTTAGCTGAGACCAGCTTTCCCCAGCATGTGCACGTAATGGAGTGGCATGAAGGCAAGTGAGCTAAATATTAAACCCTGGCAGATCAAGCCAGGAAAGACTTGGAGGAGCAGCTTGCTAATGGTGTAAAAGCTGGTAATAAAAGCTTTTTCAAATACATCAGAAGCAAAGAGCCTGCCAAAAAGTCTGCAGGGCCAAGAGATGGTGAAGATGTAAGAGAAACACTCTGCAAGGAAAAGGTCACACAGATGAATTATCTGCATCATCGTTCGCAGGGAGAACTGCATGAGATCCCTGCGCCAGAACAGTTCTTTGGGGATGAGGGTCTGGGAAGCATTTCAAACTGAAGCATCAATCAGAAATGGGAGCAAATCACCAGAACCAAGTGGATTTAACTTGGGACATCTGAGGAACTCAGTGGTGGAATTGCTGAACTACTGAGCTGCGATTATCCTTCCTACCAAAGGAGGGGGGAGGGCAGATGTGTCACCTCCTGAAAAGGGCTCGAGAGGTGATCCAGGCAGGCAGACCAGAGCCTGGCTTTGTACTAGGTGGGCAGGGCAAGGTTTGTGGAGAAATGCAATATTAGTTTATTAGACTGAATGGCTGTGGTGGGTAAAAACAGACAAGTTTTCTGCACGTGAAACTGGAAATCTGCTCTCAGCACTTGTGCTCCCATCACATTGTCTGGTTTTTACATCTACCCTGAGCCTGATGTCTTACTCCCAGACCTGTGTGACTGTACTACCAGCCACCTACCCTGCTCCTCAGCCAGAACAACCCCTACAGGAGTTCATCATTAACCTTCAGCCCCTTGGGTGTCACAGCTGCTGCCTTGTTCTAGGTGCTTCCCTCTGGATGAGAAGAGTTGTGCCTGAGACGTGCTGCCCTCTCACTCTCTCTTAGGGAAACCTCGATGGCCAGGTACCACGTAAGCAGCTGCAGTTTGGACAGATGAATCCAGCAATGAGTAGCTGGGAAATAAAACTACAGATTAAATTCAACACCAATGAATCCAAGGCAATGTACATGGGAAGAGGCAAGGCTACGTGGATCTGTGCAAGGACGGACTCTAAATTAGCTTGTATTACCAAGGGAAGCAGGCTGAGAAGCACTGCAGAGGGTGCAACAAAACCAACAGTTCAAAGCTCAGTAATGGTCCAACAGGCAAACTGAAGGAGAGGACCAGAGAGCAAAACACATCACATCATTTTGCAACTGTATGATCCTGCAACTGATATACACAATGTACGCCTGGCACCAGAAAGGGAAATGCAAATGGTGAGGGCACCAAAAGGCAGACCTGAGGATTAGGGTGTGGTCTATCTTCATCCAGGTGGGAAGAAATCAAGTCCCCTGTGGTGTGGGGAAGGTTAGAATGAGAGCGGTTTGACAGCAGTTTATAAAGCCATCAGCAGCACCAGGAGGGGAGCACTGGTGTTTCTCACATTGCAGGAGCTGAGATTACCCCATGGAAAGATCAGGTTAAACCAAACCACCTGTAATCACCCTGTGGGATTCATGGCCACCTGATGCTGTGGAATAGAAAATGGTCTTTGGTCTCAGGCTGGGATTAGGACTCACAGAAACACAGGATCACAGGCAGAATTAGGCTGGAAGGGATATCTGGGGGTCTCTGGTCCAGCCTCCTGCTCCATACAGGGCAGGCTTCAAAGCTATAGCAGGTTGCTTAGAGCCTGGCCTACTACATTTGTAAAAATCTCTGAAGGTAAAGAAGCTGTCTCCCTGGGGCACCTGCTACAGGTCTGTACTGCTCTTGTGGTGAAGAATTTTCCTAAAATCCACATGGAATTTACCTTTCTGTAATTTTTTTCCATTGTCTCTGGCCGTTTCCCTGTATGTCTCTGATGTAAGCCTGGCTGCATTGTCTCTAAACCATCCCTTTCTAGCAGTGGACAACAGTAATTTGGTCCCACCTTCTAAAGTTTTATCTCCTGCAAGCTGAACCAGCCTGGTTCTCCCAGCTGAGCATCAGTGTTATGTGCTCAAGCCCCCTGACCATCATGATTGCCCTCTCCACCTCTCTTGTACTGGGGGTCCAAAACAGGACCCCAGAAATGTCATCACCAGGGCCAGACGGAGAGAAACTGACTTCCCTCAACCTGCTGGCTTTGCTCTTGCTAATGTGGCCCAATATGAACTCAACCTTCATCACTGTAGGGGCACAGTGGGGAGGACAGGTCCATGCCATGGTGTGGCCCAGATGCAACCACGGTCTCAGGAAGTCCAGAAGCCAGAAAAGCACAACGGAAAAAGTTCGTGTCTACACAGCCCAATTCTTTCCCCAAGCACCCATGCATGGCTCTAATTTCACAAGTTACAGCTCATGGCAAGTAAAGAGAAATCAGCCATCTGCCCGCATGAGGGTCTGCAAGTGGCAGGGGAGAGATCCAGGATCTCCAGTCATGTTATTCCTTTTGTAGTCACAATTAACAGGTCACTTGAGTTCTTTATTCTTTAGGCTCGTTTTCTTGAGTGTTTCAAAAGACGCCAAGACGCTTGGATACACCATGCAGTGGAGCCCATAAGGACTCTGTGAGCATGCGGGTGGAGGTTTGTGGTCTGCTGATGAGGGGGACAGAGGGTACTCTCAGCAAATTCACTGATGATACAAAACTGGGAGGAGCGGCCGACACACCAGAAGGCTGCACTGCCATTCAGCAAGATCTGGACAGGCTGGAGAGCTGGGCAGAGAGGAACCAAATGAAATTCATGTGTAGGGTCCTGCAGCCAGGGAGGAATAACCCCAGCACCAGTACAGGTTAGGGGTTGATCTGCTGGGAAGCAGCTCTGCAGAGAAGGACCTGGGAGTTCTGGTGGACAACAAGCTCTCCATGACCAGCAGTGTGCCCTCATGGCCAAGAAGGACAGTGGTGTCCTGGGGTGCATTGGGAAGAGCGTGGCCAGCAGGTCGAGGGAGGTTCTCCTCCCCCTCTACTCTGCCCTGGTGAGGCCACATCTGGAGTTCTGTGTCCAGTTCCGGGCTCCCCAGTTCAAGACAAACAGGGAACTACTGGAGAGAGCCCAGCCAAGGGCTGCGAGGATGATGAGGGGACTGGGGCATCTCTCGTACGAGGAAAGGCTGAGAGAGCTGGGGCTGGTTAGCCTGGAGAAGAGAAGACTGAGAGGGGATCTGATCAACGCTTATCAATATCTAAAGGGTGGGTGTCTAGAGGAAGGGGCCAGACTCTTCTCAGTGGTGCCCAGTGACAGGACAAGGGGCAACGGGCACAAACTGGAACACGGGAAGCTCCATCTCAACATGAGGAAAAACTTCTTCCCTCTGAGGGTGACCGAGCCCTGGGACAGGCTGCCCAGAGAGGTTGTGGAGTCTCCTCTGGAGAGATTCCAAACCCGCCTGGACGTGACCCTGTGCAACCTGCTCTGGGTGATCCTGCTATGGCAGGGGGGTTGGACTAGATGATCTCCAGAGGTCCCTTCCAACCCCTAACAATGTGTGAGTCTGTGATGTTGTCCAGGTGGCAACAATGCAGTTTCTGAGGTGGGGTATGTCCCACCAGCCATGCACTGAGCTCTGAAAACACAATGACTGATTTGGAGCCAGCATGGGGACTCTGTTTATACTTACCTCTGTAAGTCTGGAGTCCAATCCCTCCCCTTCTCATGTTTATCTTTCTCCGATACCTACAGCTGCAAGAAAATAGAGCAAATTGCAATAACATACGCAGAGATGCTCACCTTGCTCAGGATGGATTCATGCTGTCCAGGGCGGAGACACCAGCTGGGAGAACCTGACCCTGTGGGACATCGGGAAGCTAACGGCTGTTGCTGGCTCTCAAAGGGGACTGGATAGGTCCCTGGTCACGGATGAATCTCTGCAGATCTGTGTGGAAAGGTGAGAAAAAGGCTGAGAACAGCACCGGGGCCATTTGTCCAAGTAGACCAGGGACATCCCAGCTGGCTGGGACCAGAGCACAGAGGTCAGGACCACAGAGGTAACTTGGAGAGCGAAGCCCCATACCCAAGCTGCTATGCCAAATAGCTAAGCTGAAGGATAGTGAGCCTGTGCTGAGAGGCGCCAGTACAAACCACAAGAAAGCCAGGCTGGGCATCTTTGTAGCACTCCAAGCTTGACAATTAATGCATGCAAGCCACTGAATTATAGGCTGGAGACACTGGGAGCCCAAATGGCAGCTAACGAGTGTTGTTGATTGGCTTTCCGGAGGCCATGGAGACACAGACACTTATTCTTAGAGACATGGATCCCAGAGGGACCACAGCGGACACAGGAGTCTCTCTCTGCAGCACTCACATCCTCTCTGTCCTGGCAGCAGTCGCGTTTCCCCTCCGTCGGATGGGGAGCGAGGCAAGGATGCAGGGAAAAGGTGGCAATCAGCCCTCACCCCCACCAGTCTGTTCAGCCTCAAACTTCCCAACTAACTTTATGTCCTCCTTTCATGCCATATACCTCCACCCTAAAGGCATAGCTTGCCCTTGTGAGAGATGGGATGTGAGGCTAAGCAGGTGCCAGTCCCTTAGCAGCTGGACAGAACTCAAAGGATGCTCTTGTAGCAGTGGGTCTGGCACTGCAGATAGAGAAGGTGAGGTGGGAGAGCTGGGTTTCCTTAAGGAAGATCAGTGTTGCAGAAAAATGACCACAGCATCAAGAAATCATATGAAACCATCACATGACCACTGCTGTGCAAACACTCATGCATGTCTGTGCCTCCAGACACATGGATGCATGAACATTTTTACAGTCAGTGCTTGCTACCAATTAATTGCTGGAAATATTTGAATGCGTGGTTTTCTCTCCATCTCACCAAAACAGAGGCTGTGTGCTACTGTCCTTCATCTCATCTCCATGTTGGATTTTTCCTCCCTTGTTATTGCTGTGTTTATACTCCTCAAGCACCAGCCAGGCACGAGCCTGGCACCTCCCGCTGCAGGTCAGATCCAGCTGAGTGGAGCAGCCATGGGCGACCAGCTGGAAAATCACTCCCCAGATCCGGCACCACCGCTTCAAGGTCAAGGCAAGCCCTGTCCAGGTCAGGTCTCTGGCTCCAGGGTGACTGCATCACCTTGGGAAACTTGTCTGGTGCACACAGGATGAACTGGTCCGAATGCTGGACCAGAGCAGACCACCCCCAGGGCAGTACAGGACAGCCCCAGGCACTTGTGTGGGCTCCCGTAGTGGTCGAGAGACAGATCCGGGACTTTTGCAAAGGCATCACTAGAGATGAATTAGCATGTTTGTAGGGAAGGATTTATTCGCCAATGCAAAAAGCAAATGCCCAAATCCCACCACTGAAATGCATGACTGGAGACCTGAGAATGTCCCCAAATTGGAGCCTACATTTCTGGATGCTTACAATACAGAGATATTCAGATAGTGCTGAAAAGGCTGATTTCTGAGGCTCTCATCTGTTTTTGGGGCAAGGAGGATGTTCGAGCCTCTGGCAGACTCCCCAGCCAGGAGGTGAATCTGTGTCCCTTGTGCCCCTCAGACATGCTCAGGTGCTGGTGGGAGACATGGGCTCAGATCCTGTCTCAGCAGGATGGGCAGCACCTTCTCCCTTCCCCAGCTCTGCGGGACACTGACACCCTTGCCTGGCTCGGGCTTGTCATTTCCAATTTTGCAGGTACCACTATAAAAAAAGCAGTCTGAAACATGTGAAAGTGCAATGAGTTTTTTTAAATTTTTTTTAATTTCCTGGAAATTCACATTCTGAGTGGGCGCTGATTTTCCAGGCGCACTGGCAGTAAGCAGAGAAATCTCAATGATTCCTAGAGCTGAATCAAGCTGAGTTGCAGGGTGGGGGCAGGAGCAGGTTAGATGCACGCAGCTGCCTGCACCCAGCCCTGCCAACCCCCAGCTCTGCCCTGAGCTCAGACCTCGACCAGGCTCAGTGAGGGATGGTGGGTCTGGGCAGGAACTGCTTGGAGAATAAGGAGCTCTGGGCTTGATCTAACTGGGACAGATACCCTCAACCCCTGACAATCTCAGTGGCAATGGGGCTCTGCTGTGCTTCTCACAGCCCTCTGTGTTCCCAGCTTCTGTCTGGGCAGGTCAAAGGCATCTGCAAGGAAATTCACACTCATGCACTTCACTCCAGTGGCTGCTATAATGGAAATTAGCTGGTGGGAGCTCAAAAGAAGAATTTGCAGCATACGTGCATGCACAGGTGTGTTTGTGCATGCTTGCATCAACAGAGATTCAAGAGAACACTGTCTTACTAAGCCAGAAGGTTGTTGACTATCAAATGATCAACTTATTGAAAGAGGAATGATGGACTTGTTGCCTGTTGTTGTCTCTGTGTGAGGTTGCTTCCCTGTTATGTGTGTCCTGGTTTCAGCTGAGAGGGTTCATTTTCTTCACAGTAGCTAGTATTGGGCTACGTTTTGGATTTGTGCTGGAAACAGCGTTTATATTATCAAGATGTTTTTGTTATGTGGACCTGTTGTTGAGCAGTGCTTACACAGAGCCAAGGCCTTTTCCGCTTCTCACACCGCCTTGCCAGTGGGACGGCTGGGGGTGCACAAGGAGTTGGGAGGGGACATAGACAGGACAGGTGACCCAAACTAGCCAAAGAGGGTATTCCATACCATATGACATCATGCTCAGCATAAAAGGGGGGCTAGCCGGGGAGGGGGGTAGCAGCTCCAGGACATGTGGCTTGGGGACAGTCCGGTTTCGGGACAGGTCTGAGCGTGCGGTCTGAGTTGTACGGTCCTTGGGTGAGAAACTGCATTGTGTATTACCAGTTTCGTATACTCTGTTAAGTACTGTTTTGTTTTGCTCTGTTTTGTCTTCCCTTCTCCCTTTGCTATCCCAGTAAACTGTCCTTATACCAACCCACCAGGTCTTGCCTTTTCCTTCCCATTCTCCTCCCCATCCCACTGTGGGGGGGGCGGGGGAGGGAGTGAGTGGCTGCGTGGTGCTCGGCTGCCGGCTGGGGCTAAACCACGACAATGTGCTATCGACCTTGTGTCGTGCCACCACTACATGTCACTAGTAAATTGCCCAACGAAGATGGTAGTGAGATTCTTGCAGTCCTGGTGGGGATGGACCCCACTGACTCGAAGGTGAGAACTTCTCAAACATGCTTCACTGCCTTCCCAGCACAGCCGACCTGGGAGGCCATGGTAACATTTTCTCTGGGCGCTTCTGAGAACACTTTTGTCCCAAGAAATTTACAACAACTACCTTTTATCAAAAATCCATCATTTCACCAAAAACCCCATGGGTGTGATTTTCTTTAATTTTCCATTTGTTGTTGAAATCATAATTTGCCTTTTTTCCCATTTTCGGGGGGGTTTAGCAGATTGTTATTTTCCACGTATTGTTGTCAGACCCTGGTTACCACAGGATGAAAGGCATCTGCCTTGTACCTTGGGGTTTTTTTTGTAATTTTCCCCTTGCTAATGCCTAATTTTGCAAATTTCTTCACATTAGAAAAGTAGCAAAAATGACTGTGGGTAAAGAAAGACGGTGAAAAGCTAAAATAAATCCAGTCTTTAATAATTCTGGGTAAAATTCTTTTAAGATTAGTAGTGGCAAAATGAAAGAAATGGGGAAGGTGGAAAGAAAGTGAACAGGACAAATCTCTTCCAGATCATGGCTGTTTTAATCAAATAATTAAAAGACTTTCTTCGAGCTGGGGAAAGAACATAAAACATAGACAGTTGGGGCATTTCTTCCCCAATGCTATTGCTTTTCCCTCAATAAATTTCACCCCTGAGTGAGCTCGGTGCTGCCAGGTTCTGGCAGATGTCTCTGAACGTCCCAGAACTGCACTGATTTGCCCAGGAGAGTGATTTTAGGAGGAATGCTGCAAGTGATGGAGAAGACTGGAGGTTGAACTAGATGACCTTTAAAGGTGCCTTCAAACCCAAACTAATCTATGGTTCTATGAAGACACAGTGGGGTAAGGAGGACACAAGCCCATCCCACTGCCTGTCCCAGTGCGCAGCCCACAAAGGCTTTGTTTCTGCAGCGTTTAGGGTGTTGGTGGAGCAAAGCCACAACCTCCAGCCATCAACCATGCAGCACCAGTTAGAAGCAGTCCCAGCAATCGATACAAAGCCACAAAGATCCTGGCTGCTGTCAGTCCAGGCCCAGCAGCAAAGCCAAGCACACACTCACTTGCAGAAGTGAAGACCAGCAATGGCCATGGCCAACATGAAGTCTAGCCAGGCAGGCTCTCCCCTGTCCTCTTCAGAAGCCGCTCTGCTCAGAGGGATGCCATGGGGTGACCATGGTGGTCCTGGGAACAGGATCCCTTTTTGTACGGGTGGTTGGACCTATCTAGTAAAGACATTTGTCTTCATTTTTCCTGAGAGAGAGGTTGTCCCCCACCTTCTCCTGGGCACCTCCCTTGACAAACAACATCTTTTGTGCAGGTATTCAAAAGCCATTACTTCTCTATATCAGGAGCGATCATCTCAAAAGCAGAGTTTCCATACTACTTTGAGGTAATGATTAGATTATTTTGGGATGACAAACCTCCCTGGAAAAGTTACAAGGACAGTTCATTGGCACTTGGTCAAAGCTAAAAAGCATTGGATTCAGCAACATGGACGAGGGAGAAAGATCCCAGCTAGCACGTATAAATCAGACACGACGGTTATTTCTAAGAAGATGTAATTCAGACAGCTTGACGTTACAGTATTTCTTGGGACAGGCTGACTGAAAGGAATTCAGGAATCTGAAGTATGGGTGATGAGAAATTATCTTGGAAGCAGCATATTCACTTTATTGAGAATGGTGGTAAGAAGCCCATAAATCTTTCTAAGAGCATTTCAGGTACTTTTATGACTCTTGCATGGGATTTATTGCATATTTTCAGAAAAAAAAATAATTTAAAAGGACATTGTCAAGCACTTTTTATAGCTTTTATTTATTTTTTAATCTCCATTGTTTGCAAAGCCCTCCTCAGCCCTGGAAAATGCAATTTTGCCCTGTTACATCTAGCAGACAGTGATTTTTTTCTTTCTCTCTGGTATGCCAAGCAGAGGTGGTGTGTCTTGGGCTCTGACGGCAGTGGAGGAGGCGGGTTGGGTGTCCCTCCCGCAGAGCAATCAGAGGAGCACCGGACAGGCTGCCACGGCTCCCCGCAGCCGGGCAGTCAGATTTTAGCACAGACAGTGTGCTGGATTTCACTGTTGGAGGGTAGCAGATAGCTTTCCAGTTGTATTTAAAAGCCCACTTTTTCAGTGGTGCTGAACGACCCCATGCAGCCCCAGCATATCCCAAAGACTGCCTTGGAAAACCAAGCAGATAAGGACTGATGCTGCTAGGTCGATGTTCCTCAATTTTGGGCACAGCACTTTAGGAGGAGAAGGTCTGATTTTTTAAATGATTCCACCAGGACCACCTCTTACCAATGCTGAAACCAGACCCAAATCATACCCAGGCTGGATGTTCCCCAGCTGCAATGGAGATGTTTTCCAAACCTGCAGCACTTCTGGCCAGAAATACAACCCTGGAGCTTTCCTCCTGCAGCCTTCTTTGGAAAGCCTGAGTTTACTTAGCCTTCCCTGGCCTTCCTGTTATTAATTGAAGTGCTGCTCTTGAGGCCAGTCACGTTGTGCTGGTGTCTCTGCCTGCCACCGTGTTACAGCAATCCAGGGGCAAGCCTGGACCCAGCGCTCCCGGTGCCAGACACTGAGGGCCAGCAGCGCAGGGCAGGGCAGAGACCGGCAGCATGAACAGCTGTGCTGCAGGCAGCGGGGAAGGAGCTGCCTGCGAGGGCTCCATCCTCCTGGCAGGGAGGAGAGATGCTGGGGCTGAGGATGGAGTGGGAGGATGGACCAGAAAGCGTCACTTCCAGCCTGACTCCTTCATGGACCCAGCCAGCCCCTTCCAGCAACCCCTTCCTAGTAACACTCCCTGGAGGCTCTGCAAAGAGGAAAAAGTTAAACACATTAATCAGGCAAGTCTGGCTCTTTTCCCCTTTCTTTGTCATCATCACTGACCCCTCCAGTTTTGTGGGGTTTTTCCCTCCCTACCTCTCTCTCTCCCATAAAATGCTTTTCATTCACTGGCTGTTGTTCCTTTAAATACTTCATGAAATCTCGTAAAAGTATGTAGGAAAATAGCAGCAGTTTTCTTCTTAGAAAGAGGCTTGTGCCGGCAAAGCAGGAAAAAAAAATCTTGGTCAAGTGATGCAGAGAAAAGGAAGAAATAAAGGAAGCAAGCAAGTGAGCAGGGAAGCCAACGAGGAAGGTTGATTTTCATGTGTCTGGAACATTGGCTTTGCCAGAGACAGTGTGACCATGAACATCGGTATTTCCAGAGACTATGAAATCTAAATGACAAAAATGGGTTCTTCCACCTCCAGCTGTCACTTACTAAAGACGTGGTGTGCCCCGAGCAGAAGATTGCAGTGTGGAAACCACCTCTCCTATGGCTGGGACACTTTTCCTACAAACTGCTTCAGTGCAGAGGGATGGGGACAGAGGAGGAGCAGGTGCTGAGTCTGTGGCTGCCCTGAAGGAGCCACCCTCCTGCTGTGATGCCTTTTTCAGCAGTTGGGCTGCAGGGAGGCTGAAGCTGCTCCCAGCTTTGCCTGCAGCCCCTCTGGAGAGGATGCTTTGGTCAGGATAGCTTGTTATCAGCACAGGTCCTTGATAGACATTTCTTGGGCCACTCTGTCTTCTTGCCAAAGGGGGGGTTTGACCACCTCTGTCCCAGCCCTTGGTGACTGCGTATCAAAGAAATAAATTGCACTAAGAAAATGCTGAGACTCCAGCCCATGGATTTCTCCTTCCCCAGGACACCAAGGCACTGACCCCCGCCAGCTCCTCAGAGAGGACAGGCTGATGGGTTTTGAGCTGCAGGTGTTCAGCCCACTCGTGCTGGTGTGAAGTGGCCCTGATGCATTTTCTTTATGTGTGGCGTTCCTTAGCTTGGTCTTGCTCAAATCCTCCTGACAGAAGAGCCCAGGAGCTGGTGGCATCAATTTCCCAAGCAAGGGAAATCTCTCCTTGGAGTAAAATCACAGCAGCTAAAAAGCTTCCTCTGCAGGTTCATGAGTTTGTTTATTTCTGTTGCCTTTTATCTAGTAACTGATCTATTTTCTTGCAGTTTCCACAGTGTCATTGGAAGCTGAAGCTCACAGTGGGCTCAGCAATTAGTGGTAGCACAGAAATATAAGGCAAAAACAAGTATTGCTAATGAGCTGACACATTAAACAATGAGTCACACTTCCATAAGGAGCCCAAATCGAGTTATAACCCTAAATAAACAAGCTGTGAGAAACAGTTTACAAAATATGAATGTGTTACTTATTTAACTGCTGTTGAGAAGCTGTGATCTGAACCCTGAGATGTATTTAAATATCTGAAACAAATATTCAACGTGTGGTTTATCAGACCGATGCAGTGGAGGCTGGTGCAGTTGGGCTGGATGGACCCTGCAGCCTGACACGGGTACGGGCAACACGAGAGGCTTCGGGGTTGTGTCCTCCACCCTGCATCCTTCCCTATCTGCGTGCGGGACAGGCAGAGGCTGTTCTGCACCAAGGGAGGGAGGTGGCGAAGGCTGAGAGCCAGGAGATGCTGCAGGTGGGAATTTCCCTCCCCACGGAGGTAATGCTAGCAATTCGGGATATCCCAGGCTCCTGCAGAAAGTCATCACAGGGTCAGGCAGAGCCCCGTGACATTACATTTGGGGACCAAAAGGCAAAACTAAAGATAAATGGTTAGTCCTAAATCAAATGAGAAACTTTGTGGTTTTTTCCATGGCGATGACACAATGAAACATTCTAAGTTCACCTGAAATAATTTATTCCACTCCACATAAAGTGGATTTTGGGTTTGTATCTTTTCTCCTCTTTGATATCCTTTCATCCCCTCAACATGGTCAGTTTTGAAAGAAAAAGTCTTGTGCAGGTGTAGAATGGAAATCTTACATTTTCCTCCCTGTGCCCCATTTTGCTTTCAGCCAAAATGATTTGCTGAAGCGCAGCCAAATTCCAGATCTTTCCCCTCAGAATGACACTGAGAATTTATTGTCCATGGAAATGGTCTCTGCAGTTCTTGCACTAAGGGAGCACAGGCTTTTGGCAGAGGTCTTTCACTGCTCAGCTGTTAAACTTTCAGCATTACCTGGATAACATCCCATCCCAGGGGCAAATCCCTCCTCTACTGAATCTCCATGTACCAATGTTCCCAAAGTGTGAGCTGTATCAGCAGCGGTTTGCAAGCTCAGAGAAGTTCATACACGAGTGCTCAGCTGCCACTTATGCCCTGGAGAAGATGCAGAACACCCTCTGGATATCCTGACATGTCAAGAAAGGAGCATCCCAAAGTCAGCTGTGCTCACATCTCCTCCTGAGTGGTGCACAGCCTGCCCTGAGATCGGCTCTGCTGGGAATGACATGGTTCTCCTGTGATGGTGGGACATCCATGGCAGGTTTATCAATTCATCATCAACCCTTTATCTGCAAATGTCTGTCCACCTTTGCAGTAAGGCCAGGCCACCGCAAGCAGCAGACCGGCAGGCTGAGGATTACTGGATGCAGGAAACCTGCAGGTTCCTGCTCCTGGCCCCATGCCCAGAGCCTCACAAATGGGATGTGGGAGGGACTCTGGCACCAGGAGAGCACCATCCCCTGTCTGGAGACAGACCCCAGGCAGGTCTGGGTCAGGGCACCACAAAAGTCTGTGGTGCTGCACATAAGCAGGACCCAAGTGGGACACTGTCCCCACCACTGTTCAGCTAGAAATTGGAAGACAGACGTGTCTCCATCTCTCCTGTTTAAAGTCTCTGGAGGAGCCTGGGGACAGAACAGCCTGAGAGGGGATGGTAGTACCCCAGAGCAGAGACAGTTTGTAGAGGGGAGATGGTATTTATCCCAAAGAGGGGACAGAGCATATTGTGGAGAGGGATGGTGTTTCCTTGCCCTCCATCCTCGTAGCCAAACCTCCCCCAAGGACAGCAATTGGGAACCCCCAGCCTGCGGGTGCCACCAAGGGAGAAGGAGAAGGGTGGCAGGGGCTGTGATGCAAGGATGCTTCAGCTGTGCCCCCTGAGCAGCAGTGGTGAAACTCTGCCTGCAGCACAATGCTGCTCTGAGACATCCTCGGCAGGAGCTGGATGGGTGACCACCCCAGCACAGCCCCGAGTCCCCCCAGCTTGCCAGTCCCCAGCCTCACCCCTCCTCTCTGTGTTTGGTCTGCCGATGCCACCAGAGCCAGTGTTGGGCTGGCTCCGGTGTGCCCTCCAGGAGGAGCTCAGAAGCTCTGATATTTCCCATACCCTTCTGACACTCATCCCGTCCTCCCATCCCTCTCCCCAGGCTCTCCAGCCACTCACACCTCTCCACGTCTGCTCCCCTGGCCAGAGAGTGACAGTCCTCAAGTCACAAGTGGCAAAAAAATTGGGACAATGTCCTGGCGTTGCAAGGTGAAGAGATTTTAGAAGTGTATTAGGAATAAAATAAATTCTAGTAATGGCAAAGGGTGCTACTACGTGGAGATGATAAATTTTCTCATAACAAGAGAGAAGAGGCAGGCGTGATCAATGGGTATTTCTGTTCTGTAAATTTTGAAGGAAGCACTTGCAACACGCAAGGACAATGAAGTGTTCTTCAGCCTCTTTGTATCTAAGGAGAGTGTCAAACAGCATCTACATGGGACAAACATTTTCAAATCACCCTAAAAATAATAGTAATCTCAATAATCAGTCTAATTTCACATGTCAAGAGTCTGAAAAGAGCTGGTTGAGGGTTTCTGCAGCCCTCCAATGTTGATACTAAATGATTTTGTGACCACAGAAATGAGGTACATCATATTGGGCAGGTCCAGAGCTCAGACCCTGCCTGGTCCTCAGATGCGTCAGAGGAGCACAGACAGGGTTCAGTAATTGCTGGAGAGAGATGCATCTAAGGTGAATTACTCACTGAAACTGGTGTCTCAGGGGCTGAACTTCCCTTTGTGGATGTCTGTCTCCTCTAGATACCCATCGTTCCTCCACTAGGTACCTTCAAACAGAGGCTTGATATTGGATTCAGTGGCTCCAGACCCAGAAGACAACTCCAAAAGCTCTCTGGAGAACAGCCACACCATGGGGGTCCGGAGGAGGTCAGTAGACCCAGTACCACCTTTGCTGCTGACTGTCTCTCCCCAGTTTTCTGGAGGTAGCTCAGGTTCATCTCATGCTTAACCATGGCATTGAGGAATCAAGAGGGGAGGAGGTGATGGGGAGCCATGCCTACCTTGGTGCTTTCCATCTGCCATGGGAGGAGCTTGCAGGACTGACCCTGCAGAGATGTGTAGCCAAGGTTACTGTCATCCTTTCTGGGAGGCTGTGGGACACCAAGGTGGTTCAGGATGGTGTTTCCTTGAGGCTCATGTCTCCCACACCTGCAGGTCAGCAGCAAGGGCATGACTTGTCTACCCTGTTGCACGTGAGTAGCTCAGGACAAGTTAATTCATGTCCTGGAGATGCCCTTTTGTCTCCAGTGTCTGCAGAGGAGCCTGGGTGAGCAGCCCAAGAGACCCACCTACATGGGGAAGCCTCCATTTAAAGTCTCTTTTTTTCCACGCACACAAGGATATTAGAGTGGCTGGACTGTACCAGACCCAAGCTCCATGTAACCCTTGGGCCATCTCCAACCAGGTCAGATGCTCAGAGATGCAAGGCCAGCACTGAGCCATCCTTTCCCACGGTATTTTTCCTGGCTTCTGACAGTCAATGATTCAGGGACTCCCAGAGCTGCACGTAGCATTTGGGTCAGTCTAGCAGGTCCTGTGGCAGTCATTGGTGGCCCTATCGTCCAGGAATTTGTCTAACCTGCCTTTCCAGACATTTACATTTTTGGTCTTCATGACGTAGTGTGGCAATAAGTTTCACAGCCTAATTACACACTGCACGAAAAAGTGTTGCTGAGGCACGTACTGGAATGCTGGATGTGGTTTTGGTGTCTGGATTTTCTAGAGGTTGTGGAAAGTTTGTAGATGCTGAGGAAAGAGCCACAGAAATGATGCAAGGGCTGGAGAAAACACCTTGCGGGGAGACACTCGGGAAGGACAACTCAACAGGAAGGATAAACATGCTGTAAATTGGAGGGGGATTAAATTCCAAGTCCGGCAGAGCTCTTTGGTCTACAGAGGCAGAGCCCATACTAGGTTAGACACCCAACTAGAACCATTTTTGCTGGAAACAAAGCACATGTTTCAGTACAAAGGAGTTTACAGAAGGGGGAGGCTCTGTCCCTTGATGCTTCTGCAAAGATGTTTCAGCTACAAGCTTTGGGCTCAAACTGCAAACCAGTGCAGGAAACCCTCTCATCTGGAAGGTGGTGGAGCCCAGGTCTTGCCATTTCCAGCCTACGTTAGTAAACGCCACCGGACCAGCCAGAGAGGTCCTCAAAGGAAATGAAAAAGAGCCACAGCTTGCCAACGGGGCTTAAGTTACCTGACCAAGAACCTGTCCAGTGATGGCTCACACCAGAAAAAGCTGAAACCACCAGATCTAGATGGCCTAATCGTTTCTTCAGTCTTTAAACTCAGTGAATCACAGGTCCTGCCCCATGGCCAGCAGCACTTTCTTCCTCTCTCAGAACTGGCCCATTAAGTGCAACTTGCCAAGAGCCATGTGCTTCCACACCAGGCCCAGATCGTCATTGTCCCCAGCAACTCAGGCCATTATTGTGCACATGGTGGCCAAGATCCATGTTCATCATGTCAGGATGAGCCCCAGCCTCTGCGCCAGTGGTAGGTGAGATATACATGCAACCTAACGCTGGGCATCCAGCCCACAGGCTGGACTCAGGTGCCGCTGCTCCCCCTGTAATGAGAATGTCTCATGCCAGCGATGGGCAGAGACCACCTGAGAGGGCAGTCTGTCTCCATTGTGCAGCAGAAAGGACCCTTCTCTGCCCCTCCATCATGCCAACCCATTTCCACACTATCCAGAGGGACAGGGGGACATTGCAGGGGCTGGTGGGCAGGGAGGCACCACATGCTCTCACCGTGGACCTTCCGTACCTACATGGGGGCTGGGGCTCCTGCCAGAAGTGTTTTGGGGCAAAGTGAACATGGGAGCACATCCAAACCCTGTGAGGCTGCTGGTGTGCAAACACCATTGCCACATGCAGATTTCTTGTACTCACCCATCTCCAATCTCTCCCATTATCTCCCATTTGAAGCCACCTGGGGCATGTCTTTCTAGTCAGTGTTTGCCCAGCACAGCACACAGTAGGGATTTTTGTCTCCCTCCTCCAAGGGCAGAGGTGATCCTGCATTCAGGCAGAGTACATCAGGTGGCTGTGCTCTGGTGTGTAACACATTGGGTCTTTGCCCTGTGCTAGACACAGTCTAGAAAGCCACATTTCTGCCCCTGGGTCAAACACTGTGAATGGCAGATACTCCAGAGAAATCCTCATCAGCCTCTGGGAAGCAGAATGAGTCATGGGACTCCCCAGGGAATGGTCAGCTGCCAGTACTATCCCTTAGCAGTGATGAAGAGGATGAGGATGCTAAGAAAGAAAGGAATGTCACACTGAGAGAGGGAAAAGTGTGAGTCTAGCCCATGGGCCACATCGGAGAGTTACATTGCCCCAGCCCATGGGGCACAAACTACATCCTGGGGCAGTGCCAGGGTCCTGGTAGACTCAGCCACCAGAGAAACATCTCAGGCACCTCTGGTGGCTTCCACCCTGCAGGACATGGTCACCCATGCTGTTTGGGGTGAGGGTACAGGCGTGCGGTGCAGGCACAAAATCCCTCTGGGGCTGGGGAACGGGCAGAGGACAGACACCTCCTCCTTGCCAGGAGTTCCCAGGAGCTTCAGGGAGAGGGTCTCAGAGCCCCACAGTGGGTGCTGCGTCCCCCTCCCCACCTTGGACACAGCAGATGCCCTCAGCGGTGCAGGGAGAACTGAAGGGTCAGCGATGGAGCTGGGCCTGCAGCTGGACCTTGACTTCCCTCCTTCCCAAGCTGCCAATGGGACCCCAAGACCTCTCCTGCCCCGGAGCACAGCCCCATCCCAGGGCAGGATGGGCTGTCCATGGCTCCAGGACGGCAGACAGGCATTGGCATTGCAGGGGGAGCCAACTCCCAACCTGTCTTGTGGGTACTTTTATCTCCCTTCCTTAGTCTCAAACCTGCCCATTTCCAAGCTCTCTTTTCCCCTTAGGGCAATTTTCTCTCCTCGCAGCATTGTGTTGGGGCGGTGTGTGGGGCAGCCATCTCCCGGGCTGTGCCGGGCGCCTCAGCCCCCCATCGTAAACCATTCTCCATCCCTGAGCAAACAGCACAGAGCTCTCACCACGGGCAGCCTACCTCTGATAATTACTTCAGCATATACCTTGGGTCTTAAGTACATGGTTAGAAACAGATCAGTGTGAGACATCTCCTTAAGTCTCATCTGGGAATCGCTGCTATCAACGAGTCCTGCTTTCCCAGTCAAAAATGATTTACTCTGATCTGCACTATTGATTTTATTGTGGGAAATGTGGTGATACCTAGAGAGAGAGAGAGACAGAGATTTGACTTATGGGAGCATGTGGGGAAGACTCCAGTCCCCACCATAGCGCCTGCCTTTTCTGCATCTGCACCAGAATTATTTGTAGTGTTTTATGCACCCATCTGCTCCCTGCATGCTCTCTATAAATCTCACTGGCTCTCACACACACACACATGTTTGCTTTCCATGTAGATTACTTATGATGAGAGTCTAATTAGACCCGGGGAAGCCTGCCTACAGAGCGAGCCTGGGGAGAGCTTAATTAAAGTCAATGGAGAAAATTATAGGTGAAAAAAAAAAAAAATTAGGGCAGCAAGGAAAAAATATCAAGAAAGAAACCAAGGGGAAAAAAAGAAGCTGGGAAGTAACAGCACCAGTGAGGGAGTGTGCATGGTGGCCAGGCTCCCGGGAGCAGCCACCCTGAGCACCAGGCGTCAAGAGCCCATGGGGTGCCTGTGGGTCTGCCTTGCAGGTGACAAGGTGGGTGGATGCACACAGCCTTCTGCAAGAGTCAAGGCTGGGCGGAGAGCCTGCCCTCCTCTCTGGCACGCCCTCTGCAGAGGGTGGACAAGAAGGGCTGGGAGAGCCACCCAGCTCTGGATCTCCTCTCCATGCATGCCTTGCTCACAACCCCATGAGCAGGGCAAATGGGAGACACGGTGGATGCACTGTGTCTGTCCCTCAGTTCGGGGTGGGAAGAGGGGACACGCTCTCATTCTTACCTGGCAGTTTCTTGCCCCTGTGCAAATTAGCACATGGGCTTCGAGGTGATGGAGAATCTGGCCTGAGCAGGTAGCACGGATTTTGGGGGTCAGCACAGTGCACCGAGGGCACCCCCTGTGACCCCTGCGGCACAGGGCACTGTTCTTCTGTTGAACCCAGTGACTTCTGCCTGAGGGAGAGCATCTCTTTTAGAAAGTTTTGATTTAAAGACCACAAATGATGGAGAATCCGCCACATGCAGATTTGCCACTCTTGGCAAATTGCTCCAATGGTTAATTATACTCCCTGTTTAAAAGATGCATCTTATTTCCAATTTAGGTTTTTCTAGCTTCAGCTTCCAGCCATTGAATCTCATTATATTTTTTATCTGCTAGATTAAAAAACCCTCCATTATCAGAAATCTCCTCCCTCCGTAAGTATTTATAGACTATGATCAACTTGCCTCTTAACCTTCCCTTGATCAACTAAATAGGCTGAGCCACTCAGTCTCTCCCAGTCAGCCAGGCCTTGCACACCTCCATTCATTCCTATGGCTCTTCTCTGAGCCCTCCCTGGTCCTGCACCATCCTGGAACAAGGGTGGACAGTCCTGGCTCAGGACAGATGAGGAAGCGGTGTCCTGGGTGATGCCATGTGCAGATGGAGGACTAGAGTGGCTGGTTGTGGCACTGTGCTGCTGGAAGAGGTCTCGGTGTGGGTAAGATGCTCTCTGTGCTCAGTGTGGTACAAACACAGAGAAAATCCTCCAGTGAAATGCAAGAGACTGCAGCTCAGAAGGGGAGAGGAGGGGATGGCTTTGGGAATGGAAATAAGTAGTTAGGATTGACATGCCAGTAAAAGGGAAGAGGAGAAGAGAGGTGTGATGCAAGGAGAACACTAGCCGGGCAGGTGATCAATGCAGCAGTGTCTTGGGTGGCAGGGGTGCGAGACCACATCGCAAAGTCAGCTGGGGGTGATGCTGCTGTAACTAAACTGCTCAGCAAGGAGAGCTGGGCAAACAGGGTGCGTGCAGCCAGCAGGGAAGGAGCTCTGAACAGTCCATATGGACATGTCCAGGGGCTCTGCCAGCTCTTGGAGATGGTCAGCTCAGGCTGAGGATCATCAATGCCCCTTTGAGAAGGTGCAGCCTGGGAAAAGTGCAGATTTCACCTGAGCGAGGATGGGAATACCTGGAGAATCTGAGCTGGGAAAATAATTTATGTTACAGATCTGTGCTTCTGCCAGAGGTGTGATGAGCTCCCCCAGGACCATCCTGTCTGAGGTAGCTTGGCATAAGCAATGCAGACATCTGTCTTCAGCCAGGTGGTTGTCCTGCAGAGTTGTGCTGACAAACACAGGCTGAGCTTCCTGCTGCTGGTTGCTCCAGACCAAGGCAAAGAGAGAGGTCCTTGGGTGATGCAGTGTGGTTCCAACGTAGTGCCTGCTTAATCCCTGTCTGAAGCATGATCAGAAATGGCTGGTAGTGGGGCAGGATGGGCCGAGGGACATCGTCTGGCATCATTACTATGGAGGCCCGAATTGACATATGCCCTCCCCAACGTGATTTTGACAGTGCTATCACATCTCCCATCCTGTTAGGCACCTTCTCCTGGATCAGTGCTGCGTCCTTGGTATGACTTGCTGTCAGCCTTGGCAAGAGCTGTACCCAAAATGCTGGCATCTGATGGGAACATTGCAACGTCTGTGTAGTGCTGTCCACAGGCTGGGAACCATCTACCTGTCACAGTCTGGCAGCCTTCAGTGCTTCCCCGTCTGGAGCCTCCTGCCCCATATCTCATTACATCCCCTGTGCATTGGTGTATGACAAATCCCCCAACTAAGGGGTGTGCTACAGGGAACAGGGGGTCCCAATGGGTCTGCTCCTCCCCCTTCTCTGCATTACAGACTGTTAAATCCTCTCAATTTGGGATGAAAAGGGGCTTTCCTGGAAAGCAGTGATACAGATGTGCTTCCACTCACAAAATCCAGCTGTGGATTCCAGTGTGTCAGCTTAACCTCATCCTCCCCAACTTGCAGCTGGAGCATCTTGCCCAAAGCTATCTGCTCTTGTGCAATGGAGACGCAGGGACTTGGGGTCTAGGGCAGTGCAGAGTCCACCCGGCTCTGGGGAGCTGCAACCTGCAGGTCAGTGAAATCAGGATCCTGATGTCTGCACAGCCAGATGTGGTGGTGAAGGCTGCCTCTGTCCCTGGAAAGCCTCCTCACACCCACAGCCACAGACCCTGGCTCCTCTTGCCTGGTGTCAGATGCAATAAGGGAGACGAGCTCCCCCCAGTACGGCCAGCACACACTGTGTGGTCTCCCTCTGGCTTTAGGCTCTCAGAATTTCTTCTTCTCTCTGAGCGATGTCAGGCTGAATAAAACTAAATAGATCCTGATGGAGGAAAACTGCAGTTAAGTGGGCTGGCTGACTGCTTGCCTTCTTTTTATTTTGCTTTCTGACTTGTCACAGATATAAAGCTACCAGGGAAATGTACTGGCAGGCCCTTGGTCACGGTCGCTCACTCTTTCAGATGGTCTCCCTTGAGCCTGGTTAGACTTGCCTCCCTGCCAGGACAGCAGGCCGCTGCAGTTCCAGGACGAGGGTCAGCACCTGGCAACTGTGAAATGGAACTTGTGTCACCTTGTGCCTGGAAGTTTAACAAAGGATCTCCCATCCCTTGTGGCTCGAAGTCAGCAGGGTCCTACCCACGACCATCCTCCTCCTGTGTGCTCCTCCAAGGAGCAGATGGAAGCTCAAGGCAATGACCTGGTGGGAGGCAGAGACCATCCCGTGGGGATGCTCTGCTGATAGTCGAAGGTTGGGGAAGACAAAGATAAGCCCTAAGTCTTTGCAGAGTGACCACATCTCATGATCTCAATGTACATCTTGTGATGTTTGATGCTATATTCGCATAGCCTCCGGTCCCGGTATCATGTGAGCAAAGCAGTTTGGCTCTCTGTGCAAGTTTCTAGGGCACATGATGGTAGATACTACTTGCAAATGGGATGATGAAAGCATCCCGAGAAGGCAGGATGCACTCCAGCAATTGTTTTCAAATCTTCTGATTTTTAAGCTAGTCTTATGATTCTGGGGGTAGGCCAATTTGTGTTTTTCCTTCTTTGGAAGCTATCATCCAAATCACCGTCCAGAGCACCTGTTAGGCAGCATGCAGCAGCCATGCTATTGAAAAAACATTGGCTGAATGCAAAATGGTGACTAGTGGAATGCTGCTTCAGCACTGGCCTTTCAAGAGTCCCTGAAGAGAGTGACAAAGTGGAACAGCAGACAGAGGCGTTTGGGGTACGTATCATGACAACATCCCAAAACAGAATTTGATCATTTTGAAGAAAATGCTCCCTGCAAAATGTCTCCCAAGTTCAGCAAAGACCAAGTGCAAAAGATCATGCAAATGTACTAGATGAAAGAAATTGAAAGACTTTATGTTTCAAAACTTTCCTCATGGCACTGGAACTGTTAAACATCATCCACAGACATGCACTATCTGGGATCAGACAGCCTGTGTTGTCCCACATTAGCCAGACAAGATTATTGACAGCAAAGATAAACCCCTCCATGTGTGACCTCTGCAGCCAAAGTCAGGAACAGAGCATAGAAACACCAGGGAAACCCACAAAGTCTCAGAGCATCTTTGATCCAAGTTTAGCACAGACCTGCTGGATTTAACAGAGAAAATTGCTTCTCGTTAGAGGAACATGACTCAAATTCCATGAAATGGTGGTGATTGGCAACACATCAAGTAGAAATGTAATTCTGTCTCAGAGTTTGCTCACTGTGGATTTCTAGAGGCGCTGAGGACAGCAGGCAAATGTCCATGATTTTGGAGGCTCAGCTCAGTAATTCCTTCTTGGTGTATCAGCTCGGACTCACACCTAGATGGTGCATGGTCAAGTGGGTTGGAAGAGCAGTACAAACAACAGGACCCAGTAAAACCCCAACCATCAGCTGTCACCAGGGGCAGGTGCTGCCCACAAGACCCTCCTGGGAGCGCTGGGGTCATGTTATGAGGACTAGCAGAAACGTGCCCTTCATAGGCTTTTCCCTGAAACAATTTTTCTAGTTTATTCCAGATGTCCTGGTGCTCTTCCCAAAACACAGGAGTTTCCAGACCTGGGGTTTCATCTCTCCCTTTCTTTTGTGTTTCCTTGTCTTCTTTCCCTTCTTATCCCTTTTGCCTTCTTGGTGAAGGAGTAGATCAAAGCAATGGAAATTTTTAGGTCATTAAAACTGAGATTATTCTGAAACACTACCTTTCTTTTAAGGGACACAGATTTAGTATCATTTTTGCTGATCCAATGTGTGATTTTTTCACTCATCTCTAATCACAACAAATTTCAGAGAACCTCACTGGAGCCACCTCCTCAGATGTCTGAAGGTGTCCAGACCACATCACAGCCTGTGAGTTTTTTGGGTTACACCAACTGATCCCAACTTGTTGCATGAGTACCGTGGGCAAGAACAAGAACAGAGAAGATGTCAGATACAGACACATGACAAGAAGCAGATACAGCCAGGTCCTAAGCAGGGAACCATCCGCATCCTGCAAAGGCAGTACCACGTCTTCTGACCAGGAATCCAGCTGTGCCATCTTCACTCAAGCCTCACAGTTGCGTTTGAAGCTTTGGCATTTCCTGGGACCTGTTTTTAGGTGCCCTTCTGTAACGATGATGTTTTGTGGGAACAGTACCAGCAAATAAAGACTGTCTTCTCCCCAGCCCTACCTGCATGTCAGGCCATGAGGCCAGAAGTGTGTCCCCAACAGGATGGCAGATAACTGCCTTCCTTTCCTTTACCACTGAAGGACCCCAAATGTGGTTAAACAAGATCAGTTTGGTTTCTGCTGTTACAGGGATGTCAGAAAAGTTTGGGCTGAGGCTAACTTTACAGCTGAAATGTCTCACACCTCCCAGGGAGGAGCACTCTCAGTATTTCTCATGGTAGGGGCACCTCTTTACCCACCACCTTCTAACATGGACCCACCAGGAGGGCTCTGCCGCTGTTGTTCGGTCATGATTTTTGCATGAGAAATGAACTGTGGCAATAAGCAGGAGCACAGACATCTCCGAGCAGCTTGAGAATCAGTGCAAGTGCTGGAAATCAAGCCCTCAGTGTGTGCAGTGCTGCGGACACCCGCCTCTCCCTGCTCCAGCAGCAGAGGCTAATCAGTGCTGATTAAACCAAAGCTAGATTTTCCTAGAGAGGTTTTAAAAACCTGAAAGTAAAGTTGCATCCCCATGCCCCCCACCCTGAGACCATTAGGCTGAACTTCTACAGGCTCGTGACCTTTCTAGGGCTGAGCCCATGATCCCTCCAAGCTGGTGTTTCTGGCCACCCTCCAGGCATCTCAAAGCATTTTGTCCCAGTGACAGGGGTCTGGACATGCCAGTCTTTGCCAGGATCCTGGGGAAGGATAGTGGGGAAGGGAAGCTCAGCCCCGGTGCTGGTGAGAGGGGAGGACCCCCCGCAGATGCTGGGGCTTTGCTGGTGGACTGGGCAGCTGCCAGAGCGACGTGCTGGGGCTCATCTCTGATTTATCGCTGGGGCCAGGAGGTGTTGCATTAGGTTAAGTATTAACAGATCTCATGAGCCCCATTAGCTGTCCCCTTTTCACTCTCCAGCCAAAGAGTTGCTGCTCCAAATCTATAGCGCCTTGGCAGCTGCCTGGCTGATTCCCAGGTTAACCCTCACCGAGCCGGCTCCCTCAGGCTCGCTGCACAGATCAGCGTGCGCATCATGCATGTCACGAACCATGGGTGAAAAGCATCCCAGGCCTGGTGCTGTTCTGCTTGCTCAGAAGCAAGGCACAAGGTCTGTTGGACCATCTTCATGTGCATGTGTTTCTGCTCTCCATAAAACAGCAGTCCTCTCAGCACAGAAAGCCAGCTTCCCTGGCTCTCCAGGCTCAGACGTGCCAGCAAAGGCCATCTTCTGATGCAGACCCCCCAGACACTGGAAATCACTCAGCTCAAGAGCTCTCTGCTGGGAACAGCCCACAGGGTCTGCAGGAAGATCTGTCTGGCTGAAGGTGGGCATCTGCCCACCAGCGTCTCCATCGGAGTCAGCCTCCCAGTCCCCTCCAGGAGAGTCCATCACCCCTCAGTGATGCAGATCATCAGGCTTAGGAGACCTGGACTCCACCAGGTGCAGGACAAGTCCCCAGGGTCACCAGGTCCAATGGAGGCATTCAAACTGCAGACACCCATGTTTGGTCACACAATCCCCATGGTTGGGGCTCTCCTGTAACGAGTACCCTGGAACGGTAATGCAGACTATACCAAATTGCTGGAGGCGTTGCAGCTCCACCAGGCAACCAGGGCAGCCATGGGGGTCTTTGCTCTGGAGACCACTGAGCACAGGGCCAGGAGTGAGCACAGGAGCATCTGGTCTGACCATCACATATGCAGCCGTCAGCTGTGATCCCCTCTTATGGGTGGACATGTTCCCCAGGCATCCCTCAGGTCTGCACTGGGAGGCAGCAGGGATGGGAAACACGGCGCTGTCTGGGCAGTGTGCTCAGCTGCTCAGTCTCCATGCTGCGAAATATTTGGGCCTTATCTCCTGTTGGAGCGCATCTGGTTTCAGCTTCCTCCCCAAGAGGCTTCAGCCAGCGCTGTCTTGCTGTGTCTCTCCCTGGCAGACCAAAGCTGCATAATTCACACCAGATCCTGGCAATCCGGCAGAGACATGAGCAGGAGGTACATTTTGCAGAGACTGGAGTGACTCCTGCTGCCCTGCTGGGCTCCAACCCCTCCAACCCAGTGCCCACAGCCACTGATGACACAGGAGGAGCTGGCAGGGGTGCAGATTGGGAGGTGACATGACCTGGCTCTCCTTCTCAAGGACAGCTCTCGCTTCAGCAAGCCTTGGACAGTTTCTGCAGCTCCACATAAGTTCATGCTGGAAAGCCCTTACTTTGGATCTGTTAATTGTTAAACAACACTATGCTTTAATTACAAAAGAGAGTCGAGCAGCCAAGTATGATACAGGGAGAGATGAAGGTTAACAAGCTGGGCAAGGTCATTATCTGACCTGCTCCTCCTCTGCCCCTCCTCTCCTCCGGCAGGACTGGGAAGGGCTGTGCAATCCCAGGGCTGATGCTTCACATCGTTCATTAACCAGCCCTGCACTCTGGACAGCCGATTGCCCGTACGGGCAGGCTGCTCCATGTCAGATACCCTCCAGCACACAGCCTGTCTCCCTGCCACGGCTGCAGGATGCTGCTCTTGGGAGCAGAGCACAAGGGCACTGGGAGCTGCTGGTAGGGATATGGGCACAGCACGGTGCTGGGGGAATAGTTGTGCTGGAGCATATGCAGTGCAGGTGGTGTCCAGGGTGAACATCAGCTTGGCTCTGCAGTGGGCTGGTGAGCTTCTCATGTAGCCTCCTGCTACCTCTGTGGGCCTCTTAGAACGACCCCACATGGAAGACAGATTGAGATGGGCTGGAGAAAGGCAATATCTTGGGTGACCTGGGTTCTGGAAATGCAGAGCTGGCTGTGAGCACGGATGCACAGGCAGTGACTGTGCTGTTGCTCACATGGTGACAACTTCCCCCAGCATCTCTCTACCCTGCTGTGTGATGCTGCTGGTGCCAATGGCCAGCACCTCACCCCCTCTTTCACAGGGGTCTCCTGGCAGCTCCCTTGGGGCAGGAACTAGTCTCTTTCTTCCTCTCAGGAGCAGAAACCAAAGTGTTTGGAGAGGGCTGTGTCTCTTCTGGGGGGAAGAAAACATGGGATCTGATGGCTCTTAAGTTGCTACTGTGGAGGTACTGGTGCTTCCAATGGACCTCACTGCGGCAGTCAGGACAGACATGACGCCAGGAAATCAGGTGCATAAAAAGCTTAGCGCTTACTGTCACTGGTGTGGAGCTTTATGTGTTTAAATACCTTTGCAGATATGGAGCTAAGTGAAATTCTGAAGGTCAGTGAGGATATCAGCACACAAGCTAGGAAATGATCCCAGGATGGCCACATCATCTTAGCTCTGAGGGGGTGTCAGCATTTGGCCAGATGCTATTCACCATCCCATCAATAACTTGGCAGTAAATACCAAATCTCTCCGGATAAAATTTGTAGATGACATAAAGATTGGCAGAGTGGTGAATAATGAGGCAGTCACACGGAGCTGGATCGCTTCCCTCGCTGGGCCCATTCCAACAAAATATGTTTTAATAACTTCAGATGCAAAGTAGTACACCTAGGAGCAGGGCTGCAGGCTGAATCTGGAGGCTGGGGCCAGTCCTGGCAGCAGGGGCCATGGGAGGGTCTGGAGGCTGTAAAGATGTGCAATAGTTCCCAGGACAAGCAAAAGCAGGGTAACAACCTGGATAGAGAAGTGCTGGGACAAATGGACCCATCAGCCTGGGGTATAGCGAGTCAGGCTTCAGACCGCAGAGCCTGGGGGTGTCTGGCTGCATCCAACAGTCCTGAACAGGGGACTGAGGGGCAGTTCAGGACCAGGACCTGAATGTCACTATGGGGGACCCACAAGTGGAGAAGGCTGGAGAACCACTGACACAGGTTGTCCGCAGACCAGAGCCACCGGGAAGTGTTTCTGCGAAGCAGGGAGCTAGAGAGAGGGGCAGTGGCTTTCCCCAGAGAGCAGCATGTGTGAGGACCAGCAGTGAGAGAGGGCAGGTCGCTGTCCTGCACTCAGAGCTTCTAGGAAAATGAAGAGAAGGAGGAAGGAACCAGAAGCAAGCAGATAGAAAAAGACTTTATATGTGTGTGGACACTGTCCCAGAAGGATCTCAGGTACCAGGGGGGTCACCCTGGGTGAGAGAGATCAACCAAGGGGTGCTGGCTGGAAGATGGAGCCATACAGGCTCAAGGGAGGCATCATGCTTGGTCTCTGGAGCATGGATGGAAAGCCACTTGCACACATTGCCCAGAGAGGTGGCGTCTTCATCTTCACGAGTTTCCAGGCTCAGGTGCCTTGAGGAGCAACACTCGGTATGGTCTGAATCAGAAGGGCCAGGTGGGGGTTCAATGGGATGCCGTGCTGGGAGGTGAGAGGAGCTGGTCTGGTGTCTCCCCTCCCTCAGACCAAGTCCAAGAGTCACTGTCTAGCTCCCTGACCCTTCCTCCCTTGGCATCCCCACTTTTGGGGTGGGTCAGCCCTTCCAGGGAAGGTGCATCTCCATGGGGGGACCAGCCAAAAGCAGGGAGCTGCTGGCAGCCAGCTGGAAAATCGCTCATCTGGGAAAGAGCCTTTTGATTTGAAATATCTCCCAGGCACTGGCTAAGGCTCTTTAAGTAAGCTTGTCAAGCATCAGCATTAACATTTGGCAAGACGAGGAGAGGGTATTAGCAGGGTTGACTGGCAGCTGTGCTCTGCGGGGAGGGGGAGTGTGCCTCCATGACCCCACAGGGCAGCACAGCTGATCTCCGCTTGGCCTTCTGCCAGAGCCCCTGTTCCTGGGATCTGCTCCTCCCTTGGAGCTCCCCCTTCTCACAGGTGGAATGGCCATGCCAGCAGGATTCTGCAGACACGAGGTCAGTAGCCCCATCCATGCTGGGTGATGGAGGCAGCACCGGGCTCTGTGTATGGGTGCACTGGGTGTGCTTGTGGGTGTGTGGCCACAGGATGAGTCAGACTGAAGGGAAGGCATGTGGAAACTGGGCTACCAAGACCCACTAACCTGAACCCCAAATCCTCCTCCCTTCCTATGCCGTAGGGAGGAGCAACCCTTCTCTAAACTACATGGAGCCCATAATGCTCAGCCCTTTGGCAATGTCAGCGATGAGGGCACTAATGCAGAGGGGTTAAACAACCAGCCGATGGTCTCAGAGGACGCTGGGGTCAGGACCATGACTGGAGTGTCAAAGGTCTCAGCTCCAAGACCCCATGCTCAAACCCTCTGCCCATGCTGTCCCCAGGTTCCCTCATGCCCCTCACCCCGCAGCCTGGGCCAGTGCTGTCGGTTTGCTCAGCATCCCCACGTGCATGCAAACAGCAAAGGAAATGAGGGTTTGCTTTTAGAAAAGAAACCCCAGAGTGTGCCCTTGGACCAGGGTTCCAGTCCCGGTGCCAGGAAATCCCTCCTTTGGCTTGGTAGACCTCCCTTCTTATCACCAGATTCCTCGCTTCTCCCAGCAAGCCCTTTTCCCGAGAGCAACAGAAAAGTCCAAGATCTTTAGTCGTAGAATCATAGAACCACAGACTGGTTTGGGTTGGAAGGGACCTTAAAGCCCATCTAGTTCCACCCCCCTGCCATGGGCAGGGACACCCTCCACTAGCCCAGGTTGCCCAAAGACCCATCCAACCTGGCCTTGAACACTTCCAGGGATCCAGGGTCAGCCACAGCTTCTCTGGGCAACCTGTGCCAGGGCCTCACCACCCTCACAGGGAACAATTTATTTCTAACATCCAATCTAAATCTACCCTCTTTTAGCTTAAACCCATTACCCCTTGTCCTATCACTATACTCCCTCATAAACAGCCCCTCTCCAGCTTTCCTGTAGCCCCTTCAGGGACTGGAAGGTGCTCTAAGTTCTCCCTGGAGTCTTCTCTTCTCCAGGCTGAACCACCCCAACTCTCTCAGCCTGTCTCCATAGCAGAGGTGCTCCAGCCCTCGCATCATCTCCGTGGCCTCCTCTGGACTCGCTCCAACAGCTCCATGTCCTTCTTGTCCTGGGGACCCCCGAGCTGGACACAGCACTGCAGGGGGGTCTCACCAGAGTGGAGCAGAGGGGCAGAATCCCCTCCCTTGACCTGCTGGTCACGCTGCTGGAGATGCAGCCCAGGACACGGTTGGCTTTCTGTGAAAATCTGACTATTTTGCCTACCAAGAATCCTTCAGCCCATGCCTGCATCCCAGAGGGTTTTAGCCATCTGAAATCCTGGGGATGCTGGAAATGAACACAGATTTTTGGGGAGGATCCTCAGATTAGGGGGAAGGGGGAACAGCAAGAAAAGAAAAGGAGGAAGAGCTCCAAGGATCTGCTGCGCTGCATTAAATGCGACAGGGCAGCAGAGCTCTGCTGATGCTTAGGTCCTGTGCAGATGCCGATCGTTGCTGTCCCTGCTCTGCCTGATGAAAGCCATCCCTGCCTCCTAGAGAAAGCCTAGCAGGCTCTTGGCAGCGATTGCTCCTGGCCAGGATCCCACACGGGGCACAGGGGGCTGCTTCGCTCTGAACCTGCCGGAGCACGGCAGCCAGGTCACGGTGTGCCCAGACCCCCTGCACGGTCAGCCCAGTGGGACCAGAGCCCCCCAGCAGCGCCTGCTACTGCAGGTGAAACCGTTGGAGCAGCACTGGCGGGGATTTACATCCCTCTGAAAATAATTATGGGAAGAAAAGTGCTGGTATTAATAGGAGCCTCCATTTAAAGATTAACCACAACAAATGTGTTGCATGCAGGAAGTTTATTTAACAATGCTCCCATTGTACACCCCGAGCGCATGTTTGTCTTCATTAGTGCAGTAATTCATTATATGGCCTCTCTAACATTCAAATCAGAAGGAAGAATATTAAAAAAGTAATTATACTTTTCAAAGTAAGGCTTTATGGGTAAATTGTATGCAAATCGCTGTCTAAATCAGGGCGGCATATCTTAAGCAGATCTAAAAGTTGCAAAGGCTTCCACCGCATCATTGATATGTAATCAACATAGATGTATGATTCTGCTCCTTACTTAGGCAAATTTGAATGGCAATACTCAAGTAGGTAATTGGTATTTATCACAATGGCTGATGTGGAGAAGCTATAATCTTGTTACGGGTGGGACCGGCCTGTCATAAATCAAGCTGCTTGGAGGTTACTGCAAGACTCTGTCACATTTTGGTTTCCAGATGCTTTTAATCACCTTTTTTAACCTTCACCTCATTTGTAATATGGGCAAATAACCTTCAGGTCTTTGAAGGCCTTTTCTGCAGGTGTCTCTGCGTTCAGGGAAATAGCTGAGTGCCCTCACACCATTTGTCCACCCAGTGATGACAGCCCCTTTTCTCTAATCAAGATAGTTTAATGAGATTTTTTTTTTTTTCTAAAATAGCACTAGGAATAAAACATGAAATTGATCATTTATGTGCACCAGGGAAATCATGTCATTTGGAAAATAATTTAACAGGATTGGATGGTTTAGATTTACTGCCCAAACTGCAATCACCAGCTCCGGGGAACAGGGAGGGAAAAGCAGAAGGTATCCCAGCAGCTGCTGTGAAACCATGGGTGGGTGGAAGACACCCACCCACATCCCTGGGGACAGGTGCCCCCCACCACCTCAGTGTCCCTTACAAACTCAGGCTGCTGCCCCCAGGCATCAGGGGTGGGGTGCAGGTGCTCACGTCCCTCCCCCAGGTCCTGGGAACACAGCTGGGGCTGCACTGGAGAGCCCTGGGGTCTGGCTGAGCCCCGGGATGGGGTGGGCTGGGATGCACAGGACTATGCAGCTCCCTTTCCCCAAATTCATCCCCCCAGGTCCTGATTGTGACAGCAGTGTCCATGCAGCCCCCTGTGTCCCCGCTGTCACACAACACTGGGGACAGTGGGGTCCCACAGCACCTCTGGGGTGTCAGGGCTTCCAAATATGCGGCAGAGTCTTGTGCTGACAGGTCAGGGCACCCCCAAACACCCCACCACCCCCACACAACCCCTCTCACACACAGAGGATTTATAAGCTAACAAGATTATTGCAAGTTTCTCTGAGGGTCACTGGGATCAGTTATTGGGACAGTGCAGGGTTGGCCAAGCTGCTGAGGGACCACCAGCCCCAGGTCCCCACCAACACTTGGGAATGAATGGAGCTGGGTGCAGGTAGGAGTATGCCTCCGGGCAAGGGAGGCATGAGGTGCCCAAGGTGCCAGGGCCCAATTCTGCCCAACCTCAAAGACACCCCGGCACCAAGCAGCCCGTGGCTGGGGTCACCAAAAAGGAGCCAAGGGTCTCTCTTTTCTATGCATTGAGCCTTTTCCCTGATGCCTGAAGAGCTCCTCTGTGCTGACAGCTACACAGAGCTCCCCCCAGCACAGACTTTGGCATTCCCTGGTGTCCCTCACCCACAGGAGACATCAGCATCTCTACCTTTTGCCAGGAAGCAGCATCAGTGCATCCAGCCTTAATGCCAAGGGTGCGCATGAATCTCTGTCAACTCCTTTCAGAGACAAGATCTCCACTCTCTTTATTCACCTGGGTGCTGGGTGGGTTTTCGACTTCCTTTGGGGACACACAGAAACAGTTACCCCAGAAGACCTTAGCTGGTTGTGCTGCTGAGATAAGAAGAGCTGCATCTTCCAGGCAAACATGCCATGTGCCATATGCATCTGGAAACAGCCCAGCAGACCTCCTCGGAGCTCCCAATACTGAGCCCTTGCACCAAACTAGGGAGAACTGTAGACCTGGAAGCATTCACAGAGGCTGATGGGGAATCACAGCAGAGAAAAAAACAATTCAAAATGTCCAAAGCGACTTGAAGAGGATTCACAGCTGAAAATAGGGGTGAAATGATTTCTGCTGGTTATTAATGCCATGCTATTTGTTCCATGTTATTAGCAAGTGATAATGTGCCATGCAGAGGTGAAAAGCAGATACAGAAAAGCACAGTGGAAATTCATCTTCTCCAGCACAAGGCAATTGTGGAGCTGAAGCAGGGCACCACTGAGCATTGCAAACTGCAAGAGATCCAGGCATTGGAGAAATGAACATTTTTTTTTTCCTTTTTTTTTTTCTTTTTTTTTTTTTGGAAGGGGGGAGAGAGGTTACATTTTTCTGTGTCAGAAATACGCCGTGACACGAGAGAATCCATCAAATGACACTGCATGTCAGGTCGTGTCACAACATCATTAAAACATTATATCTTGTTGATGAGGCTCTTGCCATCAATTCAGAGAGTGACTGATTCGATCTGCAAAAAGTGGAAGTTTCTCTGCCCTGTTTGCAAGACAGCTGGCAGATCTGCGAGAGGAAGCACTATTTCATATTCTATTTAGGACATTAAGCCTTAATCCCATTAGAAGATTCATAGCATAGCCAGCCTTAGATAGAGAGATACTTCCATAGCTGGATGGATTTCTCCTATGACACCTGCACCGCATGCTACATGAAGCCATTTGGAAAAAAAACAAGCCTACTGTCTTCCCAGCTCCTCTCTGAGAGCTTATCTCTCCCTCTAATACAGTTTAGTGCCAGGTTTTATAGACTGCTCATGCTGTCGGGAATGTTTGCTGGTATTCTGTTAACTTGATGCTTGGCTGTTCCAACACTATTCATTTAAGGCAAGCATCTGGCATGTAGCAACAAGATGGCTGATAGAATAAAATTAGGCAAGTTTATGTGATTAACCATAGCTAGGAGCCAGCATCAGTCTCAGTTTATAAAAGGTTGTAATATATCCTATAGGTTATTTATTGAATAGAGTAAAGCTGCATTCACAGGTTGGGAGTACCCAGGGAAACACACCTTTGGGTGCTGCTGTCAAGCGCTCCAGAGAAGATGCTGGCAGGCCCAAGGCCAGGCGTTGCATGAGCCTGGAGGAGGGAAAAGTCAGGATGCTTCAGAGCAGGGGTGGTGGCAGCACAGGAAGGCTCTCTCTAAGGCCCTGCCTGAACTAGCATGAGAAATGGGAACCGGGCCACCAAAAGTGGGATCCATGTCACCTCAGGATAACCCCCCTCCTCCCCATCTCATGCCTTGGTGCCAGGACTAACCCCAGCCATCTGTGTGCCCTACCAACATGGGGTCCTGCCCAACAGGAGAGGCTGAGGTCCCCCCCATTTTGTTTAGACCAGATGGTGATAAACCTGGGGTACTGGATGCCTCCTCTTCATGGAAGCTCCTCTTGGTTTGGTGTGATGGCAGGAGACAGCCCGAACCCCAACCCTGAGCAGGGATAAGCACTTGCAAAGCACACGTGCAGCCCGGGTCTGGGGGGGGCACAGTGCAGGGTGTCCTCCTGGCACCTCCCAGCAGCACTGTAGCAGCCTTCTGCTCATCCCCCTGGCTCTGTGGGGCTCTGTGGGGCTCCTGGAGCTGTGGGTCGCTCTGGCCAGCTGAAGACCTGCACGTAGTCTCGTGCTGCTCAGCATCCCAGCTGCTGAGTTCATGTTTAAACCGGTAGCCCTGCTGCTGCTGGGCAAGCCAGCTGGTGAGTGCTGGGCTGTCCCCAGGGCTGCCATGTCCATATGACATGAAAACCGTGCCCCAAAGTATCCTGCCCTAAATATGCCAACACGGCTGTGCTGGGGAAAAGATGCCCTGCCCTGACTGCTTTGCTGGGGAGGGGCAATGCGACCATCACCTGCCAGTCAGTCCCCTCAGGTTTTGGGGAACAGGCTGGAGGGTATGGGATCCATGCTCTCTGCAGGCCTAGAGGTGTCTGTAATACAGGCACAGGGCAGGGAAATGGGTTTCTAAAAAATCAGAAATTAAGAAAGAAGGAAAATGCGTGCTCTCAGCTGAACCATTCAGTTCTGCCAATCTCAGTCTGTTTAATTTTGCTTTCGTGCCATTGCATTTCTTACTACAGTTCAACAAAAATTGAAACAAAAAGTCATCCTGAGCTGAGGAAAGAAGCACTTGTGTTGTTGTTAAATTATAATGTCAATTTATTCTTTTTGTGCAAGAAGTTTTAGTTTTGAGGTACAGTCCTTTACGGAAGAAAAAATAGAGGATAGAAAAATCCCACTGCCTGCTCTCAGCTCTGGGTCTCTCCTGGTCCTGTCTCGGTATCGTGCTCGTCATGAAATCCAGCCATCATCTACCATGCAATAGAGCAATGATTGATAACTGTGTAATAACACTGACCCAGAAAACCACACCTGTAATCTACCCCTGATGAAGACTGCTTACATAAGTCACATCAGAGTGTTTAAATGCCTCACCAGTCTTTAAAGTAGTTAATTGACCTGGCTAAGATGAAATGATGTTCCTGAGGTTGCTGAGGAGGTCTCTGCCAGAGCAGAGCACAGCCGTGGCTCTGGTCCATGCTGTGGTCACCGGTCACCTGCATGTCCTGTGGGCTTTGCTGGGGTGTCCATCTGCAGGTCACGGTTCCACAACGTGCTGTTACCCATCTCTCCATCGCAGTCCTCTCCCCTTCCCCATGTCCCCATGATGTCCCCATTTCCAGGTGCAGAAATCTTTCCCTGTCAGCTACCCCCCATCTCTGATGGTGACCCACCCTGCAGCCTGAAGGTCAGAGGCCGAGGACTGGGAAACAAGGATATTCCAAGTGAGACCAAACGATGGCCAAGAATTTTGAAATAAGCACTGAGAGTAGCTCTTTTCTCATTTATTACAAATGAGGTAACTGTGTGCTGAGCTCTGTGCTGGGGTCGGTCTGTCTGCCTCTCCATCTCCCGTAGCCCTCCAACTAGGTTATCTATTTACCTATCTATTTACATGTATTTCTTTTCCCAGTGAATTATGTCAGGGAGGTAGTAAAGTGTTATGTATTTGCAAGCCCCATAATCTTTAAAAGCACAGTGATGCATGCTCCAGATGAGAAAAGAGCCTCCATCCAGTATGTTAATAGATAGCATTAGGGCAATAATGAAAAGCACTTGAGACAAGTAAGCCCCTATCAAAAGCTGAGTAATAGAGATGCACAGAATGAATCACAATGCACCTCCTCTGCAAAAGATATTAAGACGTCTGCTTTAGTGCAGGGTCTATTCACTCCAACAGCTGCTTCATTTCTCTGATTAAAATGGGAGTGGGGATAGCTTTTCCAGCCATTTCCCCTTTTATCCAGTACCTTACACACACGCACACACAGAGGATCACACCCACGGTGTACACACAGCAGAGCCAGCACGCCGTGCTGATGGATACACCCTGGACACGTAGAGGGTAGGACACACGCACACTGCACATAAGGACATGAGCTATGTAGGCATATTCTTACACACACACACACACAGACACAGACATATGGGAACTACATCTTCTCATATACATGCAGCTCCCAGACACAAACGGGCACCTTCAGACTTTCTGCCGTACGTGGATACACCCCCCCCACGAACAGACCCTCGATGCATCTCCCACGCTGTACGCACACGCAGACACACACATGTCCCCACATGCCTGGTTTCCTGACTCTCCCATCCCCACCATGCATCCTGTACTCCCACCCCAGCTTCTCTGGGATTGCACGGAGCCACCATGGGGATCCAGGCTGCAGAGAGCCTCTCCCCCGGCTGCTTACACCCATGCACTTGGGTACTGATGTGCAGCGAGCAGGAGGGGGCTGCAGGAGGAGATAAGGGTTAAGCATCTGGGATGCAGGAGAACCTTGCTGGGATATAAGATGCTAGCCATGAACAGAGGTGTTGGCAGCTACAGGAGGGGATGAGCAGACCCATGGTGGGACCATGTTGGAGATACCAGACACTAAATGCACAGAGGAGGGAAATACCCTGCTGCAATGCCTGCAAGGGCTCCCCGGTGTCCTGGGCTGGACCCATGGCTTTAGCATCCACCAGAAAGTGTTTGATGCCGTTGCTGAAGCTCAAGACACCATCTGGGAGAGTCACTGCAAGACACGCAGCGAAGTGCCAGGCCTTGCTCCAGGAGCACCAGTGGGAAGGGCATAAGTCCATGCCATGGGGACGACGAGGTGCTGGTACAGCTTACAGCTGCTCTGGCAGTGCCAGCCCAGCCTTTGCAGTGAGTACCACAGGCTTCAGAGCAGGAGCATGAAAAGGCAGGACGAGAGATCTGAGCCACAGGTCTGTCTCTTGATGTTGGCTCCCTGCTGCTGCCAGCCCAGGCTCTGGCTGTGCTGCAGGTCTGTGGGCAAACCCTGCTGGGGCCCACATGAGCTGTGTGATACTCCACCTCCATGACATATAAACTGGGGGGCTGCAAGCTGGTGATGTTGAGGGTCTTCCTGGGGTATCCTACACTCATAAGACCTGCACCCATCTCACTGCTCCCCCAGGGCACAGCACAACACAGAGGAGCATCCTCAGATGCACATTATTAACTACAGCAACCCCCTGGCTTAGACCCTCAGCAAGGCTGTAGCAAGAGCAGGAGATTGAGACAAATGGCAGGAGTATGCAGCCTGATAGGAGCTAACAGCCATCAACAGTTGGGATATTATGCCTGTGATCAGCTTGGGCTCATTTCTATTTACTAAAGACACACATGAGGGTAAATCCACTGTGGGCTTCTTGCAACACCTTCCCCACAAGCATCTGGAAAGGGTTGGTGTTGCAAGAGGTGTGGATCAAAGCCTGGTCCATCCCAATAGTTGCCTAGCCCTTGCATCGCCCTGTGCACAGAGATGCATTGCCCAGCTCTGCTAGCCCGCTCCCTCCCCCCTGCTCAGCAATATTTCTTCCTCAGGTTTCGGAAGCAGCAGCTGGGGAAAGCAGATGGGCACCAGTGGTGACAAAAGTGCCCCTGGCTGTGGCAGGGAAAAGTCCCCTGGCAAAGGGGAGAGGGGCTTTGGGGAGCATCAAAGGACTGGCAGAAATGGTGAGAGCAGAGCTGCATCAGGGTCCTGCACCCACCGTTTCCCCTGCTGCCCCTTGATGCCCAGGCTGCTGGTGCCGGGCTTCTCCAAGACTTGTGCAACATGCAGGAGAGAAGAAGCAACCAAGAAGAGCTGCCCTGATGACAAGCCCCGGAGGAATGCCATAACCAGGTGAGAAATAAAAGCAACACAATTAGTGCATTAGGCACAGAGCAAGCAAGAGCCAGGCGAGTCACGTGGCCGTAGCATCATCTCTGAGCTGAGACAGAGGGCATGAGTCCTGCAACGGGGACAAGCACGGCGCACAGCCCAGGCTCTGCACAGCACTGTCACATCTCCGCACTGGCTCTTCCCGCCCGCTTCGTGCTTGTTTGGGCCGGAGGCGAAGGCAGGCTGCCAGGAGCCCGGTTATCTGGCTGGCAGTCAGCCCGCACAGGCAGCATGGGAGCGCCCTGCCGTGGGAGGCACCGCATGCAGGAGCAGAGCCGGGCTGCTCGCAGCGTGGGGCTGGCAGGGAGGGAGGTGGGGAATTGGAAAGGGCTTGAGCTGACCCCTCTGTGGGGCACCACTGGGGCAGGACAGCTGGGCTCTCCTCCTTGCTCTGCCAGGGGGGTTTCAGGTGACATGGAAAAGGATTGTCCCCATTTGTCAGCTTTTGCGATGCCCAGGACAAGTGTTTGTTGTGCAGCTGCACAAAGGCACAGAGAGATCCTCCCTGGGGAGTCACCTGGGCAGGGGGATGGTGGGTGCATGCCCCAGATGAAGTAGACTCCCTCAGACCTCATGCATCGCTAACACTGATGGCTACAGAGCAGCATCTTGGGGACATCCCTGAGGCCTGTGGCTCAGCTCCAGAGGAAGATGCTCCAGGACCAGTTTCCCTGCTGAGCTTGTTTTTGGGAGTTGGACCAGACTCACAGGAGCACAATTGGGGTGCAAGCCTATACCAAAGGTCTTCACCAAGAGTTCAGCTTTAAAGCTGAGAGCTTTGCCAGGAAGAAAGTGCAGTGAGGGACACCAAGGTGATGGGAATGGAGCAGATATACCCACTCACATGCCCAATTCCAGGTACTACCCCTACCCCAAAGCTGAGCATGCTGCACATCCCCTTGCACAGAGGGGTTGTCCCCATGGTCCTTACTGAGCAATCCTCCTTGAGGCAAGGTGGCAGGGGCATGCCATGTTCTCCAGTGAGCTCTGCTCAGGAGGTCAGCAGAACCTGGCTTCTCATCCTCTCTCCATCCTGTTCCCCAGACCTCACTGCAGTAAGATGGTCCTGATAAATCCTGCACATCAGCTCTGGGTACCCCAGATCGGTACCCAGATGGAGTCCCATCATCCTGGGCGTGGTCTGCCTGTTGGTCCCTGGGACGGGCTGCATTATGGGGAAATGCAGTCTGTAGCCATCGAAGAGCAGAGGGGGCCAAAAGAAGGGAGGACCCCAGAGAGGATGAGGCAGATCACTGAGAAGAACCAGGCGGAGGAAGCAACTGATGCAATGTTCATCCAGCTCCTGAAGAGGGTTCAGGTGCAACCACACATCTATAGGATCTGATCTTGTAAGATCCCCCTGAGGTGCTGTGCAGCTGTGGTGGTAGTGCATCTCCAGTCACTTGGTAGCCCAGCGTCTGCAGTCTGGTCCATGAGCATCCCAGCACCAGCCATGACCAAGGTGGACACAAGGCAGGTAAATCCTGGGGAGACAGGCAAAGATCTGGCAGGTCATCAGAGGGCTGCAGCTAGAGAGCAAAATGTGAGCAGAGTGTTTGACAGCCTGTTACACACCGGGTGCAGGGCATCAAACCTTCGCCTTTCTCATGTGTGTGCTACCAGCAACAAGCCCTCACGCTGCCAAGCCCTTCAGCGGTCTCAGAAGTCACCACCCAGCACAAAACCCCAGGACAAGCAGGGGAGGAGGCTGCCATCTCCACTGGCACCTCCGAGCACGTTGCAGATGCCCAGGAAAAGGCAGCGAGGCCTCAGCGGGGAGCTTCAGCACCACGTCTGCTGCTGACTGCCAAAATTAACATCACTGACAAAAGGCATGATCCTGAAATTGCAGCACCAAACAGATGGATTGCTGGAGTATGGGAGGCCTCGTAATGGAAAAGATGAGTAATTCAAGGAGAGAGTCTAGTGCCAGCTATCCAAGTGCTTGGCTGCTGTAGCAGGCTGGGAACCTGGAGTACTGCCTGTCGCAGGGCTGGATTCCTCCAGCTCTCCAGCAGAACCTGCCGGCACGGTGCTAGCAGGTTCCCGTGCGCTGCCGGCGGTGCTGGCCCTGCTGAGGATGCAGCGGGCATCGCACGGAGCATGTGCCATGCCCGGCTCCCCCAGGCCATGCCACAGGGACCATCCCCGGCGGCAGCCGTGCGCAGCAGCATGGCAGCTGCCTGCGTCCTGCCCTCACCGCCCCGAGGAAGGCTGTCGCGCTGACGTGTGCTTCGTGGCATGGAGCGGTGATCGCGTACTTGGAGCGGTTGTGCTGCGAGGAGACAGCGCTTGTGATCTCTCCTTAACCCCTGCCATTTCCCTCTGCAGAAAGCCAGGAATATGCAGATTATCCAGAAGGCTTTTGTCCAGCAGAGGAAAGAGGGGTAATAGGCGTGCCTTTGTATTGCTCCACTTTAAACATCCCAACAAAATGCCCCCCAAAAACAACCCCCAGCTACAAACCAGCTCTTTGAGCACTCAGTTCTCAGCACAATCCTCACACTGAGACCTGCAGGAGCTGGCTCAGTCCTTCACTGTGAAGTGACTCATGAGAAGATCAGAGAAAGTATGCCTTTCTTCTGGCACTGAACAGCGAGATGGATGAAAACAAGGACAGGCACCCTCCTCTAACCACCGCTGTCCTTACTGCCCAGGAGCATCCTCACTGAAGCCCACAGGGCTTGTGCCAGGATGAGGAGAAGGAGCTGGGATCCATCACCCAGCACACACGAATCGCATAGATCCTGCCAGCACAGCTACACTGACTTTACAGTCAGAGAGACAGACACAACCCCATGTCCCTTCTAAAACAAGCAGGACCTAACCCCACTGCCACTACCACAGCTCACCCTGGCTTGTCATTAGACCTGGGATAATTCTTTTTTTTTTTTTTTTTAAGTACAAATGCACTAACATAATCCATTTTTCAGTGGTATGACTGTTGCTACATGAATGTGACACAGCATGTTTATACTGGACACCTGAACCTAAAACTAATGTGGAAAAATGAGTTTGCTGGGTTTTCAGCAGAACATTTGGACTATTCACATTGCCCAGCCCTGGAGGTCCCTGGGACCAGCATCTCCTCCAGCAGAGACCTCCTGTCTCATCGTGTCCCGAGGCCACGTTGGGTCGAACAGGGATGTCAGGACCAGAGCACAACTCCGCACTTCCTTGAGGCCAGCATCGCTGAGCATGGAGTTATTTTGCAGCAAATGCTGTTTGGTCCGTGCCCTGCTCAGCTCTCCCTGCAAGTCCCACCTGACACACTGGAGGAGAGTTTAGATGGTTCAATATTTAGACTTGGCCACTCCATCCTTTTAAAGCTCCTGGAAAAAACGTCAAGAAAATGCGAGAGGCATAAATCAGTCGCTAGCGTAAGGCCCCTTATCTTAGAACGACGCCTTGCAGTCCGTAATGGCTAATACATCCACAGGCCATCTATCTGTCATGCTGCAGGGACCACTGCAATTAGATGTGCTTTGCTGCACGCTGACTGCACTCCTGCTGCTCTCTGTACACCAACCCCACCACCACGGCCAGGCACCCCTGCCATGGAGCTGTGCTTACCCCCCGGGGGTGGCATGGGGTGTCCAGGGAGGGCTGTGCTTTTGGCTGGCTGTGTCAGGGTGCAGAGGCCTCCCGTGTGCGAGCAGACGCTGAGTTGCAGACTTGCGAGGCAAAGCCATGCCATGGTGCAGCAGAAAGCTGCTGTCAGGAGAGGCTGAGCAGAGCAACGTGGATGCGCTGCAGCCCCCCCATCCACCAGCCAGAGCACCCCCGGGGCTGGGGGAACGCCTGGGTGCTGCAAAAAGCTGCGTGATTAGCATCAGCCCAGCTGGCTGTGGTGTGCATTCAATGCCATTTCATAGGTAATGCATCATTTAATATGATTTATTTACTGTAATCGTTTGGTTTGTTTTCTCTGTATGTAAGGCTGTAAGATTGGGACTTTGCTGGGCTCCCTGCCTCCCCCAGCGGTGGGGGTGAATGGCAGAGAACAGGGTGGACGTGAGCAGGAGCTGAGTGTGAGCACGTGTGGACCAGGTAAGAGGTGAGCACCATGGGGCTGGTGGGGGGCATAAGGGAAAGGACTTGGGGGCAACACCCCCGGCACCCCAGCATGTCGCTGTACCTCTGTCCACAGACTGCGAGGGGGAAGGGACTAAAGCTGGTCTCCCACCCACCTCTGCAGCAGGAAGGTAAATGCGTGTGTGTACCAGAGAGCAAAAACGAGACCTATATGTTTAAACTGGCAAGTTCTGTGTTTGTCATCGAGCTGTAAAATGATACCCTAACAGATGAGGACAGGAACTTCTTGGAAGGCTCAAGCACAGACAGCAGGAGTGGGGGAATAGCATTTTGCTTTATTTCTTTACATGCAATCCAAGGTTTTTTTGGTTTGGGTTTTTTTTTTTTTTCCTTGCAGTGTTATATTTTTCTATCCAAAAATGGTTATGACACTGCCAGCTCTTAGAGGCAAGAACTGTCGTTCAGTTCGAGGGCTTGTACAGCGCCTGACACAACAGGGTCGGGGTCTCTACCTGGGATGCAGTTAAATGCACAAATAATAAACACTGGGCTTGAGAGGTAATGAAAAAGCAAAGCAGCAACTGGAAACAGTGTGAGTATGTGTATCGGCATGTGTACAGGCATTATCAAAGAGCTCGCATCTGAAATGAACACCAAACACCAGCTATTTCCAGCTGACTAGCTACATGGAGATGCAGAAGACATTACAGCCATGCAGATGATACTGAGCAGCAGGCTTTTTTTGTGCTGCATTGTAGGAGAACATGTGCTTAAACTAGCAGCCGGCTCCTGTTTATCACTAGAATATAGTACCTATTTCAGTGGGTGGATAATTTTAGGTGAATGAGAAAATGCTGCTTTTCTTTGGGTTAATGCCATGTGCTGGTTGAGATTATGCTCGCAGCAGTAACTTTTATCAGGTGCTGCGTGGTAGGAAGACAGCCGCTTAACTTGGCAAGTTCTCCCCCGTTTATTTATCACTCAGAGGTGGTACCTTATTTGGCTGGATACGGATCTTGTGCAAAGTTACGATGCAGGAGGGGGATGTGTATGGCACAAAGCAAATGTCTACTTTCTTCCTGCAATGCTGTGACTGTCAGGAGACGGAGTGCGTGGAGTGACGAGATGCATGTGAGCTACTGCGGATATTAAGGATGTTCTTTTTTAGCTTAAGTTTGGGGAAAACCCTTAACAAAAGCCTTAACAGAACCAGAAAGGTTTATTCTCCAGCCCCTCTGTCTGCCAGCCAGCATCTAAGCTGCATTTCAGCTCTCGATTTATCTTGAGGCATTGCAAATGTCTGAGCAACAGCTGGGATGTCCCCAGGGAGTGTCAAAGAGACTTGGGCTCTGGGGACCGACCAACATGGTCCCTGCCCCCCTCACAGACTTTTCCTCATCCCCCTGGCCTCCCCAAATGGGCAGCCCTGAGAAGAGGGTGAATGGGCTGGCAAGATGGATGAGTAGGGACCACATTCAGGGCATCAGCAATGAGCTGCCCTGCTGTGGGGTCCTTCACCCAGCACTGATGCGGGGGGTGCCAGCCAGCACCTCCTTTGCTGTACGGGATGTGCTTGAAGGCATCTGCAGCCCAGCACACCCAGCACTGCTGGGTCCTTTGCAGAGCAGCGTGGCCAGCTGAGCCCTTACCCTCCAGGAGACTTTGTCCTCGTGGTGCTTTATGGCCATCACCATGTCCCAGCATGGACTGTCCCCGGGCAGTCACAGCATGCCCAGAGGGATGGTAAGAGACCATCGGCAGGGGAGACACAGGTTTCCCACCCCTGAGGGCTCTCCCCGGGGGCACACCTCATTTTGTGGCTTGGGAGGGAAGAATATGGGAAACCTTGGCTCCTGGTGTCAGACTGGCTGTAAGAACAGGCAAAGTGAAAGAAAAGCACCAGTAATAGTGGAACAACTATCTTACAAGAGTCAGGCAGTGAATAAAGACCCCATTAGACAACAGGGCATAGCTTTTCATGGCTACGTGGTCTTGCAGAGTCTGTGATCGGCACTGATAAACCTGGGCATTGATGTCTTCCTAGACAGTTCATCCACTGCACAGTGAGGATCAGATTAGGGAGCCCAGGTTGTGCCTCCCATGCTCATTCACAGTCTTTTTTTGCAGGCTGTGAGCCAAGCACCTACAGACACAGTCATGAAGTGAGACCACGAGGCAAAGTTCAGTCCATCCAGGGCTCCCAGGGGTGACAGTGATGGGAGATCATGGGGACCATGAAGAGTTCACAGTCAGCTGGTGTGTTGCAGATTGATGGGGACCTGAGATGGCCAATTGCTGGAGGCTTTGAGGCTTGTGGTGTGGGGTGCTGTCAAAGGAAGGACACACCAGCTGTTTGGACCCTGCTGTGACTGTTGCAGTGCATGGACATGTTGGTCCCACTGGCTGTCGCAGGTCTCACAGGTGGTGTCTTAGAAGGGACATACCAATCTCTTTGCTCCAGGAACAGCCCAGGGCTGTGGGAAGCAGCCATAAACATCCAAACTGCTGGTCTCTCCACAAAACCACATGTTGGTCCGGGCAAGGTGGTCCAGACCAGGTGGTCCAGGCAAGGTGGCTTCCAGGTGCCAGGGACCATCAACAGAGAGCCATTCTCACAGGTCAAAAGCATGCTGGGTGCAAGGGGATGGGGCCATCAGCCCTCCATCCCTCTCTGTTCCACTTCTCACCCTCACTTTGCAGCTCATCAGGGCAGTGCTGAGTGGCCAAGACAAGCGGAGCATCAAAAGTAAGGCAGTGTGGTGGGCTGTGGGGCAGGGAGATCCCAGCACTGAGCTCTGTGCTGGGTGGTTAAAAAGCCTGACACAGCTGGGCTCAAAGCCAGGGCACTGTGTCCTGCCCTCACCCTGCTCAGCCCAAGCAGACCAGGGGAGCAGCAGGGGACTCCCACCAGGGTCCTGGTCAGGCATTCACAGACCAGCCGTCATCTTCAGATACTGATGTAATGTTTCAAATCCCAGGGTTTAAAAAACCTCCAGGCTACTTAACAGGCACAATTAAAAATGTGTCATTGAGAGCAGCAGCACGCCACAAACAAACTACAGGGCAGGGACACAAAAACCCAGTTCCAGCGACCCCGCTGCCTGTGGCATTGCACCTCCCTGCCAAGTGTGTGTGGGATCGCTGGTGGCGAAGGGAACCCCCACACGGGTATGCGTGCAAGTACGTGTGCAAGCGGACACGCATGGGGGCGTCTGTGCCTTAGCACACTTGCATGTGTGAGACTGCGTGGCCCCTCTCCCGTGCCAAGGTGAGGGACAACTAAGGATATTGCTGTGCTTCAGCGCAGAGCTCTGTGGGCTAACCGAAAACAGATGTATAAAAATAAACAGAAATACTAGAGATGTGATTACCAAGGAAACGCATTTACATACAGGAAAACGTCCAAAATGACTGTCATTTACTTCCTTTATTTATTCGCATTTATAGGAGTGCTCCTACCCAGGGATCTAGGCTCAGTCATGCTCAAATCACAAGAAGCGGAGCTCGCTGGACCCTTGCCCCATCACCCACCACCCACTGCCAGCTTACTCCGCTCCCACAAAGGAAAGCCTCCCCTCTCTGATGGTGTTCGGCGTCTGCAGTGCTGGAAACCACTTTCCTTCATTTCCCATCTATGGGCAGAGAGATTCTCCATCATCTTTCCTGGGACCCCCCCAGGGCAAGATTTTCTGGGCTCACGGTGGGGCAGACCCTGCCTGCACCCAGCCCCGGGCGGCTGCGGGGGGAATCGGGCATCAAGAGCTGTCGGGGTGAAGCAGCAGGGAGTTACTGGGGCAGGGATATGGGGGGGATTTCTCGGTCCAGTTGCCAGCAGAGAACCTGAAGGGGGGAGATAGAGGCTGAGGCAAATCGAAAGAAAAGCGTTTTAACTTGCAAGAAATGGAAATCAGAAGAGTGAATTTGGGTCATGCCAAAGCATTTGTTCTACAGGAAATGAAATGTTTTACAAGCCTTTCCTTTTCTCCCTTTCTTTTTCCTTTTATTCCTTCTTTTGGGGGTTTTTACAATAAAAAAAAGTTTCATTTACAACATGCACAAAGAAAATGTTTTAGTTGCCCTTTTTTCCTGCAGTTGTACACTGACTGCAGCCCTCACACCCAGCTTCAGTCAGTTCAAAATGGCATTTGGGGCTCATTTACAACCATCAGCAACAAAATCCTGCACTGTTTTGGCTGGAATTCTTTCAGACTATGATCTTCACTCCAAACCTTTCCCCATATCCACAAGAGCCCAGGCACTGAACAGTGACATGAGGGTCTGACGTTGAGACAAGACCCACTTTGGCCGATGAGCCAGCTCCTTCACAACCCCCATAAAGCCTATGGGGATGTTGGGGTGCAGTGAGATGAGCAAACCTGGAGGTTCATGATGTTCTGGGAATGACCGCAGAGGAGATTAGTTTGAAAAGAAGATTTGTACAGGTTTTTTGGGGGGTATAATTGTTTGTGGTGCCACTTTGCCTTATGCAGGGACATGCACAATGTTGTCACGCTGCTGACCTCAATGCTGGAGATGCTCTGGGGAAAGCAGGGAGGGGTGCAGCTCTGGCAGGACTGGCCCAGCTCTGGACAGCGAGCCAGTGACCTGCAGAGCATCCACATTTACCATATGCAAGAAGAGACAGACACAGAAGCCCTGGGGCTGCTCTGCCATTGCTAAAAGGAGCATTTGGTGCCATGGACCTTTTCTTACTGATGAACTCCTCCATGTTGGGTCCATCAAACCTCCTGTTGGCTGTGTGGTGATCCTACAGGACTGAGGGATGGTGCTGCAGTGCCCAGCCATGGGTGCCATCCAGGCGAGGGAGGCTGAGTCAGCAATGCCCACCGCATTACCCGCACCAGCCTCCCTCGGCAAAGGGCAGCTGGAAGATGACACGGTTTGCTGCTCTGTTCTTGCGCTGCCTCTGCCGGGTAATTAGAGCTGACAGGGTGTGTTCAGAGTTACTGAGTAATTGCCCACACACCTAAGGTGTGGTGGAAGTCAGGAGGTGAAGCAAAATCTTCCACCTGACAGAGATGCAGAGGTGCTGCCCAGCAGCAGTGGGATGAGGAGGTGGAGAGGAGGAAGCGAATGATGGAATGCTTCTGCGGGCACAGCGCAAGCCCAGACTTCCCCCAGGCGCTTGGGAGAAGGGGACTGAAGTAACCCCAAATTATGCTGGAAGGGGAAGGCAGAGTAGCTCCCGGAGCAAGGCATGGAGCTGGGCGAGAGCATCTCTGCACAGATGGGGAGCTGGGGGCTGGTGCGGTGACACACTCCATCTGAGTCAGCCCTGCCACGCTGTCACACGAGGGCTGTATTAGCAGGAGCCTCACGTGTAGGACAAGGAAGGTAATGCTCTGCTGGCTGCTTGTATTTGTGCCCACATGTTCAGTTGATCAGGTTAACTGGCTCATTTGCCTAGAAGTAGGGTGCCAAGCACTAATGGCTTTGGACAAGCAGCCTGTGCAACGCTTTGCTCTCCAGCCCTTGCAGGTGCTGCTGAGCTGGCCCGGCTCAGGGCAGAGGGGCTGGGGCACTGCTTCCAGGAAACATGCCAGGAAACGTGCCAGCAAGCAAGCGCTTCTGCAGCCATCGACTCGACAGAGCAGTGCGGTCCCCATTGTGCAGAGGGACTGGCCTTGTTACACTGCCCAAAGGAACAGGGATGGGCCACTGAGTCCAGTTCACAACCCTGGCAAGCAAGTGGAGACCAGAGATTAGGGCCAGGATACTCCTTTCCTCCCTTCCAACATCTTCTCAAGCTCACCTCCAATGCCTACAGAAAGTCTGGAGGCTACAGCATGCCCCAGAGCAGAGGTACCCCAGCATCAGCACGGGTGAAACTCTCGCAGCCAAGAGGAAAGAAAAGCCCAGAGACTGTCCCATCTAAACCTTGAACCTGCAAGTAACTCTCACCAGCAAGTGCCATCAGTGTGCCAGCGTCAAGCAGGCCAGTAGTCACTTCCAGTCTTGGCAACCTCATTATGCAGCAGGAGAAAATATTCCTGGTGCCACGCAGGCAGCTCCCTGCCTGAGTTTCTCTCTTGCCCACAGAAACCATAGATCTCCTGCCTCCAGGTTTTCCTTACAAAGGCCTTGCATCGACCCTTCCCACTTGTGTCCCACCTTTCCTGGCCTCAGCTTCCCTCCCCTCCCGGTCCCTCCATTTCCTGCCAGCTCTCCGGCTGTGCCTGGCTTGGGGCACGTCCGTCAAGGGGACCGGGATCCCTTCCCTCCAGCCCTCTCCTCCTGCAGGGATGTAGGCTCCAGGCAGAACTGGCCATTTGTCCGTAGTCACCCTCTGACCTCCCCTGGCCAGGCAGCCTCATTACCTGATTTGCTTCATTTCTCAAAGTCTGCATGTCAACATCCAAACCTTGGGTAGAGACCAGTTCGCGTCCACCCCAGCCCACTTAAGAGACACTAAACCAAAACACTGCAGTTCAATCTGAGGTTATCATCAGGACCAAATTCTCTTATTTTTCTCGTTAGCAAAACAGACCTAAATTCATCTCCCCTGTTTCTGGCTGGTAGAGCAATCTGACTGTGATCAAGGGTATCTGTAGCACTTGTTCTCCATCTATGCCCTGGAAGATAAGTTCTCCCGTATCCACAGTTCCCAGGATTACTCATTCCTCCTGGATGAGGCCTTCTAATTCTTCCATTTTATTGCTCATGTTCCTGGCATCAGTACAGAAATACTTGAACTGTTTCTGCCTGGTCTTATCTGAGCTCTCAGTCGAGGAGGTGCCGTCCGTTTGCTGGCTGGAAGGCCTGCCTGACGCTGGGTTTTGGCAAGGGAAATGCTCTCCCGTTCTTTGCTGCTCTCTGCTCTTCCTTTCTTGGTTGCTCTGCTCCTACCGACATGGTCATCCTCCTGCTTTATGTGTATTCCAGGCAGGGTGCAACCAAGGCCAAGAAAGGAAACACTCACTGAGACACTCCCTAGACTCGTCCACAGGGAGCATCACTACTTATCTTTCTTCCTCCTGATAACCTTCTTTTAATATTACCCACTGCAGACTCACCCTTCACAAGTTCTTTATCCACTTTAATTCTGCGATCCCATCTTCTCTAGGTTAGCTAATAATTTCCCATGGGTGCTTTATCCAATAGTTGTTTAAATCTAGACAGATGGAATGCAATGCATTGCCTTTGTGCAGAAAAGCCGTGGCTTGCTTAGTGTCTGACATGCTACCTTTGGAGAACCCATGCTGCATTTTATTCCATTTTTCCATATATCTCAGTGACTTTAACTGTTGTCCCATTTAACATAAGCTCTAAAATCTTACATATAACAGAGGCGAGATTATCTACCCCATGTTTACAGGTTAAGATACATGCTTTACAGTCTCCAGTACAGTGGTAGTGCCTTGGACTGACTCCTTGCTACCAGTTCTGCTCCTTCATGAACCATTTCTTCCAGGACTCTCAGGCAGCGGCGAGCTCGTTCCCCATAATTTCAGTGCATGAAACTGTTGGAGCTTTCTTCCCACCAAGGCAGTGGTCACTTCCATTTCCATACCATCATTCCTGTGCTCAAAAAGGGCATACTCACCAGTGCCAGCGCGGAGTGTCCAGGCAATGTGAAGGCATGACAGCATCTTCCCCACCTCCTCCCATACTCATTCCAGACTTCTCTTACTGGTTGTGCCAGCTTCAACCCCAGAAGACCAGTTCCCAAAGTGCCCAGGGAAAAATCCCACATTTAAGAACAACCCTTTCCCAGTGGCAAAGCCTTCTTCACAAACTCAGATCACCTACCAACTCCACTGTGTTCACTCCTTGCCCTTGTCTGAAAGGCAACCACAGAAGTCCTCTGAAGTCTTTCTTCACTTTGCTATTCTTCCCCACCATGGCCTAGACATCCTTGACCTGTGAGAGCAGAAACCTGGCCACCACTTGTCCCTGCCAGGAGAGTCCACACACCTCCATCTGCTCTGCCCTCTCTCAGTTTTCTCTGCATGCCCCTTTCACCTCAACCTCTGTGTCTTGGTTAACACTATTACCTCCATCTTTCTTCTTTTAGGACTAGCTGCTATTTTATCTTTTATGGCCTACCTTCCACTTCTCCTGCCTGACCTCTGGTGCACCAAACCGAGGTCTCCACTCCATTTTCTGTTCTACTACCAGCCTCCTCCTTTTGCATTGGGTTTCTAACCCCGTTTCTGAGGGTGTCAACCTTTGTTCAGACTGCCCTTCAGGTCTTTTCACACAGCAGGTATCTGCAGTTCTTCGGTTTTCTTAGAGTTGATCCTGTCTCCTTTTCTATATTGTTTTAAATGTCTCATTTCACTCCACCACAGTATCCAGCTGTTTCTGCACTTTTGGGTCTCTCTTCCACAATGCTCTCTGGCCACAGCCCCATTTCACTTGCAAGCACCAGGAGGACAAGTTGGTGGGAAGCACTGGGATCAAAATAAGGGTATTCTCTTCTAGCTTATATCAGCCTTATCCCGTGTACCTTGCCTCTGTTCATCCTCTCCTGCGTGGCTGCAAGCGAGAGGGGAATCAGGCCATGTAATACGCACAGCAAAGGCTATACCACTCTGACCCTTCGCCACAAGCAGCCCACTTAGAAGAAAAAGAAACTGCAGGACACATTCATCCACACAACAGCTGGGATACTGAAGTATAAGATATCCATCCCATTAAAAAGCTCAGAGATAAAAATCCTCCTCTAGCGGCATTGTTGTTTTCAGGAACACCTTAAAGACCCTTTGATTCTTCATTTCTTATATCCTTGTTACACAAAAGCAACAGAACAACTCTCTGCACAAGCACCATTAGCTACTTAACACATCAGGGTCAGAAGGAATAAAACCTGGGTTTATGGCTATTCCTTGGGCCCAACCCATCCAGCTATGCAGAGATACACCAAAATCCTGTGATACACCACCCTGTTAACCATTTCTGCAGAAGGGACCGTTGTGAGATGAGTTTGTCAGTCAGGACCATCATGATCATTGGTGGTTTTTATCTGATTTCATCCTCCTCTTGAGCAAAACGGAATACATGAAGTGCAGGCTCCACGCTCATTACAGACAGGGTTCAGCAAAGCTGCCCTCCTGAGCCACCCTGACATACAACAGCATAATTTGCTCTCTGTTTGGGGAGATAACCACAAGGAACCCCATTCACAAGCCAGATTCCATCAGGTGAAGGATTTGTTCACCTACAGACAAGTTGATTAAACTCAGGGTAAGACAGACCCAAATATCAGACCCAAAAATATAGCGCAAACCATTCAGTGTTTCCCAGCAGTCTTTTGTGTTGCCATTTTTCTGCTCCTTGCCTTCTGGCCCCTGGGCTGCTTTGTAAAAAAGTTCCACAGTGAAACCAGCCAAAGTCGAGAATTTCCAAGAGACGTGAAAATAGCAGAATGCAAATTTTGTGGAGGCTTGAAATTTCAAGTGATTTACCGGTGTCAAACCCGTAAAATCAATTTGGCAGGTGTTCGCTGGTTAAAATTAGTTTTAACTGAAAGCTGGAGGCATTATTGTGGGTGTCTTTGAGCATTGTTTTGGATGCACAAGGCGTAAGCATGACTGTGTGCATACAGCACATGTATGCACGTTGTAAAGTGTAATCCTTCTTGTGTGCCTTGTAAGGCTTTTTGTGCATGCTCGGAGATCTCTGCGGACTGAAGCCGTGTGGCTGGTTACTGCAAAATAGTATTTGCAGAGGTTTTCTGGCATTTAAAAATCCTGGCTTTGCTACGGTCCTGGGGTGGTTGGTGTGTGGTCAGCAGGGTGAGGCAGGTCCAAGCCCTGGTGCAGCGTTAGTGCCTGCAGCTTTGCTCCCAGGACGAGCCCAGCCAGGATGGCTGGGGACAACGGGCAGCAAGGGTGAGAGACACCTGATGAACTCACGGCATATAAAGGCACACGGGCTCTGCTCACCCTGGCCAAGGCAGCACCAGTCTGTGCTGCTTCCCTGTGGCAGAGCTGCCCTTCCAGCAGACCTGGCTCACTGTGGGGTGCGGGGTGGAATTACTCTGTATTCCTCTTGCCCCAGTACTGTTAGCTGCCTCTCCTGCTCCTGGCTTTCCCAGGCACTTTGCCTGCTAGGTTAAGTCTCCATTGAGCTTTTGGACTTCTCTGGAGGGGTGGAAGCTTTCTGTGAGAGGATGGAGAGTGGTACATTCCAGGTAGAGCTGCATGATGCAACCCCATCTCTTCAGAGAGGCACTAGGCAGCTGCCTGCATGGACCAGCACAGCATCCTGCCTGCCTCAGCACCTGCTGTGCATACCATGGCTCGGGGACAGCAAGTGCTGTGACAGCCGTGCCCACCACAGCTCCAGCAGCAATGGGAGCAGAGCTCATCCTGACCAGTTCCTCCAGCTTCTTCTCCCCTACCCACACAGGAGTAGGGCCATGACTTCTGACTCCTTATTCTTTTTCCCAAGGAGCCTGAGAGATGCAAGAGAGGGATTAGGAGCAGCTGCAGGAAGAAAGTGGTTGTGTTCTGCAGTGGCAGAAGTAGGTGGCTGCACAGAGAAGGGGGTCAGTGAGTCCTGAGTGGAGATAAGTGCGGTCCTGGAGTGCACATCCCACACCCCATGTGTGAAAGAGAGGAATAGGGAGACCTCCTCCTTCATCCTGACTGTCCAAGGCTTACCCTTAATGTCTCCCCATGCAGTTCACCGCCCTTGGTACTCCACAGCCCCCTCCCAGATCCCCTTGGCCCTAGAGCCCCCTCACAGGACCTGCATCTGTATTGCTGCGACACTTGGCTGGGAAGCCTAGAGCCAGTGCTGGCAGGACTTGGCTGGGGGAACGAGCACCCCACAAAATCAGGCGAGAGGGTCTGAAGTCTGCCCTTGCACAGCAAGCCAGGAGGGCACCATGTCCTCGATCAAACCTTTGTGAACCGAGAAGGGTCAGGCTCCAGCTGCCTGCCTTGCCCTGTCCTCAAGATGAGATGCCATTTCATGACAGTCTTGCTGTCACAGAGAGATGCTGCACAACGTTGTCTGCTCATCCTGCTGTCGCTTGGAAAACTGCCATGTCCCAGTGACCCCAGTATATCCCACCGACCTGCACAGTCCTACTGTGCCACTGCCCAGTGCTCTCCATCCCAAGGAGGGACTCCTACACTACGTCTCATCCTCCCAGGAGACACCAGTGAAATCCAGTGGAATCCAGTATACAACCCACTATGCACTCCAGCATCCCAGTCTGCCCCACGAGTGGCATGGTGGGATCTCAGGATGCCCAAAGCACGCTGCTGCACTGCAGGACCCTGCTGGACCCCACTGCAGCGTGGGACTCCAGTGTCCCCTGTGCAGGATCCCACTATACCACCGTATGCAGCAGTGCCAGCAGACTCTGTCCCTCTGCAGTTCCATTCCTCATTCCTCACACCCAGCTGGCTGTCCTGGAGGTGATTTCTTCCATCAGCAGGTCATCTGGCAGGGACTGCGGCTGTGTCTCCTGCAGCAGCAAAGTCAGGTATTTTGGGGGCTGGTGCTAAGGACACCAGCAGCTGAGGTGGTCTCCCCTCCATCACGGTGCTGTATTGTGGCTGAGGAGGAGCAGCCTTTAGAAAGCAGGTGTTGAGTCCTTCAGCACATTTTGCAAGAGAAGCATTAGGAACTCCATTGCCTCCATCAAATCCTCCTGTCGTGTTCATGTCTGAACTCCTCCCTGGGCTCTCAGCTTACAGCTGGAAAGAAAACCCTTCCCACCTCTCCTGCTGCTGCTGTGCAGTGGGGCTGGAGCCACGGGACACCCTGACAGTGGCTCTAGACTAGGCACCATGTCCCCAGGCAGGCTGGCACTTGGGACTCCTTTTGGGGGTTTCCAGGGTCTTTTGCTCAGGCAGGCCACTCTCATGCTGGCTAAGGCTCTCCAGACCCCTGAGCAATCCATGCTCTCAACGCCACACCTCCAGCATGGACATCTGATCTCCATCCACTCCTCTCCAAACACAGCATCACTGCCCAGCTGCCCATTGTGCTGGGGCTCCTCTCCTGCCTGGGACATCACCCAGCTCCCCAGACAGAACCCATTCCCAAGTACTTCCTGGGGATCAGAAGCTGTTCCAGGACCCCAGGCCATGGGAGAGGGGTCGGCAGAGCAAGACGTGCCCAGGTCCAGGGGCTCTGGGCTGGCTCTTTGACAAGCAGCAGCAGGGCTGGACCAGTATCACTCCCGTCCTCACTCCAGGATCAGCAATGAGTCCAGAGGACAGGGCAGGGACCACTTTATCTCCCCTTTGGAAATTCAAAAAGAAGCAGAAAGGGTTTGGTTTTCATTAATATTTTTCTTCAAAAGTTTTCTGGCTTCCCTTCCCTGTCTTCTGCCAATATTTCTTCGAGGGGGCGGGCGAGCGAGGAGCAGGGAACGTCTGGCAGGTTTTTGTTTTCAATTCGCACAAACCGATTTTTTGTGTGTGTTTTTTCTCTTTCTGGAAATTCGCTGCAGACAAGCACTTCCTGCAGAAATCATCATTTTCAAGGGAAAAATATCTTGCAAACATGTTTTGTCCCCTTCAGTTTGCCCCAGGTCTGCAAAACCCTGGGCTGGGCTGCTTCGTGTTCCCGGCCCTGCCATGCACCAGCAACAACCAGCATTATGCTCCCACACCAGCCCTGCCTGTACCATCCCTGCTGCCTGCCCACTTTGCTGCCCACCACGCCACCTCCCCGTGCTGCCCCATCGCTCCTGTGGGGCTCAGGCTGGGTTTGTCTGGCTCCCATGAAGTCAAAGACACAGAGGGAAGCTGCAAGCCTGGGTGGTGGATATGAATGACTTTGGGGTTTGGCCAAGAGAGGGCTCATGCTGGTAGAGCTCCACCACAGCATCCTGGCCTGGTGGGGCAGAGATGCCCTGCCTTGGCAGAAGACCACTCAAATGTTTTACCAGCTGTTCTTCTCTGGTTTCTCCCTGCTCTCACGTGCCTCCACAGTGCTCTCGAGGACAGGCAGGAGGTGATGGCTGCAGCTGGGCAGGGGCACCTGGCAAGAGCAAGGACATCCACGGCTCGCAGACCCAGCATTGGCTTTGGCCTCTGCCCACCAGGGTCCCCAGTGAGCCCCACACCATGTGCCAAGCAGCACCAGTCGCACCTTGGCCCATCTGGACCTGGGCTTCCTTAGACGAAGTTCTCTGGTCCTGGAGACTCTGCTGGTGGGCAGGCGCGGGGGTAGCCAGGAGTGTGAGGTTAAATAATTCATTCCTTCATAAATCTTTCCTAGAAACAATTTTTTTCTTCCCAGGGAGACACATTATCACCTCGCACACGCAAACCTGACCAGGAATTATAAGAGCGGGTTTCTGCAGCAGCGAACGGGGCAGGGAGAAGGGAGAGAAGGGAAGGAATAAAATATAGATTCTTGAACTCAGACCTGGGAAGCGGCAAAGCATCAATCTTGTTAAAGGACTAGTGTGGACTCTCCAGCCAGCCCACTTCATCCTGACTCCTGACAGGCCCTGATGATTTGTGCCTGCTCAGCAGAGGAGAAGTCCCATAACTCACCCACCGAGACGGCGTGGGATGGAAGCGCGACCTAGCGAGCGGGGAATGACTCATCGCACACCGCATCCTGCCGCGGCACCGGGACTCCCCGCACGCCGACCAGCCCCGCCAGCCTGCAGGCTCCTGGGACCGGCGTGGGGTCTGTCCCCATCCCGCACTTCCAGGGTGGCACAAAACCTTGCAGAGTGTGTCAGGATTTGCTCAAATATTTATGGGGCTCAGAGTGTTTTTAGCCATTGCATGGTGGTTATAAGGGGGGGGACTGAAATTCCAGGGTTGTCCCAATTTAATGTGCATCCCTACGCTGCTTGCCCAGAAAACAGGCACAGCAGCTGTTCTCCATCTGGCAAGCTAGAAGGATTTGCTCTTTACACCCAGCCCTCGTTGAACTGGAGGAATCCTGCCATTGCTTCTGACGGTGGCGGGTCGAGCCCGCAGGGCTCTGCGGAGATGTGCTGAGCATGGTTATCATCTCTGAGATGGACGGTACCTCTGCTCTGAGCCCTGCCCGCAGGCACCGGGACTGAATTGTTGATTAGTGCAGAATCCTGAGCAAGGAGAGGAAATTCTCCCTGGAGCCCTGCCAGGCCAAGTCCACATCCAAAAATACATCCTGCCGTCCTGCTCAGAGCCCAAAGGTTTTTGGAAGGGAGGCTGCAGCTGCTTCACATGCAAAAAAATAATAGCAGCCCCGAGATCCCTGCATCCTCGTGAACGGTGCTAGAGTCACTTTCAAATCACAGCATTTATTCCAAAAGAGAGATGGGGAGAAGAAAAACAAAAAGACACACATGCACCACCACGGATCTGGCAGGCAAACACAGCTCCAGGGCTTCTGTTTGCCCATCACAGGAAGATTTACTAGGGGAAAAATATAGGCTGATTAATTATGCAGCCGGTTTGGTCCATTATATCATAAAACCCAGCTGTGTAGGACAACGCTGGAGATGCTACCTCTCCAGCATTATCTCAGCCCGGAACCAGGCGCCTGGAGCCAGAAGAAGCCGTCTCGGCACTGAATCTTCGCTGCCGCACAGAGCGATAGCATCTTCCGAAACCCACCTTTTCCATTTGAGATTAGGAGTGCAGTGAACTTTGATATTGTACCACTGCTAATTTCAATCGGCAGGCCCCTCACCGGTGTCACCGGAGGCCTCGGGTTCATTCAGAGAGCTGCAGCAGCTCGCGAGGGGAGGAGGGAAAACAGCCAAAGACTCCCCTTGAATATTAATGAAGCATCAAAGCTTTTAGCTGCATGGCCGTGTCTGAGCACGACTGCTCTCCAGGGCTCTGCTATGCTTGGCACAATAAAGCCTTGGTAATTATTTCCAATAACTAATTTAGATTATCATTAGCCCCACATTGGAGGCACAGAGAATGCTGCCCTTTCAAACACTTGAACCACTGAGCCTCAAAAATAAAATGTTCGCTCTCTGCAAAGAGATCTTTGCCAGCTCTAATAAATTAGAATATATTTGTGTGCGTTAGCGCCTGTGGTGGCTCAGGATAATGAGAGTAGGTTGTGTCTGGGAACGGAGAAGAAGGCGGCACCTCCTCTGCCCCCCCGCCTCCCTCTGTTCCGCACGGTGCACATTCCTTTGGGCCCCAATTTGTCCCCATTATCCTCCTGCACCCCCAACCCCAAATCACCCAGGTCTGGCAGCCAACCCTGTCACAGCCAGTAATAATCCATAAATCATTCCACTCCTTAAAAGAAAATTCCTGTGCGGTGTTAACAGGCTCCCGCGCCCCAGCGCTCGCTGCCAGCCCCATGCCCAGCAGGCTCTGCACCCCATGGCAGATGCTCTGCCCTCTGCAGCTGGGGGGGCTCCGGCAGCTCTGCCCACACCTTTCCTGCAGAGCCTGGGCGAAGCTCCCCAGCTCCTCGGCTGGGTGCGCTGCCATCGTCCAGCCCTGGGCACACCTGGGAGGGTCCCAGCACTGTGGACCCCAGCACCGTGGGGCTCCTCCAGCCACTGCCAGGCTCATGGAGCAGACCACGCTGCCTGCCTGCCTGCCTGCTCACCCGTGGCCACCCACTCCGCCTCTGTGGAGCAATCCCCAGCCAGCAGGGAGGTCCCGGGGAGGAGGTGAGAATGCGGCCACCTCCAACTCACAACCGGCCGGCTAACTGCCGATTTCCCCAAGACAAAGCAAAGCTCTCGGTGCCCCCACCCCGAGCCCAGAGCCTGCCCTGCATCCCCTGCCTGCACCGAGGAGACCTGCCTGTAACTCCTGCCTCTGCCACTGCAGGGGCCTTGGGACCTTGGGTGAATCACTCCAGCTTTCGCAGCCTCCGTTTCATCAACCGTGTCATTAGGCTAATGATAATTAATGCCTGCAAAGGGCTTTATGCTCTTCAGCTGGAAGGTGATAGTGAAGGGTAAATTATTGTTATTACTATAAACACTGGGTACCTACCACTTACCGTGGGTGGGACCTGCTTTCTGACTTGCCTCAGCTCTTCTTGGATTAGGACCAGGGTCAGGTGCGAGCTTTGCTTCCTCTGTCGTTTCCAAGTGAAACCGTGTTTGAGACAGGCACTGCTGGGGTCAGATCCTTTTTCATGCAAAGACTCAATAGGTTGAGCTCATTTCATGGAAGCGTGCATGTTGCAGCACTGCTGGGGTAGGATGCGAGAGCTTCCTCCACCATCTCCATGCCCATTCTCCAAGGGGATGGTCACCTTCCTCTCACTGGCTTTGGTGTCTACCTCTTTAGTGGTGAAACCAGCTGAGCTGCACCCTTTCTTTAGTCCATAAACATGTGTATGTGCATGGTGTGTGTGCACTGAGAACATGCGTGTGCTAAGAAACACCTTGTGAATTTCTGACAGCGATGCAGCAGACAGTGTCTGGCAGATGTGCAGGCAACCCCCCACTGCTGACCTGCCACACGCTGAAACAGCTGTGACCTGGTGTAGTCACTGTCCCCAGAGCTGTGGCCATCTGGGGTCCCCACATGCCTCTCGCAGCCAGACAGGACAGCAGCTAGCGATGGGATGTGAGCAAACCCTTCAGCCCCAGGGAGCATCCCACATCACACAGTGCAATTTGGCATGTCCCAAATCTTCCTGACCATCACTTGTCCACCCCTTTCTCCATCATGGCCACGCAGCCCAACACCCTCCCCATCGTTGTCACACCACTTCTTCCCACTTTCTCAATAAACTTGTTGGTGGCTCAAATTTGGTTAGATGGTTAATTGACTTCATTATTTACTTTTTTTTAAGCTTCTATTCCCTATGGACAGTTTCAGTTTTCATTAAAAATCTTTCATCAGAATGAGCCATAATTGTCAAAGTCTGTTTCTGGTTTATGATTAAAAGCTGGAATCTGCAGTGGAAAAAAAAAGAATTAGATATTTCCCTCCATCTCTTTCCACTCCTCCTCCCCATTTTTATTTAAATCCTCCCTATAGAAAATTCCTGTCACTGATCCTGTTGTGGGATTGCCTGCCATGGGGGATGAAGCAGGGGCTCATTTCTCCCAGGCAGAGAGAGCAGGAGCGTCGCCTAGCCATGCCGGCTCCTCACCAACCCCACAAGTGCTGCAGAAGGCTAACAGCAAGTTCAGATCAGGGACATGGTGCTTGCTGCCATCCTTGGCTGTTATGACCAAGTTGGGACATTGTTGGGAGCAGGACAGGACGAGCAGGCATGCTGGTAGCACTGGGTGCCTGCTGGTGGGCTCTCCCCAGGGCTGTGCCTGGCTGCACGGCTCGTCTGCTCTGTCTGTCCAGCCGCTCCTGGTCTTTGCAGAGTCAGTGCTGGTGGTGGGGACATCTGGAGGTCCCAATCCATCCTCCCTCTCGGAGCAGGACTGTCACCAGCACCAGACCAGGATAGCGATGGCTTTCCCTAGCCAAGTGTCACCAAGCATGGAGGTGCCTGTTGTCTCTGTGACCCTTCTCAGAGCTGCACCATCCTCCTGGGGAAAAAGGTTTCCCTCATATCCAACCTGAACCTCCCAAGCTGTAATCTGTGGACACTGTCCCTTGTTATTGTGTCTGCCACAGCCAGGAAGAGTTTGGCTCCATCACCTTTGTATCTACCCTTCAGGAAGCTGCAGGCTGCTACTGGCTCACATTTCCCCAGACTAACCCAGCCCGCCGTCCTCGCAGGTTGTGTGCCCCAGGCCCCTCGCCATCCCTTTGCTCCAGTTTCCCCACATCCCGTTTGAACTGGGGGCCCAGCACTGGACACGGTACTCCAGATGCAGGCTCACCCATGCTGCATGGAGTGGATAACAGTCCTTGATCTGCTGGTTGTAGCTGTCCCAGCATAGCATGGTACATTTGCCATATGTGCAGTGAGCATGTGCTGTTGGCCAGTGCTCAGACCAGACTCCCGTAACCTCCAGGTCCTCCATAACCTGCTTCTCAGCAAGTCATGTCCCCGTCTGGACCAGTGCACAGGGCTAATCTGCCCTGGGTGCACTACTCTGTCCTCCTCATTGCCCTCAAGAGAAATCAAGCAGCTCTGGTTGAATTGCTTTTCACCAGCAGCTGGACCAGGCAGCTGGTGTGCACCAGAGCTCACAGCTCCTAATTTCTTTCAATACTTGATCTGAAGCTGTCCCTCAAATTAACCTCTGGTCAAACGTACCGTTCCCACCTTGTGTTGCGAACACACACATGGCACTATAAGCATGGCATCTTCAAAGACCTTCATAATCCCCGTCATTCACAGGTGGACCAGGAACACTGGCTGCTGCTCAGAGGGATGCCCTGCAGCCTCACCGCTGTCTGTGCATCCCTGCTGCCCCCTGACCACAGGGCTGGGGTTCGTGGTCTTGGTTCATGTCATCTAAATTGTTATCTATGAAATGTAATTACCTCCTCTCCTTCCCCCTCCTGCCCCGGTGCCTCTCTCAGTCCCAAAGTGATTTCTTCCAGCCCATGTTAATGTTCTTGGAGGAAATGGGTTATCTTTCCTATCTTTCCATATGTGCAAAATCGCAGCTCCTAGCCCCCTGGCTCAGCACTGCATACTAATAGGGAGGAGGCTGAGATTGAAATGTATCAAAATGCAAGAACTCAGCTTTGCTTTTGCATCTTCAGAAGCCTTATTTTGCTTTTTGGGCCAAACATATTGTGCACTTTCTGTAACAATGAACTTATCACACTTATTATGATAAACTGAGAAGGCACTTTCCACAGTAGACTAAAATCCTGCAGATTGACTTCAACTCTCAAATATTTTTGGATACATGTACATTTTTCCATGACTTTCTGTCAAGGGGAGTATCCTGTCTCAGCTAGTCTTTGTGTGAGCGCAGCAGCTAAGCCCCAAACGATGGGACCTCTCACCGCTCCTCCGTGCACTGGGAGTGGGAGGCTAATGCCATGTCCTTCCTCCCTGGGGAGTACCAGGGCATTAGTTACCCTGCATAGGACTCATCTAGAAGTACTGAAAAATGCTTATTTTGCCAGTTCCAACCCTGTGACCACCCAAGGCATGGGGGATTTTCAGCCCCCCCACCTGCCAGGACATCCCACCCAGCCTGAGCAACCACCCACTGAACTGCACTGCAGAAATCATCCCCCTCTTGAACACCATCCCTTGGGTTCCTGAATAGCAGGAGAGCCTCTGGAAAACTAAGCCAGGCAGATACCTCTGTAGCTTTGCTCTCTTGCTAAGCAAGATGAGACAAGAAGTCTCATTCGCCTAATGCCCCACCACAGCTAAGCCACCACTGCAAAGTCCCAAGCTAAGCAAACATCTGGCAGTTACAGCTGGAGCATTTCCCTGTGTGACAATCAATGAGGATAGCAAACACATCCCCTTGTATCCCACACTGGCCAGCTACATCCCAAAGTCTCTGCATCTCTTTGGCTGCACTCGCCCAGTGCCACCTCGACTTCCCCAAATCACCTTTTGCAGACACTTGATTGCACATTTCTCCAGATACCAGAGATCCTCCATCACCTGCATCCATCACATCCCCACCAAGTAGTGTCCAATCACCTGTCTCCAGGGACCATAAGCAGAAATATGCTTCAAAACACACCAGATATGGTAAAAAAGTGTTTTCCTTCTTCCCACAGACTGGCTGAACCTGGGAGGATACTGTGAGGATAAATCCTCAGGACGCAGCAACCCACAGCCAGCTTGTCAGCTTTTAAGCACGTTCGGTGGCGTGGGGAAATAACCACCGTGTCAAACTCTCTGGAGTTAATTCCTGGGAAACAAGAGTGCCACGCCGTGGTGAGCACCCAGCAAGCGCAGAGAGCTCACCCCACAGATCGCCCGGGGCGGCCACCCCAGCCCGCAGCATCTACCCATGGCAAGAGCTGGGGCAGCGGGAACCTGTATTTTGGCACATCACCTCCATCCTTCACCTTCAGAAATGAAGCACGCGGAAAATGAAAGCAGAAATGCCTTTGCTGACAGGTTTGAATTAAGAGATTCCAGCTTTTTATAAACAGTCTTCGGATTTCCTGAAAGTTACAGTGCCGGGCATCATTTGTATGCAGGATGTATTCTAGCTCAAAGGTACCAGAACTAATGCTGTCCTGTTAATGAACTGAGTGAGTAATAGCCATGGGTATAGAAAGCTTATGTCTGAAACTAATCCTAGTTAATGAATCTATTGTTACAGGTATTAAATGGTGACAGGGGGTTTCATCCATCAGCCCTCCATTAATCACAGAGTCCCCGCCTATGCTTATTATTTAGAAGCCAGCAAAGGGATCTTAATGATATTAGTAATAGACCAGTTGTGGTACGTGACCTAGGACAAGCTGGGGATTTAAGGTGATAAGTGTCTGATCATATAAGGCATTTTAGAGGTGATCCAAGCGGCTTTGCTCCCCATGGCATGTTATCTTGTCTCCTCCAGCTTGCTCCGCTCAGGCAGCGTGCTGCTCTGAGAGCACCGGTGCACAGAGCCGTGGTGGCCATGCTGGGAGCCTCACCTCGTCTGCTGCTGCCTGTGAGGAAATCCGGCAACTGCACGGGGGTCTGCCCATCTTCTTCAGCAACCCCTCCCTGCAGACACGCACCAGGTGCCCCGGCCTGCAGGGGCACGACATAGGGCCTGAGTATGCCCACGGGGTGCACGCATGGGCACAGCATGAATTCGTCTGCACAAGTAGCCAGGTGCAAACCCACGTGCATGAGCACAAATACCCACACACCCACACAGCCTCGGAGCAAATGACTCAAAGGTTTCTCTGGAAAGACGTGAGGAGCATCTGATATTCTACACTAATTCTCCATCTGGATGCTCCTGGCATGTATGTTGGGACAGGATTCATCTCACCTATCATGATCCTCTAGAGTCACGTCTGCAGTCAGAGATATTTCAGCCCAGCAAAGGGACACCATCATCTCCAGGGCAAGGCAGGCTCTCTGAGAGGGCCAGGACAGTGTCTAAGGTAAAATAAGCCACCATCTTCTGGGATGGTCCTTTGCTACCTCCCACAAGGCAGCCTGCATGATTGGTTTCAACTGCACATACTGCTTTGGGTTGCTGATGGCGAGGATGAGTCCCAGCGCTGTATGCCTTGGCCCCAAGCAGATAAGGCTGCATTTCATGGGGGCTGTCAGCAGGGGCATGGATGGGTAGGCTTGGGAGAGGGCCTTGGTCTGGTGGGTTAAATAGTTCGTGTCTGTTCTTCTCCTGAAGACTGCTGTGCCCTGAAGATTACCACAGTAGCTCTGCGTGAGGGACGTACCCGGAGCCACTGCAGCAAGGCTCACTGGCCACCACGGCAGCAGCGGAGTCATCCTGGTGGGGTGGGCAGGGATGCTGTGTAAGTCAGGGGCCTTCCTTCAGGATGTGAGTGCAAAACCCCGAACATAAAAGCCTACAGTAACTGAACAACCTAGAGGTCCCCATGTCTTTGCACAGCTTTCACCTTCAGCCACCACTGCAGTTCACGATGTCCTTACAATTTCCAGTCGACAGAGAGAGCTCCTGGTGCCATAACTGCAGCAATCCTGGTGACCTGCTGCAGCTGATGGAAATAGAAGGATGTCCAGACACCGTACAGGAAGCCACAGTGCTGGAAGAGCAATGCTCCCAGAGGTAAGTGCTCAGGTACCCACCGCCCCCATGGAGCTCACAGCACATAGGGAGCATCTCCCTGCCAGACCAAGGCTGTAAGGGACAATATGTGCTGATTTGATGACTAAGTGCAATGACATCAGAGGTGGTCACTGATTCACCTGCTCGGGGAAGACCACACACCACTGAAGAGCGCTACAGCAGAGACCATCTCTAGAAGGGACCCGGGGGTGATTCTCCCAGCAGACTGAAAAGAAGAGGTGAATACTCACCACCTACCACCATAAGAAGCTCTTGGGAAGCTGTGCTGTCAGGACATCTTGAGGCCACTTAGGTGGTGGGAGTTCAAACTACATGGTCCAGAAGCCCTGGAAATTAGTGGCCATGGCCTGTTTTGTGGGAAGCCAGAAACTCAGACAGGTCTGCAGGAGAAGAGGAGGTGCTGAGGACTGGGACTCTCCAGGGCTCCTTCTGTCTGCAGCAGGGGAACCTGCTCTGGCAACTGGTGTGGGAGACCTGTGTGAGACCCACTGTCCTGCTCTGGGGGAAGAGCTGAGCTGTGATGAGTGCTGTGTGTCCAGACACAGACTGGGTATTCTCAGGGATTGACCATGCCCATTTCACAGGGTCATCCCATGGTGCATTGGCACTGACAAGCTGGGCACGGAGCAGCTGCAGGGTTGATCAGTCCTTTTCTATTCTCTGCAAGGACTCAGAGCCCTGAATTTCCATGAAAAACCAAGACAGGTAATCTGCTACTTGGTTATAATTTTAGGTTAATAACAGATGTATAAATATATATATGTCTCATCTTCACAGGTATTCAGAGCCAGGAGCTCACCACTTGCCAGTGTTTAAAACAAGCCAGATCTAACCCAACAAGTGTAAGCCCAGATCTAACCTGACACCTTGCCTTGCCAGCCATACAAACATCACCCTGTTGCTCTGCCATTTGCACAACAGAGCCCCGCATGGCTGGGGCCCAGCAGCCAGACTTGGGAGCCTGCTGCTCCACGGGAGCCAGCCCCGGCCCTGTTAGCTCCCCGCCGCCAGCTCATGCTCTGCTGCTTGGGCTGAGGTTGCAGAGCTTCCCAGGACAGCTGACACTGAAATGTGCCCACAAGCAGGAGGGTGACCCCTCCACCTGAGCGCTCACCCCAAACCCTCCTGTCACAAGAACGATGTGGTTTGGGGACTGTGTTTTCTTGCAGTGTTAAGATCGCTTTCCTGCCTGCTCCAGAGGGAGAAGATGGATGATGGCTCTAAGGGATGGATGCATTGCCATGGTCAGGCCCTCAAAAAAACAGAAGACTGCCTCGAAGTCTCTTTATAAAAGGATAAGAAACCTTGGTGCCTTTGTTTTGTCACTCTGTACTCACAGCTTTCTTCCCACTCAATCTGCCCTTATGCAGCAGGGAGAGCTGAGATCCTCCCATCACCTGCTTCCAAGGACGAGGGTTTTCAACAAAATCCCCAGGGCTGCAGGATCTGGCAAGCAAGGCTAAGCCCTGGCCAAGCCTGGCCAGAAAAAAGAAACAGGGCTTGGACTCACCATGCTGCGTGAGCCCTGGCACTGAGCAGGTGGATACCTGGTCTCCAGTAGTGCCACACTGCACTAGGACAGCAGCCAGCAGAGGAGGAAAAAGGAAGAGGAGAGATAATTATTAGTGATTGAAACTGATTGCATGAAAGAAGGACAGATGTTTCTTGTTGTGCTTGTGTGCCTGAGGCTACAGAGCCATGCAAGGGACCAGGGAAAACTCCTTCTCAGTCTGGGAATGCTGTGTCGCTGAGCTGCATTCAAACGAGAGCTGAAATCTGCACACACTTTTCCTCTGACTCTTGCAAATTCACACTGGATCTGGCTAAAATGCCAATCTCCTCATTTCCCCCATGCAGGTAGGTTATGTCCATAGAGGCACTCTCTGGCCATGGGCCACAAGGTGCTGCAGAGATCCCCCAGCTACCCTCCACACCCCCAGACGTGCAACCATCCCAGTAGGGCCAAGGCACTGAGAGATGATGGGACTGGAGACAGTGCAGCCAGGTCCAGCAAAGCAGGCAGGGGGTAGAAATTTTGAGCACAGCATTGTATAAAGGCACAGGACTGAAGGCAGGGAAGGCTCCTGGCCATCCTGCTGCTAGAGCAAAACAGTCCTTTGAGAGCAGGAGCATTTACTAATCATCATCCTCCCTTGTAGCACCCAGGATGGGGGATCCTGCTGGTGTTTTCCTTCAGAAAGAATGGGTCACCCAGGAGGAGAGCCAGCTGGTGTCCCCACCAAGCAGAGGAGTTGCTGTTGAGGGGACACAAAGCCCCTGTGGTGCGTTGGGTGGGCTGCAGTGCATGTTTAATGCTATAGAATATGTAAATAGAGGGCTTGTCTTAGCAATGTTACTGATGGTGGTGACATGCTTTTGGCACCAGTTCAGATGGCTTCAGTGCCAAGGCAGGATGGAGCTGGAGAGGCGTTAAGGGAGCTGAGAAGGGGTCTTGCCCCACCAGGAGAGGAATCAGCCCCTCCAGCATGCCGTGGCTCCCTGGGCTGGCCTGAGCTCCCCCCTTGGGAGCCATTGGAGGGACCATCCAGACTCAGATCTGCATCAGTTTCACTTGAAATAACTGTTTGAGCGCCTTAAAGGGAGGCTTTAAGGAAGGTCTGTGCACAGCAGTGGGGTTCAGACTGGTCTAGGTCTCACTTGAGATGGAATAAAAGGGAGATTAAATGAGCAAATGATGCAGTGGGCTGGGAAAGGGTGACAGCTCAGCCCTGGTGCCAACACCACTGCCTGCCATGGGCTGAACCAGAGGACCTGCAAGGAGAGGATGGTCACCACCCCAGCAGGTCCATGTCCCTGGGCTGACCCCACGGCTCCCCGAGGTCACAGCAGAGAACGGCACTGGGTGCCCGTGGATAAGCAGGGTGTGCACCCCGTCACCCGTGGGGTGCTGGCAACCGATCCCTGGAGCTCCTTCCCCGCCACGGGCTGCAAAGGCCTCCGGCGTGGAGGGGTGAGGGCTGGGACCCGGGACCGGGACCCCAGACCGGCAGCAGGGCCGGCTGCCCCCCGCGCAGCCCGGCCCCTCCCCGCGGCAGCGGCGCATCCACGAGTGCCCACTGCCCTCTGGTGGGGACGCTCCCTCTGCCAGGAGACACCCGGTTGCCACGGAAACGGGATGTTCCTCTCCTCGGCTCGGTTCCAGCGATGCCTTCGGCTCTCCGAGCCGCGGGCGGCGGGACCGAGGGACGGGGAGGGACGGGGAGAGCAGGGGAGGGCAGCTCCCACCCGGGGCCTCATGTCACGGGCAAACGGGCAGGTGCAGGTGCAGACGTGCGGGGAAGGCGCACAGGTGGGTGAGAGCACGGTTGCCTCTCACTTATCCCACCATGAACGCCCCCCCACCCCACCCCCCCCAGCAGCACAGTGTGGGCCTTTTCCCACACAAACCCCTGGTCCTGGGTGTCCCAGTTCCTCTCCAGCGGTCCCTTGGCTTGGCACTGTGCAGAGGGAGGTCAGATGGTCATCTCTTTGGTTTCGGGGAAAGACCCTGATCTTCAGGACTTCAGTCCTTCTCGGCCATTCCTGCTTCTTTCAGGAACATCCATGCATGTATGGCCCTTGGGTGGGTCCGCAGTGGCCTGGTGGGAGCCAGGGACCAGCCTCTGTGGTGTCTCCAGCTGTTGTCTGCCTTGCACTGCAGTGCCCAGGCAGCGCTGTGGCACTCCCACCACCAAAAATCACCTTCTTCCAGTATGAAAGAGCACCAAGGAAAGGTTCGTTCCTCCCATGCTGCAGAGGTCCCCTGGACAGCCCATGTCACGCTCCCAGGCTGAGCTGGTGGCTCCGTGTACTAAGGTGCAAGCCAGTGAAGTCTCCACGGCTGTCCACAGCTCTGCCCTGCCCACGGAGCAGCCCCAGCCCTGCAGGACAGCCTGCCCAGGTCTCTTCTCCATCCCCTGGGAGCGGCTCAGGGCCTGGGGGTCGGGGTAGGCTGGAGCAGCGTGGGCTGCTCTGGGCAGCTGAGCTCTCCTGAGTCTTGGACACACTCCTGGGAAGGCTCTGGAGTCATGCCTGGGGAAGGAGGAATCCTGTTTCCATCACCTTCCTCATATCTTGTTGTGAAAATCTGGTCGTCCAAGGGAGCTGTTTACATGGGTTGGTGTTCACGTGGACATGTCTTTCATTTACCCTGCACAGACCCATCCCAGCACTCAGGTGGGGGGCTGAGGCAGCCCTGGGCAGTGCCAGCCCATGGCAGGTGCAGGAGGAAAGGATCCCATGCCACCTCCACCGCAGCGACAGCTGCAGGGTCCAGGCAAGACAGCCCAGCACAGGCGCAGCGCCCATATTTCAGCCGTGCCCAGCATAAACCCTGCATCAGATGCAAACACAGAGTGGAGAGGAGAGGTGCAAAAGGCAGGGAGAGCGGACAGAGGAGGTGAAAGGGGTGATTCATTAATCCTGCAGAGCCTTTCTCCTCCACCTGCCCCTCCCAGTGCCCACCAGTCCATGTGCCCAGGCTGGGACCGGCAGGAGCAGGGAGCAGGACACAGCCATCATCAGCCAAGAGCTGCCAGCAGGGTCTGGGCCTGCTGGAGGCTGATGTGCACCCCAAACCATCCCCAAAGCTCCCATGGGTGCTGACAGCCACAAGCCTGAGGTGGGGGGAGTCCCAGCACCCTGCTCCCCAGGACAGCCCCAATTCCAGCTGGCAGCAGTGTCCACTGCTGGTTCCAGTCCTCTTGCCTTCTTCCAAATACAATACCATATGAAATGCACCCAAAGCAGAGGAACTGGGCCCCAAAATTTTTGCCACTTGACAGCCCAGGGAAGGGGCTACAGTATCCCTGGTGCACATGTGCTCAGGCACTTGCATGTCTCCTCCCTGCTTTCCACAGATGTTTTCGGCAGAGCCACAGCAGGGCTCCATGCAGGGACCCCTCCTCTGCCCAGCACTAACAGCAAGCAGGTCCTGCCCTCCACGCAGTGCCAGGAAGCTGCCTGCTGCCCCTGCCTGGTGCTCAGGCAGAGACTGGCACATTGCGTGTCACACAGACCTGGCCTGGCCCCAGGGATGCAGGACTTCGTCCCTTTGGCTTTGACTCCACTCCAGCCCAAGGACGCTCTTCCCACTTGCATCTCTTTTACCCCACGTCGTCTCCACTCAGGTACATCCTGCACCCAGATCTGGCAGCTCTCAGCTGCTGCCCTGTGGGCCACAAATGTAGCCAGAGCAATGGGGAATCCAGTGCTCCCAGCCCGTACCACTCCGGGACATGAGGTGTGCAGCCGAGCCCAGTGGCATCAGCTGCATCCTGCCAGCACTGCAGCCCCATCAGCACAGGCATCGGGTCAGGGCAGGTGATGCTGTGAGATCCAAGCACAGCCCCCGGGGTCCCTCTGGGTCTTGCTGCTGGCACAGGGTTGCTGGTGGAGAGCAGCCTGTGGGTGCAGAAGGGGATGCCAGCCGGGGCTTGGAGCTGCCCCAGAGCATCCCCAGGGCATTCACCTCCTCCGCACCTTGCGTGGCAGTGCGGACCACGGCTCTGCCACAGTGGCCAGGCCAGGACAACCCATCACCCACTTCTGCATGCCAGCAGCACCGAGCACAGCACAAACGTGGTGCTGAGCAGCTCTAACTGTGGGTGTGCCACGTGCTGGGCAGGAAGGGAAAACATTGCAGTCCACCAGCCACCTTCTCTTCCATCTCACCCCAGGCTCGTAGCCCCACTCCGCGCAGCCAGTGGGACAGCTGGATTGGTCCTGCCTGTGCAGCTCCATCCCAGGACCTCAGGTCCTGCCTAGGACGGCCATGGAAATACAACTTGTTCAGAGGCTTATCTCATCCCACCAAATCTCCCTGCAGCCTGACACTGCAACAAGAACCCAAGCCAGGCTGTGTGTGCAGTTGCCAGTTTTGCTGTATCTCCGTGCATTTCCTGCAACGGATAAAGCCATTCACAGGGTGACAGAGCAGCTGAGGCTGGAATGAACCTCTGGAGATGGTCTGCTCCAAGCCCAGCTTCCATATGTGTGTGTGTGTCACCAAGACATGCCTGTGCACACATGTCTAGCCATGGTGTGCGTGTGTGTCCATGTGAGCCTCTCTCCCCCTGCAGCTCTCTGCCTGGGATTACAGCTCTCAGCCCAACACAGGCAGGCAGAGAAGTTCTGTGATTTGAAAGAGCTGCTTCTCCAGACATCAGTGCTGCCTTTGAAAGCACATGAAAGGCAAGCGGCTCGTGAGCAACCAAAGCCTAGCTCAGGGAGACAAACGTCCTTCTACGCATCCCCAGCCTTTTCCTGCGATGCGTGTGATCTTCCCTGCTCTCCTGGGTGCCAGGGTTTGAAAGGCTGCTATTGTACTGGGGGCTGCGAGCGTTTGAGAGGATTAGTGTGCCTGGGAAGGGGTCTGGCTTGTGTCAGGGAGCTGCTGGAGACACGTGCTGCACACCCTGCACTGTGGGGAGAGCAGCCATGCACCAGCACCAGCCCCAAGGGCCTCATGTGCGGGGACGTGGGGAGGAAGAGCAGCAGGGTTTTGGCCCCCCCCCGGCACTGCCCTGAGACCTCCTCCCCTTGTCCTGGCCTTTGGCAGGGACCAGCAGTTGCAGCTCCAGGTGCCTCTGGGGCAGGCAAGGGCAGGGCTGTGCACCCTGCCTGGGGCAGGACGGCTTGCCCCGTCCCTCCATTGTGCCAGGCTGGCACCAAACCAGACCTGGGCAACCCTCTGGCAGGGCAATTGAGCCCTGAGAGCTATGGAAGGCTGTGCCAAGTCTCATCCCTGAGGGTCTGATAGACCCACCGGACCCTACCTCTCTGCTTTGCAAACCTGCTTTGGCTGCGCTGACCATACTGCAGGAGACCTGTGGCATGGTGCAATCTGCTGCTGCTGCTCCCCAGCACAGTGCCCAAGCACAGTTCTCCTTCCCAAACCTACAGCAGATGAGACCATACTCACAGTGACTGCACCAGACCAGGCACAGCCCCAGCTACTCCCACTCGTGGCATCCCCCAACCCCTGCAAACTCCCAACCATCCACTGGCTCCCGCTCCAACCTTGGCTAACCTCCACTGCAGTGTCCTAGGACCAGAAATCACATCCTGGACCAGAGGGAAGCTCCTGGCAATGGTTTATCCACAACCAAAATCTTTCTGCAGGATGTTTGGGGTTTGGGAAATCGCTGCTCAACTTTTGTCCTGGTGTAACTTGGTGTTCCCGACTCGTCTCAAAAAGCCTCTTGTTCTTTCATCACTTCCCCCCTCACACTGGAGAATAATATTTTCACTCACACACTGAAATTAAATCCTGATGTTTCTGCCAGCAAGGCTTTTCAATAACTTGCTTATGTTCCTGGATGTAATTGCCTGGCAGACTTTCGGCCCCTGTGCATTCGGGGGCGAGGGTGTGTGTGAAAAGAGACCCATTAATCTGCAACAGACCCGAGACCATTTTGGCTGCATTGTTGGAGCCCAGACGAATGAAGGACAGAGGAGATCAGAGGGCGAGCAAAGAGACAGGATGTCCCCCCAGTCCAGCACCGTGAGGGTGGGTGAGCTCTGGAGGAGCCAGGATCCCCAGGTTCAGCAGCGTGCAGCTCCCTAATGCACATCAGCAAGTCGGTGCAGAGCCCAGACCCCTCCCCAGCAGTTCACGGGGGACCTGAGCAGTGACAAGGGGTGCCAGTGAGTGGGGACAACAGTGTCCCTGCCTCGGTGGCACCCTGCTAGATGCAGCAGCAGAGGAAAACCCCTGAAGTGCTGCAGTGCCAGAGGTGGGATTTAGTTTCTGGGGCTCCCCAGGCTCACAGCGTTTCTGCTCCACAGCAACTGGCCAGGCAGGCACCTGGAAATCCTGGTGGTCTCAGCTGCTGAGCATCCTTCCAGGTTGCCGCAGTGTTGGGCCAAGGCACCTCAGGGAGCAGGCCAGCGCAGGGATGCCGACAGCTTGCCAAGCGGGCAGCAAGGAGCAGATGATTCCTGCCAGCCTTGTGGTCCATCTGGCGAGCTGCGGAGCAGTTTGGCAATCCCCACTCTGCAGCAACCCGTGTGGCAAGCTGCTGAGGACTCAGCAAGCCTGGAAGCCATGGGTGCCCATCTGCTGGCCTGGCAAGCTCTGGGCAGCAGAGGAGCCCCGGCTCCCAGTGCCGTCGGGGTGGAGCTGGGAGGCAGGCAGAGCATCCTGCAGGTCGCTGCCAGGAGTTTCAGCAAGTTTGGCAGGGGCTGGAGAGCCCCAAGCAATGTCTGAGCCACTTTCATATTTCAGGAATCAACCTAGGGAGGAAGCTCCCTTGCCCATCAGGAAATCACAATTCTCCAATTGCAAAGCTATCCTTGAACCACACCTCCAGCAAGGCCATTGCAGCTCTGCACCATACCAGCCGATGCATCTTGCAGGTTTATGGCCATACACAGCCTCCCAAGGATTCTATCCCCAAGCACCCAGTTTTCCAGCAGCATCTCTGGAGAGCTGCTGCACCGGTGGCACTGCCCGCACCTTCCCACACACTCCCCGGGCACAGGTTGCCCTTGCTGCATGTGTGACCCTGGTGCTCACGACCACCGCTCCCCACAATTTCCCATTTCAAAGCTTGGTGACCCATCCAAACTGTGAAATCAAGTATCAGGGCTTGGTGCCGGAGCCGCTGGGCACACCGAGCTCCCCATCAGCACAGCCTCGGTGGGGACTGCGTCGCTGCTGAACTCCAGCATCTCCCCATGGGCTCTTCCAGCTGTAGAGCTGAACTTTTTGAAGGCACAAGAAGTTGTTTATAAACAATGGGGAAATAATATCTGTCTCCTCATATCCTCAGAAGTATCATGGTAATTTTCCTTTGGTTTTTCCAAAACAGCTCATCCTCTGGCAGAGACAGCATGAGGGAATCTCAGCTGGATGTTTCAGACAATTACGAACATCTGAAAAAATGGATATAAGTGGTCTCTGGTGTTAGCTGCAGCAGTTTCTTAAACTACTGATGGTTTGCTAAGAAGCATCAGGATCGTAACAGTTATAGCCCAGATCCTGCAAACTTTTCACACACAATTAACCTGAAGTGGGAGTGTGCTCCTTTGGGAGCAGAGGTGCTGGCTGGCTCAGGGCTAGCAGGGTGCGGCTTACCCCTGAGCAATCCTTGGAGATGAGGACAGAGCCCTGAGCCAGCGGGTCAGACACTGCTGGTGTCATTGCTGACCTCACAAACCTCCTCCCAGCACAAGGCTTTCACAGACACCCAACGCCTGCCCGGCAGGTCGCTTCCTAACCTGGGTTCAAACCAGCTCCGGTTCTGCCGCTCTTCTTCAGAGGACACTTTCAGTGACTTCAAAGGAGATTTGCAGAGCGGGAGCTGCTAACTTCTGGCTTGAGCCCTCCCCATCACTGTCAGACCCAGCTGCCCTGGACAGTTCTCGTCCCCAGCCTAGTCACAAAACCTCCATCCAGGGAGCAGAGCATCCCAGGGCATGAGGCAGGAGACCTGTGTGCACGGGGGAGAGGGACCCCACTCATCTGAATTCCCCTACAGCTTCTGTCAGGGATGTCAGCATTTTTCCAGCCCTGTCCCCTGTGCTCGAGAGACGATGCCACTCGGTCTGGGCACTGCAGCAGGACCCAGAGGTGAAGCCTCCTCAGACCTTGGGGCCAGATGACCAACTATAATCTACCGCAAAGGCATGGAAGGGGCTACGCTGTGCAGTGTGCACTAAAGGACAAAGCTGGCATGGCGGTTAGTCTTTCCTTTGCTTGGTTTTGAAAGCACACACATTGCAAGTTTGGTTTGGTTTTTTTTTTTATCAGCTCTTGGAAACTGTGTCTCTTTCTACCTCCAACAGCCTGAATTCCTGCCCGCGTTTCTTGTGGTTTCAGCTGGCTGCAAAAATGCCTGTACTGGGGAGAAGAAAGACTGTTCTCTCACATGAACCATGCTTTCCAACAACAGTTGCTAATAATTCATGCCACGATCAAGTGTGTGTAATTTGGAGATATTTCACCTTGTGAGTGTGCTGCCACAGGGAGTGGGAGCTCCCATGGCTGGCTGGACAACAGGAGCTCACCTCTCCCTTTACTCCAAGCAGGAGCCGCCTGGAAAGGGTCTGGCAGGATTTATTGCCTGCTGTAAAGGGGAAGTAGGTGGATGTTCACTATTTTTACGGGCTGTATTTCTCTTCTGCACCAACCTACAGCTTTTACCCCCTCCAGGAGGTTGCTGCTGCCATCCCTTGCTAGACACTAATGGGGCAGAAAGAGCTCAGCTTGGGCTCACACAGCTCCAGCCTCAGGCCCTCTGCTTGGGCACAGGACCCTGCACCACGGAGTTGCAGCCTGGTGCGCGCAAGGGGACCAGGTGGCCACAGGATCAAATCCTCCCCAGGGCATCAGCATCCTCTTCCTCCTGCTGCCAGCCTGCCTGTCCCCTTGGTGGGCAGAAGCACAGCAAACAGGACCACGCTGCAGTCCAGGCATGGGGAGAGCTGCAGTAGCACAGCCCAGTCCTGGACCCCTTTACTGACTTCCCAGTGGGGATTATAATAAATGAACCATCCATATTAAAAATCACACTGTCCTTGCCACATCTTTGGTTATTACAGGACTAAACCAGTCAACTCTCAGCCTTTCCTGAGCCAAAGAGTAGCAACTGAAGGCTTTGCAATTGGATTTTACACAGAGGAGCATCAGGTGTGTCCATTCTGGATGTTCCCAGCTGGCCTTTGTGCAGTAGAATGTGTAAATCAAGAAGAAAATGACAGGACTGCGTAGAGCCTGGAGTGGATCCAGAGAGTCTGGTTGCTTGGTATGACTGATGAGAAGTGTAGCAGGGAGCTTCCCAAATCGTCATGCTGCCTCAGTTTCCCCTTCTTGGGCACTGAAAATTTTCTAGCGCCAAAGACAAAACCAAACTATTTTATTTCATAAAAACCATCCCTCTCCCCATCTCAGAACAAGCTTTCCAAACCATATCCTTTTCTTTTTCCTTTGATAGGCTTTTAATATGGCCAGGTCCTAGGCTCTTCAAAAATCAGCCTCAGCTTAACTGTGGCCAGCCCAGATCTTTTTCCAGGCTGTTGCACCTGACAATGGGTGCAATCAAGGGTCTTTGGAAGAAGGGAGCTGGGAGCCATTCGGGTCAGGAACCAGGTCCTTGGGATACGAAATCTGCTGAAAGCAGCACTGCACCTTCCCACCTCCAGAGCATCGCGCTCCCCGGGCCCATGGAGAGCCCTTCCATTGCTGGCAGCTGCGATGGCACGAGAGGTTATTGCTGCAATGGTCTGAAGGAGCACAGGCAACAAGGAGCTGAAGTGGCTAAAATGAAGCTAAAGGAAAATGCAGTTTTAAGGAAAGTCAACTAGCACATGAAAAGGTTAGAGGGCACCTTGAAAAATATAGGAAAGCAGCAGTTTTCTTTTTTTGAGAGAGAGAAATTGTCTTCTGAAATGCTGCCATAAGCACCAACCTCCCCTTCAAGTGAAGGACCCTGTGCCCCTCATCACGCCGTGCTGAGCCAAGGGTATCTTGGACCATGCACAGGGCAGGTGACACGACACGGGGCTCTGCCTAGGCACACATGGTGCAAAAGCAGCCCCAGGTTTCAGGGGAACTTGAGAAATCTGTGGCTGACGTCACTACTGCCATGAGCTCACTGCAAATCCGGCTGGCTCTAATTAATGCTAGGGAGCTGGAGCCTCACGCTAATGCACTCCAGCAGTGATTCAGAGCAGCAAGGGAGCCTTTCCATTACCTAACAAACGTGGCTGGCCCAAAAGTAAAGGAACAGCTCGAGCCTAGGCAAGGCACCAAGCAACACGGCAGCTGGGGTCCCCTGCAGCAGCACCCACACCTCCGTCCTGCTCCCTCCTGGCAAAGAGCCCATGCCACCAGCTCTGCAGCACAGCAGAAACTTGGGCAGTGAAACTTTTAGAGGCAGGAAAGAAATTGATCTGCTGTGGTTAAGTTTTAAAGCTCCTAGCTGTGCTGAGTCAGTATTGGACTGGGTTTTAGCACACTGGCTGGGGTTAGTCCCAGCTGGGCGTGTTAGAGCATCCTCTCAGATGGAGGAGCTGGAGGTGGGGATGGCAGTGATGGTCACAAGAGCTTTGCTGCTTTTACCAGAGCTTCTAAATTGTCTTTCTCTCTGCTTGGGCTGAAAAAATGCCCCAACTACAATAGTGCTTCATGTCAGTCCAACTCCAAGAAGCAAAGACCACTCTGGTTTTGCAGAAGGATCATCTCTCCACTGTCCTGGGCTCCAGGTGAGCCTGAGAAGGAGTTGCCTCAGCCTCTACCTTATAATCTGGCACAGAGGAGCAGAGGAACATAAACGTCCCCTGACCCCAATGCAGCAGCACGAGCAGAGCTATCTGGTTTCCCAAGGGAGGCTCATGCACACCCATGGCATCCTAAAGCCTCTCCTGGCTTCTGGGTGTCCACGCACAGCCCCCGCTGGTCCCGCCACTGCCCAGGCACCACAGGAGCCCGTCTGCGTGGGGCTCAGCTGGGCAGCATCACCCATCAGAAGGCCACATCCCTGGGTGCCACCACAAGGAGACCCACAAGGAGACCCCAAGCCAGTGGTCTCCCCACCACATAGCACAGGTCACCCACGTGCTGGGACAGAGCATGGGGACAGGTCTGTGTCGAAGGGCTCTGCTGTCTCACAGGGGACATGGGGATGGGGATGAGTTAATGTTGGAAGTGGATTTGGTTTAACTCCTTTTCCTCTGAGGACGGCTTCCCCAGGCGTCTCAAGGGGACTCAGACAGGCAGTGATGGCCTGTGACAACGGGCACAGGGGCAAAGGCAGCTTTCACTCCGTGCTTGCTAGACTTGGATTTCCTAAAAGCTGTTTGAACTGCCAGGCTTTTGGGCAGGTTTACCAAGCTTTTACCATCCTCAGATCAAAGCCAGTCTCCCAGAGGACCCTCTCGTTTCCTGACCTGTCTCGTTTCATGTCACAGAAGGTAACATGGCTCCAATGCCAGCGCTGCACAACACTGCTGCATGGGGTCTGGGTGGGGATGCAATATCTCTGAGCATCAATCCCTGCCTTGGACCACTGCATGAGCCCCCGGAGAGCTGGGCACAAGCTGGGTCACGGCCCACTGCAAGGGCACACAGGAGCAGCACTTGGGTTCTTGCTGAACCCCCGTCTTTCTCGCACCCCCTTCAGCACTTACCATCTGCTTTTCACAGCTTCACCTACTTACTTCTTTCTCCGGGACTAAGAGGGGAGTCAAGACCAGGCCTTAGAAGATTGCTTTAGCTGGAACGGAAAATAGCAATGCTTTTTAAAACCTTGGTATCACTAATTCCATCAGTTTCAAAAAATAAGCTTTTTCCCACACTACTTTTCATATGTTGTTTTTCCTTTTCTCTTCTAAGCATTTTCTCCCTCCTTTTCTCTATCTTGTGCTTTGCCACTGACACACTGTACACTGGGAAGGATGAAAGCAAGACCTCAAACTCGTCTTTTCTTCATTTCCAATTTTGTCAAAATGGAAACGTAAAAAAATAAGCTTCTCCAGGCTTTTTTTCCTTATTTAACAAAAGGCACAGTTGCAAGGGAAACATAACTCTGAGCAGCTGTGCTTCCAGGCTGCTCAGCACCACCGGTGCGTCTCCTACCTATGAAAGCAGATGGAGAACCATGATACCTGTGAGACTTTAATCTCCTATCTGTTTTTCTCTCTCTTTCTCATGAGTATCATGTGTTTCTTTCATCTTTCAGACTCATAAGTCCCATTGGAGTTGTCCCATGCATTGCTGTAGTTTGGCTCTTCCTCTTTAGACATTTTTCCCATATACCATCAGTATCCTGATATGAACTTACACATCTGCAGATCACTTTTTCTAGGATTTTTTTTTTTTATGGGCTTGCTCCGTTCCCAAAATTCCCCCAAGTTTTTCCTCCTCAGTGCTTCAGGCACACTCTTGTATCTCTTCCCATGCTTAAATTGCCACGGCCAATTACAGACATAGTCTCTTGCAAAACGTTTGACCTCCTCTGAGCTCCTCCTTGCGCCCATCTTGCACTGCCCTTGCTGCACAGACACATCACACTCTTCAGGATCATCAGTGGGAAATCACTGCTGGCCCCACTCGACATTGCCATGAGCAGCCACAAGCTGAGCTCAGCACTATTTTGCCCCTAAAATAGGAGGTGCTCCCTAGGGGGGAGGGAGAGCTCTTTAAAAAGAGCAATTTTGTGATTTTCAACCATTACGTGACCACTATTTCAGTGTCTTCTCAAGATTTGGGTCAAGAAGGGACCTACCTACCCTTCCCTGATCTGTCAAGGACCGGTGGGGTTTTTGCTTCCTTCACATCAGGAGCACTTCTCACCTCCTATTCATCTGGCTTATTTTACCTAATTATTGGAAAGCAGGATCAGGAACTCAAGGCACTCACAATGCCCATCCTCCTGTCTCCTGTAGGCCACCACAGGCTCTGAGGGTCTGTGTTTAGCATCCTGCAGATCTCATGCCTCTTGCATGGTTGGTGACACTGTAATAAACAGTGAAACTAATAGCAGGTATTTGTGAGCCGTATTTTGTTCTCTGCAAAATGTCAGTAAAGACAAATCTGCAGCACTATGCCAGGAAATCTTTTTATATCTTATTTCCAGAATACTCTAATATCACTTTATATCTGCAATTCAATTAATGTTCTGGGAGAGGCAAATTAGTACCCCCAGGTCCCTCCGTTCTCAGCAAAGCAAGTTCCCACGAAGGGGAAAAGTCTCACACTGCCTTTCTTAATGGCTCAGAGCACATCAAGACAAGATCCCAAACACACAGAGATCCCCTAAAAAGTGAGGGGGAGACTTCAGACATGCTTGAAACACTCTTCGTATCATATAATGGCACTTAACTCCTCCTGAAACTGGTAGTGGGGTGCAGCATGACACTTCGTCTGTAAATCTGCCTGCTATTACATGCATTGTGTTTGGGGTATGTAGATTTTAAAACACGAATCAAATTAGACAACGTTACTCAGTTGGCTGTTGGATTTTATGCTCACAGAAGCAGTGGGATGCTGCAATTAAAGAGCATAACAAGGGAGCTGGTCTTAAAAGACAACCAGGGCCCTGTGGCAAAGAGGAGCCTTCTGCTCCTGTTTTGCTCAGCTGACACTTGCCAGCACCAGAGATCCCAACTGCCCATTGAAAGTCACCCACAGCACAGCGAGGCCAGAGCACCCAAATGCAATGGCACATGCGTTGCACGCAAAAGCCACTGTCCTGTGCAGTGCTGCAGGGTGTGATGCACACGGCAGCTCAGGGAAGCAGTCACAGCACCGTCACAAGTCTGTCCATGTTTTGGGTGCACGTGGGTAGCCAAACCCCTTTATGCACTGAGAACTCCCAGTGAGCCCATTGTCAAATACCCCTCACCCCTTCTTCCAAATTTGCATGCAGGTCCCAATCTCCTGCATGCAGCAGTGCACTGCTCATGCCTTCCCCCTACCCTGCTGCACCTCCCTGTGCTCAGCCATGCTGCAGTGCTTGGGGTAGCTGAGCAATGCTACCAGCCCCACTGCGGCCTGCAGCTCCCCTGCAGCGAGGGAGCATGGGCATTGCAAGGGTGTGCACGGTGCAGAGCAGAGGTCATCACTGCAGGAAGTGGATGGTGCAGGCAGCACACAATGCAAACTACTGCACAGTGATGCAGGCAGTGCATGGTGCAAGCAGCGCCTGATACAGGGCAGTATGTGGTGCAGAAGGTGTCCAAACCACAGTGGCACATGGTGCAGGCAGTGCACGGTGCTACAGGGCAGTGCATAACACAAGCAGCGCATGGCGCTGCAAGGCAGTGCATGGTGAGGATGGCACAAGGTGCAGCGTGGCACAGCAGTGTGGCGCCTGGTGATGCAGGTGCTGCACAGTGTAAGTGGGGCCCAGAGCTGCATGTAGCGCACAGTGTAAGCAGTGCAGAGCACAGGCAGCCCTGATGCTGCCTGCAGTGCACACCACACGTACATGGTGTTGTCAGCGGTATGCAAAGGAGGCGGTATAGAATGCTGCAGGCAGCACACAGTGCATGGGATACATGGCACTGCAGGTGGTGCACACTGACACAGGCAGCGTGCGGGGCTGCAGGCAGGGTGAGGTGCAGGCAGTGTGTGATGCTGCAGGCAGTGTATAGCATAGACAGTGCACAGTGCTGCAGGCAGAGCACAAGTACACGCAATGCAGGACACAGGCAGGGCCGAGTACAGGTGCTGCATAGTGTCGCAGAGGTCCATGAGGCTACAGGTGGTGCAGGGCACAAAGAGTGGCTGGCGCACAGGCGGGTGGTGCGTGGTGCTGTAGGCAGAGCACAGTTCACTGCAGGCACTGCGTGATGCTGCAGGTGGTGCACAGGCAGCGCAGGGCACAGGCACGGCACGGAGCAGCAGGCAGTGTGAGGTGCTACAGATGGCGCAGGGTGCAGAGCGCAACACTGCACTGCAGGCAGTGCACAGGGCTGGCAGTGCGTGGCGCTGCAGGCAGTGAATAGTGCTGCAGACAGAGCACAGTGCTGCAGACAGCACGCGGCACAGGCAGGACAGGGCAGGCAGTACCCATGGCTGCAGGCAGGGCAGGTGCAAACAGTACCCATGGCTGCAGGCAGGGCTGGTGCAGGCGGTGCCGGTGCAGGCAGTGCCCATGGCTGCAGGCAGGGCAGGTGCAGGCAGGACCTATGGCTGCAGACAGGGCAGTGCAGGCAGTACCCATGGCTGCAGGCAGGGCAGGCAGTGCCCATGGCTGCAGACAGGGCAGGTGCAGGCAGTGCCCGGTGCTGCAGGCAGGGCAGCTCAGGTGCAGACAGTACCCATGGCTGCAGGCAGGGCTGGTGCAGGCAGTGCCCATGGCTGCAGGCAGGGCAGGTACAGACAGTACCCATGGCTGCAGGCAGGGCAGGTGCAGGCAGTACCTATGGCTGCAGACAGGGCAGTGCAGGCAGTACCCATGGCTGCAGGCAGGGCAGGCAGTGCCCATGGCTGCAGGCAGGGCAGGTGTAGGCAGTGCCCGGTGCTGCAGGCAGGGCAGCTCAGGTGCAGGCAGTACCCATGGCTGCAGGCAGGGCAGGGCAGGCAGGGCCCAGTGCTACAGGCAGGGCAGGTGCAGGCTGTACCTATGGCTGCAGACAGGGCAGTGCAGGCAGTACCCATGGCTGCAGGCAGGGCAGGCAGTGCCCATGGCTGCAGGCAGGGCAGGTGTAGGCAGTGCCCGGTGCTGCAGGCAGGGCAGCTCAGGTGCAGGCAGTACCCATGGCTGCAGGCAGGGCAGGGCAGGCAGGGCCCGGTGCTACAGGCAGGGCAGGTGCAGGCAGTACCCACGGCTGCAGGCAGGGCTGGTGCAGGCAGTGCCCATGGCTGCAGGCAGCTCAGGTGCAGGCAGTGCCCATGGCTGCAGGCAGGACTGGTGCAGGCAGTGCCCGTGGCTGCAGGCAGGGCAGGTGCAGGCAGTGCCCGGCGCAGCGCGCCCCCTGCCGTCCGTGCCCGGCGCCGCGAGGCGCTGCAGCCGGGGGGTGCAGGGGGCCGCGGGCAGCAGGCCCGGACCTGCCCGGCGGAACAGGAGCAGGAGCAGGAGCAGGCCTCGTCCATCCCTCCCTGCACCCTGTGGCCGGCTGGGGCTCACTCCTGCCCTCCACTGCCCCCCCTGCTGCCCCCAGCCCCCCCGGCCACGGTGTTTCACCTCATTTTGAGCAGTTGCAATGGCCGCGCTTTGCCCCAGGACCCCGGCTCAGAGCCTGGCGGTCCTCAAGCTGATATTAAGTGCAAGAGGGTGAATACCTGAAGCTAGAGTGTTGGCGATAGGAACAACGACCTGTTTGTCACCCATAGACAGCGCAGCCCTTCATGGGCAGGCTGAGATCGCCTGGCGTGTAGTTTGGGCAGATGCAAATCCTGCAAAAAGCCTGGAAAATACAAAAAATCTCCTGCGCTCCTCCTAAGCATGCTGGCAAGGGTTGAAAGCCATGTCCCAAGAAGAGCTAAGACATTATGTAGGAAAAGTACTTTTGAAAGCAAAGACAGCTCCACTTCCATATTGAACAGCCTGATTTCCAAGTTCATGTCCTAAAATATCCCTGTTAGCTATTTACCAGCAGGATTGCACAGGAACACCTCCCTCTTTCTGTAACGCAATCTCTGTATTCTTACCCATATAGATGGGCAATAAATAAGCAAGTGACATACCTGTAGGAAAACATAGTGATACCTTGGAAAACATTCTTACAAGCCCAACCCCAGGAGCTCCCCATGGCCCCCCGCACCCACCCGTACTGGGAGTTGTATCCCCACAAAACCCAGCCACCCATCAATATTTGGAATGAACAGCTCCCACAAATTAATTTGCAAAAATGACTTTTCCAACCAGCTTTGAGCAAAGCATGCATTCAAGGATCTGCTGCAAGTGGCGATGAAAGGCAAACGCAGGCAAGCTTGGCAGGGAGCATCACAGTGGGCAGCTATGTGGCACTGTGGCTGATGCTGCCAGAGCAAGCAAGGAGTTGCAGTACCCATGGTTGAGGGGTTCCCCGAAGCCAGGGAATTCAGAGCACTGCCAGCCCCGCGGGAAGGACCGAGGGCCGGCCCCTGCTTTCCCACCATCACTAGTTACAGGATTTACCCTCACCATGGCACCACGGCAGCCGGGCACGGGGCAAGAAAAATCAGCTGTGATCTGTCAGCCTGGGAGTGCCTCTTCACATGCAAACAGCAAATAATTTTAATATGAAAGAGATGAATGGGCTGAGCAGCTATTTCTACCCACAGAGGGGCTGTGAAAATTAAAGCCAAAAGTAACCATTAGAGACCACTCACTGCAACTTTTATCTGTCATAGGTCATAGTCTCACTCAAGTGCTCTATATTGAGGCCAAAGTCTGTAGTGAGGCTGAATATGTCAACCCTGTAAGACCCAGCTGCCAGCAGAAAGGGACCACTCGATCGGGTGGGATCTGCCAAGGCAACTCCCCTCAAGTCAACATGGCAAACCACGTGCTTGAAGTGAGATGGAAACTCCTCAGACCTCTGCCAGCCTGGGGAGCTAATTCCTCCCGAGGTTTGTACTTGATTAAAAGACACCGTTCAGGGTCAGCAGAGACTCTCCGTCGCAGGTGAAAACAGGGTCCACCATGCTCCATCTCCAGGTGGGAAAGACCTGCAATAATTGGGAGAAAGGGAAACCCAGAAAAGTACAAGAAGTCTTTCTGCTGATAAAAAGAGAAGCTCAGAGTGTGATATTTATATATCATAAAAAATGTGACTCAAAGCACTGCCCATAGGAAGATGTCTCACTTCCCTGGCTCTGGTCAGGCCACCCCAGGCACGGGCAGCTCTTCCCACTCTGCATCACCCCCATTTCCATTCCCAGCCCCTCTGTCTCACCATCCAGCTGCTGCCCTGCGAGGGGGGCGCACCATGGCTAAGATCTTTCGTTTTTCTGTGCCATACATGAAGCGATCCTTGACCTCAAATCAGAAAGATGTTTTCCAGTCCTCAGAAGACTTTTGTAGCTTTTCTTCCAACCCTCTTTTGTGCTTCTACTGGCTCCATCAGAGGCTGACAGCAGAGTTGCCACAGTGTTCCTGCAATAGCTTTTCCAATGCTGTGTGAAGGATCTAGGTCACTCCTGACTTCTTGCTATTCCCCTTTTATACACCCGACGTCAGGCAGATGCACAGAATTACTCTGAAGCTGCCCTGCATGATGCTTTGTGAGACAGTGTCTCATCCTGGGAAATGTGTTTTCCTGGCTCTCAGGTGCAGTTTTGTGGATGGCTCTTCAAACAGCGGCTGGACTGGGACTATTTAATGATCTTGATGGTTTTGAAGCAGTAACCTGTCCTGATCAGTCCTTTTGTCACCTGCACACATTACCAAAGATTTTATAATTGTCATCTACATCTTTAATAAAATGACCCCACAGCTCCATGTTTCTGATTTCTAGTCCCAGCAGGAACAGCATCTCTCCTTCACCTCAAAGTGCTGATGTTGGTAGGGAGCTCTGTCATGAAGCCAGAGACAGCTGATGCGGCCTGTTAACCCTCATTTACCTTGCTAGTTTAGAGCATTTAATGATTTCCTTGGTGGTACCGTTTCCACACTGATTTGTATTCAGTCTGCCTATAGCGTGGTGCTGCCATGGTGCCTGCTTAAAACTGCTCAGACATGGCCTGGTCCAGCGTGGATGTTTTCACCAGCCCCAATCTCTCACAGCAAAGACCAAGAGTTTGTCCAGCAAGACCTACTTGCCATGCCAAAAGCCATTAATTACATTGTTTAGCCAACACTTAGCTGTAGAAACTCAATTATCCTTCCCACCATTTGATCCGGGTTTGTGGCTTCCTTTCTCAAACCATCATGGCAATTTTGTAATCCTCCAGTCCCTTGGGATTTTCCAAATTTGCAAGACTTGCCAAATCTCACCATTCGCGACACAGACAGCTTCCCAGCTAATTCCCCTGTCAGTCCTGGGTTTAGGCTTTCCAGAGTGTCAACTTGAAAATATTCGATGTCATTGAGCTTGCATCGGTGCAAAACGACAGATTTTCCAAGGACATCCAGCAGAGCTGGAGCAGTACTTGGATGAACTCACACCAGGTTCACAAAGAAATCTTCCCCAAAAGATGCATACAACCTTCAGTCACTGTGGACTCTACAGTCTGGTTTCTTGATTACGTATTATTTAAATTAGCATAACATGATTAATAATTTTTTGTGTTCTAAAGGGATATTCCGTTCTGAAGGGACTAGAAAGGTGCCATGCTCACTGGGAAGGTGATCCTAGCCAGCAGTCTGAGAGTCTGTTGCTTTGAAGGAGCTGCAAGCTACTGGCCAAATTTTTGGGGAGGAAAAATTTGGTCAGAAAAATTGAATGGAGATGGGGACTTCCTGGAGAAACTCTTTTTCAAAATCTCAGAATGGTCACAACATTGGGAGGAAAGCAACACCTGGAATCCCATCCTGTTTCATTGGAAAAGCAGGGGAAAAAAATAATAAATTCATGATCTCAAATTGATGTGTACATGTCAAAGAGCAGTAAGGGCAAACAAAAAGTGAGACATATAAGTAATAACATTTTATATTGATCCAAGTTCAATGAGTCCAAGATGACCCTGAATTTAAACCATCCCAGAAATGCAAAGGGTGGTTTAAGAAAAGATGAACCAAATTGACTCAATAACCTGAGCTGTTTCCTCATTCCAACAGTTTATTATGATTCCAAAAAGAAAAATCTTTTGCTTGAAATTTTCTACAATAATTTGAAAAGCAAAGCAAGCGTTGTGTTGGGGAAAATGGCAAAAAGGAAAGAAGGGAGGAAACGCAACAGGAGGACTGAACATGAGAACTTTCCCTACTAAATTAAATACCTCAAACAATTGGTTTCAAAGTTCAGCCAAGGGAGAAAAGTCTTCTTTTTCTCTTTTTTTGTGCAAGAGAAAACTGATGAAAATTTTCATCCAGCTCTGACCTGCTTAGTGTCACCCCTGCATGCCAGGCATCGGACACCAGGACATACAGATGTGATTTATATTCTCCCACATCCAGCTGCATCTGTGAGCATCTGGAAGGATCCCTCCGCTCTCTTGGCACGCACAGACACAGGCCACTGAGCCACAAGCAACCATGCCCCCGCTCTTTCATGTCCCTGCAGCTCGCTCCCACAAGGCAGCTCACCCCCTGCCCCTTCCCTACAGACCCAAAGATTAACTCAGCCCCGGCTGCCTGGCCGGGAGCCTGCGAGCACTAATGACCCATCCGCAGCAGCTTGTTATGTCCTGGGGAACGGTGTTTCTTTCCGATAGGTGGATCAAAGAGGACTCTGGAGTCGTGAATCCCTATGGGAGGACAAGAGGTCGGCCAGGATTAAGCCGTGCAGTAATTTGTGAAGGGTAGGAATAGAAGAAACAAGCTATTAGGGAAAGTGTTCGTGGCTGGCAGCGTTAAAGAGCAACAGTAGGAAATGTTTAAAATAAGCTAGGAACAAAGGAAATTCAAACCCATATGAGTTTATTAATAGACATGAGGAATTTATTAACAGCAGTAACAAATAAGGTGCTTGATAACTTTCTAAATTCTGCTTTTGCAGAGAAACTGGATCATTTTTCTTGTAATACATAAGGCTGATGAGGGACTTGCAAGACTGCTATTAGCCAAGAAATTTAAACAACATACACTCAAAATAAACTTACTTTTTACACCTAGGCCTGGATAACCCAAACAGAAGCATCCTTAAAGAGTTGGCAGAGATATATAGCAGGCTTTTGAAATACCAGAGAACTGCTGAGACAGGAAGGGTGCTGGTATTGAGCTATCATGAAAGTATGAAATCAGGTAATTATGAGCAGGCTAGCTTGCTATCAGAATAACAGAACGATGATATATAAGTACTGAAGTTTGGTGGGTGCTAAGCAGCAAAGACGGGGTGGATAGGATGGGCAATTGTGCTCAGGAAAGTGGCAACTGTGGGAAGAAGTTAGGGGTGAGCAAAGCAGACCTGAACTGCAGGAGTGACTCTTTAAGAAAGGGGGTTTTGCTTAAACTTGGGTGCATATACTGGAGAGGAGTGGGTATGATGAACAGCGGGGGTGTGAGCCTGAACATGGCATGGTGACACAGACCTTGGCTCTTTGCACCCAGGCTTAGAGTCCAAAGTTTTTGAAGGATGTGGAAAAAATAGAACTAGTAAGGAAAAGAGCAATCAAAAATGGGAGAAAGAGAAATGTGCTATAATGAGAAAATTTGTTCTTTTGCCTCACAAGGAGATTGAAAGAGGAGGGGGACTGCATGGGTTTGCAGTGTTCAGCCTTCTTGCAGAGGATCACTCTGCAATCTGGCAGGGAAAGGCAGAGCTGCCTGCAAACATTTGGGACATGATGCCAGACAAATCACCACTACCAAAAGAGCTTACTTGTATTCACAAAGGTGATTTTCCAGTCCATGAAGTCTTCAGAATAAAAATGGACCCTTTTGGGAGGACATACCCCAGGTAAATTCAACAGCTGGTCTCAATATGAGACTGCTTTGGGAAAGTGAACGCACGGGAGGACCTGCAAGGCGATCTGCTGCTCATCAGGGCTTTAAACTCTGTAAATAACCTTTCCTCCTGACTTTTCAAGGCATGGGGAAGAGATTCCAACCTCCCCTCTCCAAGGGAGATGTCAGGTCAAAAAGCATATTGATGAGAGCCCCAGGGTTACTATGTGCATATGTTCCTTTAGATCATCCTCCTCTGCATCCATCCCTGTGCCCTATTATTCACCTTTTTATTAAATATCAGATTCAGGATAAGAAGGTCATGGACCATGGGATGCTAGGCTTTTCTTCTAGCAGAATATGGTCCATATTTATATCATCCGCACCAGATTCAGGATCAATTCCTGGCAGAAAACAAAGTCAATGATATAATGGGAACGTTGCAAATAGCAGGAACCAGCCTAGGAGGAAGTTTGGTCCCAGATTGCTGAGAGGCACTAACCAGGGAGGAGGAGGGAGGGGAGAAATACAGACAGCAGGAGGTTTTCTTCCCAGTCACATTGCCTTACATTCACCTACGTCCTCCCCTTCACAAGGTCCTGCTCTGGTGTGTCCGACACCACATGCATCAGGGTATCGGTGCCCTTTTGTAGTCGTTACCTCCCAGTCATTTATCGTGCTGGCACTCTCCAAGAGCTGACCCAAACCAGACTGCAAATGTGCTTGAGATTTTTTGGCAACACTTCATAATAAATGGCAAGCCATTTCTGTGGCTCATTTCCATTGTAATATTAATCAAACTGAATTCCTGTGGTGCTCATATGGATGTCATATGTAAATCCTTCTGAACTCGGCTGCTGGTAACTCCAAATTAAAGTAAATGGGGAAATTTCTCTCCTGTCTCCATCTTCAGCTCTTAGCTCTTGCACATTTATTCCATTCATGAAATCCTGATTGTTGTGGAAATGAGGAAATACCAGAGTTGATGAAACCCATGAGGACTGTTGATGATACTTCAGATTTTGCAGGGAAGGTGCTTGGATGCTGTGTTGATAGGCAGCACCATGAAGCTCTGATATGGCAGCGAATATGCCTCTGTGTCCTACCATCATAACCAAGTACTCCACATATTAAAACAAAAGCCCTCATCAGCATTTCCAAGTGCCCATCCCCTCAGTGCGAATATTTTAGGAACAAGAGGTTTTCCAGGCCAGTGCTCATCTTCAGCAGTGGTCATTGTCACCGTTCAGAAAAGGACACGAGAAGCCTACAAACAGCAGTTCTGGAACAGCTCTCTCTCAAAGAGTTTTCTCCCCAGACCTCAGAAATTCCACCCCATTTGATTAAATATATGTCTTTATTTACCATTTTTTGTGGGGACAAACAGGCAAATGCAGGTTGTATTTTGCTCTGAGAGTACTGATCATCCCTTTTGTTTCCTGAGAAGGGGGTCGAAGAGCTGTGGGCTAGTTGCTGGACCCCAGAAGTTAGCTACTGGTCAGGCGGAAGCTCACTTGGCCTTGGGCAGGATCTTATGCCTTGCACAGGCTGGACCGAGTCCAGCATCTGAACCAGGACAGTGTTAGCACCTACCTTGTGTTGTCTCTTGCCTTCAGTAGATGGTGGCCAGCCATCCATTTCTGTTCCTTGGGAATCCTCCTGCAGCCATCAGCCCCACACAGCAGAGGGCATTACCTTCCCTTAGGAAAAGGGAAGAGCACAGGAATGGGCTGAGGTGGTTTCAGACCTTCCTGCAAGGTTTCCCCATGGGCAGTGGTAGGAAGGCCCCCCCTCTCCTTGCACCACCAGAGCCCTTGCTTGCCGTGTGCCTCTGCTCAGCATCAGCACTGGTTCCCGGCTGGGACCAGCAGGTACCACAGATTCAACAGCAGGCCGTAAGTGGATGAAACGTGACTTTACCTTCCCTCCATTGCATATAACAAAGCCACAAGCAGGAAATCCTGCATTTGGCAGAGCTTTCTCAGACACAACCTTTCCAAACTCAGCCCAGCCCTGTCTGCACTGGGGATGCTTCCTTCTGATCTTTTGCTTCAGTTTTGACCTAAACGCACAAGTTTCCATGTAATCCCCCAGAACAAGACAACATTCAGGGAGAGACTCAGATGTTGGCCCTGTCACTACATGCACTTTGGAAAGTGTTCAGGTACTTTCTCCCAGAGAAGGCTTGTCACAGATGTCTGTGACTCTCTCCAAAGTGATGTCTCAGTGAAATATTTGGGTCATGAGAAGTCACTGTTACCCAGAAGGGGTCCTTTAGATCCACCAACCATTCACATGAGCAGCTTTGAAGATAAGAACTGGATCTCCAGAACCCAAAATATTATTTCCCCCCCCCCCGCCCTGCCCCCAGGCAATCCAGCAAGCAGAGAGAGGACAGGATCTCATGCTCAGTATCCAGCTGCAGCATGACCTGGTTGCTGTTTAAGATGAATGGCTTTCTTCTTTAGTTGCAATACCTTGCAGTGGAAGTAGAGTCTTCAGCATGGCCAGAATATTTCAGTAGAGCAACTGGGAAATGGCATCCTCAGCTGGGAACCTGGATCTGGGAACACTGTGTCCTGCTGGCTTCTGATGGCACCAGAGAGGTGCAGGGTTTGTACCTTCTGGCAAGGATGGGAGGCGGCCACACTGCACAAAGGGTGGAGGCCTGGGGGTGAGCGGATGGTGGTTTCTGCTGCAGGTAGATGTGTTGGTGAGACATCTCTGTGTGTGTTGGTGCAAGGGGCTCAAAGGGAAAGAGGGACGACACTGATGGGAAGTTGTGGGGGCAAAGGTGGCCCTTGCAGTAGCCATGGGTCACATAGGGGGTTCTCTAGCTAAGGGATGCTAAGGGGATGTTTTGAGGGTACTGTGTGTGGCTCTACAGGACAGAAGAGGTCTGTCTCTGTTCAGGAGAGGTGACCAAGGTTCATGGGTGCTCATGGGGTTGGTTTGCACAGGGGTGTCTCTGGAATGCAAGCTGAGGATGGTGCCATGAAGGTCATGAGATATAATGGTGGGAGTCAAAGGCATCTTACTCTTTCTGGGGGGATTTGGGAACACTGGGGTACACCTGTGGTATCTCTAGCTGGAAGGCAGATGCAGGGCTGCATGCAAGGTGAGATCCTGCTTGGGGTGGGAGAAGAGGGAATATCTGGGGGTTGATCTGGATGGGCTGGAGAGTTAGGCAGAGAGGAACCAAATAGTGTTCAACAAAGGCAAGTGTAGGGTCCTGCAGCCAGGGAGGAATAACCCCAGCACCAGTACAGGTTAGGGGTTGATCTGCTGGGAAGCAGCTCTGCAGAGAAGGACCTGGGAGTTCTGGTGGACAACAAGCTCTCCATGACCAGCAGTGTGCCCTCATGGCCAAGAAGGACAGTGGTGTCCTGGGGTGCATTGGGAAGAGCGTGGCCAGCAGGTCGAGGGAGGTTCTCCTCCCCCTCTGCTCTGCCCTGGTGAGGCCACATCTGGAGTTCTGTGTCCAGTTCCGGGCTCCCCAGTTCAAGACAGACAGGGAACTACTGGAGAGAGCCCAGCCAAGGGCTGCGAGGATGATGAGGGGACTGGGGCATCTCTCGTACGAGGAAAGGCTGAGAGAGCTGGGGCTGGTTAGCCTGGAGAAGAGAAGACTGAGAGGGGATCTGATCAATGCTTATCAATATCTAAAGAGTGGGTGTCTAGAGGAAGGGGCCAGACTCTTCTCAGTGGTGCCCAGTGACAGGAAAGGGGCAACGGGCACAAACTGGAACACGGGAAGCTCCATCTCAACATGAGGAAAAACTTCTTCCCTCTGAGGGTGGCCAAGCACTGGGACAGGCTGCCCAGAGAGATTGTGGAGTCTCCTTCTCTGGAGAGATTCCAAACCCGCCTGGACGTGACCCTGAGCAACCTGCTCTGGGTGATCCTGCTATGGCAGGGGGGTTGGACTAGATGATCTCCAGAGGTCCCTTCCAACCCTCACCAGTCTGTGGTTCTGCCATTGTGTCTGTCCCCATGGCAGTGCTGCATGGGCGTCCACCCCATCCCGGGTGTCTCCCGTGGGGCCTGGAGCAATCACAGTCCCCAGTGAACACCCAGACATGGATGGGCGTCACTCCCCGCTACCCACAGGGTCCCGGGTGGGCATACCGGGGTCGGTCCTTAGCTGTGGGGATGATGGTGGGGGTCTGCCCCGTGCTCAGTCTGAGGACCGGGCCGCCCGCAGCGTTCGGCGACGTTCGCGGGGAGTTCGTGAGGGCCGGGCCGAGACGAGACGAGACGAGACGAGCTCGTCTCGTCTCGGCCCGGCCCTCACGAACTCCCCGCGTAGCGCCGCCGTCCCGGGCGGCAGGGGGCGGCGCGGGGCCGGGCCGGGCCGGGCCGGGTCTGTCCGCGCTCCCTCCCCCGCTCCCCGCCTTCACTGCGCATCGGAAACATGGCGGCGGCGAGGGACTGAGCAGTCCCAGCGCTCGGCGGCCGTGCAGGTGAGAGGGACAGCAGGGGTGGTCCGGTTCGTTACGGCCCGGTCCGGTACAGTGAGACGCTGCCGGAGGTCGGGAAGGGGGGGGGGTCGGATGACTAGGCCTCGCGGTGGTAGGGCGGCAGGCCCGGCCCGGCCCGGCGCGGATCCAGCCTGTCAGCGCGGCCCGGCCGCCGCCTCACCCGCGGGGCCGGGTCGTGGTGGCTGCGGGCCAGAGGTGGGGTGTCACCGCCGACACCTGTTGGTGGCCGTCAGGGTCCGGCCCGGATCCCCCCGGGGCCTCTCCGGCGGCGCCGCGACTCCCGCCGGCAAGGGGGCAGAGGCCCGGGGGAGGGGGGGGTGTCAGCGCCGGCCTCCCACGCCTGCCCGTGGGCCGTCTGCCTCTTCCCGGCCGGGTTGCATCTGCCGGTAAAGCTCCTTCGAGGGGCTTTGTTGTTCTTCCAGGTGTCCCCGGGCAGGGCTCGACCGGGACGGCCCTGCCAGCGAGGGGGGACGGGGGGAGCGGGCACGGCAGCTCGTCCAGCAGCACCGGGCCGCGGTTATCGTGTTCACCAAAGGCCTCAGAGCGGTTTTGGCGGACCTCAGGTTGCTGCCCTCCTCCCCGGCGCTGTTTATTATTTGCCGGACGTTCCTTGCACGAAAAGGGAAGCGAGACCGAGCTGCCGGAGGATTTGCAGGAGGTGGCCCCTGCCTGTGGGTTGTGCCCGGGGAAGGTTTGTGCCCTTCCCTCCCCAGGAGCTCTTTAGGACGTCAGGGAAACCTCTCCCCATAACCACGGTGTGTTTTGGAGATGGGCAACGATGCTCTGAGCAGGTCCCTGCCGCTGGAGGCGTCAGGGGTGATCCCGGGACCAGACGGAGAAATCCCATAGCACTGTCCCTGGGGAAACGTCTGTGCCTCCTTCGCAGCCCCCCTGAGTCAGGCGCTTGACTAGAGCTGGGACTGAGACAAGATTTGAGGTTTTCGTGCACACTAAGATGTTTAAAAATAAATACATTGTCAGGCTGGCTCCAGCCGCGCATCGTTCAGGTTTAATCTGAAGGTTCTGTGAAGCTCTTGTGTAAAATCGTGGCAGCAGTTTGGAGTCTGGACAGCTAAAGCTACAGATAGCGAATCTGAACAGGCGGCCTAAGTTTCAGATGCACTGAGCAACTTTGCTCCCTTCAGCCTCAGATGTTTTAGGTTCAGCAGCTGAATACTAAAGTAATTATTTCCATGGGTAAAGTCAGGATGTGGAGACCCAGCTCTGGGGTACCCAGCTTTGATTTTTGGCTCTGTTTCTGTTTACTGTTGTTGTTTATAGTAAACACCGTGCACTGAGTGGCTGAGAACAGCCATGTGGTAGCTCCTCTTCGGCAGCCAGTAATATTGGGGAAAAACATTCTCCTACCTCGGCTCAATTGCTGGAGTGGCGGCATGCGGCGGGTTGTACCGAGGATGCTGGCAGAGGAACGGCCGCCTCTCCTCCTCCTCTCTGCCTTCCCCTTCTCCTACCCTCACACTTCGGCCGGCCAGGCTGTGGTGTCCCCACGCTCTCGCTGGAAGTATTTGGAGTATGGGATGGTGGTTTCATACCTCCCTCGCATTTTGTAGCAAACACTGGCTTGTGGCTTGATGCTAACGTGGGGAGTAAAACTCGACTTGTGGGGGACTCAGCTGTGGGCTGCAGCCTTGCAGGGCCTGTGCTCTGCGGTTGGGTAGTTCAGGATCTGCCCAGTAGATGGTATGAAAATGCAGACAGACATAGGGGAGTCCTTTACAACGGGCAAGAGGGAAATACAGGTATTTCTGTGCTAGTTAAAGTATTTATTTTATTGAAGGTTAAAGTGCTTTTTATCTGAGAGAGGTACACTGACCCTCGATCCTCCTGTTTCGGTATTTAGATCTTAGGAAATGATAAATCTGCATTTTGGTAATCTGCTTTTTAGTCAAGTATTTGGCATTAACTAAATCGGCTAATTGAAAGAAAGGAAATGCAGAGTTTAGAACAGGAGTGCAAGTGGCATCCCCTGCAAGTTGTGAGCATGTGCCCCCTGGTTTTCCTGCGTCTAAAATTTTGATAACGTTTAACTCTTGAGTCACTTCTCTGGAAACTGGATGAATTTTGCAGCACAGTTTGGGGTCTTTAAATGGAAGGTGGTGTTAGCGTATAAAACGATGATGTTATTCATCAAGCAGCTGTGTTTCAGACCACGATGCGAGTGGTCTGGGGCTTGTGTCCTTGCGGTATATCTAATTTAAAAGAATCTCTGAAACTTTGTTTCATAGCCTCAGACACAGTGTGTCTAGAGAGGACCTCCAGAGATGTCCTCCTTGTTTCCCAACCCCAAGGTAAGGTCAGGTATACATCTAAACCCTTCCTGAGCAATGTTTCTTCTTTTAAGGCTCTTCCTGCTGGCAATTTCACATCCTGTACAGATGATGTACGCCGACACTCAGACATCCTCACCATTAGAGAGATTTTCCTGGTGTTTAATCTAAATCTTTGTCTTGCATTTTAAGCGTGTTCCTTCTTCTCTGATCTTCAGGGCGTGTGGAAAACGCTCTACTCCCTAGATATCTGCAGCTAAATTTGTAGTGTTTGAAGACTGTTTTCCCTTCCTAAGCTGAACAAGCTCTGTTTCTCAGCTCTTTTTGCAGGGGCTTGTTGTCTGCACAGCTGATCTCTGCCCTTCTCAGGACTCTGCTGTTGGTCCACGCTTTCCTTGAAGCACCACGGTCAGGCTGGGCTTGTAGGACTGTGTTAGTTGAGCTTCTGTGGAGGAGTAGTAATAAGTGGGCCCAAATGACCCCATTTTGGGTATGTCTAAGTACTGTTGTGTGAAAAAGAATGCAGATCAGACGTATGTGGCAAAGGACTTGGCGTGCTTGGTGAACTTCTATTTGCAAAAGCTGGAGTAGTGTGCTAGCAGCATGGGCTCGAGGCTGGCTTAAGTTAAAGGTTGGCATGTTTGGGTCTCTTGGTAACTCTGAGCCCTTTCTTCGCCCCAGCGGTACACCCTGGTGTAGCATGTGCACTCCAAGCTGCGCGAGATGAGCAATGTTTCATCCCACTTTGTTTGCAGGATGACAGGATCTAGTCCTAAAGGCAAATGCTTTTTTATGTATACCTATATTTTTAAAGAACTCCTTTTTTACTAAGCTTAAATATCTAACAGTAGAGGCTTTCATAAAATGCTTGCTCAATGTTTAAAGTGATAATGCAAGTCTGAAAATAGCGGGAAGCCTGTGAGATGTTCCATCTGTGTCACCAGGTCTTGCTGGGCTTGGCCTTGAAGCAAACAACTCATCCATGTCTAGTGGCCTGAGTTGGTGGTGCCAAACCAGTATCTGGCAAGGGCACCTGTGCACTGGAGATCACCACCGCCTCTTGTTTGTGAAGCTGTGCTCTTTGCTGATTGTCCTGCATAGCAGTCTCTGTTAATGGGAAATTTCAGAGGTAGCTTCAATCGTAAGCTCTCATCAAGCAGGAGAGTTCAGTACAGGGGCATCACTGCAGCCTGTCTGGTGCTGAAAACTTTAATTCCCTGAGATCTCCATTTGCATTAAATTTCCTTAAAAGAACAGTATAATGCTGAGCTCTTTTACAATCGTTTCTGACAGACAACCTCTAGCAGATTTAGGTGCCACAATATACAGTATTGCAGTCTGCAGGGTTTGCTCAGACACTTACCAAATGTTTCTGCACCTGTAGCAGGCATTTAAGCAGAGTTTCTGTCTGTGCCACCGCTCTTTCTGTGCATAGTCTCACAGTTTTATGCAGACTCATCCTGAGCAGAAGTTCAAGTATTTGTCTGTGAACTGAAGAAAAAGATGAATGTCCGTTTTGCTGCCTCCACTGTTTGTATGGCAGCCTCGTCCAAAGGCCAGATGGATGGGCTGATGTCGTAAGCTGCTGTAGAAGAGTCTACCAGCACTTGTCTTCCTGAGATCTGACTTTATCAGCAGCAGTAAGTCACCCTTGCAGCTCCACTGTCTGGTTGGTAGCTGGTCATTGGAGATAAGGAAGCGAGAGCAGATATGAGTCAATATGGCCATTACCAACAGAAGGGAGCTGACGTGAGAGTTCAGCGCAGGACTGTTGTTTTTTTTTTCCCTGGGACAAATACATGCGCCCCTCTCCATTTCTTGCTCAGAAGGTTTTTTGTATGTGTTGCAAATCAAATGGTATTAGCCTCAGTCAGAAGCCTACCTCTTTTTGGAGGTACATCATCCCAGCCAATGTGCTCCGAGTTACCCAACTTCTGTTAGCTCTTATGTTTTCCAGACTGACACAGCGTGAACCGTCCAGAAACCTCCCTGTGGCTCTGTTTTGTTTTTAACAGCGGAAACCATAGGAGTAGATGCCAGTGGAAATTTGTGAAGCTCCATCTTTGCCCGTTCAGAAATACACGATTCCTCCCCTCCCTGGCCCTTCCAGCATTGCTCTGGACACTACGTCAGGTCCCTTCTCCTGGATATCGTGGTGAGGGAACAAGTTTGGTTCACACATTGCTGGAGGTACATCTGCTGTGGTTTGTTTGGGCTTGTGGGTGGTAGGCGCACCCTTCTGAGCTCCCCCAGGACTGCTGATGTTTTGGCTCCGGGGAAAGGTCCTGCTTAGAAAAGTGGTTGCTTTCCAGCAAGGAATTTGTGTCTGGAGGGGAGCTGCCGGACGCTTGTGCTGTTTCTTTTAGTTTAGCATTGGCAGAGCCCTGTGCAGTGTGAACAACCCAGTGCTACTTCGGCCCGCAGCCGATTGGCACCGAGTGAGCCATGGTCTCTTTGCATGCCGTTTGCAGTTGCCTTGCCCGCTGCCCACCTGGAAGAGGCAGTGCCACAATGCCTGCTGCGAGCCAGAGCCTGGCACCGGCTTTTGTCCGCCCTGACCTCCCCTTCAGCAACGGCTGCACCTTATCCCCAGCTCCTTGGCCTCTCTTTCCCTTCCCTGTTTTGTAAAAGCCCCTGCCGCCTCCCACCACGCTGAGCCCTCTCTGCCTGCGTTTGAAGCTGTGGGACGCACGTCCAGCTGCGCCTCCAGCAAAGGGAGGGGTGGCTTGTGTTCCCCCTCAGCTACCTCCTGGCTGTTGGCGGTCGAGAGCCTCCCTGGGCCGCCTGCCAGAGGCTGCCTGCCCTCCCCATGTCCCCTGCAGCCCGCGGGGGAGGCTGGCAGCCAGCGAGCAGAGCCCTTAGGAAGCCAGGCTGGGCTGCACACACGTCGTGGGGGGACGGGGATAAGCAGCACTTCTCCAAGGCAAGAACCTGGGCTTGACTCTGACTGCTGGCAGCATGAAACGCCGTCCACACCGTGCTGCTTTATGTCCCTGAAACTGGCTGGTCTGCAGAGGTGACCGTGTTAGGGTGAGGTTGGCTCTCTAGGCTCGCGCTGAATGTGCTGGGTGGGCTCTGTGGTGTGTTCGGGCATCTCCTGGCAGGTGCTCCCCTCCCTGCTGTTGCTGCTGCAAAGGGGCCCTCGCCTCCCCACTCCCCTCTTTTGCTGGAGCATGGCCTTTCCTGCCCAAGTGGTGTGTTTAAGGTAGGAGAAATTTCTGCTGTATGCACACGGAGCGTTAAATGAAGGCGCAGTGAGCAGGCAGAAGAGCTGATAAAGTCTGATGTGGACTGAGGAGGAAGTTGCACCAATTCCACTTTCTAAAAATAAGTCAAGCAGCCCGGAGGCTGACGCTCTCTATACGCTGAGTTTGTTTGCTTTCTTTTTTTTTGTCTTGTTCCAGCAAATTTAAAAAAAAAGATGCTACAGTCCATCAAAATACTGCAGTGGTTGTGTGATCAGATATAAGCTTATGAAGAAAGGTCTTGGTTGTTTCAGTGTTTCTAGAAGTGACCTTGAAGAATTACCTACACATAGTGTTTCCTAGAGGTTTGTCTCAGCTGTACTTAAAGATTTCCAATGATGATGATTCAGACTTTCCTCGGCAATCCACTCCAGTGCCTGACTATTTGGATGATTAAGGAGCTTTGCTTGATTTCAGGCTGGTATTACTGTACTTTAACCTCGTCATTTTGACATTTCACCTTCTCTCTGGCAGGCTACCAAAGAGAAGAAAAATTCTGTAAATGTAGAAGCAATCATTTGTGTAGTTTCATCTTCCCTTCTACCTTTCCCTTCTGTGTTCTGAGAGCATCTGCAGGCTCTCGTGCACTTTGTGTATTTAATACACGTGTGTGGCAGCTGGGAAGCCCTACTCCCGACTCCTCACGTTGTAGTGGTCATAACTAACAGTCCTTGATCTATGCTGATGTCGGTGAAAATGTGGCGCTTGAGGTGATGTGTTTTATTAAAATTGTATATCACGAATTTCCCAGTTGTCTCATACTTCTATAGCAAAATGCACATCTCACAGAGTTTTTGGTTAGTAATACATTTTATAAAAATCAACAGGATGACATTAAAAGTTATGTTACTTCAAAACGTGGTATAGAGATGCTGCTGATGAAACTGTTGCTGAGTAAGAAGGAGCAGAATATTGTTCTCTGTCATGGAGTGGGGTTTTGTCTCCTTGGCCTGTGGTTGAACATTTTATGAATTGTGCATTTTCATGATCTGCAGATAATTTCCATTCCCTTTGCATGCTACGATGGCTCTTCCTGATAACTTCCAGGCATTATCATAACATTTCTTCATTTTGGTCATTGATAAAATCATTACGATGCATTTCAGGGAGAGATTTACAGTTGAAATAGGCTGTGAATTTTTTTTTTTCTCTTCAGAAAAGGGGAAAAAGGGATGACAAGACAAGACAAGAGTTACTGCCTTGCAAAGCCCGAGTGGGCTGGGGTGGACTCTTAGCTGTGAAGCAGTACCGATATTGAAGCCTTCTGTGTTGAATGAAGATTTCTGTAACACAGTTATCCTGCTTCCTTCCTGTGTTTTCTAGCCACTGGTGTCTGCTAATTGTTATCTCTGGAGCTCATATGTTTTCCTGGATTGCATTTTTGTACTGGCAGCGTGTAACTGTTCCTGCAGCTCTGCGAGGAGAGACAGCAGCAACAAATGTGAACGATGCCTTTAATGGTGCCCCTGTCTGCCCATCTCCTGGAAATCATTGCCACTGTAGTTTTTAGTGTCATTATGTATTAAACCTCATAATTTTATTTCCATTTTGCTTCTGCAGAAGTCCTTGGTGAAACTTTTCACTATCGCATGTACCTAGAGCATGTTCGTGTTGTCAGGCAGTTGTTTGAATGCTTCTGGTGGCTGCATGTCGCTACAGTCTGACGAGAAATGCCCCTGTGTGTGCATACGGTAGCTCTCCAGACCCGCAAGACTTGTGAAAGGTACCTGGCAGGTGGAAAGCGATACTCCCTGCTTCTTGCTGGTAGCAAGCCCAGGGCGAGGCAGCCCTGAACTGAGAGCCTCGTAGCTGCATGATGCCGCGTTTGGGCTGCACAGCGTGTTCTCATTGCAATTGCACAGTTCCAGCTCGGAGTTTCTGGTGTCTGGTGAGCTTGCGCCTGCCTGCAAAAAGGCTGTGGAGGCATCCTCATCATCAGCTCATGTCCTGAGCTGTTAGTCAGACTCTTAAAGAAAGTAACTCTTGAAGTAGTGCAGCATCATTAAAAATGTTTTCGGGTAGGGGTCTCCATTAGAGTATCAGCTGCGGATGGAAGACTGAAAACTCTGCTAAAGTAGTGGTGTGCTATCAGCCTCCAAATCTTAGGATTGTTGTTAATTTACATCTGTGTAGTAGTTCTTACTAGTTCAGTAACAGTGTAATATATGGTCCCCACATTGTTCTGGAGGTGATAGAAGCTTACATCTTTCAGGTTTTGGTGCTATTGGTATTTCTATCCTTGAGTGCAGATTACTCAGTAAAATGCTTTTTTTTTTTTTCTGTTGCACAATATCTGCTGTACCTCGTGTTATGTACAGTTGACATGACATCAGCCAGAAGATACTGGTGACTGGTTGGTATCAGCTCTAACCAGCTAGGCCACCACCTCGCCTGGAGCCGTTGGCTCTTGCCACAAGGGAAGTAAATAAACCCTGGCAGATGGCTGATCCTCCTGGCTTGTCACGGCTCCAGAGGTGAGGTCCATGTTGTCATTTCCGCAGTCCCAAAGTGGAGGTTTTTAGGTGGCTGTACAATGCCACATGTCCCCCAGCATGGCAGGAGGTAGCAGCTTGTTTGATGGTGAATTGCCTGTGTCCCAGACAGGGCAGGAGGAGCTGATTCCACCTGGGCATTATCCAGGGCTCTGCGCTGTAAATCTGGGCCGTCCCGCGGTTGTTCCAGCATTGCAGCGAGGCTGAGGGATGGCTTTGCTATCTTGGCGCATCTTCCATCACCGTAAGCTTTGCTCTCGTCTTGTGCGTTGCTGGCACGATTTCTAGTTGTATATTTAGCATTATCCACTGAGCCTGACCAGAGGACTCAGTCTGTTCTGGGTCTGTTCAGTTATTTCATATTGTTGTCAGCTGGAAAATCTGTAAATGCCCTGTGATATTTTATGGCTTTATAAGCTGTACAAAATGTCCAGCAGGTAGTTTAATGTCTAGCAGATACAGTCTGTAAGAGTGTGTTTTTTTCATTAGCTCTTTGGCAGACACTAAACATACTTTCATAGCTGCAGGATGGACTTTTGGTTGCTTGTGGTCATGGTTGTTTGTATTTTTTTTTTAATATTGGCATCTACCGTATGTACATGTTGTTGCCAGAATAAGAGATTTCCTAGTGCCGTGTACAGACAACAGTGGAGGGCCTCACAATGTATTTTTTAGTTTTCCAAACTCTTGGCCCTTCAGGACTGTAAAGCAGCCTAACAATTTTTTCTTTACATAATTAAAAGCAATCTGTTCAGGGTTTCTTGCAGGAACTGGCTAGTGATTTTTCCTCTCTGGGAGTAATTCTCTTGAGATAACATTTCTGTGTACTGCTAGATTGCTCTTTCTTTTCTTATTAAAATTTACGGAAGTTTTGATGGGCACTTGTTAGAATTTCTTTGTATCCAGACTTTGCAGTCTGTAGAGGATATTTCACCCATTTCAGTAGATTTACAGTTTTGACTCATGGGATTTTAGCTCCTTAAGTCACAGACAAGACCAGAGTTATACACAGGATAAAAATAGAAAGCAGTAATTAATACCCATCCTCAGTGAGCCTGGCTCTTCAAGTCTCTCTTGACATGTTGCAGTGCTGCAATTTCCTTTTCTTTTCCTAAGAAATAGATGAATTAATATCTCTCTACATGAGCGAGAAAAAACAAAGATGCTTGCTTCCTGCCCTGGCACGCCATTCCCCGTGGGGCACAGTGAGTTTCTGTGAGCTCTTGTCTCCCGCGCAGCCCTGCTGCGTTGGCCAGCTGCTGCTGGGCTGGAGGAGGCCAGGAAGCAGAAGTAATGGCACAACCTCTCCCTTCACCCTCCCGGACATCAGGCTTTCCCCCTATCAGGGACTGGATTACCTCTGTCTCCATGTTCCAAGCAGCAGAGGCAGACTCCTCTTCAGCTCTAGCAGGGGTAAATCCAGGTTTGTGTGGCTGCGCTCCATACTGTGTGGGTTCAGATATTTTTTTTTCATTTCTTTTGTGGATGGGGCAGATCAGCAGGAACTTTTTCTCTTCTGTCCCCCATTTGCACAAGAACCACCAACTGTTGGGAGTGTTGGAGGGAAGAATTTGACTCTGAATCTGGCCATGCTGTTTGGCAGGGGAGACCCTGAGTTTTATCAGTCTGAGGATATAGATGCTAAAGGGATCATCTCACCTTGTCTTCTCTAAGAAACAGGTTCAGGAGGGCAGGCAGAGTTGTATGTGACAGGTTGGCTGTATGGATGTTGAGTCACAGACAGGGTTTTGTATACAGATCCATGAAGAATTCACCCTTGAGTGTGACTTGAGTTGCACCCCCCCTACTCCCCCCCCAGTGCTGCTTGCCAGTAAGGATGTGACTGTGTTACTGTTGGACCCCAGGAAGTTTAGAAATACTGAACTCCAAAGAAGGTCATTACTTTGTGCTGGATGAGGGAAGAGAGCACCTTACGCACTCTGAGTAACACGCCTGGCAATTGCTTTGATGTCATGTGAGGCTTAAGGATGAAAGTTTTCATCCTGTGTGTTTTCCCAAGAGTTATTACTAAGCATTCAATTTAATAGTTAGGATCGGTTATAGAAGGAAAGTAGAAAACAGGAAAATGCCATTCTAGGTGTATGTAACCATTGTTGTCCCCCATGTATCTAGTATTCTAGCTCATTAGAGAGTGGTGATTTTGTCCCTTCAGGGCTGGTTTGCTCTTGTCTGCACTCTGAGCTCTCATCTCCCTCTCTGCCGTTTCAGTGGAAACACCTTGCCCTGTGTGTCTGTCCCTGGGGAGCATCCTCCTCCCTTGTGCTGGAGTGCTTGCAAGATACAGGGTAATATAAGGGATGGGGTCATCTCCTTCCCCTCCCTTTCCAAGGCTTTCCTCATTTACATTTCTGTTGTGTCCCCTAATTACCATCCCTTTGGTTTTTTTATTCCCCCTCTAACTGCCTTTTCCTGCTTATGTTCTCCTGAAGATGTTATGCTGAAACTTTATCAAACTTACTGACTAGAAATAGTTAATGCAAAATCTTCTTTCAGGAATTCTCACATCCAGCTTGCAGCATCATTACACAATCTGTCGCGACATTTCCAATAGAGACACAGCTGGAAGTCAGACCTTTCTTTCTGGATTACCTCCTGTTTCCTCTTGCTAGGGACAAGGGTATATATTGTCTTCCTGGAGCTAAGGTACATTCATTTCATTTATTATTATTACAAATCATGTATATATTTATCTACCTGATATTGTCTTCCCATATGTCCCATCCCATAAAAAGCTTAGTTTTTAATAAGATATATTCCAGCAGAGAATAAGTATAAGGATGGTTAAACAGGTTTTTGTAGAATATATATACTGGGTGTTGAACAGAGACCTATGAAGGGTTTACACATTGGGGCGCATTTCTGGGGCAACATACGTTGTGTGTGTAACTGCTGTCTGGAAAAGCAGTCATGATTTACTGCGAGGGGGGTGCTGTATTAGCCTGTCATGTTGCTGGGAGAGAAGGTTGTGCCTCTGTTACAGCCTGGTGATGATATGGAAACCATGCACTCTTTACGAGTTTTTTTTTTTTACATACTCCTGTTTAAATTCTTATTTAAAGACTTTGAAGCATCCTATTGTGTGCTTTTGTATGGGGTGACTTTGTAACTGTCATGGGCAGAATCCCATTTCAAGGTCTTCTGTAAGCCATCTGCTTTCAGTAATAGCTTTTGGATTTGGCATGTGGCTCAGTGCAGATTAAAATAGCCACATTGCTGCAAAACTTTCTTTACCGCCTGCATTGGTTTGGCCTTCCCGTTGAGCCTCTGCAGCCTGGGTGTACTCTCACGGGGCAGGGTGCTCTGCATTGCACCCTGCTCTCAGTCTGTGCCCTCCAGCTCATCCCTGGGCAGTGGGGGATGCATGACCCAGCGTAGAGGTGTGTTGGGGTGCACCATATCTCTGCACCTCTCTGTGCTCCTGAGATTGCTTTGAAAGAAAACCCAGGTACGTGCAAAACTGGCACAGGGCCTGGCTCCCTGCCCTCAGGGTGTTGGGGTATGGTCAGAATGCACTGGGGTCAGGACTACAGAGCGCCACGTGTGTGATAAATTTTCTCCTCTACTTTGAGGTGACCCCTGTGGGTTGGGTGTTGGGTACACTGGCATGCCACTCTAGATAGCTTCCACTACTGTAGCCCAAGCCTCTTTTAAAGGTAGAAAACTTTGTGTGAGTCCTGCTGACGCCAAATAGTTGTAACCCAGATGGTTCAGTGGGAGAAACATCAGCATAGGGCACACAGATTCAATTCTGTGCCTTAACACGTTCTTCCTATACAGCACTTGGTAAGTCAACCAGTCCTTCAGTTTTCTACATGTAGAAGGTGTCTTGCCTGTTCAAAAAGTCAGTTGTCCATGCTGGTTTCTGTTACAGTGCATCTGGGAGAGCTCCACTGGAGGTACATGGTGGTACAGGTCAGAAATGTCTCTGTTTAACACCAGAGACCTGCTGCTTTTCCCAAAGCTCCTTCAGAACATTTACGGTGAGCCATGGTCTTGGTAGCCTCATCTACACTGAGATGTGGTATGTGGGCATTGTTCACCTGAGGAGAAACAATGGTGACAAAGTCAGTTCAGCAGCATGACCAGCAATGAGGGGATCTGCTGAAATAATTCCAGAGCATAATGAAGCTTCCTTAATCCCAGCTGTAATGACAGAGAATTGGTTTTGTATGCTTAGCTTAAGCCTATGCCACATCAGCCAGTCTTCATGGGGGCCATTCCCCGTCTCCTTGGCAATGAAAGGCAGCCCAGGTCTTCACTCCAAGCCTTGAGCGCAGCGCTGCCTCGAGGAGGAGCAGCACAGGATCCTCTGCTTGATATTTATCCCTGCCCATGGCAGGGGGTTGGAACTAGCAGGTCATTAGGGTCCTTATCAACCCAACTCAACCTAGTCTGTGATTCCCTGCATGGGGAGGCTTTAGGTTTTGCACTGCTTTCTATTTGTGTGTGGGATTTTTAAGAAGCAAAGCAACACTGGTCTTAAAAGCAGTTCTGATTTTTCCACAATGTGTGAATTTCTTACGGCAGTCAACCCCCATCTTTCTGAAGAGGACTGGAAGGCCCAGGGTGCTCACTCCCATCGCCACAGAAATGGCAGACATGGAGCAGGCCAGCTCCTCTGTAGAAAAGTCTGTACTGAGAAGATCGAACATGTTAAGGGGCTTCCTCTTAGCAGACTCAAGCCAGACTATCTCACCTGGCTTGCTTTTTTTTAAGCCCTTTCCTCTCTCTGTTTCTCTTGGCCTGGGTATCCTGTTCCTGGAGCGTGCCAAATGTAGTTTTTATTGCAGCCTCTTGAATCTTTGTGAAGAGCAAGGTCTGCTTGCAGTGATACACAGCAAGATGTTTCTATTTTAAGCCAAAGCCCATGCTGGGTTTTTTTTTTTTTTTTTTGAGAGAAGGAAACCTTTATTGGAATCCTGCAAGGTTTTATTTCATTTCCTCCACAGTTTTGAGAGGTGGTAACTCCTGCAGCCTCCCTTGTGGTGGTGAGTGATTCCTTCCAGTGGTCCCTGGTTTTCATCTTCATCCTGAGCTGTTGGCTTTCCCTTGAGCTTGACTCAGCAGTGTCTGATGATCCAGCTGTCGTTTGCTCAGAGGTTGACTCATCTCCTCTCCCCTCCAACCTGAAGGTGTTCAAAAGGAAGTCATGAAGTTGGTATTTTCATTGTAGAGACATGGTCTATCCAAGTTTTTTGCATGTTTTTGTCTCTCTTAAAATATGTTCTCCCCTGAGATTTGGCTCAGGGACTAAGGAAGCGTGTTGCTTGTGATCACATCTTTGAGGCACCTCAGTGTCTTAACATCTTTCAGAAGAATGTGTTTCTGAAGAGCCAGTTGTGAAGTCTGGAGTTTATCAGTCCACTTCTTACATGGTAGGAAGATAAAATTAGTTCCAGAGAGGGAGAGATGTTGGAAATGACACAAAATCCTTCTGGTAGAAAGAGGAGTAATGGTTTGCAGCCATCAGATACTTCAGATCACACAAGGGGATCAGTACTCCAGATGGAAATACCGACATTCATTGTTACAGTGTTTCTTTGAAAAAATTCCTAGTATGAATGTAAGGACCCTTGCGACCTAACGAGGGGAGATGCTTTCAGAGGTAGCTGTAGCTTCATCAGCCTTTGTTCAGAGCTGCCAAAATACGGCTTTGCACAGACGAAGGGAAATAAAACTCCAGTCTTGTCCGGGAGGAGGATAACGGGGAGGTGGAAGGAAATAAACCCATTGGTCAAGATAAATTCTGACTCACCTCTTCAAAATTTGCAGCTACTTGCTCTTGAGAGTTTCCTTCAGGTCCCATGTAAGCGTTTGTTTGGCATTTAGTTTGCTTGTCGGTTGTGCTGGCTCTGAGGAAGTTGGTGTTCACGGTGGTGCTGAGAGCTGTCTGATGGTCATTGTCTTCTACCCAGACGAGGGGTCAGTCGGCTGGATCACCAGAGCATGCTTTGAGGGGGAAAACCATGATTTCAGACCAGCGAAAGTTAGGGTGTCTGCAGGTCAGGCAGAAATCTGAGGAGCTAAGTCTGGTGTGAAAACCAAGAGAGGTAAGAAGTGTTTCAAATCGCGTGCTGGCAGTCTTCTAATTTCTCAGCTAGGCTGGAAGTGCCTTTCTCCACCATAGAAATTAAAAATGGCAATAAAAGATACTAAAGGAGCAGGCCGAGGTGGTTATATGCATCTGCTCGTCTGTGCCTGGTTTTCTGACCAGGTCAGGATGCAGCTGGGTGCTCCTGTGTAACCTGTGGTGCACGTATGGGCTTCCAGAATGGTGCTGAGGCAGGACCTGGCACAGCCAAGCCTCCAGCTGGGAACCTGGATGGCAGCACCGCTGTCACCCTTGATGGGCAGAAACTTACAATGCTGCCCTCACAATTCCTGAGGGAATTTCTAAGGAATAGCTCTTTATTATTGTGGTGTTTGATGGAAGGATACCCACGAAGAAAAACTTGGTTGAAGCAGAGGTTACATTGATGGGATTTGTACTAGCTGGACTGGCCGTGGTGCTCAAGACCCATGCTTTTGTGGGGGAAAAAATCAATGACTGCAGGCATTTTGCATTATGAGAAACATTCAAGATTCTCTTGTCGCTGTCCCATGAGATTTCCAAGAAGCGTCATTCTCACAGTCCTCTGGCAATATGCAGAGTTTTCTTTTTTTTCCCTTGATCCTAATCTGTGGGGTATGTATCCGACCTAATAAAACCATTTTTCAGCTTCGCTGCTGGTAGTTTTCTTCCTCTTCTTTCTGAAAACATCTTGCCTGCTGGCAACTGCATTGTCCAAAGAGGTTTGAAGCTTGGCACGCTGTCAACAAAACTTCAGTTACCCTTTCAATCAAACATGGTAGCGCTGTGAACTGACTTGGCCTCCATCCCAAGGTTCACCATAATCTTCCTCGTATAATAGGAAGTCCAAACAACCCCAGGAAATAATTCAGATGCGAGTGGTGCCTTTAGTGGAATAAAGAAGAGCCTAGAGGAGACATTAAGAACCTCAGCTTTTACTCTTTTCATAATTATGCACTCCAAAGGAGCAGAGGCTTTGTAGATAAAGAGATTACATGCATCTTATGAGGTCTGTGTAGCAGTGACAGTATCTTCCACCCACATTTTCTCACTTTTTGTTTTACTGACGTTGCAGTTGCAACATTTAGTGGAAGAATATTGCAGAGCAGGCTACTTTATAACCCTGAAGGTCCCTTCCAATCTGGCACAGGTAAATTGAATCATTCTCCCCTTAGGGATGATAAGGATGAGCTGTTGGAAGAGCCTGTTGGTAAGAGCAGCAGGGGGGAGAACTTAATTAGATTAAGATGCAGTTAGGTGATGTTTGTGCTGAGGGTTGTGCGGTGTGGCTGCCAGAGACAGTGGCAGTCTGAGCCGGGCATGCCCTGGGATGCTCTTCCCAGGCCTAGCTGCTTCTGTGCTGCCTTTATTTCTGAACAAGAAAAAGGAAAATATATCTGAGGTGTAAATCTCAGTGTAAACCAATGCAAGGGGTCACTGGGGTGCGAACAAAACCACGTCTCAGGCTGATGTCCTGCCTCTGGCCACGACCTGGTGCCGGCAGCCTGGCAGGAAGGCGAGTGTTTGGCTTTTCCTTGCCAAAGTACAGTAGGTAACACGGTAGTGGTATGGGCAGGGTTCGGCTGGTCACCCCACCTTTCAGTCAACTTTTGCTTGAGGTGTGAGTACCAATGGCCTGTGCATTTCATACTTTGATGCAGTTATAAATGCTGTTTTGCTTTTGAATGCCTTTGTCCTTTTTTATTGTTACTTATTTACTTGTCTTGGTAACATCCTCCATGAGGAAGTTGCATGTCTGTTAGTTTCCAATAAACAAAATTTTCTTCTCCCTGCTATATACTTTCTTTTTTAGTATTACCAGTTTGCCCTGCTACACTGTGGAAGGGATAATTTGGAGTCCTTAGTTCAATCCCTTGGTGCTATTCATTATTTTATATGCCTCTCCTGTGGTCTCTCTCCTTTTTATTACTAATCAGGTCTAGTCTTTTAAATCCTTCTTTGTGTGATAGTTTCATTTTACAAAAGCTGAACTAGTTTATATCAACTCGGTTGATGTGATCTTACTCATATCAAAGGTGTTTAACAGCTGCGGTCCCATGTACTCATTGCAAGCTGAACTTAAATTGTGTCAAGTTCTGTGCTGCTTTACTATGGCAAGTGGGAATGTTTGTTGCAGCTGTCTTTAAATTTGGATGTTTTAAATGAATTAAATATGAACATGAATAATGCAACTGGTAACGTAGCCTTTCTGCAATTAAATGCAAACTTTTTCATTTTGTCTCTATGCTTTCAGGTTTTGATATGCCGCAGTATTTGTACTGACTTTGCTGTCTTGTAGGAATGATGGGGAACTAGAGCCCGTGACAGTTCAGTGGAGCCGTTGGCACTTTTGATATCTCGGTGAGTGGAAGTTGTTTGAAACTGTGGGAAAGGCCCTTTATCTGCTACAAAAGGCAGCAAATCAGTTGGCCTTTTAGATTTTAAGGTAGCATCCTGCTAAAATGAATTTGCACGATGATCTGTCCTTTCAGGATATAAATTCTGGAAAGCAATGCCCTGTAAAAGCGTGGTCCATACTTGCAAGATTATCTTGATATCCACAAGCATGAGACATACAGCTTTTGCAAAAAAGAGGAGTTTTAACTCTGGTATGCAGCTTTGTATGAGTGTCAGGTTCTGGAGATGGGAGTATTGCAGCATGTGCTGGGATATGTAAATCTTGGATGCTTTGATGCAAAAGTAAGATTGTCTCCTTCATTTCATTGACCCAGACGACAAGTTCTCATCGGGAGCATGTTTGTGTCTGAGGTGGTTCAGGAAGATCTCTCTGTGTGGATAGACCATTTTTCCCCCTTGGATGTCAAACTGAAGCTTCTGCTATTTATTACTTTAAGATTATTTTTAGTCTTCAGTCTCTGAACAGTGTAAAGACCACATACATCCGTACTGCATTTGTGCCTGTTAGCTTGCCTGTTCTGCTGTTCACTTTCTTGTCTCTAGACTGAAATCTCTCTTCTTCACCAGGGTTTCCAGAGCCTTTAGGGCAATTCCGCTTGCCTTCCAATCAGTTGTCAGTGAAATAAAATCATAGGGTATTTCAGGTTAGAAGGAACTTTTGGGGGCCATCTGGTCCAGCCCCGCACGCAGAGCTGGGCTGGCTTCGAAGTCAGACTCAACTTTAAGGTTAGATCACGCTGGTCAGGGTGGTAGCTGGTCATGCTTGGAGCATCTCCAAGGATGGAGATTTTACAGCTTTTCTGGGCAACTACAGAATGAAATCACAGCCAGTGGGAATTACCAATTCCCAAGCCCTATGTTGGTAAAGCCCACCTTACACCAGTGTCAGGGGGGCTGGGGTACACGGGCTATGTCTCTGTGGCTAAAGAAGAGAGGGCAGTAACCGGTCCCTATCCCTGGGATGTAGCGGGGCTGGTGGCTCTGGGGGCTCGCATCCATGCTGCGCAGGGCTAGCTGCTGCCAGGGCAGGCGGGCTGAAGCCATATGTTGTGCGGTTTGGCTCTGGGTCTTTTCTGGGCGTTACGAGGCCCTGAATCACACCAATTCGTTTGTTTTTTTTTTTCTTTTTTTTCATTTTTGAGTTATGATCTTGCAGGATGAAACCAAGTGTTGCTGTCCTGTGGTGTGAGAACATACAGGGGAGCTGGGTAGTGCAGAGCTGCAGTGGAGGATCGTAAAGGAGGGCAGAAATCAGGCTGGGGCCATCTCATTTGGACAGTTTCTTGGAAGTGTGTTTTGGACTGAGCTGTCCCCAGGCTCACACCCATGTGGCTCTCAGCAGAGTGGGACTCCCCATGCAGCCTAAGTCATCGTCTTTTGGGGAGAGTCACCTTTTTTTTAATAGGAGCAATATTTACGATGTCTCATGTCTCAACATGAGATCTTGCTGGGAACCCACTACAGTGTTGGCTGAGGGACACCACCAGTCATCTGTGTGCTTTGCAAGTTGTTAGGGTTACTCCCATTCCCGTCTGTATGAGGACGGAGGGTGCAGTAGTTTCACCTCTCCTCCCAAGCCGCAACCTTCCACAAATCGCATCTGAGCATCTCCTACACAGTCACGAATTTTTCCTCCAAATACTTCTGCAGGGAAGGGTTACACATCCCTGCCGGGTAGGGCTCTGAAGTGCTTAGGCTGTAGCAGCTTTTCAAAAGCCGTCTGAGTGGCACAGGAGCTCCTGTCCCGTGCCAAACGCATGAGATTTATGATTAGTGTTTAGGTACTTCAGAATGTCCTGCGTCCGGGGGAGCCGAGCAGACAGCAGAGGTGCGGAGCCAGAGATGGTGAATGCTTGTCTCGTGCCTTTATATAACACCTTTCACCCTGGGTTTTATGGCTGGGGGACCTTTCCTACCATGACTGCTAGCTTTTAATAAAAATGACTGGAGAAAATTATGAAAAGAAGCATTAAAAGTTGTAAATAAGCTTTCGCATGTGGATTACCTTCCACTATTGAAAGGAAAAGAAACTTTACTTCTTTCACAAGTATGCACAAACACACATGCTATTTATGAGAGAGGCAATAAGAGACTACTGTGTAGTTTGTAGCGCTTTTATAGAAAATTAAACTCTTTGTTTCTCTTAGGTTTGGAAAAAGCTTGGTTTTTCAAAATCAAAACTTCTCGCCAAGTTGGATCTGTAAATAACCCTTTAAGCAGAAACTCAGCATTGCATCCTGGGACAGCTTCCTCTTACGTCCTCCAGCCTGACTGCCCCACTGTGAACAAAATGGAGTTATATTGACACAATTAATCTTTCATTAGTTAGTGTAGTGTCAAAACATGCTTTTACTAGCTTTCCTAAGGGCTTGTTTGCAGCTCAGCCATTCATTTAGATATTTTCTGTCAGGGCTTGGCAAGGCTCAGTGCGTACAGGAGGCACTGCCCTGTGAGACCAGCTGTGCAGGACCACTGGTCTCTGTGTGTGTGTCTAGCACGCATCTCCCAAGAGGTCTGATTTTTGGTAACGTTTGCTTATAACAGGAATGCAAATGCTTTTTCTTCTTGAGGACAGTCCAGCCAGTTTTCCTCCAACCAGGAAAAAAATGCAGCACAACTTGGACATTTGTTGCAAGACTAATAGCAAAAATATTTCCTGGGTCATTGTCCAATTTCTCATCCTTATTACCCAGATCTGCTACGAGCAATTTGAATTGCAAGTGGCGAGCTGGGGATTGCAGTGCTGCTTTGCCAGAGTTAATGTTATGTTTCCATGTGTTTTCTTTCATAAATTTCAGCTCTGCCTCCCTTTGTTAGTGAGCAAGAGCAGCCCCCCATTCCAGGCACACACTCGGGACCCGCTGTAGAGTTAGCACAGAGACTGGCATATGCTTCTCTTGCTTATTTATGCCACTCCCGCTGAAGCTGTCCACATATTGGAGAAAGACTTATAGTTTCAGGGGGGTTGAAATGAATTGTCTGTGTTCAGTAGGAGATATTCTGTGCAACCCAGGGTGAAAGAGCATCTATTTTCTCCCTGCTGTGTGATTAGTTAATGTTGCAGATGACTCTGTGCTCCAGAATGAGAGAATTTTCTCATGTTTATTTCTTTTGTCCTAGACATCTTCAGTTATCTAAAAGCAAGCCAGTCCCAGGATAAGGACAGCAGCGGGTGATATAATGCGGAAACCAGGCCCTCAGAAAGGTGAGCAGTGATGCTTGGCGGAGCCAAAGGCCCGGCAGCGATCTGGTGTGGACTGAAGGACTGAGTGCAGCACACTGGGAGGCTGGCGATGGTGCGGGAGTGTGGGGGGCATGCTGGTTGCATGCTCAAAACAGAGTCATTTGGTTCTCCGGCAGAGAGGGCTTCATCAGTGCACCCCCAGGACAGGCAGAGGAAGAGTCCCTCACTGGGACTCACTGCAGCTTGTGGGGCATGGTGTCAGGTGGCAAGGGTGCTCTGGGGAGCCTGCGGCACGCACCATCTGCTAGTGCTCCCAGCGTGAGGCAACTGCTTCTCTGCTGGCACAAGCCTCCCCCTTCTAATGAGGCATGAAACCAAAGACCAGCCTACCTTGTGGAGAGGAAATCTGTTACGGACGTGTACCTCTCGCCGCCTGACTCTCTTGTCCCGTTACATGCAGTAGCAGCCACAGTGCTCAGGGCAACCGCACGCATGCTAGCTGTGTCCTCCTGCCCCAACAAAAAGGGTGAAGTCAAGCAGGCTGTCCATGGCTGAGCTGCTCAGACTTCTTGTGCTTAACTAAAATATTGATTTCCTTTAGTGTTGTGCCATGCATGTGCGTTCAACTGGAGTGATCTCATCACATGCACTTCGGAGGATGGGGGAAGGGAAAAGCGTAGAGGATGGAGCATCCTCCGCAGTTCTTTGTTCACATCTGCTACACGCTCACAAGGTTTATTGCAGGAGATTTCTATGCTCAATTTCTCTCCTCCCTTTATTTTTTTTAAACGTCTCCTTTGCTTCTCTGGTGGTTCATCTTACAGAAGCATTATCCTTTTCCTAATGCTGCTTGTCCTTTAATGAAGTGAAAATAAATGAAGGAAAGCAGGGAATGGGGAGAGCCTGCTGCGAGGCAGCTGGAGGGCTTGGTAATAAAAGAGGCAGGTTGATTAGTCAGCAGTGCGGCCACGGACCAGGCTGGCTGAATTTAGCCTCTTACACAGCTTGTCCTCGCGCAGCAGGGCACCTCCAGCCAGCATGGCTGTGTGACCTGTGCTGCGAATGCCATGCCATAGGTTGCAGAAGCAACATCTGCATCGTGCACACGTGGGTTTCTGTCCTACTTACCTGCTTTTTTAATAATGCATTGAACTCTTCCTTTTTTTTGCCTGCAGAAATTCTTGCGTTTCTTTCCCTCTCTGCTGCTTTTGCAGCTTGCTTAATGAGGATTTTTGCATGTTAAAGGTTAACAATAAAATGTAACTTCTTCACCTGCAGAGTGTGGCAAGAGGCTACTTTTGAGTGCACAGATGCTATTAGAGAGCTATCCTGCAACACTGAGAGGAGCGTTACCCATCCTGGGGGGCTTTTGTGCTTCTGACTTAAATACTTTGTGTCCTTTATTCTTGCTTTCTTAAGGAGATGGCAGAATACTGTTCTTATGGGAATACGTTTATAGAAAGGGTATCCTTCCAGCTTTTTCAGTCGTTTGTGTCTTTCTGTGGAGGCTCTTTGTCTTGTCCACATCTAGTGATGCTGTGGCCACACTCCGTGGGTCTCTCCTGTTCATTTGAGGGATAAAACCTGCATGCAGTCTTCCTGTCCACTGTGTGGAAGAGAACATGTCAGGAAGAGAAGATTGCAAAAATAATGGTCCAAAAGCAATTTCAGACATCTTTGGAGCCACCAGGCCACTCTAGCAGTAGCTCATGGCCTGCCTCCTTCAGCTACTTGTCAGGAGATTTCAAAACTTTTCCTGTTTTCTTTTTTGTTCCACAAGGAACTGCTTCTTCTGGGGTCAAGGCGCATTTTGTAGAGCACTACCAAACTGTTGTTTATAATAGCCCTAAAAATGCTTCGTAATATACACGAGCTGCACTGCCCAGCACTCCCAGTGGTGCGTCAGTCAGGCAGCAGCGGTGTGGTGGGTTGAGCCTGGCTGGGGGCCAGGTGCCCACCAGAGCCGCTCTCTCACTCCCCTCATTCACTAAACAGGGGAGAAAAGGCATAACGAAATGCTTGTAGGTCGAGATAAGGACAGGGAGAGATCACTCACTAATTATCGTCATGAGCAAAACAGACCAAACTTAGAGAGGGAATTCATCTGATTTATTACTAAGCAAAACAGAGTAGAGGAATGAGAAAATAAAATCGACTCTTAAAACACCTCCCCCCACCCCTCCCATCTTCCCGGGCTCAACTTCACTCCCGGCTTCAACCTTCCCCCCCCTCAGCGGCACAGGGGGACGGGGAATGGGGGTTACGGTCAGTTCATCACACGTTGTTTCTGCAGCTTCTTCATCCTCGGGGAGGACTCCTCTCATCGTTCCCCTGCTCCAGCATGGAGTCCCTCTCACGGGGTGCAGACCTTCAGGAGCAAACTGCTCCAGCGTGGGTCCCCCACGGGGTCACAAGTCCTGCCAGCAAACCTGCCCTGGAGTGGGCTCCCCTCTTCACGGGTCCACCGGTCCGGCCAGGAACTTGCTCCAGCATGGGCTTCCCATGGGCCGCAGCCTCCTTCAGGTGCCTCCACCTGCTCCGGCGTGGGGTCCTCCATGGGCTGCAGGTGGAATCTCTACACCCCCTCATCCTTCCTCCGTGGGCTGCAGGGGGACAGCCTGCTTCACCATGGTCTTCACCACGGGCTGCAGGGGGATCTCTGCTCCGGCGCCTGGAGCACCTCCTGCCCCTCCTTCTGCACTGACCTTGGTGTCTGCAGAGTTTCTTACATCTGCTCACTCCTCTCTCCGGCTGCAAAAGCTCTCTCTAAGTGTTTTTCTTCTTCTTAAATATGTTATCACAGAGGCGCTGATTGGCTTGGCCTTGGCCAGCGGCGGGCCCGTCTTAGAGCCGGCTGGCATTGGCTCTATCAGACACAGGGGGAGCTTCTAGCAGCTTCTCACAGAAGCCACCCCTGTAGCCCCCCCTGCTACCAAAACCTTGCCACACAAACCCAACACAGGCGGGTAGAGGAGCAAGCTCAGGGCGAGCTCTGCTGCGGCACGCTGCTCTCGCATCCCTCCGTTGGGCTGGAGGTGGCTAGAGACAGGGATGGGCAACCCCACTCTTTGCTCTATTACCTTCCAGACCTGTCTTGGGAACTTTATTTTTTTGCAACTTGGAGGCCCAAAGCTGTCATGAGTAAAGACTGCTCAGATGAGATGTTCTTCAGAGCTGGTGCCATTTTGCAGTGCTCTCCTATGAGCTGCCCAGGACACGCGCGGTAACCCCGTGCTGTGCATGCAAAGGGCAGTTGTGCAGACTTTGGGAGAAGTCCTCTCCCAGTCGCTGGGGAGGGTTGAGGCTGTTGTGTGAGCAAGGCCAGCTGCAGTACTCTGGCGTTGATAAAAAAGGAACGATTCAGGCTCCACTTCTCGGTGTACAAGATCCACGTGAGCTGTTTTTACTGGCTTTTGCATTTGCTCCTCTCAAGCCTTGCCACCTCTTCACACAATTAAAATGATGAAGCTCTAGCAGTTTGCTGCTTTTTACATTATTGCTTGCCATTGTGGGAGAACACTCGCTGGTGAGGACTGGGCAGAGACCAAGATGCAGATACCTTTTGTCACGTCTTCTCGTGAGCTGTGTGGAGGAAGGGAGCACGTCCCATAGGTTTAGGCAAATCATCCATGTTACCTGGGGTCATGACAGCGAGGGCACTCCTCTCCTCAGAGCTGTCTGTAAAGCAGGTGACATGAGCAGATAATGTTGAAGAGTGCGCTAGCTGGCTTCCTTCACTGACACAAATCCTTTATTTCTTGTCTCAGCCATAGACTGGAAAGATGGTAAAAAGCACAAGTACAGCCGCCCGTCAGAGTCTCCCTCCCAGTACCAAGGTAAGAGACCTCCCTGCTCCCTTCTCCAATTTGTGGTTTGTTTGTTGTTTTATTTTCTATAAAAGCTTTTTGAGTTGCTTGGATGTGGGAAACTGCAGCGTGCCAAGTTAGTTTACAGATAAAAACTGCTTTTGGACAGTTCCTCATGTGTTTAATTCTGACCACAGTCAAAAATGGCTGAGAAGACACCAGGGTAAGCCCACAGATGAGCCGGCTAGTTTTTAAATCAGGCAGGATCGAGCAGATCTGTTTCTTACTGCCCAGCCACAAGTGCCAAGGAGTGACTCTGCCCACATTTTCACCTGTGTCCTGGACACAAGGAGCCTCTTATTCCTCCACGAGCTCCTCTTTCATGGTCACAGCAGTGGCTAGCCCAGTCCTCGTTGCTGTAGGAGAGCCATGGTGTGACCTGCACTCCCTCTTCCCCGGTGGCAGGACTTTGGCCCTTACCCCAGCAGCGGTGATGCTGGCGGGCTCAGCAGAGTGCTGGGTGAGGGCTGGCTGTAGCGGCGCAGGAGTCAGTCGCTTCTCGCTCCCTTTGGGGATGGGGTGTCCTGTGCTTGGGCAGGGCAGCTGTGGCCCTGTGCACTGCACCTGCAGGTCGAGTTCGTAAAACTGGCAGCTCCTGCTATCTCTTGGGGGGATATGCAGGTGACTTCCAACTATAGGAAGTTTATGTAAAGCTTGTATTATTTAGCAAAAGATTTTAGGGCCTGTATTTTACTTATAGAGAATAATGATGTCCTTATCCTTAGATTCCTTGTGTCCCTATATTAATGTGATGTCCGTACTTCCCACCGAGTACAGAGTGACAAGAAATTAAATGATTGCCTCGTTAAGCCATTTCTGACAGGAAACACATGTTTGCCTTCGTGGAAGGCTCACCTGTGTTTCTCAGAACCCCTGGGAGAGCTGAAGTGGCTGCTGTGCTTCAGGGGCTTGGTTATCCAGGGCCCCGAGGCAAGACTTTAGGGTCTTGGCCACATTGGACTGTGGCCACCATCAGCCCTCGCCGTTCTCTCTTGGGACATCTCATCTGTCCTTGTCTACCCCTATACTGAAGTACTGTGGATCACAGGTTGGGAAGGACCTCCTCCAAAGGGAGGAAGTTTATTAGCACCTCTGAGATGTCAGAGGACTGGCTGTTGTTCGGTGGCAATGCTGACCTGAAATGAAGCTTTTTGTGAAATTCAGAGGCGTGCTTTCCCATCAGCACTTGTGGTAACCCAGCACACCAACCTCCGCACCTCACTGCATCCCAGGGGTTGCTGGCCTAGGGAGGAAACGCTGCAGATGATACACTGATGTGCACATGTCTGCTTGGGAAATGCATGGTGTAGCAGCGGGGATCAGGGATCGCCTCCCTGCCTGAAGGTGCCCAAAGCTGGGGTATGCAGCAAGGGGGGGGAAACTGTGGCAGCCTTCTGAAAGTCCACGCTGAAAGGATTTCTGCTCAAAGCTAATACTGAATTGGGACACCTCTGAGAAGAAGCAAAGCAGACAGCGTTGTGGTGTTTGAAACCTATTAGTTTTGGCTCGCGCATTCTCGCATTTTCTTCTGAGAAGACAGTGAGCAAGTGGGATCATGTCATCAGTTGCAGCTGCTGCCAATGGAGAATGTGCAGCCGGATTGATGGTTGAGCAAAGTGCCAGGAAGTTATAACGGGTAGGACGTGCAGGAGCTCTGCCGTCGCGGCGGGAGAGCTGACCCCTTGGGAGGCTGCGCCCAGACGTCGGGGAAGGCCACTGTCGCCTTTGGATCTGCGAGCAGAGACGATACTCTACTAATTTTCATACAGAGTTGGCTCAAGCCGTGCTGCTTTCATGTGCTGCCTTGATGCTCGTTAGCAGACACACATATGGGCTGCAGACTTTAATGGGATGCCTTGATCTGAGTAGGGCACGTTCTCCTTCACAGATGTGACCTGAAATGCACATGTATCGTTTCAGTTGGATTGATGACCCCTTGGGAGCTGAAATGCTAATGGAGCCCAAACCAGACTTTGGTTAAAGATATAAACAGAAACTCTGTCTTCATTTAAATTCTTCATTTAAATTCTGGACAAAAGATCAACATTAAATGCAACATGATGAGAATCCAAACACAAGGGTGCAGAGTTGCATTGTTCACAACTACTGTAGTTTGACCCCTTGGGTGTGTGGAGTGTTTTGTGTGTAGTAAATATTTTCAAAGGTTAAGATGTCAGAGCCCAAATCTGACGCTCTGCCTGCAAGTAATATCTCCCTTTGGCACAAGCGCATGGTAAGGAGCTTTCCAAAGGCAAGCAAAAGTGATCGACAGTCACCCTGAGTAGGCATTTTCACAGCTGAGTTACAGGGAGTCATATAGTTTTACAATCCTTGGCTTTTGTTTAGCTCACAGATGTAATTACAAAAATGTGGTGTTTCTCATTAAGTGTCCTTCTCTAGTTTCCTCCTGTAAAGAAGATCTGATATATGTTATAAGGAGGAACATGGTCCGTTCAAGCAATGATCCTTCCAGTCTATGGGAGTATGGTGTGCTCTGCCAGGGAGGGGGGATGAAAGAGAAGGCAGAGACCAGGCAAAATAGAGGGTGATTTTAGGGCTGGTAGGACATTTTGCATATTGTACTGGAAGCTGGGGGTAGCAGCAGAGCGAGTGTTCCCCTTTGCTTTTCAGGTCAGAGAGGATTTCAGTCCCTACAGTCAGCTCTGTCCTAGGACACTCCTGCTCCGTCAGTAAAAAAAGGGACGCTTTAGGACCAGCTGAAGTGCTGGGTTTTATGAAGCAAAGTGATTCACTGGGAATTGAAGAAAAGCCACTAGGGGTTTTTGACCAACACTCAGAAAACATTCTCCAGTGTTACCTGCCCAGGCCAGATAAGAAGCAAGCATCTTGCAGACTAAAATGTCCTGTCCCACTACAGTAAGGCATCCAGTTTATTAATATGAGTAAGAATATTGAGAGAATACAAAATAAAAGATAGTCGGTTAGCGCTAACAAGAAAACAAGCAGGATATTCTCAATGTTTCCCTCTGGCCATATAATCTCAGCACACAGTGAGCCTGTAAAACAGCATTGTTTTGGTGTCCTGGCTGACAGCATGGCTGGTGTGGGGGCTCCGGAGCAGATCTGTTTGAAGCTGCGTGATGAAAGGGAGTGGGTATCGATGTGGCAAGCAGGATTTGGGTACTGCCCAGGGAAGCTAAGGTTGAGAGGCCCAAGTGTGATGTTCCCATCTTCAACCATACACGCTCCTTCTCAAGTACAGAGCTCGGGGTTTGTTGTTTGCTCCCCGATTAAAAAAGCCTTAAGTACCTCCTGCTTTTTTCTATTTTATTGGCAGCTCTCCCTTTGTTGTAAAAAAAAAAAAACCCAACCCAAAACCCCAACTTTTGTGTTATGCCATTTTCTTCTGATTTTTCCTGCGGTTTTTAGGTTGAAGCTGATCATATTTGGTTAACTTTAAGTGTACTTTGAAATTCCTGCTTGAAAAGCATTGTATCGTGAGCTAAATACTATTACTGAATTAATTTAAAACCATTCCCTACATTCTGTGCAGGGCTTCCTCTCGTGCTAAGGCAATGGTGGCAGCCTCCAATTTCAGTACGCAGTTTCTGTCCTGGTTTGAGAGTAATCCTGAAAGAGAAGTGCAGTGTTTAATTGTCCTTGTCATGCCACCTTTATGTAAAGAAATGGCGAATAGTGAACAGAGGAGGAAGGAAGGCTTAACTCTGCTCTATCGGCTCTGTCTTTTCTTAGAGTTTAGAGAAGTCTTTCTGCTGCTCCTGCTTTTCTTTGCAAAATAAGTCACCAGAACCGTGAGTCGTAAGTAGCTGCAGTTCTAGTGTTGTGTGTGTGTCTTCGTATGGTGTTTGGGTCCCAACAGGCTCTAGAATTAATCTCAAATAAGTTCTGTGTCCAAAGACTATTTTTAGAGGCACGCAGCTGTCTCAGAAATTTACTGCTCCTGCTGGGATTGTGCAGCAGCGATCTCGGCTGCAGCATGAGCTGCTGCAGGCAGCAAAACGGCCTCACTTGGTTCAGAGTGAGTGAAAAGTGGAAGGATTAAAACCATGTCTACTTTTAATAGCGAGGGATTGAAACCAGCTGAGGGGAGGCTTCTTTTTTTAAAATAAAATTGTCAAGCGCAGCTGATCCTTTTCGGGATACTTGCTCAAGCCCTGCAGCTGAGGCTTGCACTCCTGGCCCCAGTGCCGTCACCACGGGCATTCTCTATGCTCCATGGACAGGGTCCTCCGAAGGGCCACCCCAGTCTGAGATGAGCCAGATCAGCAACCAGAGTTAAGTGCTGGGATGCAGCAAGGCATTTCCATGCCAGGCGTGCCTGGGTGTGCTTTGGCGGGGTAGTTATTACACATTATTCACACAAAGAGTTTCATTGATGTAACCGAGTGTAAAAGTGTATCTTCAATTAAAGAAAAAGAATTTTGGTTTTGTGAGAGCATCGTTGCAGTTGATCACTGAATTTCTTCATTCATCATGGTGTGATACTGTTGGCTGGAAAAAAAATGCATACCAATGGATGGAAATGTGTACTCTGAGGAATGGAGAGCTGCTGTCAGTCTGTAAACAGAAATATATTCAGCCAGTGTGGCAGCAAAACTATATTTTTTTTCTGTTAATTTCCACTATATTTAACAGTGTGCTAGTTATCTGCATGGGAGGTGGGAAGAAAGCAACGTTTCTTTTATTTATTTGAAGCTAGTAGATTATTGAGTGCTTAAGGCTTCTCTGTGCACGTGAGGCAGAACTAAAGTTACGTGTGCTGACCTTAATGCCTGAATTTTTAGAGGTGTGGTGTGCACTGCAGTAGCTAAAATGGCTCTTAATGTAGCTTTTGTTTTGAAAATAGACTGATTAAAAACTTGACATGAATAGGGGAAGCGGTAGCTGACTCTTTAATTGTGCTGCCACCAATGGTCTTGAAATGACTTGAAAACAGCAGTCTCCTGGGAGCCATTCGGATGAATACAAGTAATGTCATGCTGGAAGGATCCTTTCCCAGCTGCTCAGTTTAAATGGCAGAAGTCATGATTTGCTCGGATCACAAGAGCTTTTAATTCCTCATTTAATAACAGGTTTCCCTGGATGGCATATCGCTTTTACCCTCCCTGCTGTACATGGGAAAGGTGCAGGCAAGGATAAAATACGCTTCCCCTGGCAGTAGCACTCAGTGAAGAGGCTTCGGTATTCACTAAATCCCTGTTTGGAGGACCCCTGCTTCCATCCTGCCCAAGCAATGGACTCCATCTCTGCTTCAGGAAATTAATTGCTGACCTGTCCACTAATTGCTGGGGACGGGCTGATACCTGCTCCGAGCTGCTGGCTCCTGGGGCAGGCTGCATGCGTGCTGGACCAGGGGAACCGTAAAGTCAGCACAGCACAGTTTCCTGTTGATAGGGGCTGCCCTTAGCCCGCAGTGACTGTTCTTAATCCCCAGACTGAGCAACGCGTTTAACAAATAATAGTTCTTAAGGGGCAGTTGTCTGGAAGACTTCACAGATTCCCATCTGTGCTGGGTATTTTATATTAAACTGTAGGTTGTTATCCTCACTTTTTGCAGACCCTCCTCAGCAGCACAGAGGCAGTAAGATGCCATAGGCAGCACCATGCTTTGTTCTGCCTGTCAGCTGCAGTTGTAAATCTTCTGTGGTCACAAACATCAGAGGATCTTGATGAAAACATGTTGCCTGTGAGCACCTCCTCTGTGAGAAGTGGAGAACTGCCAGCGTTAAGAGTCCAGCCATCTCTTTTTCTGAGATCTTTGCTTATCGGTTCCTATTTGAATCCTTTTCTTTTCTCAGGTCACTTCACGTGGGAGAAATACTTGAAAGAGACATGTGCCATCCCAGCTCCTGCCCATTGCTTCAAGCAGGTAAAAAAAGTGAATGAAAACAAGAAAGGCCAAGGGCAATGGTCCATTGGTGATCCAAGGGTTCTGTGTCTGGAATAGGCCCCTTTTCTGGCAAGGAAGATGCTTAAGGATATCAGAGACTTAATAGAAATCTAATTTTGCTGAAGCAGATAAAAAAAAAACATACGTTCAGGCGCTACAAATGTTAGAGTAGTGCAGAAGACTTAACTCTCAGATGTGTATGGATGGGAACACAAGAATGTTTTTTTTCTCTCTGCTGAGCACAGAATCTTGGAGAAAAAATGTTCTGAGTGGGCTGTGATCCAGGTTTTGGTGGATCCTTCCCCGCAAGGAGATTTTTGTTAGAATTCACCAGAGCTTTGTGAATTGAATAGCACCCCCCGCCCCAAGCATTGGGCGCTTGAGCACAGAGGTGATAGCATTGAGTAGAGGGGATACAGGAGTGAATTGGCATGGCACCCCTGGGCACAGACAGAGGGGCAGCAGCACAGAGGAGTATCTTTTTGGGCCTTGGGTCAGGTGGGTGATTGTCCCGAGAAGAGGGGTAAGAGAAAAGGGTAGGTCTTGTTGTCTAGATGATGCAGTACTGAAAGATGGTGGTCTGGCTTACAGATCTGCCAGGTCTCGCCAAACTTTCTTTGCTGCTCTGTGGTGTCTGCTCCCATGCTGTGCTTGGAGGATGCTGTCAGTCTTCGGTAGAATCAGTTCTGATGCTCTTAGGTCTTAAGCTTTATGACTGAGGTGGTGCATATATTGGAAATCTTGCCTCTAACTGGGTCCCTGTTCTTTTCTTTGCAGTCATATACCCCACCTGCAAATGAATTCAAGATCAGTATGAAACTAGAAGCCCAGGACCCCAGGAACACGACCTCCACTTGCATTGCCACGGTGGTGGGTCTGACAGGCGCACGCCTACGCCTACGCCTCGATGGCAGTGATAACAAGAATGACTTCTGGCGGCTGGTGGACTCTGCTGAAATCCAACCCATAGGAAACTGTGAGAAGAATGGAGGGATGCTGCAGCCTCCACTGGGTGAGATGGAGTTCAGCTGTCCAGCAAGCGCCTGCATTATCTGTGGGGAGAACCCAGGTTTTTTTATATTGCTGTGCTTGGGACAGAGACCATGAACAGCGCCTGCCTACACTGTGATGTAGACCAGCCCTGTTAGTTTGGGCTGTTAAACAAATGTATCCCACACCAGGTCTATATTTCCACGTGGACATCGTGGCATGGACAGGGAGATGCTTTAGAGTGTAGGTGAGAGAGGTTTTTGCAGCTAGGTGAGCTGCTTGCACTCTTTGCAGCTCAAGCTCAGGATTAGCACGTGCTGACCATGCTCTTCTGCCTTCTGAAGTTCTCCCTGTGTACCTCAAAGGAAAACCACATTTTCCATGCATTTGTGTGAAAGAATGCCAGAGCCACTCTGTTTCCCAGAAGACACACAAGCAATCGAGGGGACCCCAAAGTCCTGGTGACCCACGGGTGTGGGCAGTAGTGTTGAAGGCAGAGCAACTGTGATGGCCTTTCCTGGGTGACTGCCTGTATAAGGATAGAACAGATCTAGGTTCTTTTTTCTGGGAGACGCCACACAGTCACACAGGCAGTCCTGGCACAGAGCTCTAGCAGTGGCTTGATTTCTGGCTGTTGCCCATTGCTTTAGGCTTCTGATCCCGCTTGCAAGTGCTGTCATCTCAAAGGTGTGCTTGTCATGAAACAGCTGCCATCCGTTAGTGCTTTCCCCTGCACTCCCCCTTCGAGCCTAGCACAGTGCCGGTGTCCAGGTGGAGATACTTTGCTGGGGATCTGTAAATCTTGATGTAGAGAATAACCAAGAGAGCAATTAGGGCTGAGGCATCTGCTGTATCACTGCTAATTCTGACACTGTGATTTCAAAAGCATTTAAATTTTCATTCATGCTGTCTGAGTGTATTTGTGCCCAAGTGTCTTTGGGGCAATAGCTGGTTAGCTGCAGACCATCTGATGGGGAAACATAATGTCTGGAAAGGTTCCCACTGATTTACGTCCTGTCTCATGTGAAGGGCCGCTTGCAATATTTCATCTGTTTGTTTATTTAATTTTGCTTGGCTACAGCTTTATAAATAACCTGGACAGTCAAACACTTCTTCCAGTCTTGTCTTGAGTTAAACACACTTTTTTTTTTTTTTTTTTTTTTTGACACTGGCCAGATGATGAGCTGATTTGCTGGTTCTTTCCTGATTAAGCAGCAAGATTAAGCTGCCTTTGCATTCTGCTGCCCATTATTTTTCAAGTGTTTCATAAATCTCTCTCTCAATTAGCACATCCCCAAATAACATCAAGCCAATCTATAGTGATGCAAGAAACCTTCAGTAGGATACCTTGAGTTACGAATATTTTTATTCCTGTTTTTTTCTGGAGCACCATTTGTGAGCTTTGGTGGAAGTACGGTCTAAATTGCAATGGGACACTTGGGACTGACCTTTGTGAAGAAGGAAGAAACATCAGCAGGTGCATGTTTTGGCACATCACGCCAAAGCCGTGTGTGCGCAAGTCTAATTATAACCTTCCCCTTCATAATTGCTACAGGCAAAGCCTGCTGCAGCCATTAATGTGGAAGCCACCATTTTTCATGTTATTTTCATGCATGCTACTGTCCATTTGCAGACATCTCTTTCAAAGTCTCGTCCCAGGGTGCAGCTCACAGCTCTGCTGCAGGTACCTGCCCTCGCTGGCAAGGATGTGTTCCTCCTGTGCCTTGTCTTGGTTTTGCCAGCAGATGGCAATAAGTGTAATCGAGTTGCAGAGCAAAACTCATTTCTGATGTGCCAGAGAACCAGAGAGTGTTCATACTCTGGACGAAGTCTGCATGCCCAGCTGTGATCTGTATCACCTGCTTAACCTTGGGCCAGACAAGAGTGGTTCTGTTGCACGCAGTGTAAAGACAGGTAACAAATAGCTAGGTCTACAGTTTTCCTTTCTGCCTGCAGAGCATGAGGGCCCAGAAAACACGGCAAGGATTTTCTATGCTCCTTGTAGTATTTTTCTGTTTGTATGCATCTGCTGCTGCTCCCCTTCTTTACATAGATAATTCATATAAAAGGTTATCTTTGCCCCTCTGGGAGCTTAGCTCTCCTATCCCCTGAGGTTTGTGGCAAGCTTGTTTGATTTCTAGGCTGCTTTGACAGAGTTGCAGGGCTGGTAGGGTGGCCTCTACTGAGCTGGCTGTGTTCTGGCATTTCAACCCTGGCAAAACTTTGCCCTGTTAATCATCGTGGGATGCTCTCCTTCTAGGTCCGGTCCCAGGGTTACCTTCAAAACACTGCAAATACAGAAAGCGCAATGCTGTGTTCAGCTGAGCAGCAGAAATTGCCTGTACAGAAAAATGCACATTTAGCAAAGATGATGTTTTGTAATATCTGGAGACTTCTGTTGGTTGTGCAGTCATACTCAGTGCCATAGACTCAGAGCATGTGAATTTGCTTTTTTCTTCCCATAAGCCCCTTCCTATTATTTCTCTACTTTTTTTCACAGAAGGTGTCGAGCCAAAACCTGCCATCCTTTCCTCTAATGGTTAAATCTGTTTCCCAGCCAAGTCACAGCCTCTTTATTTCTTCAGGTTAGCTTCCTGCAGCTCACGCTATAAGGTGGAGGAGGCCACCCAGAAGTTAAGATTCCTTGTTGAGGAAGAAATTTCATAGCCTGAGCATGCACTTACTGATTCATGTCTCCCCTGTAGTAGGATCACTGAAGCTGCCAGCACTAGAGCTGCACAAAGTGCTCTGCCTGCATGGTCAATGTACAGACTTTTGTTATGATAAGCGAATATTGCAGTCAAACATCCATTTCCAGATGTTTCTTTTCAACAACATAATGTTTTGCATTCAGAGTATCTGGAAAATGTCAAACCTGACTCTCCAGCGTGAGGAGGAGGATAGTGTGAGATCACAATGTGTGCCCGCTGTAAAGTTTGCATCAGAGCAGGCATGTGCTGCCGGATCCAGTGGCCTCCACAGCCTTAAAGTCTCCATCTCTGCTTCCTTCTCTGCAGGCTTTCGGCTGAATGCCTCCTCTTGGCCCATGTTCCTTCTGAAGACTCTGAATGGAGCAGAGATGGCTCCTGTCCGGATTTTTCACAAGGTATTTTACTGTACTGTTTGTGAAGACATCCTTCTGGCATGTCCCCTTCACTGCAGAGCACCAAAATCACAGCTGGCATCTCATGTGAGATCTGCTCATCCCAGAGGAGATGAACATTGCCCAGCTCTGCCACGGTGCTGCTTCTCTAGGACAGACCTGTACCCTCTGCTGCTGTGTCGTAGCAGTGCGAGGATGCAGGCAGAGGTCTACTAAGAAAGTGTCTTCAGCTTGAGATATGTTCTTGTTTTTCACTTGGGCTGCAGATGCTACTCAAAGTCAGGAGTGCAATATGTGAAAATCAGCACACCTCTCTGAAACTTTTTAATGTCCTAGAGCTTGTAAGGAGTGCAAATACTGCTGTGAGGCAACACTGCAAGTATGATGATGTAGTTTGTGTTCTCGCACCCTTAGTGAAGTCAGAGACAGAAGCCAGTCTAGAGGCGTATGCTGTGGTATGGGATGGCTGATGTGGCTTTAGTGTATCTCAAATATAAAAGACTAGGAAGATCAAGCCCCAGGTAAAGATGGATGACGGGTTTCTCACATGTCTAGCAAACCTGAAGGTAGGGGAAGAATGGTTCTGAGACACAAGGTGAGAGTTCTGAGACACCAGGTGAGAGTATCCTACAGAGGTTCTTTTCTTCGGAGCTTTATTTTCTGCCTGGGTTGCATGGCAGAGTTGTCCCAGGGTGCAGTGTTAACGTAGCACTGTCTGGATTTGGTCCAGCAGCCAGGTGATGCAGAGCAGTCGGTAGTGGACTTAACTGCCCCTTGACTTAAAGGACATGTGGTTGCGTAGCTAGTCCAGTGCATGCACACCTAATTGGGGTTCAAATCCAATCCACTAACTTCTTCCTTCATCTGCTCGTGGAGGTGAGTGTGCTGATGAAGGGAACAGCTCTGGTCTGGGGAGGCACTGGCACATCCTCTTTGAGCACATTTTCAACTTCTTCTTGTAGGAACCACCATCTCCATCACAAAACTTCTTCAAGACAGGTATGAAGCTGGAGGCAGTGGACAGGAAGAACCCTCACTTCATCTGCCCGGCCACCATTGGGGAGGTGAGAGGTTCTGAGGTCCTCATAACATTTGATGGCTGGAGAGGTGCCTTCGATTACTGGTGCCGATATGATTCCCGGGACATCTTTCCCGTAGGCTGGTGCTCGCTGACTGGAGATAATCTGCAGCCCCCTGGAACAAAAGGTAAGGCCCACGTTGTTGCTTAGCTGTCTTCCTCCTCCACTCAGCTCTCAAAGAGCAGCAAAACAGGCAGAGGCTAGCAGCAAGGGCATCTGGGTGCCCTGTCTGGCTTTCTTATGCTGCTTCACGCATGGTAAAGGTACAGATGATCAAACCTATTAGCAGCGTAACAGCCTGGCATCAAGGCGCTAAGGAACAGCCATCTGTAAAGATGGGCAAGATGATGGCTGGTGGTGTACAACATTGCTGATGTCTGCTCCTCTTCAGGAATTTCCTCAGAGTTTTTCCTGTATGCAGGAACATACATTCCTAGGGACTTTTTCACAGGGAGACTGACTGGGCTATTTGTGGATATAAGGGAATAATGAGAACTATTAAGTTGCAGATCTGTGCCTGTTTGTACTTCTGAGAGTTACCTTGCTCTGCCTTATGCTATGATCTCTGCTGTAAACATGGAAAGAGCAAGTCTGAATCAGGTTGTACTTGCCTTGTTCCTAGAACTGTGATTGTTACTTAGGAATGGTATTGGGGAATTTGCTGCCTTGCAAAGGTCTGAGTGTTGGCTGTTGAGTTTCAGACACGTCTCTAGCTTGCTAGCATTGCAGTTGTGTTTAGGACCAGGGGAGCTGTCATTGTCCCCATGCATATCCCACTGGCATTTGCTGGCTGGCAAGTCTGGCACACGCTTGTCAATGAAATGAGAAGCAGGAGGGCAACCTCTGTACTGGCTGGTAACTGAAGGATTACTTAGGAAAGGCATTTCTCTAATGAGACTATTCCTCTTGAAAATCCAGGGTCAGCTTGTGCTAACCCCTTCAGCTGGTGCTTTCCTGCCGTCCCTTGATGTGAGCCATTGCTGTCTCCCGTGCTGCAAGGATAGTGTCAGGGTGGATTGCCTGAGGTTGTCTCGCATGGCCTGTGTGAAAGCCAAGCTGTGGGCTCCCCTCGGGTGGAGATGATTTCAGTTATGTTGGGAACTGAAAGGCACTCTCACTGTTTATCTTGGATTTCTGCATTTGGCCTTGCTGTTCCCACTTTCTCCCTCTCTTCCTGCTGTTTGCGTCCTGCCTGCTGCCACCCTGCAGGCTCTGCAGAGCTGCTGGGGACCTCCCAGCCAGTGGCTGACGTCTCCAGCAGTGCCCTGGCGTCAGGGGCTCTTGCCTAGGGTCTCTAAGTTGCTTCTCAGGTACTGCACGAGTGGCTAAAGACATGCTTGTGTTGGGTGGGAGCTCTCCTGGAAGCAAACTGGGGGTGGAGGGTTTCAGGAACAAGGTGGAAGCCATCTTCCCAGGAGAAGTGGGAACCTCCATCTGACCCGTGGCACCTGGTGCAGGCAGCTCTGTTCCTCCCCAGCCTCCCTGTGCCAGGGGCTGAAGCTGTGAGTGAGCAGAGCATCCAGAAATAACACCCCATCATGGGGGCAACACCGTGGTAATTTGGAGCCATCTTGAGAAACATTTGCTTCCCCCCTTGGCAGGCAGCAGTGGCAGGCTCTCCCTCTCCCATTGGCACCACTGGCAGCAACTCTGCAGTTCCCGCTTATGTACAAAAATAGTGAACCTTGAACGTCACATCTCCTCTCTTCCAGGCAGAGGCAGCCCTTGCTCTCAGGCAGATTTCTGCTCTCCTTGCTGTGTTTTTCAAGTACTGGAGCAAGAGCAGGGGTTGGCAGAGGTTGCATGAGCCATACAAAAATGTCGTGAAGTCAGGATCAGCCTTGTCTTTGTGGTATTTTACTTTCCTCTCTGTGGCTACCCCCTCCCTTTCCTGCCCCAGACTTTCCAATTTCTACTTTGTGGGATTAACCCAAAAGAAGAGAGCGCTGGGAACTTTCCTCATTTGTAATTAAATTCCTCCCTTGTTCCTTTACCCTCAGCCCTGCTTTGGAGGAGCGTTGAGCACAGTCCTCCCAGGACCTGAAAGTGCTGCTTCTGGCAGGGTTGGAGGATGCTTCACTGCAAAGGGATCCCCCTTTCCTTCAGCTCCAGTAAAGCTTCCCTGTGTGCCAGCCTGGAGCCTGCAGGACCACACAGTGGAGTTGTGGAGGTTCCTTTTCCTGGTGGGAATTCCCCTTAAATCAGGGAGAGCCAGGGAGACACGGAGGAGGTCAGTGCTAACCGTGGTTATACCAGACTCTGCTCACGTGCCGGACTGACCGTCTTGCCCTGAGCGGGTGGTACCGCAGGGTGAGATGGCTGGGGGAGCTGAGAAGTCCTGCAAAGAGTTAACTCCATTGAGACTAATGGCTTCCTGGGGCTGAGTGAAGAGAGGCCTGTGAAATGAGCTCATGTTCACGGGAAGCAGAACTTCAAAGAGGCATGTTTATTTAATGCCGGTAACTTAATTCAGCTCTAATCTGTCCCTTCTGCTGGTTGCCAGCAGAGGTGGAGGAGTGCAGGGCTTCTCCCAGGCACATCCCCTCTCCGGCTCTGGGGCCTCCCGCTCCCACCAGTGTTTGCTTAGCTGGGGCGGCTGGGCAGGGTGCTGGTGGAGCTGGGGCCCGGCCAGCCACGCTGAGGGGAGCTTTCAGGAGGGCAAGTGTGTGTGAAGGGAGGAAAGGGAGGTCAAACGGCGAGGAAGAACAGCTCTCTGCGCACCAGGTTGGTAATTACATTGCTGTCAGGATGTGCTGTCTGTGCGGTGGCCTGCTGGGAAAGCTCCGCCACGGCCGGCGGCCAGATGGCTGTGGGCTCCCGGGGGTCTCCTGGAGCTCCTCTCTTGATGCTTGGAGCTGGGGGGTTCAAATAAACACGTGCCGCAGGGGAAACAGCTCTGGGGGTGCCTACGCACGTGGTTGGTCCTGATCCTCTGCTCTGCATCAGCTGGCGGGCTGGGGTTGGGGGTCGGCTCTGCTGGGCTTACAGAGCAAGGCGCATCCTCAGTTTCTCCACACCGGCTTGGCAGCAGTTGGAGAAGGCAGGTCCCCGTGACTGTCCCAAAGGCAGGGGGCTTCTGTGGAGGTGCAGCATTCCCACCCATGCCAGCGGGGCACTCCTGGGGTTGTTTCTTGGGCAGGAATCCCCACTCCACCCTTCACACGTAGTGTTCAGCATCTTAGATGTTTTTTCATGCCTCTTACACATGTGCTTTTTTACCCTTAAACACATACCCTGGGCTTTTAGGAAAATAAGGTGAGGTGGACTTCCTGTTAAACTAAGTGCTGGATGGCAGCTCTGAGTTCTGCTCGAAGGGCAAACTGTTAATGCCTTGCACAGGAGGTGCTCATGAGTTGTGGGTTCATTCCAGAGTTTTAGAAATTAGCTTTTTTTTTTTTGACTGTTTCCAGAAGAGCTGTTTGCACATCCGTTCTTACTGAGTCAAGCAGTCATCCTAGAGAAATATTGCTTGAGGAATATTAATCTATCACAGCACATATAAATAAACCAGCTGAATTAAGGTCGTGTGGGGCATCAAACCCAAACTTATTGCAAAGGTTTTGGACTTTCCTGTTGCATGGTGGGGTGAGAATTAGGGCAAAACAGAGGAGAATGGTGTTTCTCCATCATTAGATATTGCAGCACAGAAAAGCAAGGCCAAAATACATTGTGTGCACATGATGTGGATTTTTTCAGCATAAAACCCTGAAGGTGTGTTGGGAAGGAATTATCCACATCTGCCAGGCCTGCGTGCTTTTCCGTTTGAGTCATGTAGTGACTCAACTGACATTGCAGTAGACGCAGAGCAGAGGTAGCTGATATTTCTCAATCTGAGAGTTTCAAGGTTTGGATTAAGTCGTGATGCACATAAGCAGTGTACAAGTCTGTGCACTGTAGCAATGTTAGGTAGAAATATAAATTGGGAGGAAAACAGAGATTGAAGGAGGAAGATACGTAGGTCAGCCATTGTGGGTTAGCCCCGGTGGACAGCTGAGCCCCCCCGCAGCTGCTCGCTCGCCCTCCCAGCAGGATGGGACAGAGAATCGCAAGGATAAAAGTGTGAAAACTGATGTGTTGAGATACAGACAGTTTAACAGGTAAAGCAAAAGCTGCCCACGCAAGGCAGAGCCAGGCATTCGTTCCCCACCACCCATGGCAGGCAGGTGATCAGCCATCCCCAGGAAAGCAGGGCTCCATCACGCCTAATGGTGACTTGGGAAGACAAACGCCATCACTCCGAATGCCCCCCCTTCCGTCTTCTTCCCCCCAGCTTTATTTGCTGAGCATGATGCCATATGGTGTGGAATATCCCTTTGGTCATTGGGGTCAGCTGTCGCAGCTGTGTCCCCTCCCAGCTCCTTGTGCACCCCCAGCTACTCACTGGCCAAGGCACCATGAGAAACAGAGAAGACCTTGACACTGTCAAGCCCAGCTCAGCAATAGCTAAAACTTGGGGGTGTTATCAACACTGTTTTGGTCACAAATCCAAAACACAGCACCATGCGAGCTATGATTAAAGAAAGTTAACTCTATTCCAGCCAAAACCAGTACAGTGCTTTTGGAAAAACTTTCTGCATGGGTTTTTCTTTTCCTAAACTTCCTGCTCCATGGGGAGTCTATAAGCAACTTGAGTTTTCTGGCTCTTCAACAGGACAGAAACAATCCTGTTCTCAGGTCACTGACATAAGTGGAGCGCAGATTTGGAAAGCTGCTCTGGAGAGTCCCTCTCCATTATAAGCAGTACAGAAAATCAATGTTAAGGATCAACCTAAGAATGCGGATTGTTGCTTCGTCACTTTAAATCATGTCTGGGGAGAAAGAGCGAAATGGAGGTGCCGCTGCTAAGTTTCAGGGCAAAATGGATTGAAGAGGGAAATATGAGACTGTGATAAGAATCACTGAGAAGAAAGAAGAAAGAGATAAGAGGCTGGTTAATGATTGTATTTTCTGGGGCCACCTGCCCTCAGCGGGGAGGTGGGATGAAGGAAATCCCTCATGAACAGGCCTTGCAGAGAGGAGATGCAACTGTTTCCATGGGAAAATTGGGTTTTCACAACCGATCACAGACTAGAGAGAAGTTCAGTCCTTTGTAGTCAGGGAAACACGTTGGAAGAGGATGCATGAGAAGTTACTTTCTGAAGAGGTTTGTGGGATGGAGAGCTGTGAGCCCCTGGGGGAAGAGGAACCAACCTGGGGTCTTGTCAGGTACCTCTGCGAGGTGGCTTCCAGCTCTGAGCTCTTCACCTGAGGAGGTGATGCACCGAGGAGTCCGTCTGTGCCAGGTAAAGGGCCACAGCCTGGGAAAAAGGGACTGAGCAGATGGGATCGGGGCTTTCTGCCTATAGATGCTGATTGTGGGCACAAGAATCCTTGAGATTTTCTGCAAGGTCTGGGTCTTTACACAAGAAAGCATGTAGAACGTTTTTATTTACACACTAGCTTTAAATTTCAAAGAAATTTCTGGGGTTTATGCTACAGCATCAGGAACTTTAGTTGTGATTTGCCTCAAAAAGTGTGAGACATTTACAGGACCCCCAGGAGCCCTGCTTACAGCTAAGCGCTCATGGCTCTGTGCAGGATCCCCGCAGTACTGCTGCAGGAAGATGCTGTGGCAGGGGCAGTCTTCCCTGCAGCTCATTTTCCAGGTCCTGAGAAATCCAGGTTTAATCCATGCCTTCCCCCCACACACATGTATACACACACTTCCTCCACTGTAATCGTGTCCCTTGAGTCTGCTCATGCATGTTTAGTACATCACTGCTGGAGGTCAGGGAAATACTCTAACCTTAAAAACAAGGATGCAGGGACACACGCAGCCTGCAGCAACCTGCCCACAGTCACAAGTATCGCTGTCAAAGTCTGTAACTGAGAAGGTCCTTGTGCTGTTCCTCCATTTGGGCTATGCCTCTGGCCGCTGCCAAGTTCCTCTGGAGTTCCCTGGTGGGTTTGTTACACCCTTTTCCACCCTTCTGGACCCTTTGTAACAGAGAGAGGGGTGACACCATGCTGGGTGTGGGAGAGGGGCAGCAGTGAAAGTGTTAAGGCTGGGCGGGCAGAGCTGGAAGCAGCCCCGGCGCTGGAATTTGGAGGAGTGGAGTTGCTGCCCTGGCACCAGCCCAGCTGGCGGAGAGGCCCCTCGCCCAGCCAGGTCGGCAGAGCTAACACGGAGCACGTCCTCCTGGCCGCTGTACCAAGGCCGACGGGGAGCTGCAGTGAGTGTGTGGAGACCCTGGTGCTCAGCACGATTCAACAGCGGCACTTGCCTCAACTGCCTTCGCCTGGGTCTGCTGCAAGCTGTCGGCACGCTGCTCCCCCTCCCTGGGCTTGGCTGCCTTGAGAGTGTTTCCCTCTTGCTTGCAAAGCAAGCAAAAGTTAATAGTTTTAGATAGTTACCATGGGGATATGTTGAAGTGGAGCTTGCATCCACTCCTGGACTCGCCATCTGTTGCATGCATTACACAGCCCGCCCGTATTGCCGAAGAGACCGGAGCGTGCTGGCAGGGCCTGGCCTGCCCTTGTGTGGGTGCTGCGCCGGGAGCTGTAACTCCAGGAGGTCGCAGAGAGGCACAGAATGCTGACCCTGGAGAGAAACTTCATGAAGTTCTTCACGTTTTGCCACCGTTGCTGCCATCTGATTTATTGGTTAACTGCTTGGTGTCTTCAAATGAAGATAATGATCAGATGCTAGATTTTCTGCCCATGGGAAAAGGTAATGTGTATTTTATGACTTTATTTTTGATGTTGCTTGGTTTCTCCTCCTCCTATGGGGTGAGAACACAGCAGTGGGTGGAGGTGCTTCATCAGGAGTAGCTGGCAGGGTAACACTCAGGTGAGCTCCTGTGCTTCATTGCTTGGAGGAGATGGAAAAATATTAATTAATATTAATAGTAACTTCAGGACTGAGCTGGGATTTGGAACTCATACATCAAGCTGGGTGACGTTGATGTGTGTCAGGGTGGCTGGATTTGGGACCACACAGGTAGAGCTTCTGCACCAACGGCAGGAGAAGGTTACACAAAGAAGTTCAGCATTTTCTCTTTTACCCGCAAGTCTAATGCACGTGCAGCTGTGGTACCTTGGTGTTGCTGCCTTTGAGACTGCTATCGGAAGATCCCAAGAAAAGCTCTTGAGCTGTTTGGAGCACGGAGCCAAGGCGCTTAGCAGTAATCCCGGCTCAGCTCGGATGTGTGTCCTGGAATAACCGTTGGCTTTAGAGGTCTGGGGGCTTGGGCAGGAGCAGCACTGGAGGGTGTGCTGCTCCCTGACCCTCTTTGGATGCTGACAGTGCCCGCAGCTCAGCAAACAGGAAATCTGTGGCTCAGTGGGAGGAATGAGTCTGGCGTGTCAAAGACCTGATGTTACTGCGTGATGTCTCAGGGCTGGCAAGAGCCTCTGAGAAGAGGAGCTGACCTGGAAAGGCAGAGTTTTCACTGTCCCCCAGCCTGTCCTTAATACCAGCGTCTCGGCCTTCCTTCCCTGCTTCCTGGCCCAAAACAGGGTTTTAAAATCTCAGGATGTTACTGAGTCTTTGGAGGACGTTTCTACAGGAGCATCGCTATTGAAACCTTCCTCTCTTTGGGTGAATAACACTGGGGTTGCCACTCCATTTCTGCAAGATCTCTGACCGTTAACAATGCTTCTGCTGATGGGATGTGGTGCAAGGCTGTGCGTGAAGCTTGTGTCAGCTGAAGGTCTGAGTGCTTTCAGGATGGAATTGGACAAACTCAAGGAACAGCAACGGTCTGGGGCTTTTATTTTGGGGGGTCTAAAAGTGTCTGACTCGGGGTGTCCTGAGCTGCTGGTTACAAGTAGGGCTGATGTCTCTCCCTAACCATCCTCTGCTGCCAGGTTTGGAGCCAGAGTTAATAAGTCTGAAGTGTGCCCAGTGTATCTTGAGGATAGCTGCAGGGAGAGAGCACCGTTTCCCATCTAAATGAAGTGTTTTAAACGCTTGGTACTAAGAAGCTTCACGTTGAGGATTTGGGACTCCTAGTTTCTGCTTGTCACCAGCACACATACGCCAGCCGTTGGTGACAGGAGCTTGGTCCCTTGTAGGGATGCGGCTTCTGATGCGGACAAGTACCAGAGTAACCAGAATGATTGACCTGAGTCTTCTCACAAAGGTCTGTAAAGGCTGCACATGGTTAATGGGTGGTTGTGATTGGAGCAGCGTGTGCACATATGGGAGAAATGGACCCATTTTGGTGGAATTTTTCACAGTGACTCCATGGGAGCAAGAACATTACATCATCTTCTCGTGACCTACTGGGTAGCTTCTTTGGTTTTTTGTTTCCTCCCTGTGTTTTGGAGAGGGGAAGTAAATGTTGTTGAGCTCAGCTCTGACCCTGGCTTTGGTGAACAAGTGTATATTGCCATGGCGTGTATTTTTATTTGATCTAGGAAATTCGTACTGAATATACAGCCCTTCTTGTTATAAAGATTGGACCTCTTGCAGCTTGTCACAGTTCTCCTCTTGATCTTCAGTATTTTTATAACTTCTGAACAGCTTTAAAAAAGAACAAAAGGTGGAATGAGCCGCACCCACCTGGCAGTCTCCTTGTTCTTTGTGCACTGATATGTTGAAGGTGTTCTGCTAATATTTAACCAGGAAGCCAAAGCTAAAAAAAGAGCTTTAGAGAAGATCAGAACAAGCAGAAACCCCAGGAACAGTCCTGAATAACCTGAATATGGCAAGAGTACAGAAACGTTTTGATTCTCAACATGGGGCTTTGGAAACCCACTGATAATTAACTCCCAGGGGCGGAAGACATGATCAGTCAGTAGACTGGCTGTGGTGGCCTCTCATATTTTCACTGAATGTATGTCCTTGAGCTAGCTGGATAGCCATGCCGTTGCAACCTTCCTGCGGGCTCTAACTCTGCGAAGCAACTAGCGAGCTCTGTCCTGCGGCAGGCATAATTCAGGTTGACTTGGATGTGCTTGCACAAGCTGAAGGCTCACCCAGTCTGCAGGTTGGTTGCTTCCTAAGACCACAGCTCTGGGATTTTCTTGAGGACTATGGGTACGTATTCTGCTGCTGGCCTCTCCTGAAGCACTAAGCCTGGAAGAGCTGCAGTACGACGGTTTTCCTGAGGTGTGGAAATGAGTTTGTTTATGTTGTCGGTCACTGTGTCAGGAACAAAGGTGCCAGTTCTGCTCATGTACCATCTACTGAGCAGCTCCAGGGGGTCACAAGTGGGCTCTCACAGTTGCTGCTGGAGTACTCACCATGTGCCCATTGGCATTGTCATGCAGGAGACGATCTCAGCCTGGCTTCGGGGTAATCAAATTAAGCTTGAGTATTGAAATTCAGATTTTTACTTGATTTTGTTCTGACTTTGCCAATGAATATTGACATTGCCGTTTCTCCTGGAGCTCCCTGCTTGCCCCTGTATGTCTTCTTTCACCCGCTCGTGCATCCCCTCAGTCAGGATCTTGAGTTCCGACTCTGCTGATGCGTTTCTCATGCTGGAGCTGCCCAGCTCAGTTCTCATCTCCTTTTTGTAGTTCAGAATTTCTCTGGTTTAATCCCATAGCTGCTTCACAGCTGATTAAAACAACACACCGTTACAACAGCTTTTTTTTTTGCAGTGGACTGGAGAAGATGAGACTAACGGGGGTCACAGCAAGGAGGAACTCGGGTTGTGTTGCAGCCAGTTTATTTGGAATAATAGGTAGTGGGATGGGGACAAAGGAAAACTGCTGATTTGGGATGTGAAGAGGATGATTATAGACAAAATTGGCATTTGCTTGTCCTCTGCATTTGAACCATATGCCCCAGTAAGCTCATTGCAGCTCCTTGTTGTCCAACCTGGTACCTGGGCCAGGAGGAGGAACTGTGCTGCAGGCTGGGGGAGCTGGTAGCCTCTATGCTGCACCTGCAAAGGAGCATCTAACTGGCCTTGCAGAACTGGACCCAGAGTTAAGTTGTCTGAGCCCTGGAGAAATAAAAATCGATGCTGGCACAGAGCACAAGCCAAGGCCACCAGCTTTGTAAAAATGGGCTGCAAAGATTGCTGGGCACTGGCTCGTACAAGCGAGTAGTTCTCTAAGGGTGGTGAGGATTCTCTGCATGGAATAAACAACAGCACTGTTGCAGTATGGGCTGTAATTCTGTTGAGGGCTTCCTGCACAATCCAGACCTGCACGCTAAATCCCTCGAACCAGTCCCACTGTCCAAAACTGCCATGTTTCTCTGTGGTGTAAATGCCTGTGCCAGGTCTGTTCCCAGCATGGGCTTTCTGCTCCTTTGCTTTGCCTTCTGGGAGCTGGCAGAGGGGATGGCAGGGAAAAGGGGCTGAAGAAGCAGGAGCGTGCTGCTCCTCCAAGCTCCAGCCATATAATTGGCAGCGTGAAATGTTTATGGATGGTTGTGCAGATGTTCAGAGCAAACGTGCTGAGAGATGAGGGTCTTATGAGCTCCTGTTTGGGGAGAAACTTGCTTAGTTTCTCCAGTGGTGGCAGGTGTGATGCCATTTTCTCTTACCCAAATGCTAGCCTTCGCAGTATTTTATAAAAAAAGATGCATAACTCAGTTTACCCATACATTTTATAATGCTACCCAGTGGGTACAAAGCAGTTAATTTCTTTCCTGTATGGGGGAGAAATTAAGCCCTGGGGTTTGGGACTAAGTAAATCTGTGCGCTCAATGCTAAACTGAAAATTACTTTTGCTGAGGATGAGAATTTGGGCATCCTTGCTCTTCACAGCACTGTCACTGTCTTTGTCTCCGATCATGAGCCAGTCACTTATCTCTGTTTATTTTGCCATCAACAGAATGGGGACTGTGCTGACCCCCAGAGTATTTTAATAAATAATTCTATTGTGTTGCACATTCGGAACACTTGTTGTGCCAGGTCTCAAAGCACTTCCCCCTGCATTGAGGAATATCTGCACACATAGGTTTATACTCTAATAAGTGCCAATAATTGCAAAGTTATAATAAGAGTAACTGTCTCTGAAATGATGCTGGAAACTAGTTAAAAACATTAAAAGATATTTTACATTGTATGCTAAGCAGAAGAGCCAAAGCAGTGTGAAGGAACTCTTAAAAATGCTCAATCTGATCAAAGAGTTTTCTTAATAAGAACAGTGAAGGGCAGACTCGGGATGGCTCTTGGCATGTAGCAGGGCAAGGCAAAGCTTAGCCCTGGCTGAAGATATCCCCAGAAAGGCTGGAACTCTGTGGAAATGAGAATGCAGGGATTGGCTGCAGGTTTGGCGACTTTTTGCTTGATTTTTAACCAGCGTAATGAGGATTTCTGTTCAGTTGGTTTCTACCATGACATCCAACATGCTGATCTCTCATTTTTCCAAAGTGGAATCTTTTTCCCTGGTTCTTTCTGGCCAGTGCTGTGATTTGAGCTGATGTTCTTGTGCAGTGAATGTTATAGCCCACGTTCTCCCTCCTGAAGGAGCACCAGGCAGCTCAGAGGCCCTCATTTTGCATCTGAAGGTAGGAGTGGTTTTCTCCACTCATTGCTTTATATTTATCGGCGTGACAGTCACTTGCTGTTTTCTTGCCCTGAAACTCAGTCTCCTAGCTTCTCTTGGGAGCTGCTCACGGGCTGCCACCATACTGTCTACCTTGGGAAGTGTCAATCATGAGAAAACACACTTTGCTTATCCCCTCAACAGGTCACTCATGAATACACTAAGCAGTGCAGATCCCGCTGCGGATCCCTGTGCACTCCACATAGACCTCTTTCCTCTGCAAGAATGACTGTTTGCTCTTACCTCTTCTAACCCTTGATTTATCCTTAGAGAAACTTTTCCTCTTATCCCATGGCTCTTTAATTTTTTATAAAAGTCTTTGGTGAGGATCTCGGAGACTTTGTGGAAAGGCAGGTAGGCTGTGTCACATCCGTCCACGCGTTCACTGACCCATCCAGGTTCACGAGGCCAGGTTTCTGTTACAGAAGCTGTATTGACACTGCCCACGTCCGTCAGATTCCTCTTAGGGGCCATGTTATTGGATAACACCTCAGTTTTGTTTCGGAAAAGGTTTTAGCCAGATGCACTTTGTGCATCAGTAAAATTAGCTACTTGGATTTAGCAAATGACTGGGTGAATGGGGCAGACAGTGATGCACAGAAGGGCAGCCTTGCCGATGGAGGGGTTTCTGAGTTGTGAGTTCTGGGGTTTGATTCATATAAACAGACCCTGCAGGTCCAGAATAGGAATTTTCTGGCCTTCAGCTCCAGCAGCACTGACTCCAATCTTCGGTTGTTCTTTTTCACGTATCCATGTGTGCTTATAATTAGAGTTAGGACACTTGGGACATTTTGCAATACTGTTATTGGTCTGGCACTTCAGGCGAGTCGCTAAACCTCTGGCTGTCAGTGTGTTGCCCAGCGTCTCTGAAATGTGTTGTAAGGTGTAGTGAATGCCTGGGAAGGTTTCTATGATCTCTGGCTGCCCTGCCTTCGGAAAGTGCCGAGTGTAATTACCAGTGTAGTTTAGGGCACACAGGAATGCTGCCTTGAGAGCTGTAAATGTAAGACTTGTGCAAAAAGCAAATAGCAGTTCTGGTATCACTGTGACTCTTGAGACCTTTTTTTTTTTTAGTTGTTTTATTTTTGTAAATAAAACAACCATAAAAATGACACAGCCTGTGCCAATGGGATGTACAGTAGCGTCTGCAGTGCACAGAGCTCATCTAAGCACAAGCAAACAATTAGAGTAAGAAAATTGCGGCTCCGGGCCATGCAATGCTTCTCAGCCTTTAAGAAATGAGACACTCATGATGAATGTTCAGAGCCTTTCTCAGGTTCAACAAATGCATAAGATATTGCTTTAGTTTTAAGCTCTTCTTCACATGCCTATGGATGTCCTGTCCAAAAACGGACATTAAAATGCAACCTGATTGTCAGCATGAGCAGGACAGGGACAGTTTGAAGGACCATGGGTTTGTATTTTGTGTGTGCTGCCATGTAACGACTGGCTAGTGAGGTCTGGGAGGGGATCGGTGAATAAGGCACCTCATGGCTTCCAGTGAAGGCAACAGCAAGTTTCAGCAGTTGAAAGCTGAAACTAGACAAATCTTGTGTAAAAAGAATATGCATCTTTGGGAGTTAAGGTAACTGATCGTGAGAACATCTCAAACATGCTGAACCATGCAGCACTTGGATCCTCTTGCTGTATTACTGTATTAGATACACCCTCTGATCTCTCAGCCTTAGCTCAAGCGGATGTTGTAGGCTGGAGAGCATGAATCCTTGCAGGAAATAATGAATTATCAGAATAATTGCATTCTGACTTCTAAATTCCAGGATTTGGAGGATTGTTCCTAATCCCTGTCCCTGCAAGGAGCCCATGTCTCCCACCCCCGCTCTGACAGTTTCTGCTGTGAGAGCTCAGAATGTGCCACATATTGAGCCTTCCCTGAGCCCGTGTTGAGGTTCCAGTGTGCTCATAGTGGCCAGTGATGACAGTCTCTGCTTTGGGAAGAATCACAGAGGTTTGAAACTTAAACATCTTACTCTTGGACAGGCACTGAGCTCTGGTTCCTGTCCAGCTCCAGCCTTCAGGATGTCTAGGCTTGAACTGCAGCATCCAAGGAAGAGTTCAGCCAGGTCTCAACAAGATTTCTATTCTCTGGCAAATTTGTTTATCTGAAATGTGTCTCTCTAACCCACCTCTTCGGGTCACGCTTCTGACCGTGCAGTGCTGAAGATGGGACAAGGGGCAGCTGGAGCACCAAAGAACCACTGGGCAGGCGGCCTACAGAGCATTCTGCTTTAAAATGGACGTGAACAGCGTTTTCAGTCTTCTCAGAAACCACCCCTGTGTTTTGAGACACTGCAGCGGTCATTACTAGTACCTCTTGAGAGAAGGGCTGTCAGCTACAGCTGCATCTAAGAGTACAGTAGCCCTTAGCATGTAAAATGGAGATTTTGTGTTTTGCGATCCAACAGCTGTTAGTAAATGCAAACTGTTAAATAGCTGGTGTATTGGAGGGAAAAGTAGGAAACAATCCTCCATCTTCAACTCTTCTGTTACATATTTTCCTAAGTGTTGGCTTTGTTATTCTTACCCAAAGACATAATTGTATCTTCTTCAAGCTGTGACAAGCCTGAGGTAAGCTGATGAGTGACAAATGCTGCTTTCTAGTATTGGCTAATCCTCAAAGTGTGGATGGCAACTTTAAAGAGTCTTCTGCCAATAATAGTTTGAGTCACAGTGTGGTGGGCAGCTGCAGGTGCTGCTGGTGCCATGTGTCAACTGGCAAGGGATATTTTGGTATTAGGAAATAGAGCCTGAAGTCTGGAATTCTCTGTCAAGTCTCTTTGTTTCTGCAGGAAGCTCAAGACTCATTTAAATTAATCCTTCAGTGATTAGTAACCCAGTCAGTGGTGTCCGTCTTTTCTTTGGCTCGGAGTTCAGCAGTGTTTGATCCTGCATCTTTTGGGTGATGTTTGTCACTGCAGCCAAACTGATCCGATGCCAGCCAGCCCACCCCTGCGTGTGTCTGCCCTGGTGCTGACCCGGATGCCTATATGACCCAAAACAGGACAGTTCAGCCAGCAGAAAACTTTTGTTGATTAGTTTTCTGTTCGATTAATGAGCTGAAGTGATTAACTATGAGTTCAGATCACAGAATAATTTTGGTCAGAAGGGACATCTGGAGGATACATGGCCCAACTCCTTGCCTAAAGCAAGGCCAGCTTTGGAGTTGGTTAGGTTGCTCAGAGGTCGTGTGAGCACCAAAGCTGTGGGGCAGAGATATGCTGCTTTTCTCAGTGATAGCAAATTGTTGATTTTCTAAGTGGGCCCCGTTTGATTTTCTGAAAATTTGGCTCCTCTCAGCAGTTCACCGTGGGGTGAAGACAGTGGTACAAGGTAGAAGAACGTGGGGATGTCCCTGGCAGATGCTCACTGTTGGGCTGGCACTGTCACCAGCTGAATAAGATGCAGTAAATCGAAGCTTTTGGCAGTTAAAGGGTATGTGGGCAATGGTTTGCAGCTGCAAGATAAGCCTGCTTGCTGGGCACAGCCGTTACTGCTGCAGGAGCTTGGTGGGCGTCAGGTGGGTGCGAGCGGGGCTGAGCCCTCTGCACCGCTCCTTCCCGCAGCAATCCTGTGCTAGTTGACCATGTCCTGGTAACACCAGGGGCTGAAATCCTGAAGGAAGGTAATAGACACCTGGCAAAAACTCCAGGTTCCTTTAGGAAGCATCCGGTCACTGGAAGTGGTTAGAAATGCCTCGGTGACGAGATGACAGTGTGGCCAGCCATAAGTCTGTGTTTCTGTGGCTGCACCGTTGCCACGTAGGTGCAGCTGGCAGGATGGCTCCACTCTGAAGTGGTTGGTGTCTCCTCATCGCACTGACTGCGTGCAGCTCAACACATCTGGGAGAGGAAAGAGAAATGAATTAGCACGGGCAGGTGTTTTCTCAGATTCTGGTTAAAATCAAACAAAACGCCAGGCAGGTCTGCTGAATGGCGCTGGATCGTGGGATGATAAGACTTCATTTCATTCAATCACTCTGGGTCAGAAAACTAGCTGTGCATTATATCAGTCTCATTGAAGCAGCCGCAGGAAGAAATATTAGTGCATGTTCAGCAACATATTCAGCATTGTATTCAGTAATACTGTTAGGCACAAAGCAACAATCTAGGTCATTTTCTGTGTATTTATGCCCTGAGCTGGCTACACATTTAGATGTAACTTAGCCTGTTTCGTTGAACAGCCTTTTGAGCTCCATCCCTGTGGGAGCTGTGGCTGCAGCAGGGACGTGCTGCCAGGGGCAGCAGGAGCAGTGGAAACTCCTCTGGCTTGGCTGAATGAAATGAGGTTTCCTATCATGTGGTCTGCCCACACCTACTTATGTGCTTTTATTGCCCTAAAAACAAAGCAGCAATTCTTTAAGCCTTGCAAATTAACGTTACCTGTAATATCTTTACAGCTGCAGCAAACAATAGATCTTTCTATTACTTATTGTACCAAAAGATGAAATCATTTTTTATTATAAAATTATACAGTGAAAGCTTGCGCACCAGGAGTTCACCTGACATCAGTCACCTTTTCCCTGGCACTGGGATTTCTCTGCAACGTGGTTCCAGCCTGGGAGCCAAGGGTGCAGTTCAGCAGCTCTGCCTACTGCATCCCAACTTCCCAAATGCACCGTTTCTGTGGGGTTTTCACTAGTAACACTGAGATTGTGTGTTTGCTTCACAGCTTGTCTGTAGAATCCTCAATTTCTCTTCCAGGTTAGAGAAACCTTGTTGCAGAACAGCTTGGCTCAGACACTTAGCGTTGGTGCAGATTGCAAATGAAATGCCCCTGCATTGTTCTACACATCCCTTTGATGTTTAAGAGTTTCTTTGAAGTACTGAGCATTTTACCTGTGTTTATCCTTGTTCTATCAACTTGTGGGATTCTAGTAAATCTTTTAATACAAATATTTCTCTGCTGAGATCAGCCATGCACACATAAGGCTGGAGGCACACCAATTCAGCAATCAGTGCCTGTCCTCTCTGCTAGCACAGCTGGATGCCAGATGTCTCCTGGTGACAGGTGACACTCACTGTCCTGGAAAATCATCAACTGTAAGAAGCATTTGTGCTATTGTATTCCTTTTCTTGCCAGCAAAGTAGTCTTGCTGTTAATATTAATTCTCTGTATCTGCCTGACACAAAAAAAGACATCACTGGGCAAGTTAAATCCCTGAATGACTGTGTACTACTCCCCAGCATCTGATACCGAACCCTAATGCACAAAAGCAAGGAAATAAAATTAAAAATAAAAAAAATAAATTGAGGGCACCAGAAATCTTGCCCTGCCCATGTGACAAGCAGAACGGGGCCGATTCCTGGATGTATCATATACCGCGTTATTTGTGCCAGTGCAAAGTGAGGTTAGGGTGGGTGTAAACCACCTGAAGACAAATGCAGGACATTCTGCACTTCACTTTTTGTGCAGGTTACTTGTAGAAACATGCAGGATCTCAGTGCGGTAGGGCAGGGACAGCAGACTTCATCATCTCGAGGCAGCAAGTGGAAGCGTACACAAGATTTGCCAGTGGCAGCAGCCATTGCTGGCAGCAGGAGGAGTGCTGCCTGGTGTTCCTGGCGTTCCCTGCAGTACCTGCTAACCTCTGCACCCCACACATGTGACACTGAGCTGGCAGCTGGGGTCGGCTCCATCCGCCCTCACGCCCCCTGCACGGCCGTCTTTGGCACTGCCAACGAGACAGAAATGTGGCTGGAGGCTGGGAGTCCCGATGGCAGCTTGGACCTGGAGGAGCGCTGGGCCAGCACACCCACCTGCGTGAAGCCATCTGGTCCTATTGCAAGATAACACCAGTGCTGGTTTCCAGCTGCCTGAACGAACCATTTGCTCGGGTTGTCTCGGACCTGGCAGCCAGGTTCATGCCCAGTCTCCCCGGGGAGAGCGCAGGATACCCCAGAGCCAAAGCTGGTGAGTGGAGTCAGACCAGAAGAGCGAAGCAGGATCCTCCACCTCCAATGGCTCGTTCGCATAAGGCCATAATAAGCTGCCACTGATGGAACCTTATGCAGATCTCCCCATACCAGCCACACCGTTCACTCGGTCTGTGTTTGGTTAGCAGTGAAGTAGTTAACAGAGCCGTCAGCTCGCTGCCCCATCCCTGGAGTATCTCCAGACTTGGGGTTGCTGCTGTGACCTCGCAGCCCACTGATCTTCTCCAGACCCCTAGAAAGTTGGACCTGGCTCTGCTGCTTCTGAGCTGTTGGCAGGAAACAGTTCCTCTGTGCCAAGGGAATGAGTCCTTGCTTAGAGTAACAGCTCATAAAACCCTTGTTAGAAAAAACTTAAAATTCTCTTTATATACCCACAGTTGTGTCACTGTTAGGGCTGTGTGCCATGCTGGTATCAATCTTTTAGAGCACTCTGTTTCCTTTGCCAAGATTTTCGTCTTAACTATAAAGCTCCTCACTTCAGGAGTGGTTTTGTTCTTTCTAATTCAGAGTCCCCATGTTGAATACACAGTGAGGTTTCCAGGTCAAAGAAACAAGACATCCTAAAGGTCACTGTGCCTTTTTCAAAATCTAGGAGAGTTTTGTTTTGTTTTGTTTCTTTTTAGCAGAAATTTAAATCTAAAGGAAACACTGGTCTGCTGAGCTGGGCCAGTTCATCTCTAGCCTTTAGCAAGGCTTGGGAAAGATGAATGACCAAATTCAGGGGTGGGCAAATACACCAGAAACCTGGTTTTGTCATGGAAAGTGTGAGAAGATAAGAAGGAACGGACCATGTGCTGGCACTTCACTTACCTCTGGCAGTATGTGAGAGGAGCAGCTCAGCTGATCCAACCAAGATGAGCTATTACTTGGGGCTGGGAGCAATAGACCTTGCAGGCATTGAGGATGGAGCTGGTACCTTCCACTGCAGTTCACTGGTAATTTGAGAAAATTTGACTTCTGCCTTGAGAGAGGGGATTTCCAGCACAGCACTGGCTCTGTGACCGTCAGGCAGGTCTTGACTGATCCTCCCCCTAGGCATGCTTTCGGTGCATTTTGCGTGATTGCTGGCAGGTCACCACTCGCAGAAGGAAGAGGTGTAGGTGCCAGTTTTTCTCAGGAAGGAAGGTATGGCTGAAAGCACGATCCTTCTGGAGTTCAGCCCATCCAGGCTAAGCCACAGTGTCCCACAGCTCAAGTGCTGAACCAAGGATCAGTGCGTTTGGTTTTTATTCTGGCATGGAGAGCAGTAGCCTCCATTCAGGGGGCTGCAAATGCGCCAGGTTTTTCCATGTGACACTGTATAAAGATGGAGGCTGCTCTTGTTTTGATTCTCGCCTGATTTAATTATATTTGCTTTTTCTCTTTTTATTTCAGTTGTGATTCCAAAGAGCCCTTTACCTGCCTCCGAAGTAAACTCGGAGAAACCTAGCATGCACAGTAGCACAAAGACTGTTTTGGGGCATCAACAAGGGCAAAGGCGTCGCAAAACAGGGAAGAAGCGTGGTCGAACGACCAAAGCGCTAATCCATCACCCCATGCCTACACCCTCCAAGTCAGTGGAGCCTTTGAAATTCCCCAGAAAGAGAGGCCCCAAGCCTGGCAGTAAGGTAAAAGCTGATGCTGATGCAGGCGGGTGAAAAGCAGGTGCTGCAAGTTCTGCCATGGGATGGTGCATGCGTGTGTTTGTGCACGTTTGTCTCAGCCTCTGGCTGTGTGACTGCAGCAAGTAGGAGACCAGAGGGGTATGTGGGCTGGGAATATCCCTCAGAGTCCAGCCCCAGAACTGTAGAGAAATGTCTGTGTCCTAAAGATCATTTCCATCAAGAAACTGTGTCTTTGGAGCTGCATTAGCTGTGAAGTAGCATGGCAGATGCTGTGATCATGACAGGATGGCCAAACGGTGGAATAAGCTCTTCCATCCATCGTGTGTAGCTGGTCTAAGTCAAGCAGAGGTGGCAGATCTCAGGCTTGTTATTTTTTCAGGATTGTGGTTTATAAAGTACACACATATTGATTACGAGGTTCTTGAGACTCCCCGTCATCACCATCAGAAGTGTGTCATGTTCCACAGTGCCTTGTCTGTTGGATGCAAAGGAGAGAGTGTAGTGATCATGGGTGGTAAAGGAGAGCAGGGATAAAAGGAGAAATATCTCCTCTTTTTCTGCAGAGGAAACCTAGGACATTGCTGAACCCAGCACCCACCTCTCCAACAACCAGTACCCCAGAACCAGACACAAGCACTGTGCCTCAGGACGCTGCTACAATCCCCAGCTCTGCCATGCAGGCTCCCACAGGTAAGGGTCTCGAACCACATTCTTGACAAGATTGCACAGTTAGGAGCTGCATCAGTCAGAGAGCGACACACTGAGATACTCCCATTTCTTCCTAAACCCACAGACCAGCAAACGTTACAATTCCAGAAAGGCTGGCCTAATACAGAGTGTCAGGAGGAAAAGAGAGGCACACAAGTTCAGATCAGCCATTCGCTTATCTCTCCGTCTATTTTGGAGATAATGAAGTCGTAGGAAGATTGCGAGTCCATCTGGTCAGTGCAGGGACCCCTTTCCCTGAGTCACCATGTGCATGCTAATGACTCCACAGCTCTCGAAGGGCACTTCTCAAGGCCCACTGTGCCCAGAGGCAGCACCTCTCGTGAGTCCAGAGCGCGAGCTCTCCCAAACCATGCCAGGCACAGCTGCTGAAGCCACAGCGAGATGCAGACAACTGCTGAGTGACAGTGGCCATGATCTGTTCAGCTTCAGCCAGGATACTGAGGCAAACAAGGACGAGAGGGAGCAGGGGAGGAGTAGGAGCACAGTGCAGAGTATATGCTCTGCTACAGCTGTGAGATGTAGCTGAAGATGAATCTGGGCAGAAAAGTCTAATGTAAAGCTGCTTTTTATATGTTCAGTCAAGCACTGGATATGGGCTGAGCCCTCTGTTTCCCCAGAACATAAGTGGCCAATTTTCAGAGGAACCTAAAGAACGCAGTGTCCCTAAAAAGTTGGGGCTGCATTCCTTCATCTCATCATACCTGGCTGGCATGGGGACCACTTTGCAGCCTGCCTTTGGGAGCCTGAGCGCTGGGGAAAGCGTAGGAGAAACAGCAGCAGCTTGGACGGTGAGTGTGAGGCAGGAAGATTTTGGAGGCAATTCCCCTCTGTAAGTGGCTCTGCTGTTAGGATGCAGACAGGCAGTCGTGGTGGATTCCCCTTTGTGGGTGATTTGAGAGTCTTAAAATCCCAGCATCTCTCAGGTTGGATTTTAGGCATCTGTTTCTTGCTTTCTTGAGTGGGTTAATGGCAAACACATTTCTCATCTTGGCAGTTTGCATTTACTTGAACAAGAACGGCAGCACTGGGCCCCACCTAGACAAGAAGAAAGTTCAGCAGCTGCCAGACCATTTTGGACCAGCTCGAGCTTCTGTTGTCCTGCAGCAAGCAGTACAGGCCTGCATTGATTGCGCTTATCATCAGAAAACAGTCTTCTCCTTCTTAAAACAAGGCCACGGGGGAGAGGTCATCTCAGGTGAGAACTGGCCTGCAGCACTTTGCCTTCAGAGATGTCATTGCAAGAATTCGCTCGTTGGAAGATGTCTCTCCTGAAGCTTGGTGCAGTCATGGGCCGGGGGCAGACAGAAGATTTCTGTCTGCTCTTTCTTGCCAGACATCTGTGTCAGTGAAGCAACAGCTAGTGGCTGACTCAGAAGCGAGCGGTTAGTGTGGCCTCCAGGCACGGCTGCTGGAGAAGGCACTGTGCAGCCCTGCTGTCAGCCTGGGCAGCATTTGGCTTCACCTATCATCCCCCAGCACTGCCCGAGCCCCCAGGAGGAGGCGGAACGGGTGGGATTTTCAGAGCTCCTGACGGAAAGACAAGGAATTCCCCGTTTTTTAATTTTGCTTTTAAGCCCGCGTTTACCCGGATGTTGGGACTGCAGGTCCCTCCTTGAATGCCTTTCCATTCCCTCGAACGCAGCTTCTCATGCGCTGCAGCCCTGTACCTGACGCTGGGTGCAGCAGACTGGTTTTAGCCTGTCCCGGGGAAGCAAGCTCGCCAGCGCTCAGCCAGCGGAAGGCAGTGGCTTTTGTTTGCTCTAGTCTAGACCAGCGATGCTGAGATACAGAAGCTGGCTGTGCAGCCCTGGGCGTAGTCTCCTGCCTTTGCTGGGGGTTTACGTGTTGGGCTCTGTTTGTTTCTGTCTCCAGCTGTGTTTGATCGGGAACAGCACACTCTGAACCTGCCAGCAGTAAACAGTATCACCTACGTCCTCCGCTTCCTGGAGAAGCTCTGCCACAATCTCCGCAGTGACAACCTCTTTGGGAACCAGCCTTTCACTCAGAACAGCCACATGCAGCGGGCACACGAGTACGACCACGACAGGTATCTACCAGGTAGGAGCTGGGGCGGGGGCGGCGTTGTAGGGACCCCAGGTGCTCCATGTCTTAACCCCGATTTTATCTTTATCTCAGGAGGCAGGTGTGCGTTTCAGAGCCCTCTCTGCAGGGTTCATTGCATCAAACCTAGTGTCATGCACATGGCCACAGGGCTCTTTTTGCTCAGGATTTGAGTTGCTGTATTTTCTGCCTGTCGGTCTGATTTCCATCTCTGCCTGTAGGTTTCTGCTCATCCGTGCTGTCTCCTTGTCTTCCCTCCTCTCCTTGTCCCCCAGTCCTTCCCACTTCCTGTAATCTGATTATAGTGACTTCATACAGTTTCCAGTTAGGAATTAAGGTGAAAGACTCTGCATGAGAAATAGAAGAGTGATAACACGTAGCAGGTAAACTGTAATTAGAAGAAACGGAATTAAAACCTAGCAGAGCAGTTTCCACAGCGGCTGTGAATCTGCTGCCAGTAGCCAGCACATCCAGCCCTCAGCGAACGCTTAGCCTGTTCAGAGATGATGCACGCTGCAGCGATCTGAGGCATAGATGGCTTTGTTTTTCTTGGCATGGCTAACGCTCGGCTGCGTTGAAGCAACACCCCCGGCAAGATAGTTCATGCCATGATGCAAATCATCAGGCTGCAAAATTGCTCTTAAGTGAAAGCGGTGGAAAACAAGACAACCAATAGTTTTCCCTGCAGTGCTGTGTAGTGGCAACAACCCCCAGGGTGATAGCTGCCTCCCTGGGCTGGCTGTGGGGCTCTGGGAGAACTGCTGCTGTAGGAATGCCAGCCGTGGAGACGATAGAAGCTATCTGCACCCTCTTTAGGTACTTCACAAGTGTCTTGTGCTGATCTGCTCTCCTGTCTTGCTTCCTCCACTACCTTTCTGCCCCCCCGACCCAGCAAACAGCTGTTTGAGGTCTTTCTAGAGTTAATCCTTTGGGTAATTATGGCTCTGACAAGAAAAGCAAGACTTTCTAATGTTAAAGGGTAAGCACTTAGGAAGAACTGTTGAAGGAAAAGTTGCTAACTGTGAAGCTTAGGGACAACAGCCTAATGCTACAGTGCTGCATGGCATCTCGCAAAACACCCAAAGCTCAGGGGAGGGGGTTAGCAACAGCGTAAAGAGCGCGAGTGTCTCCGCGTTACTGTCCTCTGCTTCCTCCGTGGCTGACAGCTGCCTGCAGGCTGGGGCTGTGCAGAGCCGTGCTGGAGCCAGCAAAGCCAGGAGCAGGGAGCTGTGGTGTGCTGTTAGAAGAGGAGCTGTAGGCAGCGGGTTGGCTGCTGTGGCATGTACAGGAACAGTATGTCTCGTTACTGGGACTAGAGGTTACCCCTAGAAGAAATCCCTGTGTTTCTGTGTGGAAGTATCCTGTCATGAGTTAGAGCAAAACCAGAAGGAGGAAGAGGAGCCAGGGTCTGGGCACGGTAGCAGGCTTGGATGGAGAGGGTCCTATAGCTCACGCATGGTTTCTAGCCACCATGAGATGTCAGTGATGTCTGTGCTAAGAGCTGTGCTGCCTGGCAGGGTGGAAAAGTATAAAGAGCAAAGTCAGAATTCAGGGAAGCTCAGGCAGAGCACCACATATGACGTGATGCTGAGACCTGCCCATCGCGAACTTTTCATTAGAGTGTTTGCAGGGATTAAAGAAAGATTAATCACAGTCCAGAGAAGTGATAACACCTAGTCCTGTAGTTCATACTGATGTCTCAGGGATTGTTGCACATCTGGTCATCTAACATTTTTCTCAAGCACCTGCAAGAAGATGATAAACGTTATCTGCATGTAACAGTGGCTTCTGGTGAGGGCAAAGAAACAGTACCGGCGATTTGAGAGGTTCGGGCTGGTCATGGAAGAGTGAGGGTGAAGTTGTACATCAGCTTAAACCACACCAAGTGTCAAGGCTGCTGTGGTCTCACCTTCAGCTGTGTGTCCTGCTTTGTTTCTTCTATGGTGCAGGTGTTCATGTGTCTGAATGGGGCTGGTTCCTCCAGAAAATGATCACTGGTTAGGATGGGACCTGACCTCAATTCCCAGAACAAACTCACTTAACAGGAGTACCACTGTGGATACCGCAGAGAATCTGTGCGTGTGTTTGGGGCAGAAGGAAGGTCTGCAGCAGCCCTTAGGTCAGCTGCATCCTGGCATTCTGTCTTGCTAAGTAAGGCGTAATCATGGAAATAAGGGGAAATAGATCAAGTTGTACATCAGGAAACAGTAGATTTGCCAGAAAGCAGGGAGTTGATTGCTTTTAATAGGAAGAGGGATGGGCTATGAAATGTTGTGAATAGGTAGATCTGATCTGGAGCCATCAGAAAACACAGGGCTGGAGGGACCTTCTGGACCATTGAGCCTTGGAGCCTGTTATTACAGGCACCACAGCATACGGTGTTGCTTTAATTAACCCTGGAGTTGGGGATTTTGTTTGTCCACTGGAGGCTGCTCCAAGGTTTTTTTCTGAATTTTTAGAAACTATGTTGTAGTTTCTAGCCCAGATTTATTCTTGGGCAACTTGGTGTCTGTTTCTCCTTGTCTTAACATGGTCTTTTAGTTTAACTTAGTTCTCCTTCTTCTGGAAGTAGTTAGAGAGCAGTCGTATCCTTCAGGGGGGCTCACCTTTTGGCTGCTCTGGTAAGAAATTTCAGCTCTCTGCTCTCCTCATCTAGTGTTGGTTTGAATTAAACTTCATGAGCTGACCAGAGTGCCACCCAGCACTCTGGGGAAGAGCTCATGGGAACTTGATGCCACAGCACTGGCAGTACCATGTTCACAAGAAGCATCTCTGGAAGCTGCTTTTCGTCGCTGTATTCTTGTAGCAGGTGATGATCAACCCGTCCTGGTCACGTACCCTGTTCTTCTCATCCGTTATTGTCAACTGCAAGTTCCCAGCTCATGGGACAATGTTTCAAGTGCACATCTGCATTTTGCTGCTGGATTTACCTCCTTTCTGGTACTCCATTGTATATATATTTTTTCTGCATCATTTCAAATGCTATTTTATCTGGCCTGATGTCTGGGAAGACATCAGCAGATTTAATTGGTGAATCTCTAAAATTTGTGCCAAAGTTATTAATAAAAATATTAAATGACAATGGGCTTAAGAGTGATCCTCAGGAAAATTCATTAGCAATTGCTCTCCTACCTCATATTCTTGCTTAGTGCTCTGCCAGCTGCTTTTCCCCTCAAATCAGATGTTTGTGCATGTAACAAGGCTTTTGTAATCTTCATGTTCTCTGTCTCAGCTGGTGGTTCTCCATATCAAATGCCTTGCTGAATTCCAGGTAAACGAGATTGCCCACTCTTCCTTTGTGTGATAGATCAGTTATTTTCCCATGGTAAGGAAGCTCTTGGGTTAGTCTCCTCTGACGAACGCCTACCGCAGTATGTGCCATGTATAATTGCAGTATTCTCCCTACCCTTTCCTTCAGAACCTCTTACAAACCTTGCAGTACTGCTGAGGTTAGACACGAGCATTTTGTTGCCAAAATATTTTTTCACCTTTTTCTAAACGTTAGCAGTGTGTTTCTAGTCACTCTGAGCAGCGCATCACTGAGTTCTGTTAGAATTTGCTGTGGCAGACCCAGGGTTTCACATGCGCCTTCTTTCTGAAGTTACGTTTTGGCTTCCTCTGCACCCACACATCCCCAGTTTGAGTACGTTCAGTTATTTGATTTCCATTTCTTAGTCAATAGTGTATATTTTCCTTCCTGTCCCGTTTATTTTACCCTTTGAGCCTTGCCCTGGTGTTCAGCATGGCTGACTGGAAGTGAAGGGTGGGATTTGTTTTACAGAATGCAGGTGGATGTCACCGAGGCATCGACACCTGAGCAGGTTGGTAGGCACGCTCTGCAGTCGCGGAGGAGGTACCAGGGCAGTCAGTGCAAGTTACAGCAGCCTAAAGTAGGAGCCTTGACTTTGACCCCATGAGGTGAGCAGACTCTCACTGACTGTAAAGGCATCGATCCCAACTGCCTTAGGATGGCCAACAGCACAAACCCAGGCATGGGCAGATGCTCTTCTCTTCCTCCTCACCAGCCCCCCAAGCTAGGTGAGGTGAAATATCCCTCAGAGCTGTCCCATCGTTTGCAGACAAGGACACCTTTTTTTTCTTTTTTTCTCAATCGTTACCTTTCTGCATAGTATCCTCTCGCTCCTTTCCCATGCGCTTGTTACTTCTATAGCTGAAGACGCAGTCCTGTCTTTTCCTTTGCACTGTGTCAAAAGACAGAATGAGTTAAAAGATAAATAAATAAATAATATAAATACATAAATACATAAATAATAAAAATGTTAAAGCAACTTTGTCCCTGCGCTCACCATCCTCTGAGGCATACGGCTCCATACTGAGGAGGTCCTTTTCATCTCCAGTAAATGATCTGCTTGTTCTCAGCATCCTTCTCAAAGTGAATGTTTATCCATTAGATTTGGGGTCCTTTCCTCCCAGATTATTTCCTCACTGATGATACACATTCATGATGTTTATGGCATCTTTTAAACTGAAGGTATTTTCTTTTTTTTCCCTGGTGATCTGCATCGTGACTGCTGGGTGCAGTTCTGTGTATTACTTCATTTCTTTATTTTCTTCAAATTTGTCCTTTAAAATTGGAGACCCTAACTACAGACCTACTTTTGGTTTATCCTTTCATTAATTTACACTGACCTAACTTTTGATTCCCTGGGTTATCTTCTACAACCTGACCTTCTTTGTGTGTATTACTTTTAAAATCAAGCAATTTAAAAAAAAAAACCAAAACCTGCTAAAACCTTTAAAAAGCATCACATTTTGTTGTGGTTCTGTGACTGTTTGGTAAGGAGGGTCATGCAGTTTTACATTTAGAGATACCCAGAGACATCACTAAGAGCATTTGTTTCCCATCTCTGTCTGGGCAATGAATGTTTCTTACAGGGACTTGTCCTGAGGACAGTATTTGTCTTTCCAATAATGTTACAGTGATTTTTGATCATACTCGTATGGAGTCCCAGGGCCTCAGTATCAACAGCTTATCTCTCGTTTCCCCAAAGGATTTTGATAGAACAGATACTTTTCTCTACCTTTGTATTTCTCTTTCCTCAACTAATTTGTGACCGTCTGATGCTTCGCACCCATCTGTACCTTCGTTTCTTTGTTTGGCATGATGCATCTCCCTTGGTGTCCGGCCCCAGTTGCTCCCCGCCGTATTTCTGTCACCCCTCCAGCACCCGTCGCTGCCCTGCGCAGCCAGCTGGGGCCACTCCGTGCTGTTGTCCAGCTCCCGGCATTTGTCTACGAGCATTTCACCCCTCTCTCCCCGCACACCAAATGCTGCAGGCTCACACGTGTCGCCCGTGCTTGGGGCAGCTGGAAGGGACCGGCCAGCAGCGCTGGTGGCCTGCGTGGGCAGGCGGCGGCTGGTGGGTCACCTCATCATTGCTTCTCAGTTCACCATGCCGTGCCCATATGGGGCATGGTCTGCCACCCACTGTATCGCTTGCCTGGCTGCTGTCCCCATCTGTGTCAGCGCTTCCATGCTTTGTGTTCATCCACCCACCGACACTTTGTGTGCAGCCTTTAGCTGTCTGCAAGGAGACGTCTCGCAGCCCAGCCTGACGTCCCGTCTGCCACGTACAATATGGAGAACCCGTCGTTGGGAAGCATTTGGAGAAAAGCAGCAGTGACAGCTGGGGCGCTTGAGGGATCCAGTTGGGGAAAGATTGAAAATTTGAGTACGGTTTAATCAAGCACTGTGTATGGCACAGAGTGTTTGCAAATCATCCAAGGGTTGTTTGCAAGTCGTCCAAGGGTTACGTGCGTCTGAAAGGTGAAGAGTGGGGAGGAGCAGGAATTGTGCGGGATGAGCCAAAGGGGTAGAATGAGGAGAAATGGAATTAAGTCAATCAGAGGTGATATTTGGGGTGAAATATGGCAAAACGTGGCTAAGATTCTTCATTAGGTTTCTTACCACCCTTTTTCTCTGATAAAACTTGCAAAGCAAAATACAAAATGTTAAGCACTGACAGATGTGCTGGATTGCAGTTTTAACAGGCTGTTACCAGGGTGGTGATGCATGCGAGTCTCAAGTGACTCCGGCAAGACTGAATTTCCCAGAAAGTCTGCACTCCTAAATAGGGCTTGTTCTCTTTTCCTAGACAGAAGCAGTTCGTTAGACGGCACTCTGCAGGGACCAGGCCGGGGTACAAAGCGATATTCCCAAGATTCCCCTCCATACAGTGCTCCTCTCTCCCCCAAGTTACCAAAGAATGACCGTCACCCTTTGGAAGGTGAGCACAGCGTCTCTTCCCAAAGCTGGCTGCTTATAGCGACTTGTAACGGATGCAGCAGGATTAGACTTGCAGTGCCAAATCAGGCAGTGCGCTTAGGAAGTCTGCTTTGCTTTGTCTCTGGCATGGGTCGGTGCTTGGCGTTTCGGAGAGAAGTGAAGAAACCACTCTATGCCAAGGCAGGTTCCCCACGCAGTTGTGTAAGGCATGTGGAATGCAGGGAGAATTCCTTCTAACCCTGATAGTCATCATCTAATTACCATATAATGTGGGATTTAATGACACGTATTTTAGCTTCCATTGCTATGCATGGTGACAACGGTCATGAAACTGCCCAGTTGCTTCACTCAATCTTCCCCCGAAGTTTTCCGTGATGGTTTGCTGCTGTGTATTGTACAGATGCTGATGTGCAGCTGTCCAGCCAGGAACCTGCTGCCCTTTCCCAGGATCCCATCTTGTTCCTCACAGTCCTCCCTAAATAGCAGGGAGGGTCTCACTGGCGTGTGCTCCACCAGCTAAACCAGATCAAATCACATCCTGCAGCGCTGCTGCTTCCTGCAGCGTCCATTTGGTACAGCTGGTGCAGATGTGCTGTGCAACGTTCTCAAAAGCAATTGCAGAAATGTCCTTTCTGGTACATGGTCCCTAGGTGTCCTTTGCATGTGCAGGTGGGATATTTCTGGGGGGACCAGGTAGCTGGAGGACTGCCTGAGCAGGAGACTTCAATTAATATGCTTCCACCTTCCCTTTTGTTTTGAACTGCAAGCACTCCATAATGCAGACTGGAGATTTAACCTTACTAAAACCTTTTAATTAACTAATGATGAAATGCTAAGGTGTTAGTCTCAATTCTTTGTAATACGTTCCTGAAAAATTGCTGGAGACTCTTGGCTGGACCCGTAGTTCAGTGGCTTTGTGCTCTGTTGCTGTCCCTTTAGAATCACTGTTTCCCTGGTTCTTGCTGAGTTCGCTGTGGGTTTTTGATCCTGGATTTGAGAGTGCACGGCCTCCCATGTGCTGTGATGTAATTTTAGTCTCCATCCATCACTGTGCCGTCCTCTTCAGGATTACTGACCCCCTATGTAAGCACAGCTGATCTAAACTTGCATCCTATGATGGACAGTTTCTAGTGGCCTTAGTATCTACATTGATTGCAATTGTAGGTTTGTCACATAGTTGATGTGAAGAACAAGGTGATGTGTGGGACTGTCTCATCTATTCCAGCATATTTACAAGTCAAAAATTGTTCCCTGAGGCCCAGTCTGTTTCTCACTTCTAGATACACGTCCTTGCTGGTCTCCTTGACATTCTCCTCTAATGCATCAACCACTGCACTTAGGTAACCATTAGCAAAGCCTGTCTGCGCCTTCTTTATGGGCAGGTGGAACATACAGTGTTCGGTCTGGTGTTGAAGCATGATGGTGTGCTCTAGAGATTAAGGTGCCTTGGTTAGGTGGTGGGTATTGTACGCTTGCCTTATTGTCAGGGAAGTGAGAAGGCTTCTGTAATGGGTAATTCCAAGGAGGAACCTACGTTAGGTTGTCTACAAGACTGATTCTTAGTCTACTTTAAAGTCTATTCAATTATCTCTTGGCTTTTGAATGGGTCATGCCATCTGGATGCCCAGAATATTCCAGCCTCTTCTGTAAAATTAGAGACAAGTGGGCAGAAAGTGTGCCTTCATGTGAGGGTGATGGTTCTGGTGATGTGAGAACTTCCTACAAAAACTTGGTCCTGTTCTGTTCTTGGTCCAAGCAGGGGGTGTACAGGGCAGGGGGAAATGAGGGGCAGTTCCAAATTCCATCTAGAAAATAATTTTTATCCCATAGCTAAAAGCCTATTCATCCTCCTCCCCCATGAAATTTAAGTGCAAGCAGGAATATTTGCATTCCAGAGGATATATTTTAAGAATATGAGCCTGAAATTCTCAGCTATTGAATATTTCTCAAGGAAGGAGGTACATCTTCTCACAGGGATGAACTCCTCCAGCAGAGCATATTCTGGCTTCAGCAGTGTGACAGACAACAGTACCTGAACAGTTTCCAGTTTGCCAAATTGAAGGCAGTGAGTAGCAGTGGGAAGTCTGCATTCATCGTGCCTTTGGCAAAAAGTCAGATAGATGAGGAGGGGATCTCACTTCTTACATTGTTTTTCCTCTTGCATCCAGGGGCATTTATGTAGCTTTTTGCTAAAAAGCTGCAGTTCCAGCACAGTGGGGACCTGCTTTTCAAAGACTATCATTTGTTGGAAACAGTGGGTGTTTAGTAGTTGTGCAAATCAGATTTATGCTTGTGGCCAAACTCCCATGTTTTAGCAGTAAAATGACACTCTTGAATCTATAGTACTATTTGTTTAATTAAACTTTAATTATCTGCTCCCTGCCTCTTCACCACTAATTGTGGCGTGTTTTTCTACAAAGCTCTGAATGCAAGCCTTTATTTAAAACTAGCAGTTTGTATAAGAAAATCTGCCAAAGAATTAACCACCTCCTCCTCACTCCAAAGCTACTTATCAAGGGCAAAAGGATTCTGGACTGTGTCTATGCCTGAACGCAGTCTGTGCCACTTGCAGAAGCATGTTGTCTCCTGCTACAGATGATTCACAGAGCCAGTAATCATTGCCCTCTTGCCTTGTTTCCCTCTCCCCTTTCTGGAGGTACCGTTCATCTGAGCTGTTCCCTGTGTGTTTGTATTCTTAAGAAAATCCTAAATCTCTCTTGCACTGACCCTACCAAGCAGCCTCCAGCTCTGCTGCAATATTTACAGCCCAACCAAGCATTCGCCAGTCCCACGATAGGTAACCTGAGGATGAACGTGCAGCTTCAGTTCTACCTCTTGAGCAAAACCCAGAGCTCCTCAGTTGCACGGCCTCATCCTCTTTGTCAGATGTATGATCACAAGCACATGTGAGAACATGATTACATACTTGAGGAATGCATCACAGTGCACTTACATCAGGATAACGACAGTGTGTTAATTGAGTTAAATATGTTCAGAGGGTGAGTTTTGGATCCTTAGCGTTGCACTGACATGAGCCTGTACACGTGGTCCTGCAGCCTCCCAGGCTGGAGTCTTTGCTAACTGAGCCCAGAAGTTCCTTCTGCTGACACAGATCCCCTCTGTGTGAGCTTCGGGGTCCTCACAAGCAGACAGACACGTGCGTTTGCCTGACCCAGCACAATCTGGCACGAGTGTCCCAGGGCTTCCTGGGAAGTTGAGGCTGTGCCTCACCTCGCAGAGGGTGTTGGCTTTCCTTGGAGGATGGATCTGTGCAGCACAGACCTGTTCCCATGCCCACAGCCACTTTCCTGTTAGAGCACCCAGGCCAGTGCAGAGAGCTGTGCCCGCTGATCCCTCTCATGCCTCTGCACTTTCCCATGAGTCAGACATCACCCTTTTGCACAGATGTTTAATGGGAAGTGGTTTGGGTTTTAAGTAAAACTGTCCTGTGGAGAGGAGACCTTGTATAGTGGCTATAAAGAAGCTCCTACAGAGTGCCACTGGCGTCAGTCACATCCGCAGCGTGGGTCTGTCTGGGCCTGGGCCAGGGAGTCTCTGCCCACCCCTGGGCCCAGAGCAGTCAGGTCAGTGCTGGGTTGGCATCCAGCTTCGTGCTGAAATGGGATGGTGGAAAAGAGGTGTGGGAGTGAAGGAGGGGTTCAAAGTTATTCAGGGACAGTCATGAGTCAGAAGCCTTTTATGCATAAAGAGCAGGTGAAAACACAGAATGACAGAACCACAGACTGGTCAGGGTTGGAAGGGACCTCTGGAGAACATCTAGTCCAACCCCCCTGCTAAAGCAGGATAACCCAGAGCAGGTTGCACAGGATCACATCCAGGCAGGCTTTGAATATCTGTGGTGGGTTTGACCCTGGCTGGAGGCCAGGTGCCCACCAGAGCCGCTCTCTCACTCCCCTCATTCACTAAACAGGGGAGAAAAGGCATAACGAAACGCTTGTAGGTCAAGATAAGGACAGGGAGAGATCACTCACTAATTATCGTCACGAGCAAAACAGACCGAACTTAGAGAGGGAATTCATCTGATTTATTACTAAGCAAAACAGAGTAGAGGAATGAGAAAATAAAATCGACTCTTAAAACACCTCCCCCCACCCCTCCCATCTTCCCGGGCTCAACTTCACTCCCGGCTTCAACCTTCCCCCCCCTCAGCGGCACAGGGGGACGGGGAGTGGGGGTTACGGTCAGTTCATCTCACAGTGTTTCTGCAGCTTCTTCATCCTCAGGGGGAGGACTCCTCTCATCATTCCCCTGCTCCAGCATGGAGTCCCTCTCACGGGGTGCAGACCTTCAGGAGCAAACTGCTCCAGCGTGGGTCCCCCACGGGGTCACAAGTCCTGCCAGCAAACCTGCCCTGGCGTGGGCTCCCCTCTTCACGGGTCCACCGGTCCGGCCAGGAACTTGCTCCAGCATGGGCTTTCCACAGGCCGCAGCCTCCTTCAGGTGCCTCCACCTGCTCCGGCGTGGGGTCCTCCACGGGCTGCAGGTGGAATCTCTACACCCCCTCATCCTTCCTCCATGGGCTGCAGGGGGACAGCCTGCTTCACCATGGTCTTCACCACGGGCTGCAGGGGAATCTCTGCTCCGGCGCCTGGAGCACCTCCTGCCCCTCCTTCTGCACTGACCTGGGTGTCTGCAGAGTTTCTTACATCTGCTCACTCCTCTCTCCGGCTGCAAAAGCTCTCTCTCTCTAAGTGTTTTTCTTCTTCTTAAATATGTTATCACAGAGGCGCTGATTGGCTTGGCCTTGGCCAGCGGCGGGTCCATCTTGGAGCCGGCTGGCATTGGCTCTGTCAGACACAGGGGAAGCTTCTAGCAGCTTCTGACAGAAGCCACCCCTGTAGCCCCCCCCCGCTACCAAAACCTTGCCATGCAAACCCAACACAATATCTCCAGAGAAGGAGACTCCACAACCTCCCTTGACCTGCTGGCCACACTCTTCCCAGTGCACCCCAGGTACCATTGTCCTTCTTGGCCGTGAGGGCACACTGCTGGTCATGGAGAGCTTGTTGTCCACCAGGATTCCCAGGTCCTTCTCCACAGCGCTGCTTCCCAGCAGGTCAACCCCTAACCTGTACTGGTGCTGGGGTTATTCCTCCCTGGGTGCAGGACCCTACACTTGCCTTTGTTGAATTTCATTTGGTTCCTCTCCGCCCAGCTCTCCAGCCTGTCCAGGTCTCTCTGAATGACAGCGCAGCCTTCTGGTGTGTCGGCCACTCCTCCCAGTTTTGTATCATCGGCTGACTTGCTGAGGGTACACTCTGTCCCTTCATCCAGGTCATTGATGAATAAGACTGGACCCAGTACCGACCCCCGGGGCACACCACTAGCTGCAGGCCTCCAACTAGACTCTGTGCCGCTTACCACAACCTTCTGAGCTCTGCCATTCAGCCAGTTCTCAACCCACCTCACTGTCCACTCATCTAACCCACACTGCCTAAGCTCCCTAACACATCTACCCACACAGAAAACTAGTGACATGTGGGCCAGCACACAGCACAGGTCACCGGGGGAATGACAGTCTTCACACGAGCACTGTGTCTACATGAGATTTTAAGGATGTGCTGCTGGTTTCTAAGAGCGTCCCAGAGACCTAAAAGCAAAGAAAGGCAGAAATGCTTCAAGTGCAGAGTAACAAAGCCCACGAGATGGAGGGTAGGCAGGTGATAACCTCACATCTGCTTCATTGAATTGCCATACTGCTAGACAAGAGGAATGTTTCCATTTTGTAGCCTTATGAGATGAAGCCAGAGAAGGTATGGGCTGGCTGCCTCCAGCTGAACTCACCTCTGGGATCTCTGCTCAAGCACGGACAGAACAGCTGAAACAAGAGGATCCCAGGTCACAGAATAGTCCTATAGTTCAGAGAAACCAGAGGGAACAACGTATCTCCGAGAGAGGCTGTCCCATTTGGTGGGCCCCATCCTCTGCCACATGCAGGTACCACTTCAGACTCTGGCAAGCTGTATCTCCCTCCACTGGAGCAGGGCAGCATCAGCTTAGCAGGAAAGTTTGGGAAGATCTCAACAGCTTCTGGGTCTCTGCACCCTCACCACCATCCCAGTTCAGCACAGTCTCACTGTGCTGGCTTCTCACCTGCTGCTCCTGTGGTCTGGGAAGTCCCAGGGAAGAAGCCCAGGGCCTGGCTGGGGCAGTCGCTCAGGTTTCTTCATCCTTGTCACCCCCTGTCGTGTTTGAGTGGCAGCAGCTCAGGACTGTGAGCTGATCTCAGGGTCTCTATGGACGCTGGTAGTGGAGCTCCAGCTCCCAGCCAGACATGGTGGCCTGGCCTAGAGTGCACAGGCAATACCCCTTGTTGTAGGAGCTGCTTTCCCCTTTGGCTGTACAAACTTGCCAGGTATTTCATAATAAAGAACGCAGGTATTTGAGGATGATGCATGAGGCATCAGGTCCACCTGGACTGAGAGTAGGTTGTGCGTGCCATAGTAAAATCTCAAACACGTGGGTCCTAGGATGAAGCTGTCACAGTATAACAGCAAAGGGAGATCTTGCTGGCTCAGCCAATACAATATATCATCCTGCATCGTTTCCTCCCCCTCCATCCTAATAGTTGCCATTGACAGCTGAAAATTAAATGTGTTTCTGGAAGAGAAAGTGAGGAAGCCAGTCTTGCGCTGGGCCCCCTGCCCAGGGAGAGCCCTCTGCCCTGTCCCTCCTGCATGTGTCTCAGCAAAGGGTGTTGGTCACTGACCTGGTCAGGCCACGAGAAGGGGCCCAGCCGGAGGTCAGGAGGGGTGAGCAGCTGGTGGTATGAGAGCGTTGCCTGGCTGTGATGGTGCAGCTGAGCTGCTCAGAGGAGCCTGCTATTCCCTCCCGCTGTGCACATGTGCTGCCATTTGGGCTACAGCATGAGTCTCACTAAATATCCCCCACGATGCCAACTGCCTGGTCCGTTACCTTGCACACTAATGCCGGTGATGTAGGGTGCTTGATCCCGAATGTCAGGGAGCCCCCTCTCCCCACTCAGGGCTGTTGTGTGAGTCCTGTGTCTGCTAGCATCCAGAACGGGCAGTCCACCGCCGCCCACCACCGCCGTGCCCCACTGTCACAGAAGGGCCTCTGGAAGCAGTAAGGACATGGGACCAAAGCCGGAGCTGGTGGTGGCATTAGCAGAGTAGCTGTTGCTCAGTCTGGGTACCAACCACTGTCACTTGTAACTGACTGGACTGGCACTTGCTGGGCAAGCACCAGGCTGCAGCGCTTTAGCAGTGCCTGGATTAATTTCTGTGCTTTCAAGGAGACAACCGATGAGGTGGTTCGACTCCGCTCCCGTAGCCACACGTGAGCGCTGCCTTTGCTGCGGTTCTGCTTTCTGCCGCCGAGCGGTAACTTCGGGCTGCGTGGCGTTCGGGTGCACTGACTGCAGCTTGGTGCGTTCCAGGTGAAACCTTTGTTCTGGGAGATGGGCTCCCAGGCCCCCTGGAGCCTCGCCTGGACCCCATGGACTCTGCCTTGAACTCTGTCAATTCATCCAGCCACAGCAGGAGCTCCAGAGACTATCGCCTGCAAGGATACAGGCACCTGCACCAACCCTCTAGCCTCACCCAGGGCAGTACCTCTGCCTTGCGTAGGCTTAGCTCTGGGGGTAAGAGAGTTAAGAAGCCAGCCCTCCGATTGTAAATTTGGCAATAAAGGGCTTTTCTAACTCCAGTTACACCTTTCTAACTTCAGCAAGTACCAGAGACTGGCTTCTACACTGTTAAACAGGTAGTCTGTTAGGTTTAACGGTAGCTCTAGAGACATGGCAGATGGGCGGGTGGAAATACGGAGAGGTGACGCTTGCAGGGTCACTTGTTTGGCGTGATGGCTAGGTGGGACCTGGAGGTCAGTGGAGAGGAAGAAGTAGGCAGGAGCTGAGCTTGCGAGTATGGGCAGGGGGCTGTCAAAGCGCTAAATGGGTGTCTGAGTCCGTGAGGATGGATCGGGAATGGCCAGGGAGTCAAGACGTGCCTGATGATGGGGCGGGTGGCCAGGAGCATGGGCGGATGCACGAACGGCACCTGTCTGTCTGGAGGAGTAGGGGCGGGAGAGCTGGTCACTGCAGTAAATCAGCACGTGTCAAATCCAGGTGTTTGCAAAAAAAGTTGTACTTCTGGGTGCACGGCATTAATAAAAGTCTCTAAAAAGCTCAGGCTGCCGATGCCTTGATCTGTCTGCCTCCCCCCATGTCTGGGTATGCTGGCAGAGAGCTGGAACAACGGGCTGTGCTGATGCCGGCACGTTGGGAGCAGGACTCTTGTTAGCTTGGGCGGTGCTTCAAGGCAACAGAATTTCGCATATGGGCTCAGTCCATCAGAAAACGCAGCCGATGAAAACACGAACCAGCTTTCCCTGTTAAAATTGCTAAAGGTGGTGTTCGGAGCAGGCGAGCGAGGGGATAATGGTGCCTGGGCAGAGAAGTGGGAATGGAGGATTGTTCTCTGCAAAGGTGCGAACCATCAGCAGATGGGCAAGGAAAAGTGGGAATGGTGGGGGGGGCAAACTCAGCTGAAGGGGGGCAAGGGGAAATTGGGGTCTAGAGGGAGGAAAAGGGCTCAGTATAGAAGGCTGCCCCAAAAAGTAAGGCCTAAGGAGAGAGAACAAGGCTTCAGTGCTAGACCTGTGCTGCCGGAATCTCTGGGGCACGGTTGGGACGTGCCCTTCATGTTGTCTCTGCCATTGCTGTAAGAGAAGAGACTGAGTGATAGATTAAGGGTGAATAAGAGCTGGAGTGTGGCTGTGGGGTACGTGGAGTAACGGCTGCTGTTTCACAATCCCCCAGGTTCTGACAGATACCTCGGATCTCGCGATGTCTCACGGCTCAGCAGCCGCGACCCCTCATCCTGGACGGTGGAGGAGGTGATGCAGTTCATACGAGAAGCGGATCCTCAGCTGGGACCCCACGCTGACCTCTTTCGAAAACATGTATGTCTGTATATGTATATTTTTGTGTGTGTGTGTGTGTATGTATATATTATGTATGGGAGGGGGCAGATCGTCACACAAGGAAAATCTGGGAGAGTCAGAATGGCAGCACTTTGTTCCAGCTGGAGTTTTGTGCAAAGAAAGATACCCTCATAAATCCTGCTCATACCATGTTCAGGCTTGGGATCACCAAGGGGAAGGCATCACAGCCCAGCTAAAGCTCCAAAGCTGCCTTTGTGTGTATGGAGAGCTCAGCTCCAAGATGGATTTGAACCCTAGCGCCAAAAACATGAAACCTTGTTCATCCTGGAGTCTTAATATTCACCTCGTAGCAAGTTTCTCCTGGCAAGAAGCATGTTCCAAGTGGAATTCATTGAGCGCGTTGCTGCTAAACTCCCATTTCCTATAAAAAGGGGTCTTGGTTCTTGTGCATGTCTTTTAAGAGTAAAATAGCTGCAGACATACAGCACGAAGTTTGTACAATTAAAGCTACAAAAATTTTGGCAGCTCCACATCCTGATTCCTGCCAGACAGTTCATCTTCCCTCTGCCTTTTGATTCAGTCCATGTTATACATGCTGGTGCTCGTGAAGTCAGAAGAGCAGTAGGAGAAAATACCCATCTTCCCCAGGCAGGAGAGGCAGATGGAATGTTTCTTGCTCTGTGCTGGGCTGAGACAACACTCTCTCCTTTTTTTTTTTTTAAATTAGCTCTATCTTAGAACCGCCAGTAATTGAAAAATGTTTTGTTTTAATTATGTAAGAGAGTGCTCAGCTCTGCTAAGGGGTGAAAGTTCCCTGTGTTGGCAATCCTGAGGAAGAACTTCATTTTCATTTCAAGAAGGGAAAAGTAGAACAAACCTGGTGCTGGAGATTCCTGGAGATGTCACCAAGTATGAACCTGTCGTGGTTTAGGCCCAGCCGGTAGCTGGGTGCCACGCGGCCGCTCACTCACCCCTCTCCCAGCGGGATGGGAGAGGAGAAGTCTAACAAAAGGCTTGGGTCGAGATAAGGACAGGGAGAGATCACTCACTAATTATCGTCACGAGCAAAACAGACTGAATGTAGAGAGGAGATTCATCTAATTTATTACTAGGCAAAACAGAGTAGAGGAATGAGAAAATAAAATCGACTCTTAAAACACCTCCCCCCACCCCTCCCATCTTCCCAGGCTCAACTTCACTCCCAGGTTCAACCTTCCCCCCCCTCAGCGGCACAGGGGGACGGGGAATGGGGGTTGCGGTCAGTTCATCACACGTTGTTTCTGCCGCTTCTTCATCCTCAGGGGGAGGACTCCTCTCATCATTCCCCTGCTCCAGCATGGAGTCCCTCTCACGGGGTGCAGACCTTCAGGAGCAAACTGCTCCAGCGTGGGGTCCCCCACGGGGTCACAAGTCCTGCCAGCAAACCTGCCCTGGCGTGGGCTCCCCTCTTCACGGGTCCACCGGTCCGGCCAGGAACTTGCTCCAGCGTGGGCTTCCCACGGGCCACAGCCTCCCTCAGGTGCCTCCACCTGCTCCGGCGTGGGGTCCTCCACGGGCTGCAGGTGGAATCTCTACACCCCCTCATCCTTCCTCCATGGGCTGCAGGGGGACAGCCTGCTTCACCATGGTCTTCACCACGGGCTGCAGGGGAATCTCTGCTCCGGCGCCTGGAGCTCCTCCTGCCCCTCCTTCTGCACTGACCTGGGTGTCTGCAGAGTTTCTTACATCTGCTCACTCCTCTCTCCGGCTGCAAAAGCTTTTTTTAACTCTTTTGTTTCCCTTCTTAAATATGTTATCACAGAGGCGCTGATTGGCTTGGCCTTGGCCAGCGGCAGGCCCGTCTTGGAGCCGGCTGGCATTGGCTCTGTCAGACACAGGGGGAGCTTCTGGCAGCTTCTCACAGAAGCCACCCCTGTAGCTCCTCCCGCTACCAAAACCTTGCCACACAAAACCCAACACAGAACCTAACCAAGCACTGGCATAGGACAGGATTTTCTGTTGTTAGAGGTTGTGATTTATTTTTCTTTTTTCGTTTATAAGTCCATTAACGTTTTCTTCATGGAAATCTGTCCACTGCAAAGCTCTGGTCAAGGAAAGGAGTGTTGCAAGGGACTGGAAAACTTCCAGTCGCAGATGCTAAGTGCAAAGCTGTTCTCTGGTTATTTTGAGCTTCAGGATCCTTCCCCTCCTGCGCCTCAGTGAAGGCACATCTGTCTCAGCTGTGAAGCACCAAATACTTTTGAAAGCTGTGATTTTGAAATCAGCCCTGCTGCAGATGAGATGCTCCACCATTGCTCTGCCAGCTTCTGGGACTTTGCTTAGAAACTCCAGAAATTTGCTTTGCAGCAGTGGCAGTCTCTCTCTGGGTTTTCAGGGTTTGGTCCCTTGCTGCCTTCTCCAACCTTGACTTCAGGGCTGCAAGTGTGATGGCAGGACTGCTGCAATGGATGATGATGATGCCCTCGAGTGAGAGACTGCTTCCCTGCAGGGCTGCTGCCTCGACCATTCCCCTCTCAGGGAAATCCCCTCTTTTCCTTTCTCCCTTCAGGATTTGCTGACCAGCTGGACATGGCTCCTGGGTGTTTCACACAGCAGATTTTCCCACCGCCACACAGGGCTCTGAGGCTAAACCCCATGCTGCGGGCAGGGCGGGATGCAGGGATGCCCACGCCGGGATGGTGCAGCTCCCACACCCAGCCGTGCTGCTTCAGCCATCATTGTTTTGGGCACAGCACGGCTCAGTGGGCAGGGCTGGGGCTGCCAGGTGTGCACAGCTGGTGGTACTCATGAGCTCGTTTCCCCTCCTTGCAGGAGATCGACGGGAAAGCCCTGCTCTTGCTGCGGAGTGACATGATGATGAAGTACATGGGGCTGAAGCTGGGGCCAGCCCTGAAGCTCACTTACCACATTGACAAGCTAAAGCAAGGCAAGTTCTGAGAGGACGCTTGGCAGGACGGATCCTGGAAGCTCCGCTCCTGGCCATCCATACCCGCGCTCGCCTGCTGACAGGTACGCATGCACACACACCCATTTACGCCGCAGACGGACACCTCGCCAACACCCCAGCCCTGCTGCAGGGGTCCAGCCGCCCGCCCACCCCTGCGCCAGCAGCCAGGCCCCGGCGGGCGCTCGGGAGGAGGCTGGCACGTGCTTGGTCCCGAGGCTTCGCACCAGACTCAGTCGTGGGCATCCTCTTTGGAAGCGGAGGGTCCCTCCCTGCTGCCCAGCCAGTGCTTCTCTGCAGGCTCCCGGTCCTGCTTCCCTGGGATGGAGCAGCAGCTCTGGGCAGAGCCCATGGGGACTGGGTGCTCGTGCCAGCTCCTCTCCCTCGCTGTGGCTCGTGTGCTCCCGGCCTCGCCTGCTCAGGGCGGCCCTCAGCTCCCAGCCCCTCACAGGGGGGTGGGCCGGGGGGGCTGGACGCTTTGCCAGGCAGCCCAGCTGCGAGGGGGACAGTGCCCCCAACCCACGCTCAGCCCCTGTAGCACCGCATCGAGCTCAGAGCAACAACCACCCCCATCCTTGTCTTCCACGCCTGGGGCGCGCCCAGACACCCGTCCCGGTGGCCACTCGCCTCCTGAGCTCTGCCAGCCCCTCAGCTCCTAGCCTTCCTCTGGCTGGGGATGCCGGGCCGGGGATGGAGGCCTTCATATTTATTTCTGACTGGGGAGGCGGCACACGGCGCTGCCCAGGAGCATGGAGCAGGCTGTGGGAAAGCCGAGGAGCGTGGCTGGGTCTGGCGTGCCCGTGGCAAGGACGCGCCTGGGTTGGTGTCGGAGGCTGGCTGGATGCTGCAGGACTCAACTGATTCTTTTTTTTTTTTTTAATTTTTTTTATAAGGAGTTGTTTAAATTGATGAAATGATTTTTTTTCTACCTGTTATTGAACTCGCAACTCTTGGTGATTTTTAGCCAGAGATGCAAAGGTTCGTCTTCCCAGGAGCCCTCCCAGTCCTCTGGTGTTTCGGACTACCGTCCCAGCGCAGTGTGTGCAAGAGGGTGTTGGGTCTGGCAACAGTGTGGTGACCTGCCCTTGCGTTGCTCTTCTTGCAAGGGCTTGGCCCTTCCCGGGGGCACCTGTTTGTTTCAGACAGTCTAATGTATTTATTGTTGATGGCACTTGAGCGGTAACCCGCTGTTCCAGACATGTTACTGCAGCTGCAGGAGGAGTATCAGAGCAGAGGCCACCCAGCCGTGCCACCACGTCCCCTGCACAGCAGCTGCCGGGCTGGGGGCTGCCTGTGGGGACAGGGGCTGCCCGTCCCCTGGAGCGTCGCCTGCCCTGGCCTGGAACGAGCTGGGGAGGGCTGACGGGGAGCGGTGGAGGCAAGGGCTGGCCCAGGCACGCGCCCATATGTGCACCCACAGCGCGCTCCTGCACACGCTTCCTTTCTGCAAAGACCAAAGTGCTGGGACAAGGGTCTCCACTGCGAGCACTTCTTTCTTCTCCTGTCTTAACTCACCCTCCGTGCATCCAGAGCAACATCTCGCACCCTCTTCCCTGCCAACCTCAAGGGCCCTGGCCAGCAGCAGAACGGGCCCCGTGGTGAACAACTCTCCAGTCTCTTGCACTGGGTCAGGTTTACCCCTAAGGGGAAAAGTTGCAAAAAAAAAAAAAAAAAAAAAAAATACCCCAAAGTAATACAAAGGCTTTTAGTTGTACAGCAAAGTCTGTGCTGCAGTCCCTGCTGCTGCGGCAGCGTGGTCAAGAGGGAGGTGGGGCTCCGGCCACTCGCAGAGCCCTGTCGCTCACAGCATTGGCCCCGGGACACCCCTCGTTTTTACCTGACGCTGATCCCGCTGCAGACAGGTCCCCGTGCGGGGTCAGCCAGTGCTTTCCTCTGCACGTATTTTACATTGATTTGTTTATAAATAAAAGGATAACTATGTTCCTCCCCACTGGTTGTGTGTGCACTGACGGGAGCGCTTGGCTGGGCCCCTGCTGCGCAGGAGCGCGGGGACAGGGAGCAGGGTGTTGCTTCAGGACAGGCAAACCCATGGTGGCTCCTCCGGGGCTGTTTGTGGGAGAGCTGTTTGTTGAGGAAAGCAAACCAACACAAGCAGTCTGGTGATGCAGTGAATGAGGTGATGAGAGCAAGGTGCATCGGCTTCTGCCCAATCTCTGCTCAGCCCCTCTGACACTGCCCCAGGCTCCTGCTCTTTGCAACTCTGCAAGAAGCCTCGAGTGTAACTTGGCCCTGTCCAAAGCAGCTGTTCGCTGCTCTCCAGGATGATTTTCCCCATGAGCATCCCTGAGAGAAGCGCTGCAGGTCCCTGCACTGCCACACATGCATGGTGGAAGGGCTCCGGCCCTACAAACACCACCACCTTTCTAGCGCTGCCTTGGAGTCTTCAGCATTGCCCATTCCTGGCCCAGGTGCACAGCTGCTCAGGGATGTGCCATGGTGCAGGCAGAGGCTTTCACAATTCTTTGTTCCTGACGGGAGCTTGTGGGGGGTGTTGGGGCAGGAGCAGCCCTTGGCTGGAGTCCCTGAACCCCTCACTGTGCAAACACACCTCAAATCCGCACGTCTGCCCCACCGTGGTGCCCAGGGCAGGTAACGCAGCCAGATGGTGGGGACCAGCTGAGCCCTGAGTGCCCCCGTTGCTCACCAACCCAGGCCATTGCCATGACCATGGACCCCACATCGGGGTCAGGCAGGAGCTCCTATGAGCTGTCGGGGGCAGCTCCATCCACAGGGAGGGGGATGGGGCATGGGCTGGCAACACCGAGGGGCAGAGACCAAGAAGGCTCGGCCAGGCCCCACACGGTGCTTGAGGGGCGCTGGGTGTGCCCCTGGGCTCAGCAGGGCTGGTCCTCCAGCGGCACCACCACAAGGTGGTGGTGAAGCCACCGTTGGGTCTCGCCTCCGTGTGGGGCAAGCCTGAGTTTTGTTCTGGCTCGACAGGTGCCTGGAGCACCTTGTGACATCTCCTCAGGGGCTGGTGGCAAGGGAAGACGCTGGTGGTTGGAGAAGGCAGGTGAGAGGCACCCAGCCCCCGGGAGGGCAGTGAGGTGGGTGCTGCAGGGGAGAAGGGGGCTTGGCTGGTCCTGGAGGTCCAACACTGGGTGGGGTGGGAGGAGCACCCCAGGTCTCTCCTGCAGCCTTGGCTTTGCTGCCTTGGGTCTCGCTGGGCACCCCAGGACCCCTTGGACCACACGCCAGCAGTGTGGTGCTCCCAGCCCTGGCTGATGGGCCACCACATCAGCACCCAGCCCTCCCCCCAGATCCCGCATCTCCCGGGACAGCCATGGGAGCAAGCCCCCACCCCACGGCAGCAAAGCCTGGGTGGCAGCTGGATCCATCCACCCTTGGGGCTGGAAGGAGCACAGCGCTGCCTTAGCCAGGTCCCACGGTGACCGTGCTGCTGCACCCCTGTGACAAGCCCCGCAGAGGCCCATTTTACTTGTAAAATTTCACTGCATCTTCCTTTAACTTCGAATGCTCGTTTCGGTTGCAGCCCCAGCAGCTAAGCTAGCAGCAGCTAAGGGCAGGCATCAAAGCAGAAACACCTGCAGCCCTGGGCTACGCTGCCCCCCCCCCCCCCCAGCAGGACACACAGGCTGCAGGATCAGTCCAGCTTCCCCAGGGTTCTCCACTGCTGGGGAAAAGGCCCAGACTTTGGAAATACATGTCTGAGAATCACTGCAAATATGGTTAACTAACTTTTTCTAGCTTACACTGGATTAACTTAAAAAGTATTATACTTCAGTCCTTTTCACTCCCTCTGAGCTATAGAAGCAGTGTAGCAAACTCTTGGCTACTTATTTTATTACAAATAAGCATTTAATGACCGGAGTCAGTTGCACAGTTCTGGCCAAAACAAAAATATTTCAGGAGAAAGAAAACAACGTTGTGCTACAGATAAGAATGATCTCACCCTGCCAGAGGACCAGCCCTTTCACCACCAGCGTTTGTTCAAGTACAGCGAGCATCTCAACATGCTTGATCATTTTTGCAGAACTGTTGTAATTGGCACACACAAAGAATGCTCAAAGCTTTCGTGGCTAAAAGCAGCTTTACGGCGTAGATTTAATGTAATTGAGGAATAAACCAAGAGGGGCTGTGGAAAAGATTGTTTAAGATGAGACAGGACAGTGTTTAATTAAGTTTGGCATCAGACAACACAGGCATTAGTACTCAGCCAGACTGAAGACGTGCAGCCTCCTCCAAACTTTAATGAACTGAAGGGTTCTGAACAAAAAACACCTCAGACAACCGAGACACTTTCTTCCTTTCTTCTGAATTCCCAAAGACCAAGAACTGTGTTGCTTACACTGCAGCAAGAGGCAGGAAAACAAAAAGCAAGTGCATTTCCTACCCCAGGACTGCAAAGCTGAGCTTGTCACAGCGAGACAGCACACATCTACCAACTGATCCAAGGAACACCGCAGGAAAATTGTGAAGCCCCTCCCTCAGGAAACAGCACTTCTGTATTGCATCGAGTGCGGGACGCATGGCTCTGCCGTATAAAAGAAGGCAACGGAAGGCTCCAATTCCAACCAACGAAAGCAAGCACCATGAACTGTTCAGTCCAAGGCAAATCACAACAGGAGCTGTTAAAGGCAGCATCTGAAAGTAGGTCACTTGTGTCTCTTCTGTACCTCCCCTTGATGCAAGGAGTTGCAATTTCCCAGCCCAAGAAGCAGCACCAGCAAACACTGGCATAGAAAGGGCTAAAGTTTTGCCTCGTTTCAGGCAAAAGTGGGCTTTCCTGACAGTTTTTTGCTTCTTCCCCTGCCCGCCCCTCCCCCCCCATCCAAGAGATTCATATCCCTGCAGAGTGACATGTCAGTTAGAGCTGATCATGTTCCAGGTTAACTCTATTCCAGGAAGATTTTCCTGGTTAAAAGTTCATTGCCAGCAATGAATGCACCAAAACCACCAGTGCCAAATGCTTTAAATACTATTGAAAAAAAACCTCAAAAAACCCCCCAAAAATAACAAAACATCCCACCCTCCACCAAAGGAAAGCTGCACAGACTCATCCTCTGCAGCACAGCACAGCTCAAGAACTGAGTGAGCCCCAAAAATCTGGTCAACCACGTAATTTCACCATTAAGTAATAAAGACTGCTGAGGGAGCAGAAAGGCCGGAGAAAGGTACTCAGCTGTCCGTGTCCGATACAAACTCATGCTGGTGTTGCCACACATTAGGGAAGGAAGTGTGCAACTGGATTCTCCCCAACACATCAAATCCCATACCCGAATTTGCTTTTTATCTCCAAGATGGTGCTAAATGAAGAAAGTCTAGAGATGCATATGCTGTGATGAGCTTTCCTCCAGAAATAAAGAGAATCTACACCGAAAATAAATGGATAGGAGAAGAAATAAAGGGACAGGATTTCATAACGAAAATTATAAAACCATAACTTAAGAAAGCCCAAAGCTGACAGTGTTCATGCTATTGCTGTAAGAATGCCTGGAAAATCTAATGAAGACTCTTCTCTTCAGCAAAGACACATCTGGAGAAAGAGAGAAAGAAAAAGGAGCAGGAATTACTGACAGAGAAGAGCTAGACTTGCACAGCATGCTGAAGTCTGAGTCTTACATACATCACCCCAGACAAACACAACACGCGGACCCGACAACACTCCTCTTCCCCAGATACAAGTAGTCTGTTGGTTTTACAGGGGCAGTATAGCAGCACCAAGACCAGAGTATTACATCCCTAAGAAAGCAAGCACCTTCTACAAGCTGATGTTTAAATAAAACGTAGGGAATGAGCACTGTAAGCTAAGAATTAACTTCATGCCCTTCCCAGCACTGCCAGTACCAAAGGAAAATCTTCATAATGATGCAGCTATTAAGAGATAGTTGAGTGAGACGTATACCCGCCAGCCAGGCAGGGGACACACCACACATGCCAGTGTCACTTTCCCTACAACTTCTCCATTCGGGACAGCCTCCATGCTGTCGGCTATCAGTGCAGCGCCAGACTTGTCACATTAGGGAGCACTGTGGATACTGTCAGCAAGCCAAAGGTTCAGCATATCTTCAGGAGGATAAAAAAAAAAAAAAATCTAGAGAGGATTCTTCAGCTTTTAGTTTGCTGCTGACCAGATCGGGAACAACCCAACACCTAGCAATGCCAGTATCTTCAGCACTACAAAGGCCCACTCCCATGACCAGGAATGGGGAAACACTTCTGTGCTAGACTCAGGCTAACACTCGTTTTCACCTTTGGAAGCATCTGTTATATGAAGGGAAGGGGGAGGAAGAAGAGTTGGACATCCTTGGTCCCCTGGCATTCAACAATAAACCCCTGCTCTCACTTGACATGTGTGTGCACAAATGCTGCTGAACTTCTCCAAAAATACCACACAAAGCCAGCCAGAGCACTGGGAGAAAGTGTTACGTCCACGATCACCTACTGCACCAAGGGAGAACTCATTTAAAAATTAACTCTACCTTTTTTGCTAGTGAAGTCTGAACACGAGGTTTTAGTGCCCCCCCCCCCCCACAAGACTGGATTATATACTTCCAATTTTTGCATCCACATAACATCTGCAGCAGCTATTACAATTCAGAGCTCAAGCCCACTGGTTTGACAGAGAAACTCGCTGTCTCAAGAGATGGAGAGAACAGCAATTTCAAAAATGTTTTGGCAAAGGCGAGATATTGCTCCCAAAACGCTAAACTTTCTAAATCCAGTAACCCCTTGCTCAGCTTTCCCTCCATTTTCAGCAATGTGTGCTAGATTTGTGCTTTGTTTCTTTATTTGAATTTAATTGCAAACTCCTGCATGTACTTTTATACTTTATTATGTGTCAATTTGCTAAGGAAACACCCCCCCCCACATCTGTTACACAGACATGAGGTATTATGCATCCCTCAGCACAGCTGGAACACGTATGTGAGCACCACCACTTTTCATGGTGTGCCAGTTTTCTGCCAACTGATGTGAAACATTCAGATGCCAGGAGGAAAGACTGGGCAAGGAGGTTTTTCCATAAAGGAAGATGTTGAGGTTATTAGAAGTTACCAGAATCAGTCATGATTTACTGATGGAAACTTCAGCTCTGTTATCTCCAGGTCAGGCGAGCTGCTGCCACTTCTATCGCTGTAGGTATCCCTGCAGAATTCAGAGAGATTTTAGTTAGCAGGGTTTGGTAGTAAGTACTGCTAGCTGAGGTTGAAAAGCAGAGCACAAAAAATTCCTAGTGTAGCTGTCCCTTTGGAAACAGGGCTGAGTCATCATCAGTTTTAAGGTTTGTGAATTAAAATGATTATACATATAACAGGCATTTGATAAGGCAAAGTTATTCTAAAGGAATTTCATTAAATAGGAAATAGGAGACTGCTTAACCACCCATAAGCCATTCTATTTCAGCTTCCCAGTAACAGCTGATTGCCTTGAAACCATTAAACAGCTTGTTCAGAATCACAAAATAATTCAGATCGGAAGGGACCTCAGGACAGTTACACCGCAGGGACAAGAAGTGCATCAGTCATGGCTGCTCGGGGCTTTATCCAGTCACATTCCAAAATTCTCCAAAGACAGAGACTGCGCAGCCTTTCCGGGCAACTTGCACCAACATGTGACTGGCCCAATGGTGAGATTTTCCTTATATCCAGTCAGAACCTCTCTTATTTCCATTTATGCCCCTTGTCTCTCATCCTCCCACCATACACTTCTGCAAAGATCCTGTTTTCATCTTCTTGATAACAGTTTTGTAGGTGCTGCAGCTGCTCTTAGGTCCCTGATAAAGTCTTCCCTTCTCCAGGCTGAACAAGCCCAGCTCCTTCTGTCTCAGCTCACTGTGCAAGTACTCCAACCTCCTGACCTTCTTAGTGGCCCTCCACTAAACTGTCTCCACTTTACTGATGTTTTACTTGTACTAGCAACCCCAAACTGCAGAGAATATTCTAGATGGGGTCTAACAAATGCCAAGTCAAGAGACATAATGACTCCTAATGACTCCTATCTGCTGGCTGTGCTTTTACTCATACAGCCCGGGCTGCTGTTCGTCCTTCCTCTGCTGCCAGTGCACGCTGCTGGTTCATGTTCAGTTTGCTGTTCACCAAGTCCTCAGCAGAGCTGCCCCCCAGCTGCCCCTTCCCCAGCCTGTGTCACTGCAAGGGGTTCCTAGATGCAGGACTCTGCATTTGTCCTTGTTAAACCTCTCAGGTTCCTGCTGGCCCACTCCTCCAGGCCAGGTCCCTCCGAACAGTGGTCCCATCCTCAAGCGTAAAGTCTGTTCCCCCTGGCTTGGGGTCACTGGCAAACCTCATGACAGTGCCATGATGAGACTTACCTGAAAACATGATGAGAGTTACAAGAGCACAGGAATAAAAAGGAGTACAGGCTGGGCTATAACTGCCACCAGTATTTTTAGATTATATGCTAACTGTAAAAAAAATTTGTGATCACAATCACAAAAGACTCCAACAGCAGGCAATACTAACCTAGGATGCTACAGTACAGAGCAAACTTCAGCTCCTCTGCTGTGAGAGTCCATTTAAAACTCAAATGTGCAAAACCAGGAAATTAAAAGATCCCTCAACCCTTGGAAACATTGAAGTGAGGCATCTTCACACAGAAACTCTCTTCAGAGCAGATCAGTCAGAGCACAGCTAACAGCCATTCTCCAGACATTGACACAGGAATTCCTGTGGTATAGCTGCATCGCAGCACAACCCAGAAAGGCCAATACTTTGTTTTTTCCATTGCTTTAGTTTAATACATTCACTGCTATTTCTTTTTTGCATTTAGTTTGGGTTTATTTGTTTAGTGCATGTTAGCACTCCAGCTACACAGGCAAACCTTCTGTGTTCTCCTCTATAAGGAGGAAAATGGGTCACTACCAAAGTGATGTTTATTTGTTGCATATTGCCATGACTGCTGAGCAGAACTGCAGGGCATTAGGGAGCAGGAGAAGGAAGTAAACGCACCATTAAGTCCACCCAGAACATTAGTTGCTTTGCAAATTGAGACAAAGAAAGCTTAAGTTAGCGGGGGGGGGGGGGGGGGGGGGGGGGAATGAAGCTGCAACCACCAGGGCCCATTCTTTACATCAGCAAGAGGAACAAGTTTCTGAAGGACTAGCCTGTAGCTAGGACCCCGTACAAGGAACGTGGGGAAACCCCACGAGGTCTCCGATCATCTAAGAGCTGCAGTTTCCTCAAACACCTCTGACTGGCAACACAAAACTGCAGTCACCTCTCCCTCAAGTCAGGACCTCACTGCGGGACAGCTCTAAGGCACTACAGTCAATCTTAAAATGCAGGACAAGATGTTTCAAAGAGTGGAAAAAGAGGTGCTGCCAATACCCCCTCGTCACCCCGCAGTAACTTTGTACCAAGGGGATTCTCCGGTTTATCCCGTAGGAAGCAGCACTGCCTTGTGAGAGGTCTGACTGGCATCTTCCTTCAACCTACCTGGGTGAGAGCCTGCAGCCCTTTTGTAGATAATGTGTGAGTCTTCCTGCAGATGCCAAGAGGAGGCCAAAGTATGGGGGAGATGGCTTAATTGGTCTAGAGAGGAACTCGGGGTGATACTGAACACCAACGAAGAAAGGATGCTCTAAGAGAAAGAATCAGAAAATATTAGCGTCAGGTCTCTTAAGCCTGTGGCTGAACTGCTGTTGAATATGCTGACCACATTGAAGCCCTGATGATGGGGAAGAAGTGTCATTTCTACCCTGCCTTTTGTCCCTAAGTAGACAGGCACATGGGATTTATTTTTTTTTAATGTAATTTTATGGATGGAATCATTCTGAGAGTGCCTGGACTGGTCCCACACAAAAACCTGCTCAACTACCCTTTGTACACTTTCCCTTGTAAATACCTACACCCACAAACTAATTGCTTAAGTACTCACCTTCCAACTCAACCACTTCCATTCGCTCTCCCTCCTCATCCTGGCCTACAAACTTCAAACCTTGCTCTTCAAAACACTTTTTCAATTCTGGATTGACCTAGAAGACCAGAAGCAAGAAAACCTGTGATCTCTTGTGTTTGGATTACACAAAAAAGCTCAAAACCTACAATAGCATTTTTACCTCAAATCTGTGTCTATGTCTCTCTTCCAAGAAATCATGATCTCCATACAGCTTCCCTACACCAAAAGGATGACACTTCTTAGAGCAAATACCAAACAGTTCGCATGATGCGAAGTTTTAACAAGTTCATATGAATAGCATCCATCAGAATCTGCTGCTTCTCAAGGGGACCAAATTCAACGATCTCCATTTCACTACCAGAACAAAGTCTGCAAACACCAACCGTTCAAGGATGGTTTAACATTCCCAAGTCTCTCTTCCCCGTATATGCATCTCATTCCCAGGAAACACTTCCAAAAGAGGTAAGAAATGCCTTACTCATGATTGAATTCTTGGTTTGGAAGAGTGTTCTTCTCTTGCCAAGCCTCATGGTCCCACCCATTTGCCCAGGATTATGTTCCGGCATGTCTATGACCTGCAAGAAGCATTCAGAGAGGGAGGTGAGAATGAGGGAGGAATAACAGTCCCAGGGAGACTCTGAAACATTAAAGGGGGAAAAAAACAACATCCATACAGAAAACAAGCAAACCACCCCAAGGAACATTGTCTTGAGAAGGTAGACCAACAAAACTAGATTGGTTAGTTGAGTTATTCTAGTAAAGGCTGTACAGAACATACAGAAGGTTTGGAGTATTCCAAAAGCTCTTGCATAGGAGACCATCTCAGTGAAAGCCTACAAAGATCCCACGCAGTAATACTGCATTATTTACTGACCTAAATGTTAAACAAAAAAACAAGCAACAGAAACAAAATCCCCAAATCAGAATCACTTATACTGTGATAAATAACTTCATAAGCTATTTTTTTGAAAACTTTTTTCTTTTGAGTAGCACTTTAAATTATAGCTGAGGTCAATCATTATGCTGGACCCTGGACAAGGCACACAGAGCCTGCAGTCTGAGAAATGCAGGTTCAGAAACCTGTTCACAAATGTTCCAAGGAATTCATGTCTATGTTAATTTCTGAGATCATAATTAAACAGTTATGCAGTGGAATCTGGATATCATCAGATCATTTACTCTGTGAAATCAGTTAGCTTTCAAGCTGCACTTTAAGAACCTTTTACCTTAGAAAACACCTTGTTTTATGGAAAAGTGTAATTAAAAATATAAAAAAAAGGGCAATCAGTGTTTCACCTATAATAAGCACTTCATCTTCTATGAAGAAGCAACTGCCACACAGTTAACTAAGCGAAGACATTTTCTTTTCAAATTAGTGAAAGACGGAAAACATACTTAAAAGCTACAAGCTCATAACTGTACCAAGAGGTAGGTGCAGAGAAGTCTAGTGCAGCAAGGATATTACAGGCAAGTCGCCATAAACTCACCACTGGATGAGCAGTTTTGGGGTCAAATTCTGTCGAGTTAGCATCTGCAATTAGAAACACAAAATCCCTCAGACCATGACATGCACTTACAGGCCTTCCCCCAGGTACAGGTACTGTGTCTCATCCCCATGCTTCTGGCAAGCAGCAACCTTAACCGTGCTGAGCCGCTCACCCACACAGAGCTGCCAGCTCAGACCCAGAGAGCAGAAACAGAACTCTGTCAGCCCTGTTTGATAGGAATTTCTGAGACTGCCTGGAGGTTGCAACCTTAGGGCAACCACTCTAGTTCTATCAGTGATGAAAGTGAGGGTCATTCAGGAAAAGCACACATTCAACAGCTTAGAATATTTTAAATAAAGCCAGGGAGAGGGAAGGGAACAAAAATACTCAGAAATACAATTTTCCCCTACCTTCACTACTAGTGACACTCAGAATCAGGCTGAGAAACTAAATTTAGCACTCTGTACAGGGAGTTTTGACAACAGGGACCTAGTCAATTCAAGCTGTGGAGCACAGAAAGCAATTCAACTCACTGAAGTAGGTGCAAATGCCTCGTCAGCTGAATTGCTTTTTGGTCTTCACTCCCTCTGGCTATAATGGGAATTTAGGATGTCCAGCACACACAGGCACAACTCCACTTAGGTGTTTCATTCAGGAGCTGAACCTCACTCTAAGCAATAGAAAGTTTTGTGTCGTTATAAGCATGCCCTACTCCATTGATTTTTATTTCAATAGGATAAGGAAATAGTTCTTTTTCCTTTCTCCTTGGCAAAGGAGATGGGGAATTTTACAGGCCTAGAAAAAAATTAAATCTACCTATCAATAAAAAATTAAAAATTACAAGTATTTAAAAAAACTACAGGTATTACTCAAGCAATCAAAGAAATGACCAAAACCCAGGAAGCATTTTGTGCAATTACCTTGCCAACCAAGAACACTGCGTGCAAACTCCACAACTGCTAATTGCATTCCCAAACAAACTCCTGCAGAAGGCAAGGCAGAACACAGAGCAAGTCAGGACAAGGACCACTGCAGAGCACACACACCTTCACAGAGCAGTCCCGAGTCAAAGGAAAACCTGGATGAGACAGACCTTTGACTTGGATTTAGGGGTCTGTTCACCCTGTACCAAGTAGTTCTGACAAGTTTTACTCCACCCCTCCCTCCTCCATCCACTCTGCTCACGTTTCCAGTCTCTCGCCACGTCCATTTCATTTAAATGCAGTCACATATTTCCTCATGCCAAGATCACCACAGCCTCCTCTGAAACTTCCTCTGAGACTCCTACCCCTCGTTGTAGAGACTCCATGTCATCACATTTCCAGCCAGCCCTGACCACTTCAGAGCCAACTACAGACGGCTGAATTACCCAGTTAAGCTGAGCATAGATCATTGCCTTCCTCAGCCAATTATCTTCAAAATTGTACATTCTAAATACTAATGAAACTCAGTAAAGCTCTTGCTGCAGACCAGTTAGGCTGTTATTCAACCTCCTTCTTTATTTCCTCTTATGGATGAGCATGTTTCTCACCTAAGAAGGGTTTTTTCTGTTTTCTTGCCCAGGAGATAGCTTGAATTTTGCCTTCTGTCCCTCGAACACCAAATCCACCAGGAACCAGAACTCCACTGCATGAGGATGAAAAGATTCCATTCACACAAGGCTCACCAGCGTGGTTCTCCCCAACCACATACCACCTCTCTCCCATAAAATCTTGGGCTTGCAAGACCTCACTCCTGAAAAGTACTTTAAAGTGGCCTATGTGGCAAGGCCTGTCTGCAGCAGTTTCCATATGATTTCACATGAGTCGTCACATAAAATGTCACAGAATTTTCAGGGAAACATTTTATAAATGCACATTTTACCTTCCTGAGAAATCCCCAATACAATGCAGGTTCATTAGAATGGTTCATATTGCCTGACTCACATGCTCCGCACCAAACGTGTTTGCAAACTTATCACCCAGCCAGGCCCATGCTGAGGAAGCCGCTGGCTGCGGCATCACGCTGTACTAACTGCAGGAACAAGGACACCAAATTCTGCAGGAAGTTCTTCCTTCTCCTGGTAGCACCCAAAGCCTGCTTCCCTCAGGGCTAATGAGCCCCACTTGTTCTTGTTTTCTGAGCTAACTCTTGGCACTCCTCTGCATTCTAATGCTTTGTCCCCTTCTCACGCTTTCTTCCTGAAGAACTTCATAGCACATTCACACCTTCCAACCTCTCTGGCTTTAACAGCCTTTGCCAGTACCTATCCGTTCCCCTTATTTCCTCTCACCCAGTTTCCCTGCTAAGCCTGTGCATATCCTCGACGGCATGATCATCTCCCCTACTGCTGCCTTTCATAAACTTGCTTATTTAACAACTCTCCATTTTACATCTTATCCTAAATTTCACTGAGAGGTATTTGGGGCAATGTCAGAGTGTGCTGGTATGGTGCCTCAGAAAACAGTCTCCAGTGAGGCTCTTAATTCCAAAACTGTCAATAGCAGCAACTTTACCAGACATGCTCCAAAGAAATGGCCAGAGTGTAAGAGTCTTACTCAGCACCACACAGCTTCTGCCATGCTTCATGGTATCGGACAGGTTCTTCCTGCAGAGTATCTGGCTCCAAGTCAGCAGAGTCAATATACTGGGAAGAAATCCAAAAAAAGGATGATGAGATACTGCCACAAGAGTGTAAATATGGGGTCTCCTTAATTCTCATTAAATTAAGATATCATCATCCCTCCTCGATAGCTATGGATTTGTTTCCTACTAGACACTTGCTTATGTTTTTTCTGAGCTGATTTCCCGTCTGCTAGTCAACAAAACTGCTTTCCAGCACCATCATACTACTGATGCACAAACAGAAGCCATGTTTTTTGTATCTTCCTTTCTCTGCAGCTCTGCTGCAACGTAAGTGAAGCTGATGTCCATAAGCCCCAGACCCATTAAATGTGAAGAGCACAGCAAGATGGGAACACACGGCTATGCAGACAGAAACAACCGCACAGCGAGAAGAAAACCTGTATCGTTATCTTATCAAATATACATCAATTAATCTTCAAAAGAGACTGAAGAACAAATAGGATATGGTGAAACACAGGCTGTTGAAATTAAAGGATGCTATGACCAATGTTACATATGGAAAAAACTGCAGATTTTCCAGTTTCTCATCTCCAGTATTCCAGTATCTCTGAACTTCTGAACGTCCTGTCAGTCTGCTTACCCTTTCAAACAACCATTTATGTCTTGGGCTTTTGTTTTTTTAAAGTTTGGAATACTGCTAAACCATTCTTGAACCTAGCATAAGATCTCCATGCAGAGAACTCACAGACCCCATTCCCCTCCTGAACTATACAAATACAGCTGTGTCAGGAACTACCCATAGATGCATGCGCAGGGTTTACCCTTCTCCAGTCTTAGTGTTTTTCTTTTCTTCTCTACTGATTTGTAAGTTGAAAGGTAACCCAAACCATAGAACAGTGTTATATAAAGTAAGTACCTATTTCCATGACTCACCAGCATCATGAAACCACTGGACATTTAAAAATAATATTTAGAGTAAAATTTCTGACAACAGATATATATTTCACCTCTTCAGAGCATCTAGCTACAACCAAGGCCCTTAAAAGCACCTGTGGAGCCAAACCAGCATTAAAACCTTAATAAAGTCTGAGGCAGAAGCATCATAAAACCTCTGAGTACCACAAGAATAACAGCAACAACCCCAAAAAAAAAAAAAAGGATCACTTTCAACAACTGTCAGAGAAATCAAAGTAAACAGTGCCCTCCTCAAATATATCTACTGCTTTATCACAGTTCAGCATGCAACACCGAGTGCTGAAGGGTTTCCATCAGTTATACAGACACCTTGTGTAACTTACAGGATGAAAGGCTGGTTTGCTTTGAAGCTGTTTTATGCCTGACAACAGATGTTTTGATGCTGTTTTATGCCTGACAACAGATGTTTTGATGCTGTAATCCAAGGACAAATTTAAAGTTTACTGGCTGAATCAACTCTCCCTTACTTTCTAAGGGTTTGTGAAAAGCTTAATTAAGATGGGTCGCACTGTAGGTGGAAGGAGTATGAGGGGAGGGAATTTTTTTTTTTTTTTTTTTTTTTTTTACACACACCCCCCTACCTTAATGTCAAGTTTGTGGTTAATAGCCAGTGCAGAATGCTCCAGTGCTTTAATGACAGATGCATAGGAATCTGAAAACTTGGTGTATTTGCCAACAAGCGCAATGGAACATGTTTCAAGGAGACGGTCATACCTAAACAAAATCAAAACACAAGGGTTATTTCGTCATTAACAGGAAATGAGGGCAAGAATCACTTACATTCTATTCAGCTTTTAAGTAATATAAACAATTGGCCTCTTGAAAGTCTGTCCAACTAGAGAGATGACTACTTTGGAAGAGATGACCTTTTGTAACAATTATGACTTAGAAACATCAAAGCAAGAATAGAAGGCAGGAAAAAAAAAAAAACCACAAACCAAAGAAACCAAAACAATGACACAGAAAAAGAATTGTAGAAAGTCACGTATAAATTAACTCATCGCTCCTTATGCCGAAAACCATTTTGAGTTGATCCAAACTGTCTTTTCAGGGAGTTGTATTAGATTCAAAGTCTGCAGTAAACTACTAGGAGAGAGGATCAAAGCACAACTCTGCATATGTTTATACTGCACAGCATCTTCCCACGCTGCTTCTGACTGAGTTCACTTCAGCACCTAGAAATACAGAAAGGACTTCTAGAGTCCTGCAGTTGTACTGCCTACACTTTCAATCCCCAGCATCTGGCAGCATGAGATTTACGTGGCATTCCTGGCTACAGCAGATTGTTTAAAGTTTATTTCAAAATTGCTAAGTACCTTCAACCAAGCTGGTTACCAAGGGTTTTCCCTGTCAAAAGAAAATGTTCTTGACCGTGGTGGCTTGTGTCGTGCATATAAAGGGAAACATCTAGATCTTGAAAATTAGTTTCTTTTAAGGACAAACATATCTGAGGCTTCAGAAAGGGGCTGAATGCCAAATGAACAAATTCAATTCACTGTTTCCCCACAAGCATGGAGCCTATGCCTCGCAAGAAAAACAAACAAACAAAAAAACCCACACCAAACAAATATCCTAGGAGTCTCAGACAGAACAGTTACCAAACAGTTGTTTCACTTGCTTGAAAGCACACTCAAAAGATACCTTTTTATTGACACTCCTGATGACTCCTACATATGTCTACAAAAGGATTTCACCACTTTGTAACATCACTGGGTTTTTTGTATAAAAAAAGGAGGGCAGAGCAGTCCACCTTTTAATTACTTCAAACTAGTTTTGACATAGTACATTATCAACACAAGACAAGGAGCTCAATAATGTTATCTTACAGGATCCTCATGTTGAAGAATTTTTTTTTAAAGGTTAAACATCTAGGAAGAAAATGAATTTTTGTAGAAAAAAAAAAAGAAAGAAAAAAATTGACCACATGAGAATGCTTGAGGAGCATGAAATCACACTTGTCATCTAATAACCAACGACCAAGAAAAGAAACTAATCTGGAGTCTTAATTCAAACTACGCCCAGCAGTGCAGCTCACCTGTCAGCCATTTCCTTCCATTTCATGAGCATCCTCCTGGGCTGCCTCTCAATGGGAAGGTCAAGCCTGTGTCTGAAGTAGTCAACAACTCCCTGCTCCTCTAACAACAGAGGAACCCGGTAGATAGAAGAGACATCATGAACACAGATGACCTGTTCATAAAATATGAATGTCATTAAACCAGATATAAGTGACTCTGCAATTATTTTTAGACAGATATTCAGAGAGCTGCTATCTCTAGCAGACACCCATATGACCACATAAACTTCCAGGAAATAACATCTGTTGAATAACATAACAACATATGAATAGCTTAGCAGTAGTTTCCACATACTTGAAAAGGTCATCCGTCAACACTTCCCAGAGATTACTGCTCACTGGCGCTCCTTGGGAAGGGCTAGAACACGATAAGCTAGCAGTAAGACAGTCAGCTGCTATGCAAGTCATGCGAGTGCATAGCAAAGTTCAAAGAACACTGCAAAGAGACTTCTGTGATACAGCTTCTTGGGAATCCTAACTGAAACTATGGTTAAACTGCCCGTAAGGCCAGCTTCCCCATTTCCCACCACTGTCATTCATAACCAGGGTTCCCAGTTTGATTAAAGCCCAGGGAAATCTGTGATGTCAATACAGCAATAAGTTTTCCTTCATCAGACTTAGGATTAAACAACTATGAGCAAAGAACTCTTAGGTCAATGAGGCATATCTACGCCAGTGGTTCTAGTTCAACAAAATGGGCTTCCACAGAAAGGAAAGATGGCTCTGGACAACTGTCACCTGTCCATCAGGAATGGGACTGTACTTTAAGGATCAAAAATATACTGGCACAACTATTTTTAAAGCCTCGTTTCTCCTGACTCAAATGAAAGCTGAGTTCAACACTGCACCAGTAAAACCCCCTAGGATGCAAATTTTCCTCCTTTATAGTCAACAGCACTTACATCTCAATTCAAGTGCAACTGCAGCCAGAGAGACAGCTATGTAAAACTGCACTAAACTTCCTGGAAAGTGACTGACAAGAGCCAACTTACTTTCAATTCCTGACCAACAAGAGGCAGATACTGTACTGCTGACACATCAGTATTATTGGCAGCTAATTCTGCATGTAATACGTGAAACTACACGACTCAGTCTGATCATGTTGTATAGAAAGTTAACAAAGATGACTTGACAGCACCTGGAATTGTGAAGTGATACTCAAGTCTTTCACAATGACAAAATTTGTCAAGCTCCAGCTGGATTGCAAAGTGGTAATATTTAGCCTACAGACTGATCATTTTCCAAGGTCTACCTCAGACTACGCTATGCAGAGAAGTATCAGTATAAAAAGAATCATGCTAATGTGGAATTTTTGCATATCAAATAACATTCAAGTGAAGCAATGCTTCTCTCAAATACCATTTCAATTTTTCTGAGCAATGCCTCCTCATCCAATGTTGAGCAGAAGAATAATATTGTGAGAAAAGCAGTGTACATTCACGTATTCTTTGAAATGCATTCAGGTATCCTTTAAACCTAATTTTAGGCAACTACTCTTTCACCTCTAACACTGAAAAAGTCTCATTCTTCTGTATTCACAGAAGGAATGTGGAAGAATAACTAAGGTCAAAACTAGCTATTGAGAAAATAGCTTAGATTCCATAGAATTCTCTAAGCTTATGCTAACTACCTTATAAGAAAACCTGTGTGCTGGTATAAAAAGGACTATTTTTTGCAACGGTTACATGTGTAAGGAAGGTAGGTAAGACAAAGCACCAAATAAATTATGCAACTAACAAAAGACACAGCTAGAACACAAAAATGCTACACTCGGATAAAACTCCACTCAGCATTTGACAAATAGCTAGAATATTTATTGCAAGGGAGTGCAGACAGCAATCTTTACCTGCTCTGGTTCCACATGACAGAACATGGAAATCTTTTCTTTTACTGAGGTATCCAATGGAGTGGAGCACCTGCAAACAATCTAACAGAACAGGAACGTCAAGGTTGTGAAGCAAAACAGAAGTACTGAGACATTCATGTAACAAACCTCTGAAAAAGCTGTCTTTCTGCAGTCTCTGTGACGGGGGCAGGGGGAACCCATGGTACTTGTTTATTACTAATATACAACAGCTCTCAACCTAAGCATTATTTAGACTAGAATGTCATTGCAACATGCCAGTTCTGCATTTTCGAATCCAAAGCCATGTAACAAACTTACCAGATCTGGTGAGAGACCAAGACCTCTGAGTTCGCGAACACTGTTTTGGGTGGGTTTAGTCTTCTGCTCTCCTGTAGAGCTTGGCTGGTCAGAGGAGAGCAGAATTTGGTATATCAAATTATGATGACATATAGCAATGATTCATTAGGCTAATCGGGACTCTCCACCCCATTCATCTTGTAAAAACTTTGAGCCAGTTCTTAGACAATTCACATGAACTTTAAATACCCCTGTACGCTATCATGTTAATCTCAAAGACTGAAAGCAACCGGCAGAAACCGGAGTTCAGGTCTGTAAGTAGGTGTGCATTACAGTGAGGGAAGGAGAGAGCAGAAATCCGAAGGTTTTAATCCACTGCTCCCTCCAAATACCTAATTTTTTATATTTCTAATTTTTTCTCCATAAGTAACCTGGCCTGGACAGAAAGGGAAAGAAAGAGAGAGAAGAACCAAGATTGATCTATCTGCACTCCAGTAACTATCGAGTTGCTCTGTCAAATCCAGTTCCGAGACAAGGAATACTCATGCTCTCCAGTACTGTTAACATAACCACGTAAGAATTTTTTCAGCATATTTTTTGTTTGGTTAAGATTATAAATTGCCTCCAAAAGCAGAGCAGATAATACAGATGAGGTTGTATCAGGCATTATATGGCATAAAACACCTTCATATGCTTTTGATATTAACTGGAGTTCACCCCATCTGCTTGGCACATAAGGATATGTTGTTTTTCTTTGTGATTCCTAATTAACCGATTCTTATCGCAGCACTGCTTCCTAACACCTTTTCTTAATTGCATCTCTGAATCAAGGGCAACTGCCATTCAGATTGTTCTGCCTTACACAGCAGTCAGAGTCTATGAAATTAATATCAAACATCAAAACACACATTAAAAATGTCGTCTAGGGAAAAAACCCCAGATTATGTTTCAAAACACAGTATTATGCTTTGAAATTACAAGAGTAGCCTAAAGCATTTAATGAACTACAGCTACTGTAAATCTTGGGGAAGGAAAGAAAATAAAAAGGGGGGGGGCCACACAGCAACAGAAATCTTAAATAACTCCAGGAAGAGCTTAGAATTTGATCTTGTTAATAAGTCCAAATGGCTGTGAAATATGGCTACATCACTGCATTTTATATGAGATTTGCAGAAATGAAAGGCTATGCGAATGAAGGGAAACTGAAAGTTTTCAGCTGTAGACAGCAAGTTTACCTGCAAAAGCTAGGAAACAATTCCACAGAGAAAAACAGCAGTTAAAGATGCAACACTACATTTGCTGCAACTCCTATTTATTACACATTTACACACTATGATAAGTTTCTGTTCAGTTCTTGCAAACCTTTTAAAATATGTAACCATATATTCTCTGCATTTCTTCCACAAGTTTCTATATATAGAAATACAAATATAACAAAGCCTACAGTTATAGCATTTCAGAAAGACATATTTAGAAAGCAACTTCCGGATTGGGGAAGCCCCTGACCACCAAAACATTTTAGGTCCTTACCTGGGGAACTAGACTGACATGAATGTTACAAAAATTCTCTCTTTTGGCTTTGAACTGGAACTGGCGGAAAGCTTCAATGAAAGGCATGCTTTCAATATCGCCTACCGTCCCACCAAGCTAAAAAAGACAAAGACATTTAGAATTAAAGTTAGGACCAAAACATGATCTACTGAATTTGTATGCTAAAGCATACTAAAACATACATAAAAGGACACTAAAACACCTCCCCAGCACCTCCGACTCCCTAAAGAAGCATCAACACCAAGACGAAAAGCACCAGGATTTCCCAGTTATAGGTACTACTTCCACGGCTGCCCATCTACCTACTATTATTTTACCTTCATGATTTCCCAAAAATCAAAAAGCCACGAGAAAAACAACTTCTTATATGGGTAGCACCTCTCCAGGGACATTAGCTTTACTTCTATTCTCTCTTCGGGGAAAAGATTTAGATGTTAAAATTATCATCTATGAACATTAGGTGGCACTGAGAAGCAAAATTTCTACTAAATTTTAGTAACTATATAGGGCAGTTTTGGACGCATGCAGGAACAGAAACACAAGGCATTCTTCAGAGCACTGACAGTCTCCCACGCATTGTCAGATAATGCCTCCTAGGTACTGCAGAATCCAGGCTTGTGAATCCTGGAACAGAAATTGGCACTCAAGGGACACTGCAGGGAGAGTCCTAAGTCACCATGACCCGGGCATTCTGGCAGGCTCCCTCTCTCCTCTGTTAGGATATCCTGCAGCCAACTCAGCAGCACCATCTGAGTCTTCGCCCTGCTCCACCTCCTCTGGCAGCAGGATGGCTCATACAGCACACAGGAAACTGAACAGGGTTTGTCACCACTAACTTGTGCCATTCACTTTTCTAGGTCTATGCCTGAGCTAGTCACACCAAGGCTCCCTTTACCCCTAAGGAAGAAAAACAAGGGCACCAAGAGGCTGACTTACCTACCCTCCCTCCACCCACCAAGGAAGAAGAGGGCACAGCATGACTAACTCAGGCTTTGGTATATGCTTATGAGACCTAAAATTCATTCTGTAGATTAATTCACAATACACTAGAGAGCAAAGCATCTCAAAAATGTAACTGTCCAACACCTACCTCTTTCTACATGTGGATTCAGACACAGAGCATTCAAAAGATTAGACTGAATAAGTGAGGCTAGCAAGGGGGGATTTTTAACCAATTCATCAACATGCAAAGTTGAACATTACTGTGAAAAAATTTCACTGTGCAAAATAAGTATACAGTTCAGTTTACTCCATACAAGAAGCAGACCTATTTTTTTCTTTCAGAGCTACAAACCTCAATCACACAAACTTGGGGTTCAATGCCATCTTCATCTACAGGAATTCGTGCCTGCCTCATTACCCATTCCTGTATAGCATCTGTGATGTGGGGAACAACTGAAAAAGAAACCCAGGCAAGGGTTAAAGCCACAGCCCCTGCGCTTTTCTCCCTCTAATTCATTACAGAACAAATTACTGAAACTAACTAGCCAGTGCTTCCCATATCACTTCAGCACTGATTTGTGTCTTTAAAGAAGTATGCATTTTTGAAGTGATTATTCTTGGCTGCGATTTTCAAGAGAAGTGCCTTGGCAGGAAATGTAATCCTGCCTCAATTTAAACACATGTAAGCAACATTTCCTTTAAGCTGCAAGATTCAAGTACAAACAGTTCTTCGCTTAAGCAGAGAGAGTTACTCTGTTTTAAATTGTCTGTAAAAGTCCTTATCCAAACCAGCTGTGGAGGATGCTTAAAAAGGGAAGGGACTGGTCTGATCCTCAAAGATCCTTTGGGTTTTCCAATTACACGACAGTTATCAAAAGCAATAACCACTTTAACCAGCTAAGAAACAATCCACAGGTGTGTTAGTCTGAAGTCTGTTCACATTTAGTATTGGCTATGTTAGACAGCTGGACTCAAGTCCAGCATTCAGTCCCAACAACAGGCAGCACATTGCTGACCACTGGAAAGTTTTGAGGAGCTTACAAATAACCTGAATCAGTATGGCAGCACCACTACACCTGCACTGCTGTGTCTTCTACCTCCCCTTTTAAAAACACAAACAAAATTAACATCACAAGGACAGCATATAAGCTAGGATGAAATACAAAAGCATCCAACCAGAACAGAAATACAGACTACTAAGCATCAGAAATGAAGCTTCACGTCACCTTGGACAGTTTTGCCAAGATAGTCTCCCTTCCTCTCCTTGTTGATGACGTACTGATAGATCTTCCCAGTAGTCAGGTTGTTGTCTTTGGTGAGTCGGATATCAAGGAAGCGCTCATAGTTACCAAGGTCCAGGTCCACTTCCCCTCCATCATCCAGCACAAACACCTCCCCTGCGGCACACAGAAGAAGGCACAGACGTCAATGGGAAACAGTCCGCATCAGCAATTTGCTGGTTTTGCCTGTGACAGCTGGAAAAATTCAATGTAAGGAAACACCTTCTTTGATTGCTACAGCAAGTTTAGGAGTGGCTAATAAAACTAAAAGCCTTATATAACAAAGAGGACTACTACACTGAGAACCGAATCCCCCCAACCAGGCAGCAGTGATAAAAGACTAGAGCTCATCTCTGCTGTTTGCTGGTGGCATGATCAGCCCCACCAGTTAGTCAGAAACCGCCGGCAGGCTCAGCTTCGGGTCCTACATGCAGGACCAGAGGCAAACTCTTCCGCCACGCAAAGGAGCTGCTCCCTTCCAGGCAAAGCCAGCCTGGGACCCACCCGGGAGACCCCGGTGCCCAGCTCAGGGCCGGCTGCCCGCTGACAGCTCGGCCCCGCGGGGCCACTCACCGTGCTCGTATGGGGAGAAGGTGCCAGCGTCAATGTTGATGTAGGGGTCGATCTTGATGGAGGTGACATGCAGCCCGCAGGACTTGAGGATGGTGCCAATGCTGCTGGCGATGATCCCCTTGCCGATGCCCGAGATCACCCCACCCGTGACCAGGATGTACTTCATCTGCCTCGCTGCCTGACACCGACACCGCCTCAGCGAGGGCTCTGCCCCGGGCAGGCAGGGACGGACCCGCTGCCTGGAGGAGCCCCGCGCCCCGCCATTCCTGTCAGCGACGCTCCCTCCATTCCTCCCCTGTCAGCGCCCACCCCCCGCCATTCCCCTCCCTGTCAGCGCCCCCCCCACACCCCCGCCATTCCCGCCTCTCAGAGAGTGCCGGTCCCCCATCTCCCCCGCCAGCAATTCCCGCCGCAGGCGCGGCCCCCGCCGAACCATCTGCACCCCCCCCTCCGCGTGGTCCCGCCCGCTCCCCGTCCCCCCCCGCGCCTGCCCACATGGTCCCGTCCGCCCGCGCCCCCCCGCCCTCACCTGTGCCCGCCGGGCCCGGGGCGGCACGCGGAGGGTACGCGGCGGGCGGGGCGAAGAGCGGAGCGCGCGGCGCTGCTGCCAGCCGGCTCGGCGGGGAAGCGCATGAGGCCGGTGCGCGGCGAAGCGCAGGCGCCGTGGGAGAGCCGCGCCTGCGCGGTAGGGGGAGGAGGGGAAGGCCGCCGCGCTTCAGCGCGGGCGGGGCGTGGTCCTGGTAACGGCCGCCCCGCCCCCCGCCCCTCAGCGCACCGGCGCCTCAGCGGGCGGCGGGATCGGCCCGGCAGCGGCGGGGATCCGGTGCCGGCGGGTCCTGGATCTGGCAGGTCTCCCTGGGAGGTGTGGTCCGTCCATCCCTGAGGGATGGGGGCTCCAGCGCCGCTGGGTGCGAGGGAAGCAGCTCTGTGGGAAGCTGGGTGGGTGACTTGCAGCGCTGCAGACCTCGGGCTTGGCCCAGGAGAGCTTGAGGTGGCTCCAGAGCGCGGTTTGAGAAGACCAGAAGGGAGCCTGGGGAGGTTTGGCCCTGTCAGGAGGAGGAAGAGGATTCGGCCTCCCTTCAGACTGGCTGCTAACAGCCGCTCTTTGTATGCTAGGGAAGCAGAACTTAAAGGAACTCAGAATATCAGACAAAGGTTTCTTTACAGTCACTTTTGTGCTCTTTTCCAACCAGTGAGTGGGACGCAGTCAGGCGGTTCTTGCAGGAAAAAGGATGCGCCCGAGCAAATGGAGGGGAGGAGCGAGGGAAGCCCCGGCCCGTTTGGCCCAGAAGAAGTGTTGCCCTGATCTTTGGTAGACCGGTGTTTTGTCCTCAGCAGTTGGGTGGCATCTCATAGCAAGGGATTTCTCTTGACTGTTGGACAGACCGACCCGTTTCACTGTCGGAACGCTGCTCCTGATGTTCTGCACATGTTTTCCTTTCCCCTGGCTCAATTTTACCTGATCATAAATCATCCAAAATGTTCTCACAGATTTTAAGCTGTGGAGTAATAAGTACGCCTTCATCACTGTGCTTGTCTATGACAAATGCAATTTGTACATGGAAGTACAGTTTTAAGAAATAAATCACTCGGTCTTTTGGTTTCGTGATATGCAGCTTCGAGCTGTTTTTCTCCTGTTTTCTCCTACTTTCCTTTCTCTGTTATGCATCTTCCTTGCAGCTAGGTCCCTGTGATTTGAAAAGCATCGCTTATCACTTTGGTGACTGTTGCTGTGCTCCTCTTCCTCAGCACTGCAGCCTTTCCAGCTGTTCTGTCACGCTTCGTGCTCACTGATCTTTGTTTCTGTTCTGTGTTCCGTTGTGATTTGTGACCCCTTCTGTGCAGGTGATGTGACAACCTTCACAGCAAGAGGAGTTGTCTGCCTGCACAAAAGGTATATTTAAATTAAGAAATTTAAAATACTGCTCCATGACCCAAATACTCAGAGGATTTTGCTTCTGAAGAGCTTATTGACTCTTTGGTGGATGATGTGCACATCAGAGAAGCACCCTGTGTGTATTCACAGTGAGTGGGTTACATGAAATGCATTGCTGTTGATTGCAGCTAATGTGCCCAAGTTACTCCCTGCCCCCAGTCACAATGCCTAATTACACCAGGCTTTCCCAGCCTGGGGAAGGTTACTGCAGGAGTATCCCCTGGGGTTGTGGGATCCCCAGACCCTCCACAGTTTAGGTTTTTGCCCAATGGTTCCTGTCCAGCGTGAGGAGTGTGAGCACCCCTCTGTGGAGGGCATGGGTGCAGTGTTCGGCGTGGGTGAGGAATGCACTGATTTCACAAGCATATCTGGTCCTATCTGGGGTGAGCCCAGGCTGAGGTCGTCTGGTGTTTGTGGTGGCTGCACAGAGCAGCCCCTGTCAGCCTGTGAGGTTGGTTGAGACACGGTGCCACATCCTCAGGCAGCTGTACTGGGAATTGGGGTGGTGGGGGGATGCTGTTCCAGGCTCTCCTTGCTGGCAGTTAGCGTCTGCTGTCTGTGCTGTGGAAATGTGTATGTCGGTAGATTCTGTCATTGGTCTTCTCTTCCAGTGTTCACATATTTCTCCGTGGACACGTTCTCCCATACGTTGATCAGCTCTATGGGCAAAGCTGCCTCCCACCTTCCCCACATGGAGGTTTCCCCTTGCTGCTGGTGAGCAGTGACCATGCACAGGAGCAGTGCACAGTGTCTGGTGCCTTCTCTGAGAAAGCATTTGCTTTCAGAATTGCCTGGCAGTGCTGTTTCATTTCTCCATGAAGGGCTCCTCTTGCTTTCTTCTGCTATGCAAGTAGCTCATAAACGAGAATACCAGTTTCTAACAACTTTTTTAAGGAAGGAGTGGTGATGGGCCTGATGAAGGGGTGACAGTGAGTGTGCACAAATGCAGGAAAGGAGATGGGTGTGTGCAGCGTCTGTGTGTGTTGGCTGTGTCTGGTGGCACATCCCGATAAGGCACAGGGGGCTGAGCTGTTCTGGGCTGGGTCTAGATGTCCCAGCTTTTCCCATTTCACTGATGGGGCATAAGACATCTGCCTGCAACAACTGCTTTCTGACTGAAGGCAAGTCCTTACTTTCAGAGGTGTATGTAACCTAAATGAGCATCTCCTTTTAGACACATAAATCATTTCTTCAGTGCCTAACTAAGGCCTCAGGGGTTGGATATCCAGTGGTGCTTAAGAGATAACAACACCCAGTGGGAGCTATTATGAACATTAAATGGTGTGGAATAACAGTGACCCAGAAAAGTCAAATCACAAATATCTCAAGTTATGCAAAATTACATCAACTTTTTGGAGGAGAAGTGGGGGAATAGTGGTGGTGTTGTTTCACCCTTAGTTTTGGCTTTATAATGTCTTGTTCTCAGCTCTCGGTAAAATGCAGGTTGTGAATATTTTCCTTTCAGAAATGTGAAATGGGATTAAATAGATCCACTCTGTTTAACAGGATTTGATTCAGCAGAACAAATTAACAGGAAAGCATTGCTCAGAGGACTGGCATAGTTCTGGTGTTAATGTGTTACAGGGATTATGCGAGGAAATAATGTACTGGAATCCTCAGATACCCACTTGACCTTCCTTATTGTTCAGGTGCCTACCGATGCAGGGAAATGTTTATTATATTATATATATATAATATTAATGATTATGCAAGTTAAATTATTGTATAATGTATTACTGTATTGACATATTGGTTATTATTATATTGTATTGTAATCCCAATTATAGGTATTGGGATTTGTGTTTTCTCTGAAAGGTACATTTAACACTTTTTTTTTTCCAAGTGAGGGCTTTTCTTAACAAGTTCACATTGTTCATCATTGGTTTTACATTTTTTTCTTTGATTACCTTAAAATTCCACAGAAAAGTTGGGTTTGCCTAATTATAATATCTGCAAGATGCAAGCCCTGATCTACAAGCAAAAGGAGGCCTGTCAAACGTGCTTCTGCAGGCCCTCATAAATCAATCTGACGAGTATATGGGAGAGTTATCAGATGAAGAAGAGACATGTATGCAAACATTTTAAAGCAGATGATGAAGTTTTATTTGCCATGTTAGTGCAAAATGTCGCACATCGGTGATGTGTGCTCTCCTTTGGTACGTGGACAGTCAGCTCAGTGTGTTGAGAGAGGGGGTGCCCTGCAGACAGATACCTTGGCAGACGTGCTGGAGGGGTTGATGTGAGAGGGTGGTGTCTGTGACGTCACCACTTTGTGTGTACCTCATGATGCTCTCCCTGTCATTTCCAAGGGCTTTCTCCGTGGTGCTGGACATGATGGGAGCATTCTGCTTTTTCACTGTGGCGATGCCTTTGTACTCTCTATTTCTGCATTTACTAATAATGATCACCCTTTAAGACCCATGCAGAACCAATTATCTTAAGCCTTCAGGTGTGAGCCAGTTGTCCACTAACCTGAATCATGCTGTTGCCCTAATTTCTGAGATCTTGCTGCCAAAACAGTGTTTCAGCTATGGCTTTGCCATATTTCTGGGCTCTAGTTCCACCTGAGAGAAGCAGGGAGCCCCCTCTGCCCAGGTGGTACCATGCAGCAGTTCTTGGCTGGTGTGTGATGAGCAATACTTTATGTATAAGTATTGAAACTAACCTGCGTTTCAAAAGAATAAGCAAGCGCAGATGGAATTACACAGCCTGATGTGGTATTCAGTGCCTACAGCATAGATGTTTTCCCCTGAGCTAGTTGTTTATACTCCTCTTACAGGCAATGGAGAGGCGTGCACCTCTCCGAGATGCTGCCCCGAGAAGGGATGGCTGACATCCAAGAAGCGTTTGCTTCTCGAGTAAGGATGAACATAGTTATTGAAGATGAAGATGTGATCTATTGCCACAAGATTTTGAGAATGGGATATCAGTTCAGGCCAGTAACCCTTTTTCGTTGTAACTAGTGAAAGAAGCAGCTAAAGACGGCCCTGCACTGGAGTGTTTCTGACAGTGATGGGATACCCAGGAGCTTGACTGAGACCCACTGGAGGAGAGTCTGGCAGCTATGTGGGCTCGCTGCCACCCAACCACTGGGCAGCTGTGCAGAGAAAACATTTTGTCTTTATGGTTATCGGTATTGCGTATCACCACACACATCTGATATTTACATTTAGCACCTGTCTCGGTCGTATCATGTTGGGTGGCTTTGAGCTCATACTCTTGTTTACTCCAGATGCCCTCCACATGCCCCAAATGGCAACCTTGTGGGTGAGGACACCCCTGACTTCGCCATCCACCCTGACCTGTCCCTTGGTGGCAGCAGAGGGCTTTGCAGGAGAAGGCTGGAATCGGCAGGGACAGGCTGGACACCTTTCCCTCTCCTTTCTAGCCTAAGTGGCATCAGCTGGCTGTCACCCCAGGGCTCTGCTCCCTGAGCCCGGAGCCAGCTCTGATCTGTCCCGAAGAGCTTGATACAATATCTGCGGTGAGCCAAAACCCTCCCAGTCTTGCAAAATCAAATGCCCTTTTCTTATGCTTAAAACCCTTGCCGTTATTGCAGTTTATAATAGTTTTTAGACTTGTTTCTTTTTTTTTTCCCCTATCCTGTGTAGTTTGAGAACTTCACAGAAAACTGCAAAACACTTACCCCAGCACACCCTCCCAGACAGGAAGGCACTGGCACCACCCAGCCGCATAGCACTAGCAGACATACTGGAGGTGCAGCTACTCCAGCCCCTCTGTTCTCCTCTGTACTGTGCAGGGCACACCAAAGCAGCACATGCAGAAAGCAGCAATTCACGCAGATCCAGCTGGTTTGTGTCGCACTAACATCACTATGTACTGCAAACCACAAGGAGCAACCTGAAATGCTGTGCGGATGTGGTGGGTTGACCGTGGCTGGAGGCCAGGTGCCCCCCAAAGCTGCTCTGTCACTCCCCCTCCTCAGCTGGTCAGGGGAAAGAAAATACAATGAAAGGCTCACAGGTTGAGATAAGGACAGGGAGAGATCATTCACCAATTACTGTCACGGGCAAACCAGACTCAACTTAGAAAAAATTCATCTCATTTATTATCAAGCAAAACAGAGTAGAATAATGAGAAATAAAGCCAAATCTTGAAACACCTCCTCCCACCCCTCCCTTCTTCCTGGGCCCAACTTCACTCCCCATTTCTCTCCCTCCTCCCCACTGGCAGCACAGGGGGACAGGGAATGGGGGTTGTGGTCAGTTCATCACACCTTGTCTCTGCCACTCCTTCCTCCTCAGGGGGAGGACTCCTCACACTCTGCCCCTGCTTCCAGTGTGGGGTCCCTCCCATGGGAGACAGTCCTCCACCAAGTTCTCCAACGTGAGTCCTTCCCACGGGCTGCAGTTCTTCATGAACTGCTCCAGCGTGGGTCCCCCACGGGGTCACAAGTCCTGCCAGCAAACCTGCTCCAGCGTGGGCTCCTCTCTCCACGGGTCCACAGGTCCTGCCAGGAGCTTGCTCCAGCGTGGGCTTCCCATGGGGTCACAGCCTCCTTCAGGTGTCTCCACCTGCTCCAACATGGGGTCCTCCATGGGCTGCAGGTAGAATCTCTGCTCCGGCACCTGGAGCACCTCCTTCCCCTCCTTCTGCACTGACCTTGGTGTCTGCAAAGTTTCTCACATCATCTCACTCCTCTCTCTGGCTGCAAAAGCTCCCGCTCCTTTTTTTTGTTTTATGTTTCTTAAATATGTTATCACAGCAGCGCTACCACCATCACTGATGGGCTCGGCCTTGGCCAGCAGTGGGTCTGTCTTGGAGCCAGTTGGCATTGGTTCTGTCGGACCTAGGGGAAGCTTCTAGCAGCTTCTTGCAGCAGCCGCTCCTGTAGCTCCCCACCACCAAAATCTTGCCATGCAAACCCAAAACAGCAGAGAACGTGTCTGAATGCTACCCTTCACTCAGAGGAGTGCACAAAGCCTCCCATTGACAAGATGGAGCATCTCCAGGCTGCCAGAGCACACTGCTGACTCCTGTTGAGCCTGCCGCCAGCCAGCAGCATGCCCTGGCAGCCCAGAGGGCAAACCACATCCTGGGGGGCATCAACCACAGCACGATCAGCTGGTCAAGAGAGAGGATTGTCCCACTGTACCCAATTGATGTGGCCTCACCTTGATCTCTGTGTGCAGTGCTGGGCCCCACTGTTTGAGAAGGATGTGAAGGTCCTTGAATGCATACAGAGGAGGGCAACAGGGCTGGTGAAAGGGCTGGAAGGAATGTCCTCTGAGGAGCAGCTGAGAACTTTGGCCTTGGCTAGTTTGGAGAAAAGGACACTGAGGGGCAACCTCATGGCTCTCTACAGCTTCCTGAGGAGGGGACGTGGAGAGGGAGGTGCTGATCTCTCTGGGATCCAGTGACAGGACGCATGGGAATGGTTCACAGCTGTGCGAGGGGATGTTTAGACTGGACATTAGGAAGCATTTCTTTACTGGGAGGGTGGTCAGATGCTGGAACAGGCTTCCTAGGGAGGTCGTCAATGCCCCAAGCCTGTCGGTGTTTGAGGTATTTAGACATGATAATATGCTTTAACTTCTGGTCAGCCCTGAAGTCGTCAGGTAGTTGGACTAGGTGGTTGTTGTAGGTCCCCTCCAACTGAAATAGTCTGTTCTGTTCTATCTCACATGCTGCTGAAGTGCCCTGGACATCTCTGCCTCGGAGTACCATGATGGAAACCATCACTGGCTGTTTTTAATGTAGAATGTTGCAGGCAGCTAGAAATCAAGACATGAGAGTGATTGCCATCTGCTCTTCTCCAGTGTCACCCTTAGTTCTTACTCTGTGGCTGCTGAAACAGTGATGATATAGTCGTACCGTGATCCAAATGTCTACTAAAAGGCTTCTTCAGTGGTGGTGGTGGCAGCTCTCTCTCAGTAATATAGGTATGTACTACCTGGGGTATGACACTGCTCGCTCTTCTCTAGAGAAGACTGTAAAAATCCCAATTTTTAGTTTCTTCTGACCAATTCCCATCAACATGTGGATCAAAGCTGCTGCAGTGGTCAGGCATTGGAACATGCTGGAGAAACTCTTCTGCTTTTGGTTTTCGTTATGTGCTGACCACTGGGCTTCATCTGATGTTTCACTGTAATAAACTTAACAGGGTTAACGATGTGGAGTCATTGGCAATTGTCAAGCAGAATTTGATTTGGGAACAAACTCTTCTTTTACAAGTGGGGTCCATCCCCACTTTTACACAGCAGGACATTCCCCTTGGGTCTTCTGTATGGCTCCTGCAGGATTAATACAGAGTTTGTGCAAAGTGTTCAAATCCTCTACTGAGTCTACACTTTTGCTCTGAACTTGATTAGCCTTTCACCAAAGTGCAAAGTAAACACATCTGTTATGCTGAGTAACAAGGGGGTTTGGGCAGATATTACAAAAGATGCAAAATAATGTAGGAATAAGAGCTGTTTGAGGAAGGTGCGTTACTGCAGGTTCTGTGATAGCTCCTGTCCTCTTGTCTTGCCCAGTGATGGCTGCGCTGTGTCTTCTCCAGAAATGTCCACTAGATGGTGGAATTGAACAGTAAAAGAAGAGTTTCTGAAGTAACAAAGGGACGGGCCAGGCTGCAGTGACACACGTGGGGACCTCAGAGATGCTCTGGGACGAGTACTGGAGCACCACATACGCCTTGCGGGTTAGACAGCATTTGGCAGCACCCTTCTGCATCAGTCTCTGCTGTGCTGTCTCAAACTAGCTGTAGTTTGTCCCACTGGGACTGAGCAGTTGTGATCCTTCTTGGCAGGTCTTGATTCTTTCAGGCAGCGTTTCTTCACCTTCAGGCCTCTTCCTACCTGCTTCTTTTTCTAGGAAGCAAGGACTGAACCCACTGAGGTGCTGTGGAGCTCATCCATGCTAGGAAGGAAACATTTTGATCAGAGGACTGTGACCTAAGGAGAAGATGGCAGTGAGGAGGGCTGGCTGAGAAAGGGAAGCACAGTACCAGAAGGCGGGGAGAAGAAGTTTTGCAAATGCAGGAGGTAGCATGTGCTCTCAGCTCTTTATGATGTCCTTATGAAGCCTGTGCTGCCCTTAGAGTGCTGGACAGCTCTCCGTCCTCATTCCTGGGAGGTCATGCCACAGTTCTGTGCCTCAGTTTCTCCTGTGTAAAGTGGAGTCAAGGACTCCGATCCTTTTGGGACAGTCTTTTGATATCTACAATGAAAAGGACATTACAGCTCTGTGTTTTCATTACTGACTCTGCTGGTGACTTGTAAGCCTGTGTCCTCCCTACGTGGGGTCACAAAGAGATGAGGCTTTAGCTCCACTCACGAGACTGGCCAGCCAGGTGGCCTGAACCTGTGCTGTCTCATTCCCCTCCTCTCGATCAGGGTTATATCTCCTACATAAAACAAACTGTGATATGCTAAAGCCAGCTGCTCTTCAAGGGGTGACGGATGCTGATTGAGCTGCTGGTCACTGGCCAGCCTGGTGAGGGTGCAGTCTGCAGGCTCTCATGTTTGCTGCAAGACTCAGGTGTATTTCATGCATGGAGAAGCTGCAGACCCAGAATGAGACATTTTCCTTTGAAAAAATGAGGTTTCCTTCTCTGAGGAGTGCAGTGCTGGTGAGAGCTTTACTGGACACCGTTCTGAGGAGAAAAACCAGACAGACCATTTGAAACCTAATGGGTATACTCATCTCCAGCGTTCTTAGTTTCCAGCTCGTGCATTCTAGAGAGGCAAGGCCAGCTGCCACACAGTCTGTTATGGAGGCGTGCAAGGACAAGAGGCAAGATTATCAAGAGCTTCTTCTCTACCTGCATGATTGAGCAAAATTTAATTATGCCTGCTCCCAGGAGAGCTGGCTGGTCCTTGTACATGAACCACAAGATTTAGGTTTCCTAACAATCCGCAGTGCTGTGACAGGTCTGCTAGTCCTCTAAGCCCAATAAGTCACCTCTAGTAATGACCAGAGAAAGCTGGTACAAGGACTTTGTATTGAGTCAGTCAAGAAGAATGGTATAGGGAAAGGAGACTTGCTACCCCCAGGCAACATGCCCTGAATCACCTGCCTTTAATGTTTTCAGCCTGTCGTATTTCCATACAGTCATTTACATCTGCCTCTTTAATGTCATGAGCTTGACCGTTGGGGAGATTTCTCTGGTGCCTCTCAGGCCAGCATCCAAATCCTCATGCACTGACTGTTGGTTTTGTATTCTCAAGGCTTAAATTTTAACACCTTCTGTTCTTATTGACCAAGGAGACTAATTGTTCCCTTTCATCTTAGTAGCTACAGGTCGCCATTGTAAAATTATGTCTCAGAGCTGCCCATCAGACATGGTCGTGGTAATGAGCAAAGTTTTGAAGAGGCTTGGTACAAAGAGGTGAAAGGACTAGATGAAAGATCTGCAGGAACATTTGTGGAGGTGGCTTCACCCTGGGATGCCAGGGTGTGCTAGCAGGTTCCACAAGCAAACACGAGCCATCCCTGCTAGTTGTGCATTTGTCAGTCATGCATGTCTTGCCATTGTGATACAGCGCAGGAAAGCTTGTTTGTTCAGGTGTTCAATAAATGGCCAGAATTTGCTGTGATGGGACCTTCTGCATGGGAACAAGAAGGTCATTGCCAGCCACAGAACAGGGGCTCAGTGCCGTACAGGATAATGCAATGGCTCAGTGAAGGGTCAGATGTAGAAAACCTGCATCATGACCTCTGTGGAGCGGGGCAGGAACATTCAGCAAAGCAGTGAGGCACCAAGAGGCAAAACAGGGTTTGGTCTCCTTTTGCATAAACAGAGTGTGACCAAGGTTTATCTTAATGCCTGCTGTTTGTGCTAGCCAGGTGTTCCAAGGCCCAGAGGAGGATGTGAGGCACTGCGCAGGCACACGTTGAGAGGTCACCTCTCTCCCAAACAAGTCATATCCTCAACAGAAAAGTCAGAGAAAAGAATAAGTGTGATTCTCTGTAACATTTTTACTTGAATTGAAATATATACCAGGCTCATTATTCCCCCAGTGGCTTTTTGGCTACCATCATGTCTAAACTTTGATCCACAAGGGACATTTTCAGGTATATGCTTGTAGAAAGTGTGTTTATCCGTGTCCATATTTATACGCAGTACATTTGGTAGTATATGACAAAGTCAATGCCAGAAGCTGAGCCCTCTCCTCGCCTTGGGTCTGTGTGCCATCTGGTCAGGACCAGTCTGCAACAAAGGCCATCACTGCTGTTAGATTAGGTGGGACCGGTCCATAGGAGACGTGTGTGTCACTGCAAACTGCTGCAAGGAAACACCAGAATCCCAGAGGAGGTTTGGGGATGTGAAGTTACACTTGTCCCTAATTCAGGATGCTTTTGTGGATGTGCCAAAGACCGGAATTTTATTTAAATACTGGTTTTCTACCACATCGCTGTGTAAGTGTCCCAACACCTCACTGACCGCAGTAAACAACCCATCTGGAGCTAATTTAAAGCTCTCTTAACATGCTTCATTATTTCTGTACACATCTTTAAACCTATACTGACAATATTCGCTTGTAATTATTGAACTCTCTGCTTTCACCTCAACATTTGCCTGGTAGCAAAGGTGATTTCTGGATAACTGAGGAGCATTGAGCCTTCCCATTCCTCTGGGAGAGCTCTCAGCTCAGTGCAGGATTCAGTTCTATCCAAGGCACAAGGGAGCTTCTTTTTCAGGGGAAGGTTTAGAGCTGCAAACAGCTGCCAAGGTGCGAGAAATACCTTTTGGGGACTAGCATCGGCCAGGCAGCTCTGGGAGAAAGTTGGGTTCTCCCACAAGTTTGTAGGTGCCTCTTTGAAGATGGTGATGTAGGGGTGAAGGCACTTGGTGTTTTGCTGAAGGTCACATAAGATTTCTGGCAGGGTTAAGGAGTGAGATCAGATCTCCATGTTTCACTCCACAACATAAATCTGACAAGATCACTCTCTCCTGCAGAAAGCAGATGACACAGACTCTCACCCAGGTGTCACTTTCCCTCAGGTTCTTTTGCCTGTAAAAAAGGTAGCATCCTCCTTCCATTTTAGGAGCAGAGCATATGTGATCATCAGCAGGAGAAAGTATGCTAGTAGCACAGCAATGTGCATGAGCCGTGGGGACCTGACCTTGGCTAGAGGACAGCAAAGCACAGCTCAGCACATGCAGAAGGAGCTACACTGACGAAGAGCAAAGCAAACAGAGGAACTGGTGTGAGAGGACCCCAGCACAAGCAGATGGTGTGAGAAATCAAATGAGCAGACGTGCAGACAGAAGAGTTTCAGCCCAGTGTGGCTGCCAGAGAAAGACCGGGTCGCACAGCGACACTCTTGTGAGTCTCCTTCTGGCAAGCCAGAGCGGGAGAGGAGAGGCATAAAGGCTCCAGAGAGAGAATGAAGGAAATTCAGGTTGACATTGTACCCTGAGAGAGGAAGACTGCCCTGTGGGGATTCTTGGATGGACTTCTGCAGAGGTGAAGCTGAGCTGCAAGGAAACCTCACAGAGGCAGCTGAGTGCATGTTCTGCCCAAATCATCTGCAGGTCTGCTGTCTCACACTGAGAGATGGCTGCTCCATGGACACATCCACAGAATGTCAGGTGGGGTATTTTTGGTCAGTGCCCAAAGTCAAAGAAATCCAACAAAAGGCTTTGCCTCTAACAACCAGCCTCTCTGGCTGCAGCAGGTAGCAGGAATAGGGTATCAGCAGAACTGGTGTGGTTGTTTCAGCAGCTGGATGGGCTTTGAGCCACCAGATCTAACACCTTTTTAATAAAATCCTGAGTCTCTGCAAAACATTTGGCTGTGTGAATAGCAGATATAGTGCAACACACATTATGTCTGAGCAGAAGCCCCCATGAAGAGCTTGTCACCATCAGTGACGTCCCTCTTTCTACCAAGAAGGGTGATAACAGCTCCACGGTGCAGTCATTTAAGGGACACCTGCCAGTCTGAAATGTCTTTAACTCTCTTACACTGATTTTTTTTTGGACTCCTACACTTTAAACCTGACTCTGCAGGTGGCCTCTTCCTCATTCTCTGCCATTTAGTTTCTAATTTTGAAGAGGCAAAGAAGTTGAGGGATTTCAACTCTTTTCTGAATGTTTATGTGCTAGCTTTGTTGGTTGGTAATGAGCGTATCACATAAACAGTGTGGGATCTCTCAGAATGACCTGCATGGAAAAGGACAAATCACTCATAGTTCATACAGTCTTAAAGGCAGCGAAACCCTGCTGTAAGTACTCTTTAAATCTTATGTGATTGGATTATTCATCTTTATGAAATGTGTGAGAAATACAGTGACTTTCAGTTAATTCAATTGCAGGATAATTTGAACTTCTATTTAATTCAATCAAAACTCCTGAAATAAAACCATTTGCATTCTTGAAACAAAACCACTTGCACTCTATTTCTACCAGGCCGATGTAGCTGTAATGGGTTTTTCATTTAAAGGCCATTTCACAGCTAATTTTTATACCGTTTTTGCTTAACTGTCAATGAGGAAATATTCACACGCTTGTGCTACTAATTTCTGCCTCAATTTATAACATTTCCCTGCACAAAGTGAGTCATTATAGAAGAAACCCTCAAATGCAAAGGATTTTGGTGCACTTTCCTGCTGAGCTGCAGTCAAGCTAATGCTTCCAGCTCATTTTGTTAAACATTCCTGCAAACTCCACTCTGTGCCTGCAGATAAGACAGGCAGTTAAGTACCAGCAGGTTATAAACTCGAGTCCTTGCTGAGAAGAGACCAACATTATGAGACACACAAAAGAATAAAGAGCTCAAAGGGAATGAAGGTGTGAAAAGACAGGCAACACCTGCATGCTGAGCTACCCACACCTCGGCATGGATACTGCGAGAACATCTGCGAGCTATACGACCTGTGATATACTGGCTGAGCATGTAGGGGTAACAAGATTTATTTGTTTCAGTCAGGAGAAATAGAAGAAACTGGGTCAGGAAGAGAGGAAAGCTCTGAGCAAGCACACCTGGGTTGTTTTCAGATATAAATGAGTGCCATTCATCTCCTTTGTTTTAGGAGAAAGGGAACAGCAAGCGGTCCTGCAAATGGCCCAACCAGGTGGTGGGAGCTTCAGGAGTGTCAAGTCAGCAATATTCACCCCACGGTGAAACAGTTGGCATTTTTATTTGATCTCTCTCTCTTGATCTCTCTAGCATAAGGCTGAGCATGGTCTTAGGAGTCCAGTAGTGAGAAGGAGATGTGCCACAACAGCGGATCAGAGAGCAGGCTTTTGTCCCTGCCATCACCCCAGGGCTGCAGTCCTGCTGTGTTTGCAGAGGAGCAATCTGGATGGGCCAGAGGAATTTTAATCCTGAATGGTTTCCACATTCCTTCCAGCCTGGCAAAGGATTCTGCTGAGGCATCAACTTGCCTTGTCCAGCTCAGCCTGTCCTACATCTGATAAATTAATTGAGGATTTAATTGAGGAATTAATTGAGGCATTCTGCTGGTTACCACAACATAATCAGTCAGCTTCCCAGAGTCAGAGGTTTCCAGTCCGTCTGGACTCAGTCCTGTAAACAACTAAATACCATCAACCTCCTCCGAAATCCCTGGAATGGTAGCTGCTGGAAACTTTAGAGATCAGTATCCTTTTTGCAGGCCTTTGAGCGCTCTTTCACCCTCAATGCTTGCCTAATGCCTTGTGTTGTGTGGCCTGCAGCTCAAGGGAGAAAGTTCACTTTGGAGGCAGAACTGCTGAAAGTCTTTTTTCTGCAGCTGCAGCCGAACATGGTATTTGTTAGATCTGATTCTGGTGTTTGTCTTAGCATCCCAGGAAGATGTTTAGCTTTTGTTCTCAAAATGATACAATACCAAGAGAGATTTCTATCTTCATTCAGTGCATTTGTGCAAATTGTAGCTGTAATATGTAACGCAGCTACAAGGTAATAACTGCACTTTGATTAAATTGGAGTTCCTGAACTATAACATGTAAAACCAAAAACTTGAAGGGATTATCTCGAAACCTTAGGGGCTCATTCTGGTCTTATTCAAATTGGCGTGAATAGGAATAAGGTAATGGTATAATCATGGGACAAGGGGGGCAGAAGCAGGTCTGCATGTTCTTCACTTTATTAGACTTCAGTAGACAACTGCAGAATTTTGTTCAAAGCAATTTTTAAATCTTTGTTTTCCTTTCCTCATCACAAAATTGTAAATAGTGTACTCCAAGGAACCTGAAACAAGGAGCGGCACTTGGAACTTACCAGGTCTCTGACATGGTAACTTGCCTGTTTAAGATGAAGATTTCTACAAGCTGACACCATGGGTGTTTTGTTAGCATCAACAAAAACACCCATGTCCTTGTAAATAGTACATTATTCAAGTTGCTAACAGGCTTTTCGTACCTAAAGCTATGTTGCCCTTCTAGCAGCACAAAGGTCTTGCTGCTCTTACCATGAGTTCAGACACCATCCCCAGCTATATGAATTTGAATGACCCAAAACAATTTTATCTCCCAGAAAGTGATAAATTAAAACCTCAAAAGAATGGTTGTGGGCTCTTGCTGTAAGCCTCAGCTCAGGTTTTGGCCTCGACGATTTCTAACGGAGTGACGCAGGACTTAGCTTTTAGCTACTGAGAGTGAGACCAAATTTCTCACCAAGTCTCAAAGCTGAGACTCTGCATGTTTGTGTCCAATACTGTGGAGACAAATGCACTATTGTGCATGTTGGCACAGTCCCTGAGCGATGGGAACCTGAGATCGCATGAGGGCCATAAGTATCACTGGAGCTTAATCACAGTGCTGCTTTTTACAAGGGCATGTAGTGATAGGATGAGGGGTAATGGTTTTGAACTGAAAGATTTAGATTAGATGTTAGGAAGAAATTCTTCCCTGTGAGGGTGTTGAGGCCCTGGCCCAGGTTGCCCAGAGAAGCTGTGGCTGCCCCTGGCTCCCTGGCAGTGTTCAAGGCCAGGTTGGATGGGGCTTTGGGCAACCTGGGCTAGGGGAGGGTGTCCCTGCCCATGGCAGGGGGTTGGAACTAGATGATCTTTGAGGCCCCTTCCAACTCAAACCATTCAATGATTCTATGATTCTATGATTTTTCTGTCTCCCTATAATCTCAGGATTATAGGCACTGAAAAACCTGAGTCTTCCAGGTTTTGGTGTTATGGCCCTGACTACACTTCATTGAAATAACACCCCTTTTCTCCATGGCCTTGTGGTGCTGGCACTGTGTATCAACAGGCCCTTCCCATGACCCCAGACCATGCCATGGTGCCCCTGTCCCTCTGGGTGCCCAAACACAATTCCCTCAGCTCCCTGCCCTGTCTCTTGTACCACTGTAGTACCACCACGACCCATCCAAGGCCCTTGAGCCCCCACACTGTGCTACGACCACTCCTCACCTACCACAATTCACCTGCTGAGCAGGGCAGTGGGCTCATGCTGTGCCTGTCCCAAGGCCACATGTGTGATAACAGACTGGCCAGGACGTGTGTATTGTTTGACCTGCTGTCTGTTGCCCAGCAGAATGCGAAGTCTTCCACTGACGGGATGTTTGTTGACTAGACCAAATCCACATACTTTGTTCTTTTCACCTCCCATACATCAACACAGAGGAGTATCCCTCCATCTGGCTTTGTGGGCTGCCATACTACTGTATTTCTCCCAACGGTGGCAGTTTTCTACAACTCTTGGCTGGCAAAACCATGCACCAAGGAAGTATGTGTTTGCTACTAAGCCCATCAACATCAATGGAGTCATTGTGTCTGTCAGCTTTCCAGCAGTAGTTACCTCCTGAATGTAAGCATGAGATCAGTCATCGCAGACACCTCGTCACAGAAAGACACGCTGTTGTGGCTGATCCCAGTACGGAACTGCACTTTTAATCTCAGTCACCTCGTTGTGTCAGGTGTATTTGCCAATTTACTCGTTGATCTAAATATGAGGTATGAATGACGTCCCTTCCCTTCTGAAATGTAGGCATTCACTGGATGGGCTGTTTCTCTTCTCAAGGGATTGTAGGCCAGTGGCGTACTGGGGTGGATCACCCAAGAGGTGTGCAGTCCACCTCCAGTGTGGTGACATTTAGTGGAAATTCATCAGAACTACACAAATGAGAGACGGAGCCTTGATGGATGGACATTGAATCTGAATGGAGTCCCTGAGGGAGTCCAAGAAGGAAATTCTCCAAAAGGGAATCACACATCAGGAAACTTATCCTCAGCACATACAGGGTGAGATGACAGATTTGCAGAAAGACAGTGCCCCAAACCTTCTACTTGGCTGAATTTCGGGAGAGAAAGACATTTCAGGTTACCTCTCACTGTGAATATTTTCTTTTCATTTCTTCACTTACAACTAATATCAATGTATTTGTAACCACATTGTAACACATACTTATTGCTCTGAAAACATTAAAGTGTCACTACACATCCCTCTGCTCCGGACTGTGCTCTCTCCACAGCTCACCCCCAACACCTTCAGGGTAGACCCTACACACAAGCTGCTGGGTCCTTTGCTCCAAGGCTTTATCCTCTGTACTTTCCAGCTTTGCTCAGACACCCAGATTTTGGGCTTTTCCCCAACAATATAAACAAAAACCTTTTTGGCTATCCGAGTAAAGTATAAGACTTTATGAAAAGTGTGATCCATAAAACAAGGCCACACAATTTATCTACAAGGAAAGGGTATGTCCAACTTTCTACATATATTTGCAGCAATGGAAGGGTTTGAAACAAAGATTTGAAACCAGGATTTTGGGTTCTTAAGAGGAGCACTGTGCTGAGCTGTGAAGTCCTTCCTGCGCCCGGCCTCTGGAGGACAGGGACATCTGCAAGAGCTGCAGGAGACCAGCCGTGTCTTCTTGTACCGAGTGATGGAGTGGCTGTGGCACAAAACAGCCTGTTGGACTGGGCTGGTGGAGCTGAAGAGGCAGAGGACATCAGAAGGCATGGCTGGCACAATGGCCTTCCCTCCCCACAGATCTGCATCATTTCTGCTGTGGTAACCAGTGATGTCTGCTGTGCACTAAGCTTACCTTGTCTGGCTTCACACCATGGCAATGTAGATGATCACTCTGTTCTCACTCCTTGGTGCAGCTCTTCCTCCCCAAGTGCCTGGATATCACCAACTTTTCAAGTCGTGACACACAACCAGGTCCTTGGTTACCTCACTACATTCATGGGTGGCTAGATAATAACAAGGAAAAACTTTGCACCTCTCCTTAGTGAACTCACAAGGTTTCTGTTGACCCACTCCAAGGATTGAGCTTCCGAGGTCATCTCATTTGACACACCAGCCACTCTCCCTAATTTAGTGTCATGTGTCCATTAGCTGAGGGTGAGCTCTGTGTCATTGTCCAGACATTGAATGATGTGAACCCCAATGTCCCCCCTGGGGACACACACTCATCATTGCCTACCAGCCAGCAGTCAGTCCCTTGCTGATGGCCCGTTGGTCTGGACAGTTTTCAGCCACCTCAGTGCAGGTTTGCCCAGCCCGTGCTGTTGAGGAAGACAATCAGGTTGCCTGAGCATGATTTGCCCTTGGTAAACGCATTCTAACTGTTTCTGGTCGCTTCCTCATCCTTCACAGGTTTGGATAAGGACTCCAAGAGAACAAGCTCCATGACTTTTCCAGGTACTGACGTGAGACTGACTGGCCCATAGTTCCCAGTCCCTCTTCTTGCCCCAGCTGATGCAAATTCAACAGGAATATAAAACCCTGCCTAACTCTCTGTCTTGAGGTATTTCTTCTGGCTTCAAATGACAAAGTACCACCACTCCAGTGAAAACAGGCGGAGTATGGCCCCAAATTTGCAAAGCTCTTCTGGGTTGGAGGTGCTTTTCAAACTAACAGTCCTGTTGTTCTTGTTTCTCTTTCTCTTCAGCTGAGCAGCTGCTTCAGCTGTGCTTGTTCCAAATTGCAGCATAATGTTAATTTTCTAAGATCTGCCTATCGAGGAGGATTTCATTTCAGTTGGCAAAAGACAATGCACTGAAACAGCTACAGCTGAGACAAAGACGGAAAATAACATTTGTAAAGGGAGAAAGGGACAAAAGAAATGTTGGTGACAAGGAAGAAAGTGAAACAAAAATGAAATCATTGTCATTATCTGACTACAAAAGGGAAGGATGCTGTTCCAGAGATGAAGACTCCTGCCATGACAGCCTGCTGCCTGGGACCCACTGCAGCGGGAGAAGCAGTTTGTCCACATCCATCCAGCAATGGGGCACAGCTGTGAGCATAGAGGGCTGAGTCGCCCACCATGAGCCCTGGAGAAGTGAGTGCTTAAATGGTCCCTTCCCATGGTGTTCACCATCAGAGCTGTGCATACCCATTTGTTAGGCAGGTTGTTTTAAAGTCTTCCCCCAAGAAGAGGGAAGATCCCCCAAATGACTGCCCAAGTTCAGTTGCAAACTCCTGACTGGTCTGTAATGGTCACTTGTTGCTGGGAGGTGGTGGATGAGTCAGAAGCAGTCCTAACCCAACAGCTGGGAGAAGGTCACTCCTGCCTTGCAGTGCTGCCTAGGGAAAACACATGTTCCTCCTCCTTTTCTTTCCAGGAGCTCTCAGAGGGGACTGTGGTCCCAGGTGATGTCCCTATCTGTTGCAGCCAGCCATGAGGACACACACACAAGGCACTCTGTTGACATCCTGGCATGATGGATGCTCTCTTGCAGGTTGGCAGTTATGGCCCTTGTATTGGTGCAGCTAGAGCCTCTGTCTGGAATCAGAAAACAGTCAATACGGGCAAGTTTTAGCAAAAATGCAGGTACCAGCCTGCGAGCACGTGGGTCTGTACATGTACAGCCATTAGCTTGAGTGACTCCTGGCTGTGAGTTGACAGGTGGGCTAACACCCTGTGAGCAATGTTGTCCTGATTGTGAAGACACACAACACACTTGCTGAACGCCTGCTCTGAGATGGCAAATGGTCTTCTGGAAGGATTCACCTGTTTCCTAAATGCTTGCATGGCTCAATTCTCACCCTCCCAGGGCAAGTACTGTCCTGTCTGCACACTCCTAGTGCCTGGCTGGCTCAGCTGGTGGCCTGCCAGTGCTGGGCATGCCCCACGCTCACTCTGTCAGTGCAGGGTCCATCTCTCCGAGGTGTTAAAAATTGCCATAAGGAGTATGTGCTCCTTACCCTAACTGCCTCATGTTCTCCAGAAAATTAAACTGTGGTGCTCTGGGGGGAACAGGACACCAGCCACTGTCATAGTTGGAGGAGTTCATCCTGACTGCAGCTCTTGCCATAGCAATGTCCTCCTCAGGGAGGAAGGAAAGGGGTGTCAGATGGGGAGGCCTGTGCCCTGGGATTGAGCCCTAGAGATCAGGAGCAGGATGGTCTGGAACCTGCCCACAGCCACATGGGCTCCCAGGACAGGAGTTCGGGCACATGGAGGCTTTGCCTGTCCTGCCATGGATGAGTCACACAAACCCTGGTGAGGCTTTTCCCACTGAGTGTGGTGACCAGTCAGAAGAAGCCAATTCTTGGTTGCCTGCCCCGTTGCAGCCTGCACTGCTGTCCTGGGTGGCAGGAGCTTGCTGTACACACAGTTCTGGAGAAGGTGCTTCATGTATTCCAGGAGAATCACTCTGAAATTTGGGGGTTTCATTGCAAACTGCAACAAAATTCATTTTTTCATTCTGGGATGGTTGTTCTCTGTCCATCTATGGGTGATAACAAATCATTGCTCCAGTTCAGAGGTGATGCTTAAATGACTATTCCCAGAGACACAATCAAGACATTGCTGGGCATTGGTGGTGTTTTGATCAAGGGGAACATGGGGCCAGGACCCACACTGGACATGAGTGATCTGCTGTGGAGATTGTGGTGAAGTGCAATTGCACTGTCTGCCTATAGGTCTTATTCCCATGGTCCCCATCTGGAGATGACTTGTGGCCCTGCCCTGGGGCTGTTGCACAGCGGAGAACTCATTTCACAGTCAATAGAAACTTTGGGAACTAAAAAAAAAAAAAAAAAAAAAAAAAAGAAGCGGTTTTTTTTCAGGAATATGAAACAATTCTTCAAATTGCAGCTACTACCTCTAACTCAGCAACAGTTTTCCCAGTAGCAGGCGCACGCATTAACAGCGAAAGCTCAGCCAAAGGACAGATCTGAGGATTTCTGTGTAGCTGGGAATCAGCTTTGCCTGGGAACCGCAGGGACTCATTTACAAGTAATGAATCATGAAACAGCAGGAAGCTAGCTAGCCAAGAAAAAGTGTGAGCTCTGCAATTAACTATGGAGTGCTTAGGTGAATAACAAAGGGATGTGATACTAAGGCAGAAAGCAGGTCTCAGAGCAGTCAGAGCTTGGAGTGTTGCAAGACTAATTTCTATAAGCCACAGTTTTTCCAAACAACTTTTAGTCAAAGAAATTGCTACTTTCTCTTGAACTGAAACAAATCCCATGTGCATGTAATTATCAGGCAAAACAGCTGACAGCTTTTAACTCATGTTTAAATTTATGAGTGACCCAGATCAGCAATAACTAGGAAACCATCTCTTTGAAGAAGTCTGCTCTTAACTCCTGCTGCTGAGCCAAGGTGAGGCAGCAGGTATTAGATAAGGCTGATGGAGAAGGTGAAGGATAGGTTTCCACTATGTAAGAGATACTTGTTGTGGGTTATCAGCTTACAGTGCAGGTAAGAGTGGGACAAAGGAAAGAACGTTATATTAATTATCCCCTCGATATGAGGAGGGGTTGGAGGTTCAAGCAAGAAGGCGAGAGACCCACAGCAGCACAACATGTGTGGCAGAGCCATCATGAACAGGAGCTAGAGCTGGTGCGCAGGATGGTGGATGCTATTCCCAGCTCTGTTACAGGCACATGGGGTTACATGCTGCCCTGGGAAATGAGACCTCTCTCTGTATGGAGTTTGGAGATAGAGACAAAACTGCTATTTCAGGATGACTATCTATTATTAATGTCACCCAAGTCCCAGTAAATCCATCCTCCTCTTTGTCTGAGGCACTGTGCCAGGAGCAGCTGTGTCACAGCAGCCGCCTCCCCTGCAATTCCAGATGCAGTCATGGGGAAGTGAGGAGGTGTCTTCAGAAAACATTCATTTCAGCTGAAAACCCTGGTTTGGTATCCTCTCCCATGCCATGTAACCCCAGAGATACTAACGAGTATGAACCAAGCTGATGCCCCTCCTGGGCAGGGGACTCTGCGTTAAAGCTCGGTGTTACCAAAACTGTCTTTGGGAGGAAGCACCAGAAACCATCAGTCTCTGGACAAAGGGATGGAGGCCAGCTGGGGCCTGGCAACCTGACTGGATCCTGTGAAGGTCCAGTGGCTCCTGAAGAGACCAACCCTGCTGTCAGCCCAGCCACAGCCGAGGGCTTTACTTGCTGTCCTTCTCCTCCTGGTCTGTATCCATGAAGCTGGGGTCACTGTGGCTCTTCACGTGCCCCTTTGCTGACAAACATCAGAGGAGATGTTCTCCTTTCTCCTGTGCCTCTCGAGTGGAATAACCAGAGCAGAAGCAGGAAGACCAGAGACTGTTTATTTTTGTGCCCCTGATGCAAAATCACCTTTGAGACACGTCAGTTCAGATGTGCAGCTCTGGTATTTGCCTCGGCACTGTGGATAACCATGAATGCCAGTTCACTGGAATAGTTGCTTTCAAGCATGCAAAGGATGGAAGGTACAGCCAGACACACAGCTGAAAACTCAGTGGAAGGAAGTATACAAGAGATCTGAGCACAAACCCCAAGTGGACTCAGTGCTTGTGGCCTTGGCTGTATGAGGAAAGCAGAATCGTCACACCAAGTTCATCACATTGGCACGTGATGCTCTTTCACTGTCTCTCTGCCCCCAGTGACTGCACTGTGCTCCCTCCAGATCCAGTGACTATAGCTGCCACAGGACAAGTGCTGGGGGTGGGAGATGCATCTCTTCCCTCTTGTTTTGGAAAACTTCCAAAGTGGCATTCACAGAAAGTGGTGATGTCCCACCTCTGGCATAGAGAGACCCTTTTGTTCCTTTGCATTTGTTTTCTCACTCTGCTTCTTCCCTGACCTCTTTTTCTTTCCTTTGCACCCTTTGCTGGTTTCCCAGGCCCATGAGGTGAGCAGATCAAACAGATGGATGCTCTGAGCTTGTCTCCTGAGGGTTGGGAAAGCTGAGTTGGGTAGAGCAGGGAAGGTAGTGCCTGGGAGTGTAAGTCACCAAACCTCTGTGCAGATGCTGTCGCTGAGAAGTAAAGCAGCCCTTGCTCCCTGTAGCTTAATCCTCTGACCTCAGACCTGTATCACTCCAGCCAAAGGAGTAATTCTTAGTGTTTACATGGGTCAGCAGCTAGACAAGGACTTGACTTAGATTTTCCCAGCGGGTCACACGGCTATTTGCTAATCAGCAGTAGCATGAACACTACCAGGATCCTTATGGGTCACTTGCTAGGGACAGGCTAAACAAACCATCACCAGATGAAAAGCAGCATGGGTGAGTGGACAAGATTTGAAACAACTGTACTGGAGTCGTGAGTCTGTGCCTGGAGGGGTTTCAGGACTTGTGAAATGGAGAAGCAGTTAGCTGGCAGGCTTGGATCTCAGCCTTTCTCCTAGCACAGATGGGAGAGTGCATGTGGGATGGACCCTGTGCTAGCACATGATCTTGAACGCATCAGGGATGAAGGAGAGCCTCCTCTTCCCCATTGTGTCTTGCAGTACTCTAGGGAGATTTGTGATAGCTTCATTACAATGGTTGGTCTGGTTTTCCCCTGTCACATGTACCTGTTTAGCTGGAGATATGAACCCTCCCTAGAAGTCCCACCTCTGCTGCCCTGGCAGTGGGCAGCAGTTGTAGTGGTGTGAACTACAGACAGAAGCAGCACAGAGGGGATCTGACCTCCCAGCTGGAAGCTGCAGGAGGTGATGTTCTCTGTTCTCGATGTATCGCTTCCTTCCACCCATGTCCTCAGCTGTGGCACAGCTAAACATGGGAGTTCATCTGGCGCAGAGCCGCCAAGCTATGCAGAAAGCATGACAACTGTTGAGACAGGGTGACCCTACTGACTCATCTCGCTGTCCTGTTAATGAGCACATGGAAAGCAAGACAGAGGGCACAGCCTGGGGCCGGGAGCGTGGAAGATTTCTTGCTAAAGGATCTGAAAACATCAGCAAAGTTTGTGTTGTCCATTCCAGTATCATGTGAGCAAGACTTTTATGAAATCAAAGTTTTAAACTGTTACCCACACTTTACTAATCAGCAGAGTAAAGAGCTCTGCCTCCGATAGCAATGTTACCTTGCTCTGTCAGCGCATCCAGCAGCTGCTCTGCTTGGAGGCAGGCACACATGCCTGCGTTTCTTCCCATGGGATTCCTGGGGAGAAGTACTCATGGACCAAAGTGGGGAGGCTTGGCCTCAAAGTGTCCACAGCAAGAGCTGTGTAACAGCAGAATTATGATCTGTTTTCCCCATGCAGCTGGCATGCAAGTTTCCAAGGAGATTTAAGAATACTGAAATCTCGACTGCACAATAAAAATAATTTTTGCACTACAGACTAGAGAAATGGCATCTATATTTTAGACCAGGACTTATTTTTTAATAATCCAGCCTCCAAAAGCAGTGGCATGATTTTTTCCCAATGTTTGCAGACACTTTGCTATCAAATTAAGTCTGGCTTTTTTCAAAACAAAAGCACTCACCAAGCTGTGGTGATTACAACTCTTAGCTCAAGGCAGAAGTTGATAGCACAAGGGCAGGAGCACAGAGGAGGGAAGGGTGGAGAGAGGATGGGAGAGGATTTCTTGTGGTGGGGAGGTAGAAGGGGAAGGGGATGTTCCCAGCAGGGTGACTCGCTGGGAATTGCTGGAAGAGAGATCTGTGGGTCTTGCCTGGAGCAAAGAGGGGAGAGAGCATTGGTGCAAGCACCCAAGGTGCCAGCCTTCCCCACAGGCATCCTGCTCTGACCAGGAGGGAACCAGGCTTGCCCTGCAGTGATGGGGGCAAGACAGGGCAGCAAAGCTCTGGCACACTTTTCTCACCCAGGAGCTGAGCCCTGTGGGCTCTCCTGCAGGCTGTCTGCAGGCAGGGCAGGGCAGGGCAGCAGGGTGGTGAAGGAGGAATCTGCCTTCCCATCAACACTCCCCACTGTCAGCCCAGAGAGGAAGAAACTCAGGATTCAAAAATCCAGAGAGAAAGGGAGTAAAATATGAAGAGCCCAGTGAAGAAAAGTCTCTCTGGTGAAGGGTGAGTCCTACCTTCCCTCTCTCATCTCTCTCTTTTCATGGAAGGAGTAAGACGCTGTTGCCATTAGCTCTGGGGCAATGTGCAGTGTGGCAGAAAGCAAGGAGCAGAACTGTGCATGAAATTGTCCTGGAGGAGAGGGATGGCAGAGATGGCATTATGGTGCCACCTGCCATCACTTCAGGGTGACAGAGATGACAAGAGGACAAGCAGCAGTCAACCTGCCCACAGGCTGAGCCAACGTGGCTGGGCATTATCTGAAGGGCTCCTGCCTTGTTCCCCACAAGCTTTGACAGCACCTGTGCCGTGTTTCTCACCAACAGCTGACAAAACCAAGCCGGCTGGGAGGAAAACCAGCTTCTGATTTCCAAAGCAAGCACCTTTGATCTGGAAAAGTCAAAGGGACGCTGCCAGCTTCCCAGGATGTCACTTGATGGAGACGCTGTGACCGGCACTCAGTAAGCCTGTAAAGGAGCTTGCAGGAATAGACCTCCATTAGTCCCCAGGTTAGATGCCACAGAGGCTGACCTGATAAAGCAGGAGATAATGACAGCGCAACCCAAACATAGCATGGGAGCTGCTGACGTGTTTCTACTGGAACAGCTGTCACGCAGGAGGACCTTTCTGGTGCCACAAGGTGACCCGCTTTACCAGCACCAGCTGAAATGGGAGGAGAGGATGGGGGGATGTGCACGCGTGCACGTGTGCGTGTGAGAGGGGCACACAGAGAAGGCAGACGACTGGGATTCAATCCCTGTGGTGATTTATCTGGGTGGTATCAGCGTTCGGTTCCTTTTTTACCCATGAAAGCAGGGTTGTGCTGCACTTGCCCAAGGGATTGTCACCTTCTGGCTCGTAGAGCCTCCTAAATGGGACTGCCTGGAGCTGCCTGTCTGCCCTCACCAAAACACATCTGGGAGCCGCTGCCACCCCAATCATTTAATATGATGCCATTATGGACATAGGAACCAACAGATCTTATCAAAGCTGTGTCCAGTGACTGACCAGTTCTGCTCTCCACTGTGATCCAGAGGAGCCAGGAAGGATTTCGGGGTTGTCAGCAATGAAATAATCCTTGTAAGAAAGAATTTCCTCTCTTCTTTCCTCTTCAAGCTGCTTCATACCTTGGTACACAAGAATTTAGGGCTTATATTTGTATATTTCTGTCAAATAAAATTAGGAACCATGTTCAGGATATGTTACATCTTGATTTTATCTTTTTCTTTCTGCAGAAGTCCTGGGACCACTGGTGGTGAGTGGTGATGGATCTTTTTGCTCTGTCTTCCGTGCTGACCCCTTTCTGGCCTGTCCTGGGGTTTGCTGCATTTCTTGGCACACTGTTTCACTCTGTAGCTCAGTGTTTCACAACTGAGAGCAAACACAGAAGCAAAATGCCCCAAAAGTTCAGGGTTTTGGAGATGATCCCTAAGAGATTTCCCAGAATATCCATGATATGAAAGAAACACAGACTAATCAAAAATTCACAGGTGAAAGATGCTGTGGCTTAGAACAGCCTTGTGAGCTCCAGACACTGCTGGCAGCAAGGTGGGAAAAGCAGTCTCTGTTATGTGCAGCATTATTTACACTTGTAAGTGGCTGCAGTGTGGGTTTTTTAAAGTCATATCTGTTTTGCCTCCCAGTTGATTTGCCAGCATGGGGCTGAGGAATTGGTGGCGTTTTTCTACCACAAGGTTGGGGGTGAAAAGCCATTTAAATCAAGGAAGTATCAAAGGGCAGAGAGCGCTGAGCACCCTGTACAAAGCCATGAACCGGCTGCAATCCAGCCCGCTCCCTCCCTGTCTGCCAGGACCCTGAGATCTGGAGCACGGGCAGACCTCAGGTTTCCAGACTGAATCTACAAGGGCAACATTGACCTAATTAGTCTCTGAAACAAATGGGAGAGAAAGACTTGACGCTGTATGTTACAGTAAGAAATCCTCTCCCTCTCCTTTCACCCTCCTGGCCCCAGGGATTCATCCTGGGCAGGTGCCTCTTTGATTGCAGCAGGTTTCGAATCCTCTTCCCTCTCCTCATGGGGATGCCACATGCTGTCTTCTGATCTCATTAGCTTCTCCTCCTGTTCCACTTCCCCGCTCTGCACTCCCAGCCCCACCAACGTGCTAATTACTACAAAGCAATCTGCGGGAACGCACTTCTCCAAGCAGGGTGAGGGGCGTGGGGAGAGAAGGGAGAGATGCTGTCAGAGCATGGTGGGGGATGGAGAAAATTGGGTGAGCAGGGAGCTTGATTAAGCAATGCTGATGTTTGAGTTTGCACCGGGCTCTTCCCCTGCACAGGTCGGTGCCAAGCGTGGCACGCAAGTGTGCAAGAGACAAGGTGCTTCCACACTGAGGGTCTGCAGAGCGGGCTGTGCTGCCTGCCCACAGGGACAGCTAATGTGGGGTCCCCACGTCACCACAGTGGCTTGCGTGGTTGTGGGACCTGGTGAGCCTCAGCTGCATCCAGGGCATTCATATGCTGTGCAGAAATAACATGAATCTCCAAGGCTGTTTTTCACCGATTAACCATCTTCGCTCAGCTCTGGACTCCCCTTGCACTGATTCACGCAGGCAGACAAGGCAGGTCTACACGTCCATCCGTAGACGGGCCTTGTGCCGGTCCCTTTGCCGTGCTCTGGACAGGGCGGACACGAGCCGGCTCTGCAGGAGAGCTATGGAGCCGTGGCCAGTGCACTGCTGCTCCCACGGTCATGCTGTGATGAAAAGGCAAGGTGTTTTCTCCAAGACTGCATCCCTTGCCACCATAGTTAATGGACTTCCAGTTTGCAGCTGACCTGTGCTCAAACAGGCAGAGCTGGTGTGTCCTCAGAGCATGGGCAGAGGTCCATGCAGAGGTTCTCTCCTCCAGCACTGGTTGAAAATGAGGAAAATGGAGGAGGCTGGAGTTTAGGTTAATTTTTTCCAGCTGGAATGGCACGATTTTCCTCTTGTTCCTTAATCAGTAAGAGATAGTTGAAAATGGAAAGAGGAAAAACAGTAATTAAGGACAGAACCAGATCCTGCTGTCCTTTGCCTTGCTGTAAATCTAAAGCCATCCCGTTAAGGCTGGTGAAACCACATTTATATTGAGCTAGTGTGAATGAAATTAATGTTAGCTTCACTAAACTAAAAACAAAGGAGAGAAAAGTCAGTCCCTCTAACTGCAGCTGATGGGTGAATCCAGGTAGAAGGACAGTAGGGTGACTCTTGGAAGGAAGCAATAAGGTGCCATGTCACCCAAGTGCAAGGCCATGCTGTCACTAAGGATGATGCCCTTGGGTCTGACCATTCCTGCACATTCCCATGACTTGTATGATCCCAGACAATGCTCCTCTCTTCTTCCTGATTTCAGATATCACCAGGATCCAGGTTATAAGCAAGGCATCGAGTGCCTTAAGAGAAACTACAGGACTCAGTTGGAGCCTCACATTTTCCTGGTGCTCCTTGGGTATAATACTCGTGTCATGTTTTGACCGCAGAAGCTCTGAGGCTAATCCAGCCTCCCCTGCAGTTCCTCTCTAAATTCATTTTGATGCAGAGACTCATCAGACCTTGGGGCCTGCATTTGCCCTTCATGAGTGAACCACCTTTTGGTAGGGTTTGAACAAAGTGCCCTTTCTCTCTGCTGTTATTCAGTATCCTTGTCTTTCAAAACTTTCCGTTGTTCTCTTTCTTCCCTTTTTGCTTCTATTTTAATTATGTGTTTAATGGCCCCCCCACCAGCCTCTACCCTTCCTGGACTTTTTTGCATACCACATGTGATGTGAAAAGCAAAGGTTGTTCTACCTGCTTGCACATACTTACAACCACTTCTCACTTCATTTATTTCAGATCTTGTTTTCTTTATGTTCACTTTAGATTCTCTTCCATTTCTTCAGAATTGTGGGCCACATCCAACGGTGACAGAAACCAAGCATGATTCACTGGTGTACAGTTGCTGAAAACCTGGCTCTGTGTACTGGTTCTCAGGCTTTGCTTTTCTTGCATCATTTATATTCTGCAAAATAGTCTATCATTTGTGCCAACCTGCTTGCCTGGGATCTAAGCCTAAGACCACTGGCAACAATTCACAGTGTAGACTTAAGGGGGCTTAAGTGACTGTTACACCCTCGAGTCTTTGCTCCTCCCAAGAGCCTTTCAGCTACGTCTTCTCCCAGAGACCTGCTCAGAGGTCACTGAGGACATTGAGCTGCTTCATCATGGTATTTTGTCTCCATTTTAGCAATGTCAGTACACAAAGGCAACCAAGCAAATACTACAGGTTGTAGTACTGGAGTTGTGCGGAAGGTCAAATTGCACATCACATCTCTGTGGTGACAGGTCATTGTAAAGAAAAGTCTACCTGAGTCATAAATAACTATCCTCATGTGTTTCCAGGGTGGGGGACATCATCGCCCCTTTGCTCAGACAGGGCTTACTCTCTCCTATGGGCCATGTAGGCTGCCTCCAGTCTGAACCCCGGTTTATGGCATAGGCATTGCTGCCTTCTGTTCCAGCCCGGGATTGCTCTCATGTTCCTGAATGTCCCCCTGGCAGAGGTGTCCTGGGGGGGCTGCTAAATTCAGTGTATCAATATTTTCCTCTGTACACCTACAGGCCACATGTAGGGCTCTTGTCCAGGATGCTTCCAATGACATGCCTGCGCAGTGGAGGCTCTTCCTGGATGACAAGTTCATGCTCTTCAACAAGCACTGAAGAAGCTGTGCCTACACAGAAGAGCTGTCAGGGGCGTGAGCTGGGACCACCTCTGCAGACCCAGCAGTAGGAACACACAGGCTATTCAAAACTTGGAGTACATTTCCATGTCCCTGTCAGACTGGATCTTCACCTCTGAGCTGTGTCCTCTTCACGTGGGGGCACTTTCTCTCCTCACAGTCACTGGGACTCCCCTGCCACTGCAGCAGCAGATTGGTTTGCTCCTAACCAGAGGTGTCCCTGACCAAGCAGTCGGTGCTTCTGGCAGCCTTTTGTCCTTCCTCTAGAGGCTGGAGCTGCTGAGAAGGCCGATGAGGCAGGGCTGTTAGCCTGAACCAGCCCTGGTGTTCAGCTGGCCGCTGCCTCGCAGCTGAGCCAAGGCTCCACTGGGCACATCAGACACCCTAGGGACAACTGCTGACTTGGAACCAGCCTCAGCAGGACCAGCTCCATGTTTGTTTTAGTATTGCTGCTTCCCCAATGCTTGAAGAACCCCTATTAACCCTTTCAGGTTGAGAGGGTCTGAGATCCTGCAGGTCTGCTTTCCACGGCCACCCATGCCAGTCTGAGACCATGTGGGCCTGTGGCTGCCCACCTCTGTGCTGGTTCTCCCACCCAAAGCTGGTGGGAAGGTGCACGGACACCCATGGCCAGTGGTGCCAGTACTGGTGCCAAGCGGAGCCAACCTGGGGAGCACCAGTCCCAGCTCTGAGACATCCCTGCAGCCTCACGCATCTCCTGAAGCACAGCCAGGTAGAAACCACTTCTGGAGGGGGCACTGGGTGCAAAATGCACTTACATGGAAGGTGTAAAAATGTCTCACTTTCTCGTGATGTTTGAGGAGGAGGTGCTGCTGTGACATTGGTATTTTTGGCATGGCATAAACTTCATCTTGTTTCCTACCAGCTCCTAATGACTCAGTTTTGAAGTCCACACTGTGCTGTTCCTTTGTGGGGCTTACCACTGGCCTGGCAGAGCAAGAGGAGTGTGAGAGCTGCCCAGGGTGCTTTTTGTGCTCTCCACCCTGGTCCTGTGACCAGCTGCTGAAGACAGCAGCACAAGGTGGGATGGCACCACTGCCAATCATCACTGGTCCATCCCATGGCAAGGATAGTCCCTCTCTCTCATTACAGGCTCTGGAAAGGACCCCAAATACAAATTACATAATCACTAGTTAGGTGGGACAAATGCCACCTACACCTTAGTTTTGCTCCCACCAAAATGTCTATCAACAGCTCTGGAGTTGTTTCATAGATATTTTGGTATTTGGATGCATGTGAATGGGAGGTGAGTCAGCTCTTCCGCCTCAGTCTGTTTGCAAAGGGCACATCCATGGCATGATCGAATGGTGCGTTGACAAGTTGATGAGGAGCCCTCAGGCCTCTGTGGAATGCAGCGTTTCTAAAGCACATCCACATGTCAGAGTGAGGGCAGGAGGCTCGTGAATGGGTATCTGACTAGGCAAACTATCAAGACCAGGTGGCAGACACCTTCAGGGGGACATTTGCACACTCTGCGAAGAAGAGATCCACATGGAGATGCTCTGTGCCACCCAGAAGATCCCATTCCAGAAAGCCAGCACCTCAGTGTGCTTGTTTGAGGAGACCTGCCCACTTGTGACAAAACAGAAATGAACCCTTTCCTTTCTAAAGTGCTACCTTCCCCTTGGGAAGCCAAAGTCACATGTGGTGGTATGTCAGAGCCCGCAGCCTCTGTAGATGCTGGAGGACTCCTCTGCTTCAAGGGCTTGAGGTGCAAACCTCTGATGGTGATGCCCAGTTAAGAACTCCAGCCCTTCTTGGAGGTCTGAAATCCATCACTGCAAGAGAGAGAGCCAAGGCCATGGCACAGTAGGTGGTGGGCCTTCATGAGCACGCAAAATGTCCTGGCCACAGTATAAGGTGCTGCCAACCAGAGCTTGGCTGCCATGAAATGGCAGAGCTCTGTGGGCATCATGGCCGCCGCTCTCAAGCAGCTGCTCGATACAGATGTGAGCACACATCTGGATACACTGACAACATGGAAACCCACTGAAAACCACACCTGTAGACATCAGTGGGTGTGGGGCTCACGTGGAGTGTCTGATCGCTTTGACTGCTCTGCATGTCCCTCGTGGCATGAGCTAACAGTTTCTCCATCTAGCCCAGACTCCCTCTCCCAGCCACGGAACGAGCCCAGCAGAGCGTTTACTTCACCATCAGCCTGACCTTTGTGAAAATGCTCCTGTTAATGCACACACGAACATATGAAGAATCTTCTTGTCCTCTCTCCCACACGGGCCAAAGCGGTCCTTCCAGGATATGTGTACTGGTTTTGGCTGGAATAGAGCTAACTTTCTTTAATCATAGCTCGCATGGTGCTGTGTTTTGGATTTGTGACCAAAACAGTGTTGATAACACCCCCAAGTTTTAGCTATTGCTGAGCTGGGCTTGACAGTGTCAAGGTCTTCTCTGTTTCTCATGGTGCCTTGGCCAGTGAGTAGCTGGGGGTGCACAAGGAGCTGGGAGGGGACACAGCTGCGACAGCTGACCCCAATGACCAAAGGGATATTCCACACCATATGGCATCATGCTCAGCAAATAAAGCTGGGGGGAAGAAGACGGAAGGGGGGGCATTCGGAGTGATGGCGTTTGTCTTCCCAAGTCACCATTAGGCGTGATGGAGCCCTGCTTTCCTGGGGATGGCTGATCACCTGCCTGCCATGGGCAGTGGGGAATGAATTCCTTGTTTTGCTTTGCTTGTGCACAGCTTTTGCTTTACCTAATAAATTGTCTTTATCACAATCCATGAGTTGTCTTACTTTTACCCTTCCAATTCTCTGTCCCGTCCTGCTGGGAGGGTGAGCAAGCAGGTGGGGGGGCTCAGCCGCCCACTGGGACTAACCCACTTCTGCTGCCTCGATGGGGTCCTGGATGTGCTGACCTGCTGTGTGGTGATTACGGGGTGCTGACAACACCCTCCAGTTTTTATGTGCACACAGCTGCATTTAAACACCTTTTTTCCTTCTTGTATTCCCCTTGTAGGTTTTTCTTTTCAAATATCCACTTAATCTTCCTTTCCTTTTCCAACCGTCCTGTTTCAAGGCATGAATAAGTACCTCCATGGCTTCTCTGGGATGGAGCTGGAGACTGGCACTCCCAGACTGGAGCCTGTCCCTGCCTTTTGTCATTTGTCGCAGACCTGTGTGCAAGACAGAAGATGAGTGACAACTGTGTTGCTGGAAATTGGGGAGATCACAATGCTGTTTTTTCCCCACCTATTGTAAGATTTTCTTGGACTTCTCTGCCAAACACCTGGGCTTTCAAAAAAATCCCTGAATGAGAAATTCACAGCAGATCCTTTTATAAATGGACAATGGGTTTCAGTTAAAAGCAGGAGGCTGAACCAATTTGCTGAAGGGAAAACAATGGGAACTAAAGTGTACAGAGTACATGCTAATATTTTGAAAAGCACCTAAAAGACTCAGAAGCCTTACTTGAAATGTGTCACCTTCAGACACTCAGACCCAGATAATCCAGCACAAGGATGTGAGAAATTCCCCCTTGGCATCTCAGGACTCAATTCCCAGGACAACTGTTGTCTCTAACGCTCATGTTCTCTGCCACTGCATCCATGCTACCACGTTTCCACCAGGGGAAGAGCCATGATTTACAGCAACAAAAAATCAAGCCTTGAACAAGTGAAAGCATTGCTGGAGTCAGGACTGGAGCCGTGGTGGTAGCCAGGGGCACCCAGGGGAAGGATTTGGCAGTGAGCAATTGATTACCTGGAAATCTCTTGCACTGAGGCTCGGTGTGTAGTGCTGCCAGATAGTAGAATTAAGTGTCTGCCCTCCCCTTGGACTGTCTTCGCTGCTGTTTGGCTTCCGGACAAGTTAAGCTGTTCTCCTTTTTGTGACACTTTCGCTACTTCAAGATTACAAACTTTAATGACTTTCAATTCAGGAGCATTGACGTAGAAGCCAATTCATCTATGAACTTTCCTTTGGAGAATCTGTGGCTCTGTGTGACTTCAGTTAATCACAGGGAGTGTTACTGCTGAGTGCACTGGAGGGGACACGGGCTCTCGGCTACCCCACCACATGCCCTCTCGCTGGGGCCTGGGCTCCAGTGATGTGCAGAGATTTGTGTACCTGGTTGTGTCATCCTGCAGTGGAAAAGGCAGAGGGTCCACTGCAAAAAAGGAGGTTCTGGGAGCAGGGAAGCACGTGTAGCCAAAGGGCTATGGACCATGGAGGAGCAAGGTGTCGATGCCTTGAACACCCTCCCCTCCTGGCGGGGTTGGCTGCCTGGACCAGTATGGACAGAGCATAGATGGTGACCTTGAAGAAAGCTGTTGGGAAGAAAACTAGAGGCTTCAGTGATGGCTGAACCACTTCCCTTGGGAGCTGCCTTCAAGCTGGAGCTCTTGGACTCATCCCAGCCTGAACAACACCACAACTGAGTCATGGCCATGCATGCACCTGGCCATGACCCCACTGAGGCAAACCCTGACCTGAGAACTGACTTCCTGCCTTGACCTTGGGTCTGCATCATCACCATGAGCTTGCCTGATCGCCTGGACTCTCAGCAGATGCCATCTACCGCCCTCACACTTGCCCTGCTCTCCTTGCTCAGGTGCCTGGGGCCGAGTCCTGGCTGACCCCCACCAGGGCGGCTGTAAGGCCGTGCTCAGCATTGCTCCGTGGGTAACTGGATGGGGCTGATGTCTTGGCTGCATTGCACTTGGACCCCCAACTCAGCTCCTCAGCCTGCACGATGCCTCACCCCTTCCCGGGATGTCCCTTTAAGAAAAGATTTCTTCCAATTTCTGTTCCAGTTTTCACTTCAGTCCTCTGCTCTCCCATGCCATGGACACACAGATCCATTGCTTCAGGAAATGGACAAATTATATATTTTAGTACCAGAATCGCTGTTTTGAAATCAAGAACATGTGGCTTCACTATTACTGGTAAGTCACCAGCCAGGTGGATCCCACTGGAGGGGACATTATTTGTCATTTGGGTTTTGTGGTTGGAAAGCCTCTGGGCCAGGAAGACACCTTGAATGAGAACAGTTTCCTTAAGAAGCATCTGCAGCTTGTTTTCATCAGATAGGTTTTGCCACTGAGGAGAAGGACATGGAGGTAGGGAAGCACCAGTGCTGCTCCTGACAAGTCTTCCTGCAGCTGGTGGTTTTCCCATCAGTTGCACAGATGTGGGGCTGCCCATGGGCAGTGGGAGCCGAACCAGGGGGTAGCGGGGAGAGCTGGGGGTGCTGCGGCACTCGGGTCCCCGCGCACCCTCCCCACCACTCCGTGGCCATCAGGACAGCAAAGAATGTGTACAAAATCCCACCCAAGAAACAGCCTGCGCTTGCTTTAAAGACAGCAATGGCTTCGCCCTCTGGATCTTCTTCACTGTCCTTCTCTCCGTGCTGCACGGACATAGGTGACATCGTCAGGGTTATCCGTGGCAGTATGAATCTCAGCAATGCCAGAGCATGGAGAATCAACTCAAAGAGTCTGCATTTGTCTAGCCATAGCTTGACATACTACCTCAAGTCAGACAGTGAGAAGGACATGGATGCCTTTGTCAGTAGGCTTATGGAGTTAAATGTCTTTGTGTCTGAGCATCTTGTGCTCAGCAATGTATTAATTTTTTTTTTATTGAGAAAATTATGATTTCATTAGAAAGACATTGTTTTTAACCTATAACCAATGATTCCTCAAACCATGGAAATATCAAAATATCTGAAATTGTCTATTATTGCATAGTTGAAAGAAAAAATTATCCATCATCTGCTGCTTAGTTGCAAGAGAGCAATGAAAGGACACAATATATGTTGGAAAATTTAGGATGTGAACTACAGGTAGCAATGTAGTTTTCCTTGTGTATGTTCCACTTCAAACTCCTGGTCTTCCCATTTCTTTTTACATAAGGAGGCTCTTATGTCTATTCTTATCAAAATGAGCAGTGGAAATGACACTCCCTTGTCAGGAATGCAGTCCTGCTCAGTGGTGGTTCAACTAACACCAAGATACAAATCAGACATGAACTCACCTGTAGCGGGGAGTTTTATGAATTAGCTGAAAAATAAAGGTGTTATGAAATGTAACAAAACTGACAATAAGATGCATTTAAAGGAAAACATCAAAGCATGTCATAATTGAATTGTATTTGTGTCCAGTGGCAATATACAGTTGAGAAAAACCATGTGTTGCATTAGGGACTTTTTTTCCTCCACAATATCTCATGGAGAGAAGAGGTAGCACTTACCCTCCTTGTCATTGTCACTTATTTCCAAGTGGTACTGAAAGATACATTGATTTTTTGAGCAAATATTTTACTTCGGACATATTCCTGACCCAGAAGAGAGAATATCACCTCTAAAGAGCTCAAGGCTTATTTACAAATGCTCTCTCTGTTTCAGTCATGGAGAAGAAGCCAGGGCTGCCCCAGCAAGGGGAGTTGCTTGCCCTCCTTTGCAGGGTCACAGAGACAGCGAGGTATACTTGGCTTGTAGTTGCTCCTTTCTGCCCCTGCTTGTCACCAAGGTTTTTCCAAGAAAACACTCAATTTTATCTCCACAGCACTTTTGTGACTGGCAGAGGGAGTCTCTGCTGCACAATACCTGCAGAAACTTCTGTTGAAGCAGCAATATGCTGCTGACAAAACTGATCCCATCCCTTAATGGTCTTTGTACGTATCGAAGGATGCTTTGTTAATGGACCAAAATCCTTCTCTTGGGCCCAGAAGCAATGAAAGAAATGGCAGAACCATCTACCCCAAGAGGAGGTTGTGCTGAATAGCTCATCATGCTCAATGACTCATTAAACACTTTCAGCTCTTCCAGAGGATCCTGGTCCTCCCTCACTTATCTCTGGTCTCTCTGGTGTGATTTCTCTGATCTTGAGTGACATTCCTCCTCCTCTATACAGGTACAATTTAAAGACACCATCTTTGCCATGGCCCCATTGCCCTTTGTGCCAGCCATGGTTGCTTTAAGCTCTGACATGCCTGAATCACCTTTGCAGTAGTCCCCCAGGTGGTTTTGGAAATGCTTCTCCCAAAGTTTGTGCAGATCGCAACATGCACTGTCCTGCTGTAGAAGGCCTGAATTCCACCCATCAGCTGAAGAGAAACAGCTTTGGAGTGTAAACATCAGGAGAAGGAGGAAGTGTCTAGATAGGGCAAAGGATCTTAGAATATTGGGCAAAAGCATCACAGAAATTAATGGGATTCAAGTTTGCCATCCTCAATGCCCAATCCCATCTCTTGTCCCAGTGGCTCTCATCTAGCAGGCTATAGGGTTTTTTTATAGAACCTACTATGGGCTGCACATAGCCATCAGGATGTTTGGGTTGCATGGGGACATCTAACCATGGTGGTGGTGCTGCAGTTACTGCTGGCCGGCAGCAGTGCTCAGAAACACCGTGTGGTCTATCAGTAAGAAGAGGACACAAAGCTGGAGCAGCCAGTGACACCTCTGATAAAACTCTTCAAAATGAAATAATGCATCGGGCCGACAGGAATAATCCACACCTTCTCTCCCAGGCGGGTGAGGCTCAGCATGAACTCATAGCCTTTCCTCCCTCCGAAGCACATGGGACATTGCTGTGCCCCTTCACATCTGTCCTGAGCTCTATGTACCACATCCCGTTGGGCTCTCCCTGAGGCTGAGCTCCATCATTGCTGGGTCGGTGTGTCTGTCCTCCCCAAGAGCCAGCACCAGGTTCAAATGCTGCAGCTGGGAGGTTAATCAGCAACTGCAGAGGGACTACTAAGGAAAAAACACATGTCCCTTTCAATTATGTTTGCTCAAATCCACTGCAATGAGCGGAGAGCTGTAACACTCGATTATTCCCAGCAATCAAATTAAATTTATGCTCATCATTAAAGAGTCACCACTTGCCCATGGCTGCCTCGTTGGGAGCTCTGATCACCGTTGTGTTATTATTGAGGGGTGGTGAATGAATTCTTGTGCATGCTTTATCCTCAGTCAATCTTTGGGGATGTCATTTGCTGGCTTTTTAAAGCTGTTCTCATCATAGGATTTGGAAAATACCCCCCAGTCTGATGTATTGTAAAAATGACTTAGTGCATAATGTGATTTGTAGTCTAGAAGAGAAAAATCAAAGTACTCCAGCCTGCTTCCTCCTTTTAAAGCCAAACCCAGCAACTTCAGCTGGGCAGAAAGGTCTAAGCAGACTGTGGTCTGCAGATGACACCTGAACAACCCCCAGAGCTCAGGGGCAATTCTTTTTCTGCTGCTGCACATGCGGTCAGGGCTGAGATGTCAACACCTCCTGGTTCCTGAGCTGAACAAAATGTTAGGCTGAAACTTTTACAAAGAAAATACAGAATCATCAACACAAAATGTTTTGTGGCTCTGTCTTGATTTTGCCAAGTTCATGTTCATATTTAAAAAATTATAGCCATGATGTCCCAAGGAGATGCCTACATACAGTAGCATTGTATCTTTGCCTCTTGCCTTTTTTCCTTGAGTAATGTTGGAAGCTTTTTGGCTAACATCAATCGGATTAGAGAGAGAAATTAAGGTCCAAAATATATGAAATTCTTGCATGTTTCATGAAAATTAGTATCTGGAAGAGAGGAGTACCCACCATTATTCCTTCAGTAAAGGTTACAGATCAGACAGACATTCATTAACACATTAAATTACTGCAACAACAGTTAATTGTCCATTTCCTTCTGTTTGCCAGTGAAATTCATCCAGAAGTTATAGTAAATACTTTAAAAGTTGCAAAATGCCTATTATTCATGGGAAACAGTAATTTAACCACCAGCCAACAGATAAAAAAGTTAGAGACAGTAACTCAGTACCTGACAAGAGCTTATGGAAAACACTTTCTCTTGCTGAAGAAGGAGGAGAGTACTGTTTATCATCACTGCCTGGATGGCACCAAGCTGTGGGGGAGCAGCTGATATCCTGGGCTGCTGTTCAGAAAGACATGGGCAAGCTGGAGAGATTGGCCAAGATGAGGTTGTGGGATCGACCATGTGAAGTTCAGCAAGAAACATGAATTCCTGGAGCAGAGCGACCCCTTGCACAGGTGCAGGCTGGGGACTGAGTGACTGGGGAGCAGCTCTGCAAAGAAGGATCTGGGGATTCTGGCCAACAAGGTCTAGCCGTGTGCCCATGCTGTGTTGAAGGCCAGCCACAGACTGGGCTGTATTCTCCTCTCTAGCACTTGTGAGACCATATCTGGAGTATTGTGACCACGTCAGGGTGCTCCAGTGTAAGAAAGATACTGATGAACAGGAGAGAGTCCACAGTGTGGGAGCCACCAAAATGAAAGAACAGGAGGCAACAGGCATAGATTGCAACAGAGGAAATCCCATGTGGATATAAGGGAAGAATTCTTCTCCACAAGAGTGGCTGAGCCCAAAGGTGGCGGAGTCTCCATCTTTGGATGTTTTCAAAACTTGACTAGATAAGACCTTGAGCAACCTGCTCCAGCCAGTTTTGAAGCCAGCCCTGCTTGGAGCAGAAGGTTGAGCTAGATAACTCCCAAAGGTTCCTGCCAAGCTGTTTTTTGTGGTTGGTCTAACATTCAACCCACAATTCTCTCAAGCATGAGATTTGGCCACAAATCCATCTTGTTAAGCACCCAGTCTCCCAGGATATTTAATGTAGCTCTGTAAATCAGTGTAGTTGACAGGGGATGATGGCTTCATGTGGGACCCATCCCCTGAGCCCTTCCGATGCTGGTGCTCAGGGTGTTCTCAGACAGCAGCCTCTATCCCCAGGGAGGATCCTGTCTCCCACGGGACGTCTCTCCCTGTGGCTGCATGGACAGTTTTGAATCAGGAACGCTGATGGTTTCCATGATCCAAACCACCCTCCAACCAGGGGGCAGGCAGCTATTTGCACTTCCTGTGCAGCACCCAGGACATTGCAGCACCAGCTGAGGGATCAGTCCAGACTTGCACCATTTTATTAATTATTATTAGCAAATGCTCATCATTAACCATCAGTAATTTAATTGCACATGGCAATTGGTTTCCGTTGAGGCCAGTGGGACATAGAGAAGCCCATGCTTTGTGGACCTTGTACAGAGCATGAGAGCTGAAAACTGCAACAGCTGAGCTTGGCTCTGCTCTGTTTTATCCTAGTTTGACAGGACACCCAGGATCTCACGTGTCTGTTTGCCCCAAACAGCAAATGCAAGTAAATCTGGATGTGTCTAACTCTTGCATTTCCTCAGTGACATGGGAAGTAGCTTTAACCATTACCTTACATGAGATCATAAGCTTTCTGCAGCTAATGCTGTGGGGCTGTGTTTTCAGCAGAGAGAAAGCAAATATTGACAGTGCAAACTGCCTGGCTCTGGGGGGGTAGCACGTCTGGGTGATAAATGGAGTAGAACAGGAGGATTTATGCACTTATGCATTAATGTTATTGCTATTGTTTGGCTGGAAAAGATTATCTTCTGTGCGTCTGGACTAGTCTAATGCTGGCCTGATCCTGTTAACCAGCTACCACAGATGTTTAGACAAACACACCCATAATCTCAAAATGAAAAATAGAAGAAACTCAAATAGGTTTTCAAAGGTGACTTGAGCAAATCTGAAGACAAGCACAGGAAAGCAGGCTAGTATCTTCTGTTTGGACTTCTTTTTAATGTATTTTTGTTTTCTGTTCATACAAAGTGGTTATGTTCACACAGAGAGTTCATCTACCACGTTTTACTATACATTAGGTTGCCTGGCATGCAGAGGAAAAAAACTTTGACACATTAAAATTAGAGCTAAAATTCTGCCTCAGCTGGGAGACTGGGCCAAAATTTGATCCAAAGTCCTGGCCCATCACATCTGGCAGAATGGCAGGATTGGACTCGGGACCTGGGCTAACTACAGGGCTGGGAGCTGAGCGCGTGACCCTCCTTTCCTTGTCTTCTTTACTCACATTCAGAAAAGGTTTAAACTGCCCCAAGTTTTTCTGAACTTTGCTAACCTCTGAAATTTTTCTGCCTACCTTCTTCCTTGTTACTGGAAGAGCCCAGCTGCCCCACCACTGGTGTGAGCGTGGAGCAGAGTATGTATTTGGCATAAGAGCTAAGAACCTGCTCTTTTTGGGAGGAACTGTTAATCAGCAGTTACCTCTAAGTACTAAGAGGAGAAGAAAAAATGCTGGGAGAAAGTTAAAAAATGACAGCGGATTCTTCCGGGCTAGGAAACATGATGAGTCTCATTGGTCTGCCATCCAAACCAGAAATAGAATAGGAAAGGATGTTTTTCATAGAAATCCAGTTTCCTGGACAATCCAGTTTCATGTAAGACCAGTTGTTCTCTGGGCACCCAGCCCCCTCAGCTGGAAAACAGGGATGGGGAGCAGAATGAAGCCCCCATAATCCAAGAGGAAATGGTTAGTGACCAGCTAAACCTCTTAGACACACACAAGTCTATGGGGCTGGATGGGATCCCAAGGGTACTGAGGGAGCTGGCAGAAGTGCTTACCAAGCCACTTTCCATCATTTATCAGCAGTCCTGGCTAACCAGGGAGGTCCCAGTTGACTGGAGGTTAGCCAATGTGATGCCCATCCACAAGAAAGCCTGGAAGGAGGATCTGGGGAACTACAAGACTGTCAGTCTGACCTCAGTGCCAGGGACAGTTATGGAGCAGATCTTCTTGAATGCCATCACATGGCACATATAGGACAGCCAGCTGATCAGGCCCAGTCAGCACGGGCTTATGGAAGGCAGGTCCTGCTTGACTAACCTGATTTCCTTCTATGACAAGGTGATCTCTTTATTGGATGAGGGAAAGGCTGTGCATGTTGTCTGCCTGGACTTTAGTAAAGCCTTTGACACCATTTCCCACAGCATTCTCCTGGAGAAACTGGATGCTCATGGCTTGGATGGATGTACACTTCACTGGGTAAAAAACTGGCTGGATGGCTGGACCCAAAGAGTTGTGGTGAATGGAGTTAAATCCAGCTGATGGCTAGTCACAAATGGTGTTCCCCAGGGCTCAGTACTGGAGCCAGTTCTCTTTAATCTCTTTATCAAGTTTACAGACAACACCAAGTTGGGTGGGAGTGTTCATCGGCTCAAGGGCAGGAAGGCTTTACAGAGGGATCTGGACAGGCTGGATCAATGGCCTGAGGCCAACTGTATGAGGTTCAACAAGGCTCAGTGCTGGGTCCTGCACCTGGGTCACAACAACCTCAGGCAACGCTACAGGCTTGGGGAAGAGTGGCTGGAAAGCTGCCTGGTGGAAAAGGACCTGGGGGTGTTGGTTGGCAGCCAACTGAATATGAGCCAGCAGTGTGCCCAGGTGGCCAAGAAGGCCAACAGCATCCTCGCTTGTATCAGAAATAGTGTGGCCAGGAGGACTAGGGAAGTGATTGTCCCCCTGTACTCAGCACTGGTGAGGCCGCACCTCGAGTACTGTCTTGGGTTCCTCACTACCACAAGGACATTGAGGTGCTTGAGTGTGTCCAAAGAAGGGCAACAAAGTGGTGAAGGGTCTGGAGCACAAGTCTTATGAGGAGCGGCTGAGGGAACTGGGGTTGTTTAGTCCGGAGAAAAGGAGGCTGAGGGGAGACCTTATTGCTCTCTACAACTACCTGAAAGGAGGTTGTAGCCAGGTGGGGGTTGGTCTCTTCTCCCAAGTAACAAGCGATAGGATGAGAGGAAATGGCGTCAAGTTGTGCCAGGGGAGATTTAGATTGGGTATTAGGAAAAATGTCTTCACCGAAAGGGTTGTCAATCACTGGAACAGGCTTCCCAGGGAAGTGGTGGAGTCACCATCCCTGGAGGTATTTAAAAGACGTGTAGATGTGGTACTTAGGGACATGGTTTAGTGGGACTTGGCAGTGCTGGGTTAATGGTTGAACTTGATGATCTTAAAGATCTTTTCCAACCTGAATGATTCTAGGATTCTATGAAGTCCACAGGGTCTGGAGAGGTTTCATGTGAAGTGGGTCAGAAAACTGATGAAGCCAAATCAGGGTGAAATCCCATTTCCAGGGTAGATGGGGCCATTTGGCTGGAGTCAGCATGGTACAGTACATTTCAGCTACATCAACAGGTCTGTATAAGCAAAAAAAAAAAAAAAAAAAAAATCTTTCTTCAGAACAGGTTTCTAGCTGCATAATGTGAACTAAAATCTGGCTAAAAGGGACCGTGAGCATTTCCCAGTGTGTCCCTGTTAGCCCTTTGCTGTTACACAATCATTTAAATAGATACAAATGCACATTATCATAATTTACTCTGTGGTTTATCAATACTAAATTTCGTCATTGTTGAATTCTGACAGCAAAATTGCTGTTGTATTTAAAAAGCAAATTTTAGGGATGTTGGAAAACCACTTGTATTTAAACAAGATAATAGAAACTATGTGCCGTTGAGGAAAATGTGACTGCAAAGTACCAGTATGGAGCCCTGTTGTGCTGGGTGTTGCACAGGCGTGTGACTAAAGAACTTCTGCCTGAAGACTTCTTAGTAAGACAGAAAAAAAATGGCCATTTATCAGACTCAAAAAGTGATTCTAAGGGAAGTTCAAGGGGCCTGGCCATGACTGCAGAGAAAGACTGAGCATCATCTGGACCCAAGTGTGGGTCTAGAGGACAGATCAGTGTCCTGCTTGTGCCACTGATAATGGAAATTAAAATATGTAATTGAGCCGGTTTTGGCTGGGATAGAGTTAATTTTCTTTATAGTAACTAGTATGGGGCTGGTTTGGATTTGTGCTGACAACAGTGGGATGTTATAGTTATTGCTGAGCTGGGTTTACACACCATCAAGGCCTTTTCTGCTTCTCACACCGCCCCACCAGCGAGTAGGGGTGCACAAGGGGGTGGGAGGGGACACAGCTGGGACAGCCAACCCCAATGACCAAAGGGATATTCCATACCATATGATGTCATGCTTCATATATAACTGGGGAAGCTAGCTGGGAGGCGGGATCGCAGCTCAGGAATTAACTGGACATGGGCTTTGGGTGGTGAGAAATTGTGCTGTGCATTACTTGTTTCGTATGTCCTATCATTATTGTTGTTGTTGTTGTCATTGTTGTTATCATCTTCCTTTTCTGTCCTATTAAACTGTCTTTATCTCAACCCACGAGTTTTACTTTTCCTTACCGTGGGGGATGGAGTCAGTGAACTGCTGCGTGGCTGGTTTAGGTGCCAGATAGCTTAAACAATGACAGTCGCAGCTGTGGGTTGTTAAAACAATGGAAAACAAACTCATGGTCAGTACCACTTACTTGCTGGCTGCAGTAGGAATCAACTAGGCTTACTGGGTGAGCAGGTCTTCCTGGCCTCGTGTTTAATAGTTTGTTCACTGTTTCCACATAATGTCACTTGGGATCAATCTGAACTTGTAGAGACCACATGGCTCTGGACTATAGGATGGAGATCTGACTCTGTGGACCTTCTCTGTGGGTCTGGAAGGAGAGCTGTTCTCCATCAAACTCTTCCCCTGACCTCAGCAGTGCACGTGAGGGGCAGGATTTCCACCCACAAACCCACCAGGGCTTTGTGTCCCATCCCAATGGGATGGGATTTTGTGGAAGCTGTGGGGAAAAGGAGCTGAGCTGCCCAGGTTCTAGAATCAGAGTGAGGCAGCATCAATGGCAAAGATATATGAAGGTCTCCAGGCCAACCTACCACTTGGAGCAAGACAACCCCAACACTAAATCAGGTTGGCTGTGGCTTTGCTGAGTTGAACAAAAAAAAAACCCCTCCAAGAATAGAGGCCTCCTGCCTCTCCCATGACTTGACCCAGGGCTGTAACATCCTCCTGGATGGAAAGTTTTCCTAATGGCCATCCTGAGCCCGAATCTGTGGCTCTTGTCCCAGTTACTTTGCTTAATTCTATTGAGAAGAGTTTGGCTCAAATACCTTTCTAATTCCCTTTCAAGTACAGAATCATAGAATCATTTAGGTTGGAAAAGATCTTTAAGATCATCAAGTCCAACTGTAAACCAAACTGTAAAGTAATTGTAGGCTGTTACCATATCACCTCTTCACCAGGTGAACCCAGCCCATCTCCCTCAACCTCATTGTGGTCACATACCTCAGGTTCCTGACCACCTTGGTCACTCTTTACTGGCCCCTCTCTGGTTTCCCCACATCCCTCTCAATGTAGGGGTCCAATACCAGAAGCAGTGTTTCAGGTGTGGCCTGTTGACCCACTCCAAGGATCCAGTTTCCAAGGTCCTCATGGATTGATGTCCTGCCATTTCGCATATCATCCACATCCCCACAACCCCGATTTTGTATCATGTGTGCATTTACTGAGGGTGAGCTCATTGTCCAGATGTTGAATGATGTGATCCCAAATATCATGCTGGGGCGGGCACTCACGACCTGTCCCAAAGCATACATCAGTCCATCGCTTACTGCCATCTGAGCCTATTTTCAACCACCAAAGAGCTGGGTTGCCTAAGGTGTTCTTCCTCAGCTTTCAAATGAAAATGCTCCAAGATCTCATCTTGTGCCATCTTCTCTACCAGAATTGCAAACATACATACCTACAAATATGCTCTGTCATTGCAATCACTCCATAGGTTCCCCATAAGCATCATTTCAGCTCCTGAAAATGGATTTGAGATGCTTTGCATTGTGAATAACCCTCCTATTTTCCCCAAGAAAACTGCCCACTGCTTTTACTCCAGATGTGCACAATCATTTTTCTTTCCCTGAAATCCTATTCCTGGGGGTGAATTTAATATTTGTATAATGCAGTATTTTTAATTTGATTGAATGTTCTCAACCTGTACTTGTGAACTCAGCTTTAGTCACAGTCAAAGGAGATGCACAGCTCACTTTTTGCTCCCTTACTAAGGCAACAGAAACCATTCAGAATGTTTTTGTCACCTTATGTGTTTTCTCATGAAAATATGTATTCATAGCAGTTTGATACACAAGCTCACATGGGTAAATATATTTGCATAAACATTCAGATGAGCATATTTGCACGAGTAATTAGGACATGTTTGTTTTTCACAAGTGTTTATTTGGAAGGAAGTGTTTTTCTACCAAATATTCATGAATAAAAGAGGTCACAAATGCAAACAAAATGATTCATGGGGATTAGTCTGCAAGAAGATTTCCCTCTTTGGAAGTCTGTAATGTTTCCACTCACCTCTGCTTGCGATGTAGCCAGTCATCTGCAAAACCTGATGAGCTCTGACAAGGCTTTTCCAAGTATGTAGGATCATCTGGAACTTTGATGGAGGCATTACTATAGGTTCCCTAAAGCACTGAGTTTCAGCCAGTAATTAACAATAATAAGAAATAAGAATATTAATTATAATAAAATAATCCTCGCCCAGCATGAGACCCTGAGTCTGGGCTGACACCTGTTCTTTATCCTCAAGATGCCATTCCCAGCTAATGCTGCCTGAGCCCATTACATTAACTCCAAAGGACAGGGCACAATTGTGTTTCTTATAAACCCAGGAGACTTGCTGCAAAGATGCTGCTTAAGTCTTCTGTTCCACTTAAGAGCATGCCTTGATTCCAGAGCTTCCTGATGCACTTCTCCCACTTGAAGTAGGAGTACAGCTCAACCTCCATGGCACAGTGCTGCGCTGAGGGAGCCAGGTGCTCAAGTTGGTGGGGCTGGTTCCAGGGCGATCACAGCATTGCATGCTCTCACCCACACTTTTGAGGTCTCCTATGCAGTGTCAGGGTGTCAGCCAGGTTCTGCTGTGCTCATTCTACCATCTTCCAGGTGAAAGAGGTCATTTTCACAGGCATGTTCTTCTTCCTTCAAGGTGATAAGGAGAAGGGTGAAAGGATCTTTGTTCAGGATTTAACAATCTCTCAAGCCTTCTACCACTGTGGGTTTTTGAATCATGTAGATTAGATTTTTGAAGCAGATCAAAGAAAGACATTGGCAAGGTATCTGTGGGAGCTGGGTTCCACAGTCCTCTGGGGTCTTTCAGAAACCCAAAGTAAAGCCAGAATTACCAAATATTGGTGCTGTAGGTTTGACCCCTTAAGATGGCACAAGACCATGACTGACTTCCTCCTGGGCTTCTCCCCCAAGACCCACACTCTATCTCCCATTACCTACCAGGCTAGCACAGGAGCTCCTAAGCATGCACAAGGGGAACTCCAGCCTTCAGCTGAAACTGCTGAATATTGGCACAGCCACGGCAGGTTAATCCAACAATTATAAAGATCTCTTAGCAACGATGCAAGGACCTTGAGCATGCAAAGAAGATTCAGCATGGGTACTGAAACTGGAAGATGTGAAGAAGGAACATGAGAGCCTGACCTGAGGATGAACTGAGGACTGCCTCAGTTCTGTACTGCTCAGAACAAATGTACGTGGATAAATGGCAAATTAATTTCTGCTGGGTTGTTAATCTAGTAGCAAAATACATAACTGGATGCACTGAATGTGAGCTGCGGCAAAGCAAATTCAACCTGGAAATAATTGTTAAAGCAACTAACCCCTGGTCAATTTATCATGTCTGAGCTCAGTCTCACTACACAGATCTCACATCTGTTTTGGTGTCTCTTTCCCAAATATCTGGTTGGATTCAAAGGGAACAGAAGTTTCCCACAGGAAAGGCTGTTTGAATTCATGGCTCCTGCTATGCAGGTGCTCAGATGGGCCTGTGAGAGCTTTGCTAGTGCAGGCAAAAGCATCCTTATGGCAATAAAATTGACAAAGTTTGGTCTTTATACTGCAGAGCTATTTCTAGGGCAAAATAAGACACTGAGAAAAGCTAGTTAACTCTAACATAGATGTTTCTATGCCCAGGTGCACAATATTTTGCTGGTGCAGAAATATTGCCAAAGCATCACGGCCTTGGTGCACCAGAGAAGCTCCCAGTGTGGCTGTGGTCTTGCTGTTCCCTCCTGGTCCCCCCTGCCCCTGGCATTCACGGGTCAGTGAGTGCCACAGACCCCCTCCCGCTGTGCCACCACCACACACTGCCGATCTCCTGGGTCACCTAGGGCAGCTCATCGTGGCAGAAACCACAGGCGATCAACTCCAGTGGCAACCTCAAATGAAACCAAACCTCAGCCTGATGGCCAGGGGAGATGGAGGCAGCCCAGCGTGATCCTGATGGCCCTTCCCAAGGCACTTGGTTGGCGCTGGTCCTCCTAAGAGGCAAAGTCTTCATGCTGTTGCTGCAGCCCAAGGTCATGGATTAATGGGAGTTACTGAAGTTTGCCTGACTTCGTGCCTGTTTCCAAAATAAACCTCATTTGCACAACAGGAAATCGTGGGGTTTGGGACATTACTGGTTTTAGGAATTGCCAATATCCTGGTGCTGGTGCCATCAGAAGCTTAGAGCTCATTCGAATGCAGGTCCAGGAGAATGATACGAGCTCAGGCAGGGTGAGCTGGAGATCTGTGCCCTGCTTAGCTGGTGTATATATTTGTCAGTAAGTGGGACACTCAATAACCTGAGATCTGACAGCCTTCAGATCCTGTATGGAGAGATGTCAATCATTCTGGCTTACATTAAACACCTTCCCAGGCATCTGGGCCATATTATAATATCCCAGTAGTGCCAAATTACAAATGTGAACCACACATGCTAATCTCTTGATCCTGTCTTATTTCCCTTTCGGACACTCCCTGAGGAAAGGAAAAAAATGTCTTTTGTGAGCATAAGAAAATTATAAGCCATGTTTGGGGGAGGGTGGATTGAGCAGACAACACCCTGTGTCTCTCCTGAGCCAACTATGGATTTTTGCAATTGATTTGAGAGTATGTTTATGGCCATTTTCACTCTCTGTCCCGGTAATAATCGTAATGGAGACATCCAGTAACCAGTAAATGGAATTACAACAGAGGAAATCCTTTGATGTTTTGCATGCTTCTCAGTTTGCACTATGACATGGTCCCACCTCTCCAGATGAGGTGGGACTGAGCTGGACCTGCTGGCCAAGAGGCACAGAGGTAGTGATTGCAGAGAGGGCAATCATCAGCTTGTCCTGCTCTGGGGCAGCGTGTGGGAGCTCCTCAGGAGACACATGGAAACCACTGGGTAGTTCAGACCAACTCAGAGATGACTTTTCATCTTAAAGTAGCTTCCGGTTTTTTTTTCTTCTGACAGTGAATTTAGTGTTGGCAGAGGACATTTTCCTGACAGTCCTGGGGATGGGATTCTTTGCATGCAAAACATGCTGGTGTAACTCAGGCACACCATGGCCCTTTTACCCATGCAGCTATCCCCTATGGCCAGGAGCTCGGATCAATAGAAGTATGAATGTACTTGGAGGCACCCACAGCTCCAGCTGTTTTCATTCAAGGGCACAGTTCCTTCAGCAAAGAATACAACAGGAAGCTTCTTGCACATCTTAAGTACACGGAGATGGAAAAGCTTGGCAGCCCTTTCTGACAGATGCTCAGTATCTTTAGGGGCTCAGGCAAACCCAGCTATCTCTTTGGGAATCTTCTCCTCCAAGAAGCTACTTCTGTGTCATGAAGCACCAGAAACCGCACAGTGTGATCCTCAGGGTCTTCTCAGTCGGGGTGGGATCCAACAGGAGGAGCTAGAAAGGACCTTCCCAAGCAGAATTTTAGAAAATCAGCATGCATTTGAGCCCTGCTACCGCTCCCTTGCCACAATGACCTTCATGTGACCTTGCTTCCCAGTGTGAGAGCAGCAGCAGAAGTGGTTTCAGTCCACTGCAACTGGAATGGACTGGGCAGTTTGCCAAGTGAATATCTGCTGGGTTAATCACTGTGCAAATCTAATCAGGAACTGGAATGTGCCAGGCTCATTACTGAAATTAAATTCACCTCCAATTAAAGAGAGAGCTACAAGCTTCCATCATGTAGCGGTGCCCCCAGGCTGCCCCTCCCAAAACCAACATCAAATCCAGTCCTGCTGAACTGCAGGTTTGCTGAACACTGGAGGGATTTCCAGGTGCAAGGAAGTGAATTGCTGCTTGTGCTTTCTCCTGAGGCTGTGTAAGGAGTTTGCTGATGCCCTTAATAAGTCACTTGCAAGTCAGAAGTAACATCAATGGCAGGATTTCCAAGGAGCACTTGCCAAGAGAAATCTGGGGTCACAGTAACTGGAACGTCTCCCATGGCAGGATCGTTCCTGGGATCTGTGGGCACCTTTACAAATTTTCACCTTCATACACTAAATCTGTCCTTGGGACCTACATGCCTTACGTCTATGCTTCAGAGTCCAAATAAAAAATTGAACTTTGTGATGAGAACAGCAGGTAAAAATACAGGGATGCTGACTTAAACATTGTTAAAGCCCCTTTGGTTTCTACAATTAGACTTGCACAGCCTAACTGCATCATCACCACTCCAACATCATCTCTTCCTCCATCTGTGCTTCACCTGTGCATTATCCGATTTCAGGGAAAAACTTTTAATATTTTAGGTCCAAATACGTGTCTGTAAGTGAAATCTAGCTCTGGGGACTTGACAGGACTGCAGATGTAATTCCTGGCCGCTTTCTTCTCTCCTTCAATATTCAAAGAAGAAACAATCCACAAAGATTTGGGCTTGGCTTTCACCTGGAGATGGCCAACATGAATGGAAACCTTGAAGACTTCCAGTACACATGTCCTTGTTCCTCTCACACCTTCCGCTGCCTACTCTAAAATCACAATATTCCAAAAAATATAGCTAGGGTTGGAGTTCCTCCAGCCTCATGGCCAGGAACCAGCACTGGAGAACACTGAGAAAGGAGACAGTGTTGAGATAACCGAGTAGCTCCGGGCTGTGGCCCTACGACAAGCTGTCTGACCTGGGGATTGCAGTAGGATCCTGTGCTGTGTGCACCCAGGTCTGTACCTCACATGGTGGCGATACCTCCTCAACGCAAGCGACAGACCCTGCAGTCAGTTCAGTGACTGTTCAGCGGTTGAGGAATAAAAGGTCCAAGACCTGGGGCACCTGGTGAAAGCAATCCAGGCTGGATGGTGGGAACTGGAGTACAAGCAGAACAGAGCTCTGGCTCTAAATTATACACCAACAGAGGCCTTTTAGAACCCATTTATAGGAAAAGCAAAGGAAATCTGCACATGAAGTCCTGGGTTGAACAGGGCAAGAGAGGGATCCCCTTTGGAGCACAGGGACAGCACAGCTGGGCTGTTGGTGGATCCACTTGCACTGTAAATTCATCCTCTCACCCCAGACTCTCAGAAGCATCTCGCACATCCAGGGCGCTCTGGATGGTGCTCTGCCCTCTTCCATCTTCTGTTCCTCCCTCTTTAATAAAAAGCAATTAAAAATTATTTAGGCTTCTGGTGCCTCTTCTGCTAGGTGAGTGCCCAGTGGGAGAGCTGGGGGCACGACTACCCAGCACACCCTCGCTCTCCTGGGGTACCACATCCTCCGGAGACAGCTGCTGTAACTCAAAATCCCTGTTCTAAAGCAAGCAGTATGTTTAAGCTGATATCTCCCACATTTTGACTGAGCTGAGGGAATTTAGGAGAGAATCACCTCTCTGTCCATTTTATAAATAGTGCTTATAAATTTGTCTCCAAAGAGAAAAAAGGTCCTCTAGAAATTATCAAAATGAAAAATATTTATTTTATCTGATTTTTATATGCATTTATGCGAATGTCAGGTCTACCTATAGGAGTTCTTTAGAATTAGAAATATTTTTTTGCTAACAGAGATTGATGAACCACCAAATTGGATGAAGCTCTGCTCTGAGCCATAGCCTGCCTTAACTAAAGGGCAAGTTTATAGCCCTGCCAAGGTCATGGTCAGTAAATCAGTTGCTATTCTGTGTTCTCATGGAGCTAGCTGAGGAACTGATTCATTTTTTCTTCACTGGGATTAGCAAGACATTGAGAAACAATGTTTCATTTGTGGCAATTATATAGGAAATTAAATATATATATTATTGAAAATATTTAATTTGCCAGCAAAAGGATTTCATATGGTGTCATTGCAAAATGGCGTATTGAACCATTTCATTTTAGAAATACTGACACAAAATATTGTCCATTTGGGGGACTGTTAATATAAACACCTTGGTGAATGCTACACATCTGCAGTAGGAATGGTTCAGCCTTGAAGCACATTTTATTGGTGTCCAAAGCATCACCTTTCTTGATGTCTGGGTGTTCTGGATCTCTGCAAAAGCCACAGGTGCTGAGCAGAGGTCAATGCCAGCAGAAGGAGACTCCACCTTTAAACAAAACCTGTTTCACTCCCTCACAGGCTCAGGAGCCCCAGGATGGTTGTGTCCAAATGGTCTGCCCAGTACTTGGGGGCAGGTATTCAGGTGGTCTGTCCTTGCCTTGATGTGGAGGAGCAGGGACACTGGCTGTCACGTCCGCATCAGGGCTCCTGGGCTCCTTCTGCCTGACTTGCTCTCCTACATCCAGGAGTGCTGGAAGCGAGAAGGATTACTGTGCCGTCTTGTTGCAGGCCTTTTTAGACCATTATAATTGCTTTGGCATTGTCATCTCCATCTGATCTGGCAAGGTATATCGTGCCTGTGATTTACACGTGCCTGGTCTGATAGACACTGTACAAGCAAGACAGAAGGTGCTTGTTGCTGGCAGTATTTTGATCAATGAAATCTTTGAATCAGCCTTGAAACTTGGCTCCTTGAGGGAATGGCTCATGACACTATTCATTTGCAACCTCAGATGTAGCCAGCATCTCCGGATTAGCTTCCAGATGGCTGAGGAAATGTGTTTGTCTGCCCAGAGAGGAGTTGGTGGCAGGTTGCAGCCCGAGTCCTGTTCCCTTCTCATGAGTTTTTTGCCTGCAGTGTCCTGCATGCTATTTCAAGAGTTAAGGGGAAGAGATGGCAGACACCCAGCTGAGGCCACAGCCACCTCCCTGCCTGCTGCACCTCTCATTCACCTGTGAATAAAACTGGTGAGCAATATCCTGGAGGACTTTTATACAAAGTCCCTTGTTGGTACATACTGTGGTGGAAAATTGCACCCATGAGGGACCATGCAGCACATGACTGCTGTCAACATCACTTGCTCCTAGTCTGTGCTTTCTTCAACTTGCCCCTGCTCTCAGCCCAGGCCCATGCCCTGACCTCCCAGACACGTGGGCCAGGGGCTTTATTTTGCCTGCTTCAGAAGGCTCTGCAATGCCAATTCCATGTATGAAGTCTGCAGAAGAAGAAGTTTTCAGATGCCTTGAAGGTTCCTGCAAGGTTCCTCCTTCCTTCCCACTCTTCTTCATTCCTTTGCAGAGGATGCTCCTGGGTGACTCTGGCATGAGGATAGACCTCGGGCCAAAATCTCTTCCCTGAGTCCCTGCTGGGAGCCACACTGTGCCACCTGCAGCCACCCTTTGCTCTCCAGAGGATCGTCTTGGAGAGCTGCTGGTTCTGAGGCTACAGGAGCTCCTGAGATCCACCTGAAATAACTTCCCCATCCCCTCCAGGGCCTCCTGGTGTGCCCTCTGCTCCAGGTCACTGCAGGAGCGTCGGACTCAGCAGAAGTCACTGAAACCATCTGCTTTGCCTCCAGAGCTGCCCTGGAGAGCATGAACCACCCCATCACTATGGGGTTCATGTCTCTGAGTGGCAATTTCCAGAGTGACACGTCCCAGTTTAGGATGCAGACAGCTCTTCCCAGTCCTGTAAAGCACTCTGACAGCTCCATTAAGTTCTGGATCATACTCCACTTGTAGGTCCCACTCTGGCCACGTCAAAGCAATAGCATGCATCTTTGCATGTGTTGCCAGCAGCTCTGTGATGCACAGAAGTTCCTTTCCCAAAATATTCACCAAACACAGCTCCAGGGTCCACAGCTGGGATGTCAGATTGTCCTTCCTGGGATCTTCATCACAGCTGGCTTTGTCTCAAGTCTGGCTCTGCTCCCAATATTCACACCAAGGCCTTTTGCCTAAGTTCATGCAGGGAATTCAGAAGCTGGGCAAATTCATGGGCAGGTGTAATTATCCCTTTTGGTGCACCTCACACAGTATTTGTCAGCACCATATTTAGTCTGATGAAATATTACTGGGTTTTGCAACATGATCAGGTCCTCGTGGAGTCTCCTCTGAGTCTTTGGATCAAACTCAGTAGGACTGAGCCCTGGTCTCCTTATTCCTCTTGAGTTATATTGCATTTCATAAGCACCCTATCAAGATCAGTTGGAGTCTCCATGTGAAATACTTCAAAGCCAGAGCTGGAAGATCAGATCTTGCCTTTAAATAGTTTTTATAGCAGTGGTATAAAGATTTAATTCCTGTTTCCCATTCTTGGATCTGTTTGACAGCCTGCCTTTCTTCCCTCCTTCCTTCCTTCCATCCTTCCTTCCTTGTTCATTTTCTCCGCTCTACTGAATTTGAACATCACTCTGATGGTTTTTAGGCCCTTTGCTATGTGAGTGATGTTCCCATCAGTGTGTGGTCTCTCTCTGGGGTAGTCATGCTGCCTCTTCCAGCCTATGCTTGCTGTCTGACTGATGGATTTAGCTGAGGGTGTTAAGACGCAGATACCTGCAGGATCTATACACAGCTCCCAAGTTAATTGCCTGAAATGCCTCTCTTGACACCCCCCTAGATCTCCACACCTGTTTTCCCTCAGGGGTTCCTCTGGGTTATTTAGCACTAAGCTATCAAGCTTCTTCCCCATGTGCTCTGGGGTGGCTTTTCCAGTGTGGAGACACTAATTCCCTCTGTCCTCTGGAAATCGGGAGATCCGCATCCTGCTGCTTATTGCATCTGGTTACCTGTTTGATCGTCTCCAGGTTTCAATCCTAAACCCAAGCCCTGCACAGCTACTGATCATGTCAGACCGTGTGGGGACTGGTGGTCATCTGCTTCATTAACTGCTGTCTCAGTCGCACTGTGGAGCTCCAAAGGAGGGCTTGTTCGTGGGACAGCTGGCTGCTGAGGGTCAGAGGCTGTTCCTGTTCCCGGACTGCCGAAGGGACAGTCCTTCCTGCAGTAGGTACGCTTATATTCTGTTCCCATTGCTGTTTGCACTGGCAACTTGACATGAAATTTCTGCAAACGCTTAAAGTGTTCAGGAGCTGCAAGTACAAAGAGGAGCAATGAGGGCTCAGGTGAAATCCTGCCACATGTTAGCAAATAACCATCAAAGAGCAAAGCTGCACTGCTTGCCAGCCCTGCTACAGGGCTGCGAGGGGAATCTGGAGTGCGGGTATGAGCCCAAAGAGCCTTCCAGTGGGCTGGCAGGGATGCACAGACCTTGTTTGGAGCAGAGAGCTCAGCACTGCCCCAAGGGTTAATTAGCAGCATCCTTTGCCTTTGGAGGTGTTCATCTAAGTGCTTCCTCGTGGAGGGACCAACCGCCTTTGTTGCCTAGATACAGCCTTGCCAGGGCTTTGAGGAAGGTACCTGGAGCTTCATTAGAAGAGGATGTTAGTGGGATTTTCAGATTTAGCTGCACTATGTAAATTATTACCCCGGGGCAGCCCTGAGGCAAAGCGGCTGCCAGTTACTATCAGCCACACATCACATCCAAGCGCTGACAAGACAAATAAGGGTAATTGTCTCTCTCCCCTTAATCAGGGGGACGTGATTAGCTGGTGGAGGCCTTGGCCAGGTGCTCACCAGCATTACCCGCTCAGCAAAGCGAGCATCCCTGCGGACACAGGCTGGGGAGCGAGGATCAGCCATGTCCAACACCCTTCAGCTGTTGGAAGTGAGCAGCAAGCAAGCAGCCGTCTTTCATGGCTTGGAGGAAGGTTGCAGCGAGTGTAATCATTAGAAAATAAAGATGACCTGAGGAAATGGTGGTTTGTTGCTTTTTTTCCCCATATTACACAGGCTGTACCTATGCTGGGAGCTGCATGGCTGGCTCATGGAGCAGGGACGTTTGGTGCTGAACCGGGGGCAGTGAAAGTTGAACTGTTGAATTGTTGAGCCAAATGCTAATTAGATGCTTTCTGGGACCATCTCTTCCACTCTAATACATAACAAATATCTGAGGAAATTATTTCAGTAAAAATCAAACTTTGTCCAGTGATAGTATAAGGAATGATCCCGGTTCACATTCCCTGCGGCTCCCAGCAGGACCAGCACAGCCTATGGGGCATCCCAGCATCTCTGTGTGAAGACATGGAGAAAGGAAAGACAAACTTTGATGGCTGTGGGCTCATGGCTTTATAAAACCAAGTGCAACTGTTCTTTAAAGCACTGAGTAAAAGGCTGAGCTTACACGTAGAGCAGTAACCCTGATCAGTGAGCTATAAGTAAGAGCCAGACATAAAGAACTTGTTCCCATGTGTCCACCTGCCCTTGCTAGTGCCTGAATTCACGTTTGACCCTGAAAACCTCCTTAGCTGCTGGACCCAGGGGTGCTGTATGGCCTTATTAGCAGCATGAGCATGGGTGCAGCTCCCTGGCCCTGAAGGCTCTGCTCTGGCTTGTCTCGCTGATGTCACTGTCCACATCTGCCGCCATGGGGTCCACATCTGGGAACACCTTCCTTTCCCAACTACAGGTGCACCAAGGGAGCAGCAGCTGCTTTGGCTGTGGTGATGCCTGTATCAGGAGCTGGAGCATGCCCAGGGCATGGGGGACCAAGGGAAAATGGAGCACCTCATGCATTTCTTCTGAGGACTGTTGGGAGGGAGGATGCTTGGAGTTACAGGGGTCCCCTTGCTTGGTGAGTACCTTAGCCATGAGGCTGTGAACTTATCCTGCAGCTCACCTTTCCCAGTCTGAGGCGTATCTGATGTTGCTGATGCAAAGTGAGGGGTCCTACAGGGACTGAGAAGGACTTCTACCCAGGTTAGGTAACTGAGCTCGGAAACAGCTCTGGGGAAATACAGATTTTCTGAAGTAGGAGATATACGTCCTTGGTGGCTCTGTTCCACATCACCTCTCCATATGCTCTCCACATCCATAGTGAGTGAGATGCCCTGGGAGGTTTTCCCTAAGCTGTGGAGTAGCAGGACATCCTCCTCCTCCTCTTCCTCTTTAAAGGACAAAGCTCCAGTGAAACAGGGTCTGGATTGCGCTGCACTCTCCAGTCCCTGCTTCTGCTCACCATATGACCTAAAGTCAGGCAAAATGACATTAAGCAGAGCCATCAGCAAAGTAAATAACAAACCACCCTTGCTCTCTGCTCATACCTTGTCTCAGGCAGGAAATTGCCTGCTGAAGTCTGACTCCTTTGTAGGTTTCAGAAGGGGGATGGGCAGGAAACAACAGCAGATAGAGCAACAGCCTTTTAATTAGAAGGCAGCGCAGATAATTGTGATGATGATATATGTTTTCATTAGAAAAGAGGATGTTGTGCAGCAGCTGTGCCAGAGCATTTAGAAGATCCTCCTGGCCTGGGAGTGAGAAGTGGTCTGCCCTGAGTTCGCTGAACGCTTCCTGGGGAACGCTGGGGTGAGGAATGAGCCCCTGCCGGGTGTGGGATCACCTGAAAGTCAGCTCAGATGGCCTAAAATCACATCCCAGGCAGATGCCGGTGGAGGGGTTTGCTGTGCCCTTCAAAATCTGTGTGCTCCTACTGTGAACCTGACCCTGTCCCCCGCCTGTGAGCGAGCCAACCTGCACAGCACCCTCCGTCACAGTGACAGTGTATGTCAAGGTGAGACTTACCTCCAAAAGGTGAGACTTACCCACCAAAGTTGCAAAAGATTTCTGAGTGTAAAGAAAAAGTGCAAATCCTGCTGGGCACTAGTGAGACATCTTTCCATGCTGGTGCCTCCCCTCCATCCTGAGCACGCACAGCCACGAGTGCTTGTGCTGTCTAGTGATGACAGTGACAACTCAGGTCAAGTTGGGATGTCTTTCAGTGGGACTTCTAAGCACTGATTTAACAGGAAATATATCAATCATTTGAAAATTGTGTGATTTCAAAATGGAATACCTTGGTGCTAGACTTAACATTTTCACATCTATTTCCTTTCTCTTGTTGCAGTGTATCTCATTAATTAAGTAGCACAAGTTCCCGAAACTCCTGCATACTTACGCTCACATCTCAGTCACTGGCTTCATTACAATATTTTGATGCAATTAGAGGTCTTAATTGCATTTCTTTGCCTTTCCCCTGGAAAGAACTTAACACAGAATGATCCCTAGCAAAATGGCTAGGCAGCTCGTGGTGGTTTCAGCAGACACTGACACTGCAAGGCATCCTTCACAGATGTGGTTTATGGGCCCATGTGCAGCTTCCACCCACTGCTTTCCTCCACCTATTGCCCTGACAGTGTTTTGACCTCTTGCACTAAAGGCTGTACAAGAGTTTTGTGACTTTTCTTATGAATTAAAGTGCACAGCCACAGCTGTGTCTCCTCCATGCTGTGAGAAGAGTTTTCCATTTTTTTGGAGTGATGATGCGTTTTGTAAGGTGACTTGCCCTGATGCCTTCCTTGCTGTTGTTTAGCAACATCATTTTGTAGTAGGGTCTCGAACTCCTGAATCAGACGCATCAGACTCGTGAGCTGGACAGGCCAGCTTACACCAGGATCGATGACAAAGTTACTGCTCCCTGAGTGTCCTCTCACATACTGCATATGAATCAGTTTATTTCATTTTGCCTTAAAATGTAACTGTACAACACACATAATGTATGATGCAATGACTCACCACCAGCCCAGCCATCCATGTGCTGGGAGTTCAGCTGGAACAGTAACCTTGTCCATCACCCCATGTGAGCCAGGCCACCTCTGATCTGGAGCCTGGAAAACAGTCTGCTTGATCATGGGACCTGAGTGCAACGCACTTAACTGAATTCTTACAAATTCTTCTCAAAATCCCACCATGCAGTCAGTGATGTCAGCCTGGGTGACTTTTTGATTCTAGGAAAGATTTCAGAATGATTAGACACAACACATGAAAACAAGTTAAAAATAAAGACCCCAGGAAAACAGTAAGTCAGTGAGCTGGCCTTGCTGCCTATATGAGAAAGAAAGATGAACTGGTATCCAAAAATTATCTGGCCTCTCTACCTAGAGGACTCAGGGCTGGTAGCTCTGACTGTCCCAGGTCCAAACCGTGCTGCAGAGTTTCAACTCCGTTTTGGAGCTTCCCCAGCCTTGTGCTTCACGGCTCGGCCAGCACATGGCACAGGGGCAGCTCTGGTCACCCCAGGAGGTGCCAGTGGTGCTGGGCAGAGCTGCCTGCAGCACGTGCTGAGCTGCCCTAGCGTGTTCACTGCACACAGTGTATGTTCAAGCAGCAACATCAGAGACTGGAGGAGGTGAGGCTGGTTATTTTTGCATGTGTCCTATCCTCAGGGCAGAAAAAAAGACATCATGTAAGTGTCCTTTAATTTTTAGAGCCTGTCACAGCAACGCAAAATGCCTTTCAGCACCTGCTGGAAATGGTTGTGATTAACTCCCTGTGGTGAGCAGGAGACTTCCAGTTTTGGTCTTTTACAGAACAAAACCAAGCCCCAGCCTGGCAGCAGCTGAGCCAGGCAATACAAGATGCAGCGTAGCCGTTGTCCCACAGCCTCTTGCCCTAGCAATGCTGCCCATCTTGCCCCAACACTCCCAAGCAGGTCCCCCTGCTTTTCCCCTCCGCCAGCACCAGGGCAGTGGTACCCTGATGTTTTGATGAGTAAGTGTTAACTGGGACGCGCCTCCTTCCTCCCCTCGCTGAGCCCCTGGTGCTGATGAGCTGTGGTGCAGTCCCAGGTGGGGCATCAGGACACAGCTGTCATCTCAATGCTGAAAAACGGTATCGCAGTGCCAGGCAGGTTTCTGCGCAGCAGCGGTTTAGCAAATTGCCTCCCTCTTGTGGTGGCTGTGTTGCTTCGTAAGGTCACACACGCTTCAAATAGGACCGATTTTGGCCTTCCATGTAGCATCAGAGGAGGAGAGCAATGACCCTGGGCAGGTGGGAATCCCAGGAGCTGGTGCTGATGAATAGTGTAAGGACTTCAGTGATCCCTGCTCTGCTGGTGCCAGTGATGGCACCGGTGAGCTCTGGGAGGTGATACATGGGAGGACTAAACCACAGCCAGAGCTGGGACAAGCAAGTGAGAGGAGCTGAGCTCAAAAACTGACAGCAAAACAATAGATCAGAGGGCTTGGAGATGAAATGTGCAACTTGGGGCGATGACGTCCTCCAGAAGTCAAAGGAGACTGAGTCTGAACATCACCCTCAGCTGCAGATCCCTGTGGAAATGCAGGAGCCAGAAAATAACAAAACAAAGCCAGATACCCCAAGAAGGAAATGCTGACCCATCTGACTGCAGCACTGAGAGCAGCGACGGTTAAGGGTGCACTTCAGAGGCAATCACACAACCAGGCAAGCAAAACTGGCAACAGTTTGGCAAAAAAATCAAGCCAGAGCTGGATTATATAGAATGTGAGCTGAATGTCCCTGAAATAAGTGTCCTGCGAACAGGGAATTCTGCAACAACTGCCACAGAAAGGAGCATTATGCAAATATATGCAAAGTGATCAAGGCCTATGTAATCACAGAAAGCAACAATGCAGATAGAAGGTGAATTGTTCACTGTAACAATGTCCTAGACAAAGGAAAGAAAATAGTGGAGGAATTAAAGAGAGACCCCCACACTGCTAAACTCAATCAAGGCGGTCAGGTGGTGTGAGAGCAAAGTGAGGCAACCCAGGAAAGTGAGAATGCAAGTCAGAAAGTAAAGCAAAACCCTGAAAAACAAATTCAGAAGTTACTGATGACAGGGACATAGTTTGCAAAACGTGTGTTTACAAGGGGTGGGCCCACTTGGATGCAGGCTGACTTCGGGGATTACAAAGATTTAAGGCCAACCAACTCTAAGACATGTTTAATCAATGAGGCAGCTGGTTGTGCTCCACCCTTTTGCACTGAAGATATCAGGTTTTGCAGGAACTAAAATGCAGAGGAGACTGCATTGTTCCAGAAAATGGCTGTTTTATGGTGGCTGGATGCATGGAGTGATGGCATCAGGAAAGGGTTGTGTCCCTCAAAAGCAACCTCATGTAGGTATGAAAAGCTACCAACTCTGGAAGTGCGAAGTCTGGAAATAGCTGCAGAACAGCAGCTCAGTGCTTCAGGTATCCAGAAAGTATCCTTTTCTTATCAAAGTACCAAATACCCTACATTTAATGGGTTTCACATCCTGAAATGGCCCCAAATATGTCCCGCTCCCCTGTGCTTCGAAAACAAGCACCTGAGATGTCTTCAAGAAGTAAGAATACACAGTGAAAACCAGGACAAATAGTGAAGAGCAATACCACAGTGTAACCAGTCAGCCAAGGTCCCTGGGGATTGTATTATACAGGAAGGATAATTATGAATTTGTGCATTGCTATATGAAGATTAATTAATGAATGAATAGCTCAGGGACTGGTAACCCTAATCTTAGGCTGGGTGCTGTCACATAAAACTTCTATAAACAACAATATAAAGCAGAAGACACATTGCCCAGAAGAACTCAGCCTACACAGGAGACAGGAGAAGGGAGGTCTCCGCAGACCAGCGCCTGGTTAAGGAGGTCGGGTGGGAATGTCACCCCCTGAGCAGGGCACAGTGGTGCAGGAGAGTGTGGGTTTTGTGCGCCTGCCCTGCTTTGAGGACTAGACCCCAGAGTGGGTTGTTGGGGTAAAACACAACGCTACAGGAGCTGTTAACTGATGCTTCAGTATTACATGAGCTGTTGAAAGCTGATCTGATGCCAGCCAAGCTGGGCTGGTGGCTGGAGAGGTTATGTTCCAGATGCTTCCAGGGCTGTGATTCAGATGGAGAAGTGGAAAGGACATGCAAAACTAGAGAAGGAATTGCCTGCTGTGGTACCATGGAAGCAATGAAAGATGAAACCTATGCATTGGAAAAGCCAGGAACAGAGTAGAAAGGGGAATGATACAGTGTGGGTGCTGAATTCCTGTAGGCACTGGGAAAAGGTCCTGCCTTGAAGCCTCAAAGTCAGGGCCAGAGATGTAGACATCCCCAACCTCCTCCTATGTCTCTCAGGGCCTGGGTGCTGCTGTCTGGCTGTTTGTGGGTTGTCCAGTTCAGGTGTAAATGCCCCATATGCTGAGCATCCACCACATCTTTTAAGATAGTCTCTAGACCAGGTTGCCAGGAATGCTCCTTTGATTGAAGATATTCCAACTAAAATTTCCTTCTCTATATTCCATCCTACCTCTTCCATTTGCAAGTTCAAACATGCATATCCTGCAAACCGAATGTTCTTAGTTGTGCTTGTGGGGTAGAACGGACAGAACCAAAGCAGCAGAAGCAAATGAGCTCTATGACTTCATTGACAGCAAGATGGACAATAATATCTCCATCACTGCTGCTGCAGGAGTGGGGAAGAGAGAAGAACATTGAATAACATGAAATCTTCCTGTGCAGGGATGTGACTGTGCTCTGAGCAATCCTACCACAGGTCCTGGCACCCTCTCCTGCATGTGAAACACCCATTATCCCCACCATAGTGTGGGCACCCTGGAGTTTCTTGTAGACTCCCTCTTTCATGCAGAACAGGTATTACTGGAGACTTTCTGAGGTGACTTCCAGCAAGACAGAAGTGCTGCTTCCCTTGATGAGCTGAGAGTATCTGGGATCAGAGACAGCATCAAGTTAGTGTGTCAGTGGTGGGTTGTCAGATGTCATTCCTAGAGCAGCTCAGCTACACTGACTCTAGAGTTCAGCAAGGAATGTTGATGTGATGAAACAGCTATGTCATGAAGGACCTGGCTATCATCACAGGAAGCATCCCACGATTACCCTTTTTAAGCCACATTGCTCTGTCACGTCCATTCAGCCTGACCATTTCCTTGAGGATAACACAGTGAACTGGGGTCAGATCAAATAAGACAGATTTTGCCCATGCCCAGGTACTCCTCAGAGGTCAGGACTGCTTGCTCGCTTCTGAGCTACCACAGCAGCCAGTAGTCCAGGAGTCTCAAACAGATGATGAGCAGTAGGGATTTTTGCAATACTTGTTGGCAATGAGGCCAAGGTCACCACAGACCATTTCAAGTAAATGTCTGCCACAACTGGAAAGCTTTTTCCATGGAGGACTCAGCAATAACAATATAGACTGTGGATGTGGCTTCTTGAACACTTCCCATGAAAACACAGAATCATAGAATCATAGAATCATAGAATCATAGAATGGTTTGGGTTGGAAGGGACCTCAAAGATCATCTAGTTCCAACCCCCCTGCTGCGGGCAGGGACACCCTCCACTAGACCACGTTGCCCAAAGCCTCATCCAACCTGGTCTTAAACACTTCCAGGGATGGGGCCTCCACAACCTCTCCGGGCAACCTGTGCCAGTACCTCACCACTCTAACAGTAAAGAATTTCTTTCTAACATCTAATCTAAATCAACCCTCCTTCAGCTTGAACCCATTACCCCTTGTCCTGTCACTACACTCCCTGATAAACAGCCCCTCACCATCTTTCCTGTAGGCCCCCTTCAGATACTGGAAGGCCGCAATTAGATCTCCCCGGAGCCTTCTTTTCTCCAGGCTGAACAATCCCAACTCTCTCAGCTTGTCCTCATAGCAGAGGTGCTCCAGCCCTCTGATCATCTTCGTGGCCTCCTCTGGACTCGCTCCAACAGCTCCATGTCTCTCCTGTACTGGGGCCTCCAGAGCTGGATGCAGTACTCCAGGTGGGGTCTCACAAGAGCGGAGTAGAGGGGCAGGATCACCTCCCTCGACCTGCTGGTCACACCTCTTTTGATGCAGCCCAGGACACGGTTGGCTTTCTGGGCTGCAAGCGCACACTGCCGGCTCGTGTTGAGCTTCTCATCAATCAATACCCCCAAGTCCTTGTCCTCGGGGCTGCTTTCAACCCATTCCTCGCCCAGCCTATAGTCATGCTTGGGATTGCGCCAACCCACGTGCAGGACCTTGCACTTGGCCTTGTTTAACTTCATGTGGTTTGCACAGGCCCACCTCTCCAGCCTGTCAAGGTCCCTCTGGATGGCATCCCTCCCCTCCAGTGTGTCGACCGCATCACACAGCTTGGTGTCGTTGGCAAACTTGCTGAGGGTGCACTTGATCCCATTGTCCATGTCGCCGACAAAGTGCCAGTCCCAGTACCGACCCCTGAGGAACACCACTCGTCATCGCTCTCCACTTGGACATTGAGCCTTTGACTGCAACTCTTTGAGTGCGACCATCCAGCCAATTCCTTATCCACCGAGTGGTCCATCCATCGAATCCATGTCTCTCCAATTTAGAGACAAGGATGTTGTGCAGGACAGTGTCAAATGCCTTGCACAAGTCCAGGTAGATGACATCGGTTGCCCTTCCCTTATCCACCAATGCTGTAACCCCATCATAGAAGGCCACCAAATTTGTCAGGCACGATTTGCCCTTAGTGAAGCTGTGTTGGCTGTCACCAATCACCTCCTTATTTTCCATACACATACACAGGACACATTTCAGGCAGGTGATGAGCCTCTTCACATTTCCCTGTGGTGAGGTTGGTTTTGGGCCATCAGGAATGACTTCACATACACAGTTCCTAGATGTGTTTTAAGTAAGGACCAAGAGACTTTCATCAGAAGTTATAATAGAGCTTCCTTTTAAAGCAGCCTTTATGGACAGACATTCATATTTATGAGTCAAAATTATTTGAACCATACAGGCAGTTTCTCCAGAGGTCAGCCCCACCACTTGCATTTGAAGCACACACCAGACTGGGACCAGGGCATTCATTTTCACAACTTGGTCAATGAAGATAGGCAAGTTAGGGAGAAGTTATTCTACACAAACTTCATCTGGAGGTGGAATGACATGATGTCACGTTCTTAGCATCAGCTAGTGCACTGTGTCAGCATTGGCAATCAGTTATCCTGGCTTGGAAACAAGTGTGTAATCACAGCCCTCCACTGCAGCATTCATGGGAACACACCTGGAAAGGTAGGCTTGTTTTTAAAGAGAAACCCAAGAAATAGCTTTTAGCCTGGCAGATTTTGATTGTGCCTCCACAGATGTAATTAATGAATGCCTTGATTTCATTAACTATGATGAGTGCTTCCTTACCTGTTTGTCCATAGTTTCATTCAATGGATGGCATAGTGCTTGCACAGTTAAGTACCAGGTCCCTCCATCCCACCTGGCAGTGCATGACTCAGAATGGCTTCAGCACTAGGAAGTGGTGCAAACACATAGCTTTCTATTATCTCTTTTCACCCAGATGAATGAACCCTGAATCAGATGTCAATAACTGCTTGGCATTCTTGGAGATCTCTGCATGCTGGTGAGTTTATCTCCATACAATTTCCCTGTTGAGAAAGCAACAAAGGGCTTCAGCATCTGCTGCTCTGTGCAATAGGAAGCTGTGGTAGAGATTGAGCAATCTAAGGAATGCTTGAAACGCCCACTCGAGTTATGGCTCTGCAACCTCATGTTTTGCCTTTTCTCTGCGTTCTCTTGGGTAAATGTCTCAGTTTCTCAATTCCTGCAACTTGGCCTCAGTTTTTGGCAGGATCCTTCTCTCCTTGCCAGAAGCCCAGTGCAGTGTTTGTGGAGCAGAGTGCACAGGATGGAAGCAGAGGAACAAGCACAGGAACACAACATGAATACATCACTCGCTCTTGCTACAGCAGGAGAAAGGCAGAGAAGAGACTAGCCATGACATGAAGTTGTCAGGAAAAACAGTATAACATCCTCTGTGTGACACAGCATCTTGGGTCAGCATTCGTATCATTCAAGCCTTTTATCTCCACAGCTCACTTTTGATTTCTGCTGAGCCCTAGGAACCATGTGCATGGTTGTCTCATTACAGTATTTCACTCACGAGCAGCTCACTCAGCTCACCCAGAGCTCTGGCAGCTGCATACCCTGACAGTAACCAGGTGGTAAGACATCTCATTGTTTGAAACCATGATCTCTGTGGAAGTCATCATTTTAGATAGTTAGGCAGCTCCCTCCTCTAGCCTGCCGTGGGGAGGTAACTCTCGAGCAAAGCTGTGTGTGTGGCTCTGGATGCTGCAGGTATCTCAGCCCAGAAACTCCCACATGCAGAGACTTCACCTGCAGGTGGAATTCAGGGGCAGCAGTGGTTTGCAGTGATTAATGTCATTGCCACCCTGCCGGGCTGTTGTGCAAGCCCTGCGGTAGTCACACCGACACACCTTTCAATGGGAAATGGACAAGCGATGAGATACAGACTTGTGATGTACCCCAACAGTTACATTTTGAAATCCACATGTCAGAACCTAACCTGAAACTTTAGGAGTCTTCATGTGTATTTCTGCTTTGCTAAACTGTGGCCTCAGCATCAGGCCGTAGATGGGTGGATGGCTGCATGATACTGCCTCAAACCATTTCTCACCAGCACTGTGCATGGGCAGGATGGGACATGCTCTGTGTTGTACTGGGTCTGCCACCACCCTGTCTTTGGTGCTGTGAAAAGGGGACTTGTTTCTGCTGCAGACACAGGAGGGGAAGTGTCTGGTGCTGTACCTCCATCTGGGAGGTTTGTAAAGTCCTTTCTACCAGTATTTGGTGAAGGTCTGTAAGTCCTGTACGTCCTTCCTCGCATGCTGCTTTTCCAGATGAGCACATCTGACTGCTCGTGACCAGACCATGACCACAGCTGGCACCAGCGGTGATTGAAACACCATCCACAGAGGGAGCAGGAGAGCCCAGCCCTGCACAGGGTCTGCCTTTGGGGAAGGCTGGAGGTGATGGACCTGAAATGTGAGCTCCAGGATCATTTTCCTGCTCCTCAAGCTGAGAATATCTCCTAGCTCCTGATTTGGATAAGACAGAGGAGTTTTTTGCTCCTTTCTCACCTGCCTGTGAACTAAAGGAGCCACAGCTGTGGCTGTGTTCCTGATCTGACCAGCCCAGAGGAAACCCAGCCCTGCACCTCCCTTTGCACTGAGAGGCTGCCCTTGGGAGAGAGCACCCCTGGGAGCTGGCAGAGATGAGGAGTGTTGCACTGACATGCCCTGCAGGCAGAAAACCCTTCAGAAGAGCATGTTTTGCAGCAAAAAATTACTCTTTTCCTTCTCTCCCAGAGCCCTGCAGTGGCTATCTCCAGTGTGCTGGGTGCCTGCAGCCTCTTCACGTTTCCTGTTTTCATTCCAGTATCTGCAGTGCTAACATACCACATGCCTCGAATTCCACCCCGACGCACCAGGAAAAGGGGCCAAGGGCAGACTCATGGGAGCCTCAGAGCCTTTTGTGCCCTTTCCCCAGCCAGGCTGGGGATACTGATAACTCCCTGACACCCTCCTTCATCCTTTTTCTTCCTTTCTCTCTTCTAATTCCCAGAGTTGCTGTGTTATCCCTCAGGACTTTAATGCTGCAGTATTCTTCTGACAGAGAAGGGCACTGATTTGCCCTGTTTTACTAAGGGCAGCAGCTGGAAAGAGCTCCCTCACTGAATCAGTGCTGTTAGTCTAGTGAGAATGTGTGTACAAAAGATTGCTCTGAGGTCCAAGAGCTTTTGCAAAACTGTGGCACAGCCAACATAATACCATTTACCCATTGCAGTGATAACTTTCTAATTCCTCACTCCTAATGGTATAAATCAAGAGTAAAACCCTTAAGCCAGTGGAGGGATTGTCTTGGCAAATATTTAATAACACTGCTTTGAGTGCAGTGTCAGCCAGATCCATCCCTTCTGTGCCTTCCCTCCACTCCCAGCCAGCGCTGATGCACAGTACCCAAGACACACGAAACATGTAGACTTAACGGTTGGTGACTTGGGGGACAAATTATGCTCCTTTTGATTCCAGTGGTTAGTTGAGGCCAGATGTTGACAACAGAAACAGTAAGCCATGGCCAATCTGAACCCCAAGCAATGTGCAAGAGCACAGGACAGTATTTCCAGCCCCGTGTACAGCACCTGCTCTTGGCAGGACCAGCTCTCATCCCACCCGCTGCTGGCACCTGCGGGGGATTGTGGCTAAACCATAGCTGTGCCCATGGATGAGCAGGACACATATTTGCAAGTGCAAGTACTGATGGCATCACCCAAGGGATTTCTTCCAAAAGCTGTGCTGTCCTGCAGGTAGCTGCAGGAAGGAGACAGAGGTGCAAGACCAAGCAATGCAGAAGCAGCAAATTTCTACCCCAGGTGGAGCTTTCTCCTCAACCACCCTCCAGCCCTGCCCATGGCTTTGAGCTTGCAGCTCTTCTGGCCCAAAAGAAAGCATCTCCACAATGTTATGTCCCTACTGCCCACTCTTGTGTGACTCCCTGCCTGTCCCCTCTCCCAGCATGGAGAGGAGTGGGGTGGGAAATGGAGGGAGACCCCAGCTCTAGTCTCGTGAGTACGTCGGGAGGGAGGGTTATCTCTGTGTGGCATGGGTGGGAAGCCAGAGGAGCAGCAGTGAAAGCCCACCAGGCTGCACAGCAGTAACTAGACAGGGCTTCAGCACACTGACAGACCTCAGCCCAGCCCACAGCATTTAGATTTCCAGCCTGGGATCAGCTGGTATCCAAGGGTGACTTCTAAGGTGTCTCTGCAAGATAAGATAACCCATGACAGCAGGCTTCAGTCCCACAGCAGAGCCCATGCTCCTCCTGGAAGTGCTTTAAGGGTGTGTAAATTGAAAACCTCCTCTGCGGCAGATGAGGGGACAGAGCAGTGGCAGCTCCTGCTCAGGGAGGAGGTGTTGCAGCCACTGCCCATCACCTGGGGACGATCCTGGACATGGTGGCCAGAGGTTCTCTGGGTTCACCCCAATTTCTCCAAGCATTTCAGAGACCACTTTAGCTGCACTTCTGTGGTGCTTTCCTTTGCTTTGGGCTTTTGATGAAAACTTCTGCTTTAACTTGTTTTAAAATCATATTCTCTTCCCACTGAAACAGCAGCTTGAACTGAGAGGTTCAAAAAACAAACACTGTCTCTCACCACATTTTAATTATTTACTCAAGGAAAGGGCTGTACTTTGTCTTACTCATTTAGAGACACAGGTAGTTTAAAGTGAACACATGATTATTTGAAATTGAAAGTGCTACTTTTCCGGAAGCATTATATTTTTTAAATGTGGCTTTTGCTAATTGTTTTTTTTACTCCCTTTACCTTCCTCCCCCCTTTCATCCCCCACCATTTTTTACCTTCAATGCACCCTAGACACATATTTTTCTTGTGAGAAAAACAGGACAATTTTTTAAAAATACAATACTATGTGAGAGACAAGAAAAGACGATCAAAATGCCTATTTTTTCTAGGTTGAAAGCACAGAATCAGTGTGCAAAGTTCTCCAGCATTCTTGCACAGCTGTAGGAAAGAGGCTTGTTCTGAAAAGACTGTTCTGATGAAATCACATTTTCCATGACAAAAAAAAAGTCTTTGTCAAAGACATCTTGACAGCTTGCTCTTGGCTTTGCCTGCTGGCTGGAGATGGCGCTCTTTCAGTTATTTATGTAAATGTTTCCAGGGGCTGAAGTGTGGAAATGGGAGCTGCTCCTGTGCCTCTCTGAGCTGTTAGCCTGGTTGGCAACCAGGTTCTCCCAGGTTATAATACCAGACAGGAAAAAGTGGTGCCTATAGGCATCCCAGACAGCCAGGACCTGAAGCCTCAGCATCCATGGAGAACAGTCTTTCTCTTCCAGATGAAGCTTCTCTGGTGCAAGAGACACATGGGCAGGAGGCCATATGGTTGAAGCCTGCTGAACTGGGACCAGCCATGGATCCCTGAGGTCCATCCGTCCTTCTCACAGCCTGGAAATACAGTTGTAGCTGGAGGAACAAAGGTCAGTAGGAGGTTGCCAGCTCTTCTTGCTGCCCGTCCCCCAGCCTTGTCTAAGACTGATCCACCTGCCTGCCAGAGGCAATTTGTACATCATGTACTGGTGGCTGAGCCCAGCTTGGCAATGCCTTCATGCAGAAATGAGGAACAAGCGGTGAAGTGTTTAAAATAGATCCTCTGATGCCCTCTCTGTGTGTGTCTTTCCAAGTGACCTTTCCCACCTCATCACTCACAAAAAAGGCATGTCTTGTATTTTCTGTGACTGATCATAAGAAAGGTCCCATCCTGAGGAATTTTGTTCTTAATTCTGATCTTCTGGAAGCCATTAAAAATCCTATCTCCTTCTGAATTTTACTTATTCTTTGAGGACAAGAATTTAGGAAGATTCATAAAAGGAAGTGGAAATTTTTGTGCACATGAGGACTACCCTGTTGTCATAATAGACAGTAATGAGAAATACGGGAGGGGTGTTCAGGGTTTAAGTCAATCTTCTTTAAGCTGATCTTCAAAGATTGGATTGAGGTTTAACGTAGAAGTAAATGTCCTGCATCTGCTACGACAAGGCTTTTGCACCTTCTGACCATTGTCACCTGGAGGAGCCAGGGCCATGTGCATGGTGCTTGCTCTTTGTGAGCAGATCCAGTGTCCTTACAGCCCTAAGGGAAAGGCTTAAGGACTGCACAACTCCATTTCCTAGACACACTGGTGCTTGTTGACCAGGACCATGGTTTTAATAGCACAGCATGGCCAGAGGACTGAAGTGATTTAGCTGGCTGTCTAATCCAGCTGTGCTGGAGTTGTTGCCTGCAGGATCTAATCCCGTGGGATGCTCCTTGCCCCACTGGCACACTCGCCCCACTTCCAGTGTTTCTCAGCTCAGGGACTCCATGAGCATAAGCAAACACAGAGATGAGTCCCCAGGTGGGTATGGGACATGTTCAGCTGCTGAGCACCATAGAACCACAGAATGGTTTGGGTTGGAAGGGACCTTAAAGACCATCTAGTTCCAACCGGAGGTTGCCCGGACCCATGTGCAGGACCTTGCACTTGGCCTTGTTGAACTTCATGCGGTTCGCATGGGCCCACCTCTCCAGCCTGTCAAGGTCCCTCTGGATGGCATCCCTTCCCTCCAGCGTGTCGACCACACTGCACAGCTTGGTGTCGTCAGCAAACTTGCTGACAGTGCTCTCGATCCCACTGTCCATGTCACCAACAAAGATGTTAAACAGTGCTGATCCAATACCGACCCCTGAGGAACGCCACTCGTCATCGCTCTCCACTTGGACATTGAGCCTTTGACTGCAACTCTTTGAGTGTAACCATCCAGCCAATTCCTTATCCACCGAGTGGTCCATCTGTCAAATCCATGTCTCACCACTACCTCTTCACTCCCCTGTGTGCCAAGTGCAAGATTGTGGTGTGCAGCAACTTCAGAAAAGATTTTTCCGCAATGGTTCATCATGCAGTGTGGCTTTCCCAGGGTTTTAAACAGGGCAGACACTGTGTAGTGTGAGCCACTGTTCTCCTTAGTCCCATAAAGCTTCCTCCATCCCAGCCTTAGTCTCATGTGGTCCTGCCCTCCCATTGCTGCCTCTCTAGCAGGCCAAAATCAGTGTCCTGGGGATAAAGGTGGGTAGTCCTGAGGTTTGTAAGCAAAATAAATCAGGAGCCTGGAGCTCCCGAACCATCTGTCTCTCCCTGAATGCTATGCAAGACAGAAGCCCAGCTATCCTATTAGCCCCTCTGCTGCTGGCAGGACTCCCAGATCCCTCCATTTGTGACCAACCAACGTGCCCTTCATTTTTTCCTCTCAACCTTCATTTAATGCATTTAGGAGTCCAATGTGAGCACTGCTTCCAGATAAAAGCACCTGTTCCAGATAAAAGCATCAGCTGGAGGCATCAATGTGATTTCTAAGTACATGAAGAACAGAGGGTGCCCTCAGAGTGGACCCGACCTTCACAAGCAGGAGCCAACAGGACCAGCAGTGGGTACAGTGTGGGGCAAGGCTAGAGGAGGGGGCTGGTGGACCATACTGGAGGAAGGGGAGGCACATGGGACCTCTTCTGCCTGACTGTGTCTACCAGGCTTTGAGAGGGCTTACTGCGGAGCAGGTCACTGGAGCAGCCTGTGGGTGAGAGGAGGCGCAGACCAAGAGGAGGGAGCAGGTGAGGGGGATGAGTAAGGGGAAGGCCAGTGGGGTCCGTGATATCACAGCTTTGGGGTTGGTGATGAGTGTGGGGGTGTGGGAGGGCAGAAAGGCTCCTGTTGACTTCCCAGGGATGTGACTCCTCATTAGCATCGTGGATGTGTCCAACCCTGATGACTCCAATGGGAAGGAAGAGTTCCCAGCCCTGGGGCACTCTTCTTGTATGGTCTTGAGAAAGAAGCACTGCTTCTCTCTGCCTTGGTTTCCCTGCCTATAAAACAGGACCTCCACTGAGATCTTATCAGCATGTCGCACTGCGAGCTCTGGGGATGAGAACAGTATCAGGCATGATCCTGTGCATCTCATAGCTCCTTGGTGCTGTGCACCAAGCATGGCCAGATAGGGTTTCCTATCCTCAACAGCCCATCTCCAGGGCCAGCTGCCAGCCTGGCCCATCACAGAGAGTTGTTTTGGGTGCAGTAGAGACACTGGTGCTGCATGATGGAAGACTCCCTACTTTTTTTGGAAGAAGGTGAGGTCTGGATTTGTCACTTAGATGTGGGAAGGTGCCAATTCCCTGGTACCTGCTGGTTCATCAGAGCAGCGAGACTCAGCCCTGCCTCTTGCCTTTAGCAGCACCAGAGTCCTGCAGCAGAGGGGTGGGGCAGGGGCAGCTCTTTTTTTTTCTTTAAGCTCTTTCAAATCAATCCCACCCCTCTGCTTCTCTCCCAGAATTATGCAGTCAGTTCAGGGAGCGAAAAACAAAATCCAGATTCCCTCTCCTGGGACTTTAACAGTCCAGAGCCTTTTCTGGGATTCCGGTGGTGACAGTTGTCCCTGAGAAGTGACAGGTCTCCCAAAGTGACAGTGCCATGATCAGACCAGGAACCGCTGCTCTGCAGAGGAGGCTGGACACCAGCACAGACCAGTGATGCAGCCTGGCTGGAGTGGGATCTCTCGCTCACTGCTGGCCACAGACTGACCCTAGAAAGTGGAGGAAACCAGCAGGTAATAGAGCAAGGAAATGCCACTGCAGGTGAGTGACCGTGAATCATCCCCACACTCACATTTTCTCCTGCATTATTATCCTTTTTAAAAATTAAAGATGGCAATAGGTTACTGTAGTTGAAAATGAGATAATGGGAGATTTTAGGGAGATAAAATTATAATGGTATCCAGGGAGAGAAAGAGATAGGAAGAAAAAATTGAAAGGGATTCATTATGAACTTATCCTCACTTATAAATATTCCCCCAGGTTAGGACCTTATGGTGTTAATAATTAACCAGAATCTTATGAAGGCTAAAATAACTACAACACGCACGAAGATCATCGCTTCAGTATTCAGCATGTGCACAAACCTTGCCCGCCACTCGTCTCAGTTACTGTGGCAACAGTACATCTGCTTTCCACAATATCCTTCATTAATCATTTACACCCAGGGGGAAAAAAAGTCTTGGAGGAATGATACCACAGGAGCTATTTCTGCTCGCCTCCTGCCAGTGAGTGGGACCAGCTCTGAACGCAGCCTTTCAACCGCTATTTACAGCCAAGCCCCTACACAATGCAAGGTAGGGGCTGCGAGCTCCACAGCTCTTAGTCCACCCACAGCCTTGGTGGGTTTGGGTTATTCCCTTGTTTCGGTGACAAGAGCGGTGTGACCCCTGGCAGGGGGGAACAGGGTCCTTGGAAGGAAAGATACCTGGAGGAGGGTTTTACTTTTCCGGTGCTATTTCTTTTTCTTGCCCACTGCAGGAAAGGAGTTTTTGGGAGGTGACCTGGGAGGTACCTCACACTCAGACAGCACCCTTGGGGAGGATGGGTGGGCAGGAGGAGGGCTCGCTCTCTTCCCCCATCTCTGCCCCATCTTGTCCTTTGGCAGTTGGGGTGAGATGCAGCACCCCCAGCTGAGCTGCAGCTCACTCACTGATGCCTCCCCTGCCCTGGGATGAGGAAGGACACATCGCTTTTTGCCCTAGGACACTGTCCAGCAGCAGCACTAGCAAGTTGAGCCGTCTCACAGCATAGCAGGACAAGCCTCTTCCAGCTTCAGCTCAGCCCAGGGGCAGCCCTGGCCCTGCCACGGGGACGGTGACCACCTTCCCCATCCACTCCCGGACCCTCACCTCAATGCTGCACCTCACTACTCTACACAGCTCCTTCTCAGAGTGAAGCAGGTTAGTTAAAGGGTGCAAATAAACTGGGTATGAAATAACTCCTTTTATAATCTTTCCTGGAGTATCCAACATAAAAGAAACTGCATATTCAGCATGGAATTGGTACCAGACCCTCATATTATACTTTCTGTGTAAGAGTATGGTGGTACTTACCCAACAAATCTCATGACTCTGGGTGAATTCTATCTCCAGTTTACTGATGGACAAAGTGAGGAATGGACAGGCCATATAACTCTCCCTGATACAGGTCATACACTTGAAGGCCAAAAAGATCTCTCTTCTCTCCTGCTGAGTGCTCATGCACATTATCATTGAGTCATCCCTAGAATTCCCTGAAAAACTAAGCAAATTCCACTCTTTCTTTTTCTCCAGCTATCAAATAGCTTACGTATCTTTTCCGCATTCTCCCCAGCTAGCCAACATCCATGTGGAAACATGGCCTGCAGGTCCACATGTGCATCCCAGATGGGCTCACTGCTGTACAGGTGTGACATCTTCCCTCTTAGTGCTTCCCCCAGCTGCCTGGTACCACTCTGTGTGCCACACTGCTCTCCTCATGGCTTGTTTGCTCATGGTGCTCCCATACCTTGTCTGGCCCCAGATTTCAAGGAGAGAGATCCTAGACGGAGATCAGAGCAGAGCGGCAAGGGGAAAACAGGAGTAACATGGGGCGCAGCTCTTTCATAAAGGCTTTCCTGCTGACACCTTGTCCCTCCAGCCAGAGCAGCATCTTCATCTCATGGCAGAGGAACCAAGTCAAGGCACCACCAGCCTTGGGCTTGTGGTGCTCCCTGGACACCATTGCCCTGAACATGCTAGGAAGGAGTAAGTTCTGGTGGGACCGGTCCCCATTATCCCATGTGTACAAGCCACCCCTGTGTCGCCTCCTCCCAGGACTCCCTTATCCCGGGATTTTCAGGCTAGTTTAGTGCAGTGAGCTGGTAGTCACTGACTCTGAAAGTTTCAACCTCACTGCAGCCCAATGGGCCATAAAGGCAAGAAGCAAGCCAGCTACTGGGAAAAGGACTGGGCATATGTTAGAAACAACCTGTTTCTGTAGGAGCAACCTCAGACACCAGCCATTTGTCAGGGCACTTGGATTTTACTGACTCTGAAATTCCAGTGTGGAACTGATTACAACCTGCTTTACCACAAATCAAACCATTGTGGATGAGTTGCTTCAACCAGAGGACCCTGAAAGTACAGCTCTCCAGCAGTGTGCTTTTTCCACCAGACACACCCCTGACTCACTTGGTTCATCTCCCACAAGCTGGTCTTCACCTGCAAGCTGACTTCACCAAAGCCCTAAGCCCCCATTGGTGTCAGGGGCCAGGCCAGGGGCCACATGCCCTGTACTTGTGAGCATCCCATCTCTCTGGTTCCCTGGCAGGTATTGAGCAAGACTGAGGAAGGACTGCTATTTGTGGGACTCTGCCTTGAAGTGCTTCTCTATGGGATGCACATGGCTGCAGGAGGAACGTGGACCTTGCTTCCCATTCTGGGTGGTTCAGCGGGTCCTCAGAGGCTGTAGTCCCAGGTGCTGCAGAGATATTTAAAGGTAGTGAATGGACATCAATCACATCTACCAACTGGAAGGAGCCATCTGGGTCCTGAAATACTTTCCATTCCTTGTCCTGGACAAACTTCAGACTGTTCTGGTTCTATGGTTCTGTGAAGCATTAGGAAATGTCCCCATGCACTATGGACTGCAAATGCAGCTGGTCCTTCCTCCTACTTCATGGTTCTCATCATAGCTGTATTGATGGGAGGGGACCTCTGGAGCTCCCCAGTCCACCTCCCACTCAGAGCAGAACAGTTACCAGCGCTAGTCAGTCACCCCATCTGTGTTTCTGTCCACTGAAGATGCATGCCCAGCACTCTTGCAAAAAGTCCTAGGAGTCAGTGGGAGGAGGGCCTGGTGGGATAAGAAAATTCCTTTGGCAATCGCAGTGCAATGGCCCTACGAGATGTCCCTGCCATGAAAGCAGCAGAACACTTGCCATTGACCAGAAGGTGAAGTGTCATGTGCACTGGGAGGTGATGGGCCATCCTTCAGAAAAGCCTACTGCTGAGATCTGCAGAGGAACCTCTCATTACAGCAGTGCCTGCAGCTAGAGAAAGAGCCGATGACATGAAACGAAGAGACCGCAGGTACCTCCCAAAAGGGTTGGTCTTTAACCACACTCTAGCACAGATTGAACTGCAGGAGGTGGGATCATGGCCTGTGGGGTTGTGGGTATCCCTGCCCCACATAAAGAGTTCCCCAGGTCTCACCACCATCTCCTGAGTGCACAGCAAGGACAGTATCCAGGACCAGTGCAGCATCACAGCACGTCTCCAGTGTCCCCATCAGCTTCTAGAAGAAAAGACGGAACCCCTCTTCCCCATGAACTTCTGTACTCCATGCCCTGGACAACACAGAGGTGGATAAAGGGAATCCAACCAAATCTTCCTAATAAACGGGACACTGAAGAGTAAACCTGTCTCTGCAGCTGAGTGCAGAAGGTGTCAGTAGAGTCACTTCCTTGCTCAGAAATTCTGTGCCATGAGGAAGTGAGACAAGGAGGGGTTGCTGCAGAGGACTCAGCAAAAGAGAGTTACTTGCACCTTGCAGGATATCTCCAGAGGTTTTCCATTCTCAGCTGCAAGAGCACCCTTGGAGAGGGGAGATTGTCAGGAACTGGGTGTTTAACTCTGGGAGCCAGCAACTTCAATTCTCTTTGTGGAGACACAAGGCTGCTCAGAACTGGTGCAGAGGTACAAGGGGAAAGGCAGCAGCACACTGACATTTCAGGAAAGCCTCAACGTCCCAGGACCATCGTTCAGCCATGTGTACCCAGATCCCAGCAGGGAGTTTTGGAGTCAGTGGGGACTCATGGTGGAGTGGTTCAAGGTTTCTCTGCAGCACAGAGCCAGCCCTTCATCTTCCTTTTGTTCCTGTCCTGTGGCTGACAGTTCAGTGACAGTTCAGGGCTACCTGCCCTGCATCCCAGCAGGGTCGTGTGCTGGTTGCTCCTGAAATTTTGGAAGTGATTCAACAGCCAGCCCAGAGGACCCCCTTCCCTACCATGGCCACAGGCACAGGGAGAGTTGGTCCCAGCTTGGGATGCATCACCCTCGGCTGAGGGAGCAGAGGACAGGTACACAGAGCAGCTCCAGCCAAGGAGCACAGCATGGGCTCTGTGCAGTGTTGCCCAGCCCCTGGTAATGAGGATAGCAAATTAGACTTCTTTAAATAACCAGAACCTCTTCAGGAAAGAGCGTACGATCCTCAGACGGCCTGATCTCCACTTAATCCCTGCAAACAGACACCTCTGATTAGGAGGATTCGTTTCTTCTGGCAGGGGGGGCAGATGGAGGGCTTTGCCTGGCAGGAGCAAAGCGGTGACATCTGGTGCTGTGTTTCCAAAACCCTGAGAGCCCCTGACTTCTGTCCCCAATTTAATTCTCAGCCTTCTCGCTTTTCCTCCTCATCCCAGCACCAACCCCCTTTCATTAACATCTGACCTGGAGCACAAGCATCCGTATCTCTCCATCGGTACGTGCAGCCCTAGCACAGGTCATGCCAGGGATCGGAGCACTGAGCCTCCGGATCTGGAAGGGGCAGGTGAGGTGGGCAGAGGTGGGCAGGAGTCGCCCTTGAGGATGGGGGACTTTGTCTGTAAGGGCTGGGTGGGCAGAGGGGCTGCTCCTGGCCCCCTGCACCACTGACACAAATTAGAGAAGCCCCATCACTGACACAGAGGTCTTGGTTAATGAGCAGGGGCACTAATGAATCTGTATGTTATCTCAATGTATCCTTTGCCTGTAGAACAGCCCCAGGGCACTTCAAGCAAACAAATGAAGGAAACATGTCTATTAGGGCTTGCCATGCACCTGGGCCAGCCCCCAGGCTGGGAGCTGGCTGGATTCTGGACAACTGTACATCCATAGGAACACTTTATACAGGTTCACGACAAGTATTTTTGCTGAAGATTTTCTGCAAGATTTGCCAGGGTTTTTATCAAAACCAAAAATGAGATTTCTCTTGTTGTTTGGGTGTTTGGTTTTTTTTTTTCCAGTCTCATTTCCTTAATGAGATTCTGAAATTTTGACCCTCCCCCAAGATATACGCTGCTTTCTGTGTTAATGAAGATCAGTTTTCGCTGAAAATAATTTTGATGGAAAATGTTCAGCTGTCTCTCCAGCAGGGTAAAGCCCTAATGGAGCCCTGTGATGCAAAAGTGCTGGCACAACTGAATGCCTTTGCTTTAAGAGGCAGCAAAGAGAACAGCCCCTGGCAAGGAGAGAAGATCCCCTTTCAATCCCAGCTGCATTCTTGGACCAGCCTTGGAGACCCACTGAAGTATCTCGAATCACCAGCCAGTCGTGATGAGGAACATGTTTTCTGGCTGTCTTCTTTCCATACTAACCCAGTGGGATGGCTCTGAAAACACCTTCCAGACCAGGCAGCAGAGCAGAGAAATGGGAGCGGGGGTGGCGGGGAGGGGGGGGGGGGGGGATGTTGATGAGACTTGGGCCTGAGCTGGGTACCAGGATGTTTGGCACCTGGGTAGGCTTGGGTGGACATCTAGGCACTCAGAAGTGTCCAAGGAGAAGTAAAGGACATCTGGCTTGCTATTTTAGCTAAAGTAAGTCTGGGGTGGCCATTTTGTAATGGTTCAGCCTCAAGGATCTTTATGGATAGCAGTAGCCCCAAAGTAGGGTGCCACTGGGGCAGGGTGTGTGAGCAGGATGCTGGACCCATGTGGGTTATGTTCTGCAGAAGAGATGACGTGACGGGTATGCCAGAGCTGCCACAGCTCCCTGCAGGAAGAGACCTCCTAAAGGTTCTGAGAAGGTCTCACCACCACGTCACCAGAGAGGTCTCACCACCTCACCACTTTGCACTCTTGTCATCTGGAGGGCACCGAGAGGTGAGAATTACGGCTGCTGGGAGCATAAGAGCATCATACAGAGCAGCATTGGCAGAGCAGCACACCTACAGGAACCAAAGGTGGCAGAGCAGTGGAGCGACAACAGAATGGATCTTGGACTGTCCCAGTCCCTGTAGCAGGATGGATGCATCCAAAACAGTTCCAGGAATGCTCCAGCTGCTAACCATGTCCAGGAATTGGTGTAGAGAGAGCTATGTGGCGCAGTCCAAAACCCAGGGTCCTTTCTGACAATTTAGCAGTGCAATCGCATTTCTAACCCTGCTAAGCACTGCCAGACTCTGTTTAATGTGTCTGCCATGGTCTGCTGCTCTGTAGTGGAAGTGAGGACTGAGGGTTTGGCATCTGGCATTGGTTCATCCCAGAGAGGAAGCAATGACTCATTTTCTGCCATTAGATTCTGGAAGAATACTTTTTAAATGAGAGTTATGGACTAAAATATCTTTTCTGCATGGACTGGGCCGACAGATCAATTAATCAACTGATTGCTAAGACATACAAGCAGATCACCGTCACCCAAGGCTGAATGGGCATTAGTGGCATGCACTGTTGTAGCAATTTCACATTTGCTACCATGTGATGGGGCTCTCATTTGCCATTTTTATGACCATTTATGCCACATTTCTCAATTTGTTGGCATCGCACTCAATAACATTATCAACTGGTTGAAGTAATTTTGAACACAGTTTCAATAAAAATATATCGTATGTGTCCCAGAGTGACAGAGCATCCACAGGAATGCAGGCTTCTCCAGCCCCACACATGGTGCTGCTGGAGGAGGCTCTTCATGCCCTCCAGCAGGGAAGAACAGACATGGGGACAAGGACAGCAGGAGTCCCTGCAATGGCAGGTTGGGGACAAATGCTACTGCAACACATGGCAGCACCAGGAGGCTGGTGGAGCCATCTTCCCTTTGGGTGATGTCCTGGACCTCTTCCCATGGAGCTTTACCCCTGCTGTCACAGATCGTGGAGGTAGATTGGTGCCCTGGGATGGTCACACAGTCCTTCCAATCTCACCAGCCTGTTCTCAGGGACACAGGGGTGCAACCACCCCCAGCCCCTCCACCCCCAGCCAGTTATCCCAATAAGCCTAGGAAAGGATTTATGGGGCATGGTGCTATTTCAGGGGCTGGACTCAACCAGCCAGCAATCTTTTACAGGTCTGGTTTCCTAATTAAACCCTTGTTGATTCTAACGCCTTCCAAATGGAGACATCTGCTTTGTCCACTCATGTATCCAGCACACCAGATAATAAGGTAGACAGATTTTATTGATCACAAATCCCAACATGTGGGTTATTTTATTATACATTTCCTGGAGATTTTGCTTTAGGACAGTTGAACTGTATGGCACATTAGAGCGTATGAAGTAAGTTAATTCCATCCAAGCAACTTTTTGAACAAAGGACTGCAACCATTTATCTTCTTGCTTAGGCGTGCTAAAGAAGACCCACTGTAAAGGCAAATACAGTTTGCCCAAGGCTTAGCCACTGCACATTGATCTGGCCCCAGGGCCAATATCTATTAGCGAGAGGAGAGGATGGTATTGTCTATGTGTGCTGAAACGCATGGGTTGCGCAGGAGAAATAAGCAGAGCGGTTCTTCCGACCCCAGCTGCTCCCCAGCAAAGGCAGGCTCCGTGGTCCTCATCCTGGAGTGATCTGGTTTTGGGTGCTGTAACTTGGGGTCTGGTTTTGGACAAGGTGCTGTTCAAGGCAGGCTGTGGACCCCGCTCACCGGAGCGGCCAGGGAGGCACTGCCGTGCCTCCAGCTGGCACCGCACCGGGCTTGTGCTGGGTTTTCGCCCAGTGTCCCCGCGCCCAAGCTAGGGGAGGAGTCGGGGGCAAGAGGGGCTTTGGGGGGTGGCAAAGGGCCCCACTCGCCAGCTGGACCGTGCCCACCTGCCGGGGCTGGCTCCAGAGCCGTGCCGCTGGCCCCATCCCGAGGTACCCAGCATCGGGAGCAGGAGGGAGGGGGAACTGTCTGTTTGTATATTTAACACTGTAACCTTTTGGGGTGGAAAATAGCTCTAAGCACCAAAGTGGAGAATTAAAGTGCATTTTAATGGTATGTGTCTTATGTCTGAATGAGCATCTCGGATTACAATATCATCTGGGTCCGTGTGATGAAATCCAGCCAGTGAAAAATCTCCCATCGTCTCTTTCTACATTAATACACATATTTACGTTTTAGTGCTTAAATTTAACTGTTATCTTCTTTCAAAAGTAATTAAACTAGGCTTCAAATGAGGAAATAACCTCATGTACTCTCTGCCTGCCAACCACACGTGAATATTAAAGAAAGTGGTCAGAGACAGATCTATTTGTGAAAAAAATTATAAATTAATTAAATGCAGTTTTCCTTCCCTGCAGCTTCATTCAACCTTTATATCAAAAATGACATGAAATGCATCTGTGTTCATTTGTTTAAAAAAAATCCTTTGAACACATCTCCATCTCCATTTAAATTAAAAAATGACTTAGCACAAAGAATAACAAAAAGCCTTCTGTGCAGAAATACAATGAGTAATGAACTTCAAATCATATCTGCATGAAAGACTGTCAAGTTGGATATTGTTTTTCCATATGACCTGTTTTTTTTCTAATTATTGTATTTTTTCTGGCTCTGATGTTATAAACAGTGGCACCTCTCCCCTTAGCTGGCTTAAAAAGAGGTTTGTTTAATCTTTGACATTTCCTATTTCACAGGCTTCTTTGCAAGCGTCACACAATAGAGCCTTGTTGGTCTCAGTTTAATTAAACACAATTACGTTGCTTTAAGTAGCAGAGGCAGTGACACTTTAAAAATTTCAAACTCAAACAGTTCCTTTTCTGCTTGAAAAAAAATACAGTGTCAGCGAATAATTAAAACATACAAATCATCGGAATTAATTAGCATCTTAACACTTTTAAGTGCTTAAGAGTCTTTATTTCAGGACATGTCATTTGAAATGCTTTTTGGAGACTGCTAGAATTTGCAAGCAGCTTTTTGGTGATATTCTCCAGGGTCACGGACAGAGACCTTCACCTTTCTCAGCAGCCGGGAGAGGAGTTAAATCCCCGCAGTGTGCCACAAGGTCACCTGCGATACAAAATCCTCCGTTCCCCGTCTCCTCTGAATATGCAAAGCTGACTCCTGTGCCAGCACAGCCCCCCCACGCTGGAGTGTTCCACAGCATCTTGCAAATTGAGTCCTCCAGGAACCAACCCTATTTCCGTGCAATTCAGATCCATGCTGATTTTCTCTCTCCATGAAAAAATGAAAGATGTGCATCCTCTTCCAAACCGTGCGGTATCAGCCATAGCTGGGAAGGCCCAGAGAGGCTTTTCGCATCACCTCACCTTCCCTGCACAGACTGGAGACCTCCAGAACTGCTCCAGAGCCGGCTCTGCAGCACGTTGGGCTTCCAGTCACTTATTTCTATGCAGTTCACATGCACTTGTATAGTAATCTGTCAACATTCGGTGCGGTCATTCCCATACACCAGCCCATCAATATTTATTGCAGTAATTTCCACCCATCTGAATAATAGAAATTGCAGATGAAAAAGCTGGTCAGTGGCAGCGACAGGAAGGAAATTGGGTGTCGCAGTTCTCAGTCAAGTGCCTGGAAGAGGCTGCTCTCGACTTAAAATGTAGATTTGTGCCTTTCATCCCATTACACTTACTTGCTCCAAACCAGTTCTTCTTCCACACTTTTCAAATGATAATGGGCTGGTGTCATGACCTTGCTGAAGCAGAGACTGCCGTGCTAAAAATATTAACGCTTTTCATCTTTGCTTCCAAATCCCAAATGGTTTTGCTGGTTTTCTCTGAACATTTCAAACATATCGATATCATTATAGAAATGAACTTGCCCCTTTTTGGCTATAATATGATAATCCACTGCATAGGCATGTGAATTTCGATTTCATAACCATTTTGGCTGTGTGACACCCAGGCAGCACCTCCCTGCCCATCAGACTGGCATATCATGTGGCAGACAAGTGACTTATTCAGGACACCATGGCAGAGCCGGGAACAGAGCCCTGGATGTCCACAATCCTCTATGGTCTTCAACACACTCACACATTCACTGAAAATGTCGATGTAAGAATTGCACCTCATATCCTACCCCTGTCCAAGCTAGATCTTCTTAACCCACTGCACTGGCCAGTCAGAGGGGTTGAGTCCTATTGTACCTACGATACCACCTTTGGAAACCTGGCAGGACAAAGAAATTAATGCACAGCCAGCTCCAGGCATCCTCTGCACTCCAGGGATGTTCAGGACCAGTAATCTGGATGTTCAAGACCACCTGAGGAACCCAAATATCCATAAGTCTATGGGACCCGACAGAATGCATCCAAGAGTCCTGAGGGAACTGGCTGATGTAGTTGCCAAGCAACTACATCAATACATGGTATTTGAAAAGTCATGGCAGTCAGGTGAAGACTGGAAAAAGGGAAACATTGCACCCATTTTTAGAAAGGCAGTAAGGACAACCCTGGGAACTACCAACCTGTCAACCTCACCTCTGTGCCTGGGAAGATCATGGAACAGATCTTTCTAGAAACTCTGCTAAGGCACACGGAGCACAGGGAGGTGATTTGACACAGCCAGCATGGCTTCACCAAGGGTAAGTCCTGCCTGACCACCCTAGTGGCCTTCTGTGATGGAAGGACCAAGACAGGTCATGACACCACCAGGGCTGGTTCTAGAAGCTGGTGGCTGCTTGCTGTGACATAGCTATGACATCACCAGGGCTGTTGCCTGGAGTTAGTGCTGCATCACTGTGACATGGTTATTATCTTCCACCATTCAGGCAGGAAGAAACAATTAAATAATAAAAATTAATTAATTATTTAATAAAATAACAGCTGGCAATACTGGGGTGGGAAATTAGGTAGCTGTCGCAACAATTTAAAGAACATAACCTCAGCAAAGGCTAGAAAAGAATTAAAAGCAGCAAGTCCTACCCACTGCCCAATTTTAAAGGTTTGCATGGCATTGATGCTGAGATTTCTAGGTTTGAAGAATAAATTCAGTGGACAAGGGAAGACCTATTGATGTCATCTATCTGGACTTCTATAAGGCCTTTGACACAGTCCCCCACAACATCCTTCTCGGTAAATTGGAGAGATATGGATTCGATGGATGGACTGTTTGGTGGAGGAGGAATTGGCTGGATGGTCGCATCCAGAGACTAGCGGTCAATGGCTCAATGTCCAAGTGGAGATGAGTGATGAGTGGTGTCCCTCAGGGGTCCGTACTGGGACCAGTATTGTTTAATATAGAATCATAGAATCATAGAATGGTTTGGGTTGGAAGGGACCTCAAAGATCATCTAGTTCCAACCCCCCTGCTGCGGGCAGGGACACCCTCCACTAGACCACGTTGCCCAAAGCCTCATCCAACCTGGCCTTGAACACTTCCAGGGATCCAGGTGCCTCCACAACCTCTCCAGGCAACCTGTGCCAGTACCTCACCACTCTAACAGTAAAGAATTTCTTTCTAACATCTAATCTAAATCAACCCTCCTTCAGCTTGAACCCATTACCCCTTGTCCTGTCACCACACTCCCTGATAAACAGCCCCTCACCATCTTTCCTGTAGGCCCCCTTCAGATACTGGAAGGCCGCAATTAGATCTCCCCGGAGCCTTCTTTTCTCCAGGCTGAACAATCCCAACTCTCTCAGCCTGTCCTCATAGCAGAGGTGCTCCAGCCCTCTGATCAGCTTCGTGGCCTCCTCTGGACTCGCTCCAACAGCTCCATGTCTCTCCTGTACTGGGGCCCCCAGAGCTGGATGCAGTACTCCAGGTGGGGTCTCACAAGAGCGGAGTAGAGGGGCAGGATCACCTCCCTCGACCTGCTGGTCACACCTCTTTTGATGCAGCCCAGGACACGGTTGGCTTTCTGGGCTGCAAGCGCACACTGCCGGCTCGTGTTGAGCTTCTCATCAATCAATACCCCCAAGTCCTTGTCCTCGGGGCTGCTTTCAACCCATTCCTCGCCCAGCCTATAGTCGTGCTTGGGATTGCGCCAACCCACGTGCAGGACCTTGCACTTGGCCTTGTTGAACTTCATGCAGTTCGCACGGGCCCACCTCTCCAGCCTGTCAAGGTCCCTCTGGAAGGCATTCCTTCCCTCCAGCGTGTCGACCGCATCACACAGCTCGGTGTCGTCGGCAAACTTGCTGAGGGTGCACTTGATCCCATTGTCCATGTCGCCGACAAAGATGTTGAACAGTGCCGGTCCCAGTACCGACCCCTGAGGAACATGACTCGTCACTGTTCTCCACTTGGACATCTTCATCAATGACACAGACAGTGGGATCAAGTGCACTCTCAGCAAGTTTACAGATGACACCAAGCTGAGTGGTACAGCTGACACACCTGAGGGACAGGATGCTGTCCAGAGGGACCTGGACAAGCTCAAGAAGTGGGCCCATGTGAACGTCATGAGGTTCAACAAGGCCAAATGCAAGGTCCTGCACATGGGTCTGGGTGCCCCCAGTATCAACACAGGCTGAGGGATGAAGGGATTGAGAGCAACCCTGAGGAGAAGGACTTGGGAGTACTGGTGGATGAAAAACTGGACATGAGCCTGCAATGTGCTCTCGCAGCCCAAAAAGCCAACTGTATCCTGGGCTACATCAAAAGCAGCGTGACCAGCAGGTCGAGGGAGGGGATTCTTCCCCTCTACTCTACTCTCATGAGACCCCCCTCTGGGCTCCCCAGGACAAGACAGTCATGGAGCTGTTAGAGCAGGTCCAGAGGAGTCTGCAAAAATTATCAAAGGGATGGAGCACCTCTCCTGTGAAGGCAGGCTGAGAGAGTTGGCATTGTTCAGCATGGAGAAGGCTCCAGGGAGACCTTATAGTAGCCTTTCAATACTTAAATGGGGCTTATAAGAAAGATGGGGACAGACTTTTTAATAGAGCCTGTAGTGATAGAACAAAGGGTCATGTTTTTTACACAGATAAAAGGAAGAAATTTTTTATGATGACGGTGGTGAGACACTGGGAGCAGGTTGCCCAGAGAGGTGGTAGATGCCCCATCCCTGGAAGTGTTCAAGGTCGGAGTGGATGGGGCTCTGAGCAACCTAATCTGGTTGAAGATGTCCCTGGTCCTTGAAGGGGGTTGGACTAGATGGCCTTTAAAGGTTCCTTCCAACCCAAACCATTCTCTGATTCTATGAAACAGTTGCCCCTCTGGGTTATTCAGATATTTGTCCTTGTGTAACAAAGCTGTGTCTTCATGTCACCATGTCATGGTTTGTCTCCACTCCACTGGAAGTGGAGTCTCTATCCTCCATCACCCCAGCATCATCCTTCACATCACAGTCTTGTTTGCAAGATGGACTTGCTGCCATTAGCAAGTCCTTTATGCACCTGGAGCAGAGATTTGGCCCATTGAGAGCTCACCAATTTGTAAAGCAAATTAGGGAACAGGCCCCAAATAAGCCAGTTGAAAGACTGGTGATTTCAAGGGCTGGAGCTGTGAAGTTTATGAGATTTCAACAGACACTATAGCAAGTGCATTACTGATCTGGCTGAAGGGCTCATCAAGGGCTCATGGGGTACAGCTCATTTCCAGTTTCAGTGTGGAGAGGACGTTCCCAAGCATCAGGGATGTGCGTGGTAAAAGGCCACCTGCAGACAAGCCTTTCTCTGCTTCTTGCTATGGCAGATGAGTTGGTGACCGTCCCTAGATACCCATCACCTTTGGGCCTCACCTGCAAAACAGGAATGAAGGTAGATCCGAGTCCTGTGGCTCCTGGGAGGATCAGTTAAACCTTGGACAAACAGCTCTGCTCTCGGCTTTTGCATCCTTCACCTGCAGAGAAGACCTGGTTGGTGATACCTCTGTGGGGGCTGATAAAACAGCAGAGGTTTGGAGCCTGCCAGCCTTCACTATCCAGCCATGAGTTGCTGGAGATATTACTTGGAGTAACCAGTGGCGTGTGAGCTTGACCTGCATGTCTCAGTGCTGCGTGGCGAAGCTCTGCATGAGCTGGTATGGGAGTTGAGCTCCAGGACTTGCTGATGCACCCATCATCCTCAGGCCCCGACACAAAATGTTACACCTCTGCTAGAAAACTGACTGTGGCCCTGCATGCCTCCTGAGACAGCAGACAGTGCTCCTCTGGGAGCACCTCCTGTTCAACCAGTGGTTGCCCCCCGCAGCATGCTGCTCTGGGCTGACACCTGCCAGGCAGGGAAGGAGGCTGTGGCTACCATCCTCCTCCTCACACAGTCATCTTGGGTCACACCATGTCAGTACATCAGGCATGGTGGGATGCTGGGCAATAGCTACCCAGTAGGACTAAGCTCTTCCTTGCAGGGTTGTCCCTGTGAGATGCTACACAGCAATCAATCACCCATCGCCCTGGGACAACACACACACCATAATGGCATAGACTTGCCCTCTTCTCTGCATAGCCACTCTCCACTCAGCTTTTTCTCTGCCAGTCCTGTCACAGGAACAGGAAAATCCCTCCTCCTTTTACACCAATGATTGACTTTTTTACATTGAACTGGGGAGGCTCCTCAAAGGCAAGATTGCTGGTGTCAGAGCACACCCCAACCTACAAAAGCTCTGCAAACCTGCCTCCAAGACATGTCCAGCTCTGACCTCTGAACAGATTTTCCAGGAAGACTTCATCCCCTGGGATGATGATGGTACGGGTGGTCCTACTATCAGAGGTAATCACAGCAAGGGTCCTTTTTGTGGTACTTTAGGGAAATCTCGGCTTTTCAGATAGGAAAAGTGGACGTTTGCGTCTCAGTCACTCAGGGTAAAACTGGTGATACAGAACCAACAATAAAGTTCTTGTCTACTGTGGACTCCAGCAAAAAGCTTTGAAAATGAGGCAATGTTTTCCTTAGATAACTGATAATAGTCTGGGTATAATGTGCAGCCAATTTAATACTTAGCAGCTTTATGCCTATAGCAGGTGTTTGTTTAAGAGAGATTTCACAGTACAGAGAGAGGTAAATAGCAGATTTCTTCCTTTAATGGGCCTCAGGCTCATTAAACGACATTTCACTTTCTTGTGCACAAGGTTTTTATTCATTAAAGGGATTCACTCTGTTTACAAGTGTGTTTTTTTCTCTTTTATTGACAATTCACCTAATGTGTTAAAAATTGCACATCTGGGCAGTTGACAAGCAGTTTCTGTGTCCCTGCTCCCAGCCTGGGTGTACTTTCTACCTCCATGAGTGGCTCCTCTCACACTGAAAACACAAAACTTGACAAATTTCATGTTTTCCAGATTAATTATTTTCCAAAAGACAAATTGTGTCTTCAAAAGGCTGCATTTTTCAGCCTGAAAACAGGCAGACTTGCAACTGGCAGACCCAAAAAGGCATGGAATTGGCTTTTGAGACAAACCAGCTTATCAAAATTTAAAATCTCTGCAAAATCTTTGAATTCTGTTTAATTTTTTCCCCCAACATTGATCATTTTCTTTCTCTTGCCTCTAAAATCTGTGCATGACCCTGTTTCTTTGGGACAGGGCTCTGTGTAATGGGGACAGCCTCCACCGGCAAGGCACACCCAGTAGGAATTATCTGGTCAAGAAAGAGCTCTGGTGTGTGGGACACTCCTTATTGTTCCAGCATCTCTCCTCACAGGTCTGGGACTTGTGAAGCTGAGAGACTCCCATTCACAGCCCTTCTCCTTAGTCACACGATGGCATCCCACGCCACCCGAAAGCAGCTTTTGTGGTGACAGCTGGAGCCAGCCTTGGCATGGACCAGAGGAGAGCATCTCCTCTCCAGTCTCTCTGGAAGGCAGGGAGCCTGCACAGCCGTGGGATGGGTCACAAAGTCCTTGACTCCCCACAGTAAAACATTTGCAGCCACATGCTAAGGACCAGGCAGGGTTTGAAGGCAGCTGCCCTGGCAGGATTTGGCCATCAGGAAATCCAGATGTTGCCACTGCATGCTGGAGATCCTCTCCACTCCCCTCCCACATCAGCCCCCTCCAACCAGCTCCTGCTGCTTCTACTCCTTGAGGCTAATTTAAAGAGAGACCATGAAGGCTCCTTGTTCCTCATCTCCTAATTCTCTCACATTCATAAGGGCTTGATGGGATCTGCTGAACTGACAGGCAGCTGTAGGGTAGGAATTAAAAACAGCTAAAGGTGCATCCACACGGCATTGCCAGCCGGCCTGGGGAAGGGATTGTCCCACTCTGCGCTGGTGCAGCCTCACCTCGAGTGCTGCGTGCAGGTTTGGGCGCCACAGTACAAAAAGGACATAAAACTATTGGAGAGTGTCCAAAGAAGGGCAACAAAGATGGGGAAGGGTCTAGACGGGAAGGCGTATGAGGAGAGGCTGAAGTCCCTTGGTTTGTTCAGCCTGGAGAAGAGGAGACTGAGGGGAGACCTCATCGCGGCCTACAGCTCCCTCACGAGGGGGAGCGAGGGGGCAGGCGCTGATCTCCTCCCCCTGCTGACCAGTGACAGAACCCGAGGGAACGGCATGAAGCTGCGATGGGGGAGGTTTAGGTTGGATATCAGGAAAAGGTCCTTCACCGAGAGGGTGGTCGGGCACTGGAACAGGCTCCCCGGGGAAGTGGTCACAGCACCGAGCTTGACTGAGTTCAAGAAGCATCTGGACAATGCTCTCAGTCATATGCTCTGATTCGGCTGGGCCTGTGTGGAGCCAGGAGTTGGACTTGATGATCCTTATGGGTCCCTTCCAACTCAGGACATTCTATGATTCTATGAAAGGTCCACTAGTACAGACAACTCCAGAGACATAACCTGGAGTAAACACAGAAGGCTGTTAGAAGATGTTGCATATTTTGCTGCTATCAAAATGAATTTTACTGCTAAAGAGTTCAGCCCAAATGCCTTATTCCCAAGACCTGTATCATGATTTTTTTTAAGTGAATTGTGACCCAGTAATAGCTCCAGATTTATATCTCAAATCCAGAGCTGAACGATGCAAGTCCTGAAGACAATTTGCACCCAACTGGGTTCAAAGGCACAGCTCCTGAACCTTCAGCCACAATGTGAGTGTGGAAGCACAGATGTCCTTCTCGGAAGATGCACTTGCTAAAGTTCCTGGCTTCACACTATGGGATAAAAGATCAGCTGTAGCAGTTTACCCATACCATCTACATCTCAGTTCACTGGAATAAGGATGTTTCCTCCAAGAAAAAAGCAGTGAACTAGAAAGAGAGCTTTGAATTGATGGCTATATAATTTGGCAATGGGATTTGAAAGTTCGTGATCAAAGAGAAATTAATGGTCCAGATTAAAAAAAAATACTAAAAGAAACAGATGCTTCATGTTTGCACGCTTGGCAGAGCTATGAAACAAGGCAGGAACAGCCCTGTATCAGCTGCAGTACATGGCACTGAAGGAGGACTGGGTCTACCACACTCTCCATTGCCAGCAAATCAACTCAGTAATTTAATAAAAAGTTCAAGCAACATTTCTTTTGTGTCCTTTCTAACAGAATTTACAATTAGTTTGCTGTCTTAAATTAGTCACAACTTCAGGCCAGTGGGAAGTAAATAAATACTTGAGAAGACAAATTGTGATGGCATCATCACTTTTGATGGGATGCTCTGTTCTTTCCCACCAAATGCCAGGGTTTCCCAGGCTCAGATTTCCTGCACTGTAGAGGTTGACAGGTCCTTTGTGATAGGAAAAAATAATAAAAGTTTGCCCCATTCTTTCTATCTGAAGAAGAAAGGCCTGGAAAAAAGCCATGAGGAATGAAATCAAAGATGAAAATTAAGAGGATAGCTGACTTAGCTCTTCCATTTAAAGCACATTTGAGCAGATTTGAGCTTTTTTTTTTTTTTTCCTTCAAAGCTAAACAGCAACAAAAGAAAAAGTTAATGATTTTTTGGGGTCAAGTTAACCATTTCTTTCCATTCACTCCTGAGACTCTCAGCTCTGTGTCAAGCAGTTGACAATGACTCCAAATGGAGAAATATTTATCTTGAAAAAGCATACTCTTTTTTTTTTAACACAGATAACCTCTGCAACAACACAGACTCTGGGCTACCCTCTCCTTCACTCCCTTCTGTGGCTCCTTGCTGAATGAGGCACCGCTCACGCTCAGCCACTGCCCGACCACCCGCAGGAGCCCAGGTGAGCACAGCCTGCCTCCCCATGCTGCAAACTGTCTCAAGGTCTCCAAGGCTTCTAAACTCTGGGCCAGTTCTTCAGCTGCTGGAAAGGATGGAGCACACCAAGCAGATGCCTGAACATATCTGCAAATTCATCACTCTGGTTGAAAAATCATGGGAAAACTCAAGAGCAGATAAAGATTTGCTTTTTTTTTAAATTAAAAGCTTCCACTTTTTTTTTTTCTCTCTTTTGCTTTATTTTTGGGTTTTTTGTTTCATATTCACTCAAAGCAAAATTATTTTTCCAAGTTTTGTAGCTCAGCCAAGTAAATTAATTTATAAAGGTCTCGTTATTTGCACCTCACAAAAAGCCTTTGATCCAGAGCAGTGGCCTCGAGCTGACAGATGCACAGGGAGTCAGTGTTCTACTCCTCTCAAAACAGTTGCCATGAAATCCCTCTTGTTCACTATGACCCCTTCATGTGACAAAGAACCTTCTCATCATTGCCCAATCCAAAAACTGGGAAACACAGATGTCTTATGGAGAAAACCAAGCGAGACAGGAGCCCTCTACTTTGGAGATGCAAAGCCAGCCATGATACCAAACTCCCTCAGGCAGGAGTCACGGCTAGGGTAGGTCATGGGTTCTTCAAGATCTGCAATGATTATGGCAGCTTCAGAGGTTTAAAATCAGAAATCTAGTGGCAAAATAATGAAATGGCTTGTAAATTCCCTCTGTATCTCCATATTTTCCCATGCCTGCCCCTACTAACATCTGTGAGCACGGAAAGCACCACGAGGCTCTGCCTACATCAAGGAAATGCCCACACCTACAGTGTGGTGACATGGCCAAGATGGTAGCGTCACACTTGGAAGGATATTGCTTCACTTGGAAGTGCCTCTACATTGGAAGGATATTACTTCAGAGTTTCTTATGGTTAGACTCTTACTCTGATTTTAAAAGATAAAACACTGAAATAATCAGGAACCAGAACTATAAACAGACACAAAATATCTGAAGTGATGAAATCACAGGGAGAAACACAAAATCATCAACTCTTACCAGTGCTCCTGCACCCTCAGTCTGAATCAGAAAACTCAAGGGACCAAAATGACTTCATATGTCACGCCATGCCCAGAGCACCAGGCATCTGTGGTAGCTCCTCAGCTGTGTCAGCTGCAGCATGAAGATTTCTGCATTTCTGTTTGAGTCACTGCTGGTGACACAGAGAAAGGCTGTGCCTTGGCATCAGGTATGTGCCATTATTCTTGACGTCAGTGGAGATATTTGCAGGATGAGCGTGGCTTTCTCTTAATCTTTATGTAGTCACAGATTGCAAGGCCAAAAGACACTGTCTTGACCAGCTAGCTTGGCGTCCTGCTGGCACAAGTTCACAGCACTGTCCTGGATTTGGTTTTGATAATCTAGAGCTATTCACATCTGATTTACAACTAAGGACCAGAGGTTCAGGGGCTAGCTCTTCTGAATAACAACTTTGAGTCTAAATGGATGTGAATCAGATGCAAAACCTACTGCTGTCTTTAGCAGCCATAAAAACAGCTAAAACAGAACACGCTGTTTACAACTCTGAGATTTTTTAGTCTAAACATGGTATTTCCAGTGCTTTTAGTTACATCAGGGATCTTAAACCAGTCTGGTATTTAATTTCAAAATGGTTGTATTAATATTTTGCAAATCAGATTGTACTCCTGCAAAGGGCTGCTGCCTGTGTGCTATGCATACCTGTCTCAACCAAATGCTCAGAAGCTGGGGGAGCGCACCACAGCTATCACCCCAATAATCTGAATTTTATAGGCCATCTGATTAGTTTTCCATGGGGTTTGCTAGCCTGCTACACCATGTATTTGTTTCATCTTGGGGAAAGAAAAGAAAAAAGAAAAAAAATTAGTAAGTGCAAACAGTGTCCTACATGCCTGTGTCATGTCTTCTCATGGAAGCAAAGCAATATTCGCAGCCTGACACAGAGAAATAAACATAGACTGTTCTCTCTGCCACAGACTCTGCAGGATGCCGAAATCCCAGAGCACTGCCCTGTGCAGGGGGATTTCACCCAGTAACAGCATCAGTGCCACAGCCCCCTCCCAGCGCTGCTCAGCAGGAAAGGTCAGTCAAATCACTAATCCCAGGGCAAACAGTGGCAAAATGTGTCCCAGGCTAGTGAGTGCAGCTTATCTATGTTTGTGAAGAGGTGTCACCTTGCCAGTCAGGGCGTGTGTCTACAGTGAATAGTAGATATATTTGATGTATTTCCCTCCTTTCTCTTCCTTGTTCACAAATGCATTTGTTAATGCGCAGGGCAAATGTTTCCCTCTACAAAGCTGACCACGTAAGGGATGCCAAAGACTTGCAGAACCTTTCCCTGTCGTGTCAGCTCTCCAGCAAGGGATCTCCTGGCCCCGCAAGCCCAGGCTCCTGTGTGCTCACACCAGCACGTTCTCAGACCTGCACTGGGAATGACTCCCTACCGCCAATCTGCCCAGTATGAGAAGAACTCACTGCCACCTTCCCTGCGCCTACCAACACGTCAGCTGGAGAGAAATAGAAACCAAGCCGCTGGGTGCTGGGCTGGGGCTGTGCAGAAAGCTGATACATGCTGTTAGGAGACTGATCCAAATGGAAAAGATGGACACGGAAGATGTCTCCACAGAACATGGGTTGGATCAAGCATCTCAGCTTGGCCCCCGTCCAGGGCCATGGTATCCCACAACCTAAGGTCATTAGGCACAAGGGGAGGACAGGATGTGCTGAGATGCCAAGAAAGAAGCCAGCAGCTGGAGAGGTGGGTGCTCAGCTGCACCTTCCCCATTCATAGTATTTTCCTACTTACAGTGCCTAATATCAGCCAAAAAATGACTGTGCACCTTGCTATCCTTGGCAGAGGCAGCTCAGGTCAAGGCTGTGTGCAAGTCTTCTCTGCTGCAACCTACAGAGGAGATGCTGGGAGACCTGCATGGCTCCGAAAGACCTGCTCTTCTGTAGAGCTGGAGGAGATCACCACTCAGCTGGGATCATGCACACCTATGGCCTGCACAGGCTGCCCAGATAGGATGCTATTCATGTAAAGCCTCTCTGCTTAGCTGATTAATGGGAATCTGGAGGGAGTAGATAGCTGGTGGGCTGCAGGATGCCTGGGACTCCTACTGATGTTCTTGCTGTGACCTGGCACAGTAACTGCCTCCCATCAGGCTGGCTTCAACGCAGAGACTTGCTGGATTATGACAAGACTTGCTCCGTCCCCTGGTCCCTAGAAATCCCTTTCCTGTCACCACCTGGCTGCGTACCTGCTCCCTGTTCTCCTCTGCATCCCCTGACAGAGCACAGGTAGGAGACACCCAGCATGACATAAACGTTCACGACCCCACATGCTTCTGCTTCTCCCTTCTGCCCTGAAGTGCGTCAGTGAGGTCTGAAGGACGGGTTTGTCCTGCGAGGAGACCTGGGACCAAGTGACAAGCCAGGGTGGTCAGTGAGCAGATGAACGATGGAGTTTTTGGGGCAGCACTGCTCGAAGGACCCTGGTGGTCTCAGGGCCTGGCTGTGGCTCCAGGTCACCATGTCTCCTGAAAATATATGGCCACCATAAGGTATTAGTTGGGGTCACCATGCAGTGACTTGGGGTTGGATGACTTCACGTAAGCATGAATGTTCGGCTGTCCACCAAAGGTAAACTTTGGGGAGGTTTTAAATATTTGCTTTAGTCAGTCAGGATTCAATTTGGCTGAATTTCAACAATCAAAATTTGCATGACCAAAGTTTATTTTAAAATTCAATTTTTAAGACCTTTTGGTAGCTAAGAAGGGTTTGCACAAGCCTAGAATAACTGGCCGCAAAATCATGTGTAAAATAAAACTCCTTAATTCCTACCTTGTCAGAAAAAATCTCAGGTGACTGCTGGCTTTCAGGCTGGATATTGATAACACCTTATGGGTATGGGAAAGCATAGGGTGGGCAGAAAATAAAATCCATGATACGAATGCATTCAGTGCACTACAAAACAAATGAAGCTAGAATAGTCACCAGGATAAGGAGAAAGAGATGGAATTGCTGAAGTATATTAGAAGCAAACATAGAGGCTGAAGATCTCACCGGTCCTTTACTAGATGGAAATGATCAGGTTGTCACTAGCAATCTCCTGGGCTTAACATAACTCCAAGGAATTCGGTAAACTGTTTTGTTAGTATCTGGAAAGAAAGTGGGAGATGCTTTCCCACCAAGCTGAGATAACACAGAATTGTCTGCTCCACCCCTAAGAAAAGGAGGGTGTTAAACTGCAATTGAGAAAAACAAAGTTTAACTGATTGCTTAAAAACGTCAAAGTTAAACAGCTCCAATAACCTGCAACCAAGGGTCTGGAAGGGGATGGGCTCATAGGATGATGATATTTTTAATAAATCTGGGGATGTGATGAAAGATTTACAAGGCTAGGAGAAAACAAATGCTATGGCAATCTTCACATAAGATTAGCGGGGAGGTGCAAGGTAATTAGAGAGCTGTTACCCTGCTATAAACACCGAAGAGTCTCGAGTAATGGCTGTCACATACTCAGCGATGGCTGTGGAAGTAGTCACGTACCACCATTAATGGCACTTGGTAAATAGGGTTTTCAGAAGAATGCAGTCAGTTCTTGAAAATCTTGTATTTAATTTATCTATGAACAGGTTAAAGGGTGAATTGAGGGTGCTGCAAAGTGAGAGAAACTGTGAGATTTGCCGGTGAGCCAAAGCTGGAAAAGCTCAAAGTGGAAACAAGTTGCAATTAAGAGTGCAAATAAGCAACCTCAGGAGTACTTGATTTTGTCATGTGACGCATCTTCCAGCAGGTAATACCTGTATACAAGGACTGCAAGGCTTTAAAAAGCATGCCAGATGCATTTGGCTCAGGGAAAGAATTGGGGGAATCCATGAGCTGATATTCAGGCAGTCACACAAGCAACTGGAATCATCCCTCCTGGTCTTGATATCTATGGAGATCTTCCAGAAATGCCCTCCACTTAAAGATTCAGAAGATCTTCAACAGATTTACTGCGGTATTTGAGAAGAGAGTGCTTGTACTCCATATCTTAATATACCACTACCTGTGAAAAACCATAATTCAGCCTTCCTCAAAGAATTACACTTATTGTAAGACTTTTTAAACATTACAGAATGCAGAGAAAATAAACTGACCAAAACAAGCTGATTACACAATATATTTCATAGAAAAATAAGTAAACTGGCAAGAAACTGGAGAAGTTTCCTAAATCAGGCAGAAACCACTATGAACATAAAAATGAATCCTATGGAAATTGTAATGCTTTTCAGAGCAGAGTTACTCAGTTTGGTTAATCACCAGGCTGCTGGTGCTGTGTGCAGGCAGGGGCGATGGCTGGTCTTGTCTCCTCATCCCTCTGAGTTGTGTTTTATGGCCTCTTAGTAAATGAAACTGCTGTTTGCTCTGTTTTAGGGCGAGCTGGAAAGTACCAATTCACAAAGCCCCACACGTCTTCTTGGAAACGTCTCAGTTTGGGGAAAGCTGTTGGTTCACATGGACCTGGGGCTTCCAAGGCTGCAGGTCTGGTGGGCAGCGGCCGGCCAGCTCAGCCCTGGTGCAAAGCCTCGTCTCTTGGCCCCACTGCAACCAGCTGGGTCACCTCTGACTGCGGACGCTGGCCCCCCCCAGGTGCTGGGAAACTGGGTTAGGCAGCTGCTGCTCTTAGCAGTGATGCTGACTGACAGCTGTCAATCTCACAGCCCTGGAAACGTCTGGAGCATTCCCTGTTCAAAGGAAATTTAGAAAAGTTTCCATTTCAGCCCAGCTTGAAACCAAAGTTCAACTACCTCAAATATTCATTTTCTTGGAAATCACACTTTCCAACCAAGTTTCAATTCCTTTTTTTAGGAGATGCCTAAAGCCGTGGAGTTTGTGTCATCAGTGGTCAGCAAATACAATTCTCCCCATGGCTGGTGCCAACCACAGACGCACCCAGCTGCCCTGGAACGGGGACCGTTGGGATTTTCGAGTGGGTGAAATTTAGAGATATGTTCAGGCAACAAGAAACAAAATATTTGCATAAAATCCACTTCCCCTACACCTGTGTTATTACTGCCCTGAATGATGAAACACTGCTCTATTTCACTAACAATCAAAATGCCTACAGAAATGGCCCAGAAGTACTCAGGACTCTGAACACTTGTGACAGCACAGGTAGGTTCAGCGGGACAGCTAAACCCTTGAGGTTCTGAGAAGAGAAGAAATGGAGTTTTTCAAGATATATTTATTTCTGTTATTCCTTATATCTTTTGCTGCATTTCTCCACCATGAGGACAGAGATGTTAATCTTACTAAATCTTAGAATTGGAATCTAAATCCTACTAACCCACTCTTATGCAAAAAAAAAAAAAAAAAAAGGGCAGAATGGTGGGGCATTTAGTAACTGCATGGACTCCCTTCTGATGTTATTAAAGCTCCAGGCTAAAATTATTTTCAAAATCACATGACAAATATATAACAAGAGAAGGAAAAGAACTCAGGTTAAATCCATTTTTACTATGGCCACACAGCTGCTTGTGACTGCTACAATCCATGATTTTTTGAACTGTTATTTTATTATATGTTGTATTGGTTTACTAGGTATTGTACCAGGCCTCAGATCAGTGGAGTCACCCTCAGTTGTGAACCTCAGGAGTGGGCTCCAGAGCTGCCCTCACTGCTTCTGCCTGCACTTGGTGGCTGGTCAGCAGCAGGTTTCTCTGCCTGGGTTGCTTCTGGTTCCCAAATGGCTTTTAAATTTTCCTTTCTTGTTTCTTGTTTCCCTTCCCCAGCCCTGCAGCTGGGCACTCGTGGGTGCTAGGTCAGGTCTAAGAGTGCCAAATTCGCATTTTCAGATATGTAAAATAATGTCAGTGATAGAATAGTTGCGTTCCAGGAAGAAAAAAAAAAAAACAAACCTCAAAAGCAAAACACAAGAACAACAGGACACATGACAGAGTGTGCAGAAACTTTGTTTCAGTTCAGCTGTCCATTCACAGCATGAACTTCCACTTTCCAAGAAGCTAGAAAATGTCCCTGTATTGCCTCTCTACAAAGGCATTAAAATTATGCTTCGCCTCCTGAAGACCCTGTTTCCCTACTTCTGAGTTGTCCCTGTCCCAAAAATGTGAGAAACCAATTACAAGAGGAACAATAGGAAAGAAAACAACACTTTGCTCTAGCTGCTGCACAGCATGTTCTTGGCCAGCCTTGTAGATTGGCAACAAAATATGAATTAAATGCATTTACTGCCAGTCCTGCAGCTGAACAGAGGAGCCAGCAAACAGGTCCATCTGCTGCAATGCTCCCCGTCCATGCTAATGACAGCAGGGTCCTCAGAAATGAACTCTGCTTCAAGCACACCCAGGGGTACGTGGGTGCGAAGAGAAGGAATCCGGTACATCTGCCGTCAGTGCATCATCTGCAACAGAGACCTTGGCAGAGCCATCACAGCTTGGCCAGATCTCAGGGGTCTGCTTCCAGGAGAACTGCAGAGTGCCTGTCACCTGCGGCGGTGTGGCACACACCAATGTGGCACTCACCAGCGTGGCACACACCAGTGTGGCATACAACCATTGCACGGACCAGCTCTACCTGTTTGTAGAGCAGTGACATGCAGGCGCTGGGGAGGAGGAGGAAACATGCTCCCTGGGGCTGGGGACATCGAGATAAACAGCAGGGAAATGACAAGGAGTGCCCAAACGTCAGGGCTAAAGGATGTCTGAGGCTGGCTCTGGATCTTACTGATTTTTCTACTCTTACACAATGCTCTGACCGTCCATATTAGATGGGGATCAGAAAGACCACAGGAGCAGGAAGCAAAGTCGTGCAGAGCTCCTTGGTCAGGACACAGAAGAGGCCAAGAGGCAGCTGGAAGCAGGAGGTGACAAAGGTGACAAGCACACGAGGTGCAGCGGGGGGCCAGCCCGCACCCCTGGGACCAAGTGGCCGCGTGTGGGGTGCAGTGCTCCTGGCAAAGGTGTGAGCTGTACTGCAGGACGGCGGCACAAGGGGGCACAGCTAAGGTGGTGCACGCTGTTAGCACTGGGGCTTGCCAGCCTACGCACACTTTGCATCCAACCTGCCTGTAGAAGCCAGACAGCACAGCATTTTTCCTTATAATTATCTTTCCACTTTATCTCTCCGATGTCCCAACTAAACTCTGTTAACAGAGACCATTACAGTCTTTATGAATGTCTTCCAAGCTCTAATTACCTTTATTACTAAAGACTGCACCTCACTTTTGGTCTCAGAGTGTTCGATTCCCAGTTTCCATTGTTGAACTTTGCAAATTTATTACATATTAGATTGATTCCTGGTACCTCCTGGGTCTGCTGGACCCCTCTTGTGTATTCATCCCATTTTGAGCATGGTGGGCAGGACAAGTCCTTCGGCATTCTCATACCAGTATGACCAGTCCTCCACCATCAGGTTATTCCTTTCCTGCTGGCATAAAGGCAGCATCAGCAGAGCTGCTTGGGAACACCCTTTTATTCTGGTGCAGGTTAATGAAAGCTGATAATCGTTCAAGGACATCTGTGATGCCTTTCAGAAGTACATCAGAGCATTCCCCTCACCCCAGATAGAGATGGAGCATCTTCTATGGCACATCACATGCTGATGCTGGTCCCAGGGCCTGAGTGGGGTAGTGGGGCCCTGGGCTGAAGTTTGGGTGAAAGACTCTCACAGGTGGTTTGCAGCAGGTCTGTTGCATCTTCCTTTGCCAGGCACCATCACTCTCCAGCCCTGCTGTCCGAATCCAAAGCCAGTGCTGCTCACAGATAGCTGCTGTAGCTGCTCACAGATGCTGCCTGTGTGCATGTGCCATGCAAGGGTACATCAGAAAAAGACCTTGAACACCAAGTCTGATCAGTCTGATATCTTATTATCCCTATTACCTACACAGCCTCAGTGCAGGGCTATAGGACCCAGCACACCACCTCACCTGATCTTAGCCTCTAAGAGCAGGTGCCAGCTCTAAGACAGTCATCCCAGCCTTATCCTAGACCAGCACCAGCTGAAAGCAATGTGTCCATCCTATGAGAGGAGCTATGAAGATCCATGAGGTTAGGTGTGATCCAAAATCATGTTTTCTTCGTTTATGCTGCCAACTGTGTCCTTGGCTGCAAAATTGTGAACACATCTCTTGCTTTTCCCAGCGCACAGTAGTATCAAAGATGAACATGGCCAATGCTTAAATTCTTTAGGGGCATGTGAACATGGATCATAGGATAGTTTATGTTGGATGGGACCACAGGACCCTTTCATGAAAGGCAGCAGGACTGTACGCAACATTTTTGGGCACCTCCAGCTTTCCAAGGTTTGGAACTTCAGGTGCTGGGTATCCCTAGGGGTATCAGAGCAAGGTAAATAGGTGGGAACAAGAGGCGATAGTGAAGCTTTTGGAATTCTTAAATACCACAGTGAAAACAAGATAGATATAAGCTCATGAGGGGTTTTAACAGCATATCCAAGCCTGAAACATTGTGGAAAGACAGCTGTAGCATGTCCTGCTGCCAGCCCTAAACTTTCACTCCTTGCCCTAGTCCCTTTGGTTTAAAGGAGGGGACAACCTGGTTCAGTACCTTGTAAATTAACTGGAAGGAAAAGTAAATAGACCTCCAAAAGCATCTGCAAGGGACAATCTGACAGACACAGCACAGCTCATAGCTCCAGTCTCTGGAAAGAAAACGTGCCACTGCTGTGCAACCCGGCAATGTCATGGCTGGGAAGGATCATGGATGTGTAGCTTTCCTTAGGAGAAGGGCACTGAACTAGATCATGAGGCACCCGACATCTGCAGTACATTCCCTGCAACCCAGGTAGCACACATTGATCTGCATTTTCCTGAGAGAAAACAAATGCATTTGGCAAAACTTGGCAAAACTTGGCAAAACTTGGGCAAATATGTATTTTGCATACAGCAATGTGGGCTTATGCAACCAAGCCCCACTCCAGAGCACTTCAGTAGAAGATTTCTGAATAAATATATCAGAAAAATGTTTATTTATGAGGGACAACCCTTTTGTGAGATAAGCACATCCCACCTAATGCTGGCCCTAGTATGGTCTCTACTCCAGTCCTTGTAGCTCCAGGCACAAGTCAGGCTCATCAGACAGCCCTGAGTGTGTAGGTATCCTCAAAACAGTTCAACCTCCCTCAACCCCTCTTTTTTCTTCCCTAACTAATCAATTTAGGAAATTTATGGTATTTACAGCTTGGCTCCAATCTCTTGTTTATGAAAATGCAAATGAAACGTTGTTGAAGCTTGTCGGGTGCTGGAATACACAAAGCATTTGTGATATGCTGATTTCTCACACCAGGCTCGCCCTCCTGCCAGGCGGCTGATTGAGCTGCCACCTTCCCGACTCTTTTCCCAGGCAGCTGGAGGGTGTGGTGCCACCAACATTTCTTTAGTGGCAAAGCCAGTTTAAGAAATTCCTGCCCCCACCCCTTCGGTTGTGTCAATACAGCTGTCTGGGGAGCTGTGTGGCAATTTGGATGGTTTGCATGGTCACATAAAAAGAATATTTGGGAGGGAGTATTTTTATACAGCTGGCTGATGTCAGTGGTCTGGTCAGAAGGGACCCCGCTCAGCAGAGAGGACACCAAGCTACAGCAGGAACGAGCAGCCAGGGGTGGGAAATCCTTAAACAAACGTTGCCAGCAGTGAAAACATTGTCAGCTGACACCCTGATGGCATCCCATCCTAGGCTTCACAGGCACCTAGAAGTTACATACTAGTTGATCATTACCTATGCAACAGTCACGGTATGTCTCATAGTTGGAGACTCACCACCAGGTTTCCACAGGCAGCCCACTTAAGACACTGCCAGCACAGCTTGGTGCCTTTCCCTTTTCACCAGTGGGCTGGGTGACGGCTTCTTATGGGTACGTGGAGACCCACCCTGCACACCTCCAGGGCTGGCTGCCATTCCATGGGATTTAAAAAAAAGAGGTTCCTGGCGGATGTGAATCCCATGAGAAATCAAGAGATGGGGTCTGATGCACCTTCAGGAAGAAGGCTCTAAGGACCTGCCCTCTGAAAATGCCTGGTCAGTGAAGCTACAGCTTGTGAGAAGCATGAGGCTTTGTATGACTCTAAACAGAGCAAAGACTGTCCCTGGCAAATCCGTATAGCCCATGCCCTAGGATGAAATGGAAAACCCACATTGCTGACACAGCACAGTAATGCTCAACTCTCTTGAAAATATGCTGGAGAAGCTGGAAATGGGGGATGGCAAGGATCAGTGGATGCTAAAGATGGCCAAAGCCAGAGGGTCCAGAAAAGATACAGAGTCCTCTCCAGAGAGCTGACCCTTCTGGAGAGCATCCGTTGACAAGTACAGATTGGGACAAGTACAAGGGACCTGATCCTTCCTTGGGGGCACCAAGCAGAAAGGAGCGAAGCGGGTGCTCCCATCCAAAGGAGTCACTCACCCCCAGCCCTGAGCAGCTGGCTTGTTCTTATCTCAACGATGCTGAGATTTCCCCATGTGACACCAAGGAGGGATTCAGGATATACTGGATTAATGGATTTCCAAGTGAAGCAGGTGTTTTCAGAAGGAGTAAGGCTTCAAAGTGTTTTTTTAATGCTGAGTCTTTGTGAGCTGGAGGAGGTGAGTGCGCAGCTGTGTCGGACTTGGCTGCCACCAACATGAGAACACGTACTGGTGGCAGAGGTTAGCTCTTTCAGCTGAACCTGTTGCACAGGGTGACACACAAGGCGGTCTTCAGTTGTCTTTCTGAGCTGGGCCACCAACCTCAACTGGGTTTCCTCATTCTTGGGGCAAGAATTTCTATTTCTGAAAGGTTTGGGTCACAGGGGAATTTTGTCTTTTAGTTTCTCCTGGATTTGCAGCAATTCCTAATTATACTGGAAGAGACAATCGCCTCCCAAAAGCTGCTGCTCCTAAGATAATGATCAGCACTGGGCGATGAAGACTGTCTGCCTCATGCCCCTGGGGGGAGAAGTTGTGATAGTTCAAGGCTGGAAGTGTGCAGGGATGACAGCATATTGGCTTCAAAACAGTTTTGTAAGCTTTGTAAGCCTTTGCTCTACATCAGTGACACAAAGAACAGCTTTGGTCTCAAATGGGTGGGTGACAGATATCTAGACTTGTTCTCCAGAGAGTAAGTTGAAAATAGATTATAATGGAGAACAGGATCCACCCCTCAGACTTCACTCTAGGTGACGGCAAGCCACATTTCATTGCTGGTTGCCAGGCAGCCAAGAGCTTGGACCCTAGAGCTAGCAAGGTATTGAGTCCACCCTGCCCCACCAGAGCAGTTGCCCTCTCCTCTCCTCTCCTCTCCTCTCCTCTCCTCTCCTCTCCTCTCCTCTCCTCTCCTCTCCTCTCCTCTCCTCTCCTCCCATTCCCCCTCCTCGCTGGCCAGCAGCGTGGGAAGGGTCCTGAGACTCCAAGCACTTCCCAGCCTTGAGCACTCATCCAGCAGCTCTCTGTGTCAGTGGCCCTGCTAGCCCATGTGGAAATGAAGTGAAAGCAATAGTAAACAGGTAAATGATGGGACAAGAAGAGCAGAGCAGTAATTCTCAACAGTGACATTTGGGAAACATGGACTAGTGTTGGCCCAGTTTGAGCAAGAGGTTGGACTAGAGATCTGCAGAGGTCCCTCCCAACCACCACTACCATGACTCTGAGTCACTGATTTCAAGAATTCAGAAAATTCCCATGTTTTCTGAGACACAGCATCATCTGAGCCTGCTCCCCAGGACTCTGTCAAAAAAAAGGTGAATGTGTTACTTCTCTCAAAAAGTGGCACCAGTACAAAGAATGAATGTCCATCACCACTCCAGGAGCAAGCCAGTAAAACAAACCTCTGATCCTGCCATGAAGTTGTATAACCTCAAGCTGAAACCGTGAGCACTGTATAGATGCAAGGGAAGAATTCCCTGGTGCCATGGAAATAATTGGTCCACAGCTGTCAGAAATATGGTAAATGAGAAAGACAAAATCACCAGCCTGGGGAACAGCAGTGGCTTCATGAGCAGAGAAGATGGCCAAGAAATTCAGGCCTGGTGAGACCACTGGCCAGCAAAACAGCTGAGTCTTGTAGACTTTGTAAAAATTGTGCTTGTATGAAATTCTGTCTGAGAAAAGCAGTTCTGCAAGAAAAACACACTGAATTAGGTTGGGTTGCCTGTACCTGAGACAGGGCTGGGACTCTGGGATTGTAGCTCTGTTCTGAATTTAGGGGGGGTTTAGCAGAATTCATGAGATGCAGCAGACTAAACAGATATCTAAGCAGTAGCATTGGGACTGATACCAAAACTGATCTCCATTTTTTGTTGGCAAGGCTTAGGTACATCCTGATGGACAAGTGGGAAAGGAGCTTGAAATCAAGCTGCAGCCAACGAATTCAGTGTCATATGTGTGTGTCAAAAGGAGGACCAGCTGGGATCTGTGCAGAGCAATGGGTTAAAAAGCTAACTGGGTTCTCTAGGGACCAAGAAAATGATGCCAGGAGTTTTGAAATTAGCACTGAAGATAAAAAGGGAAAGATGAGTAAATATGAGAGAATACTCTAAGCATGAAATGAGCCTCTTCAAATGGGTCATCACAAGGAACCCGTTAAAAAGTGAGTGTAAACAATGTGTTTGTCAACGAGCTTTGGGCTTCTGCTGCCCACTTAGAAAGTGGTTGATTAAGGTTTGGCAGTAACGAGTAATTTGGCAGCAATGAATACCGTTTTATTTCAGGGCAAGGCTGTGATTCATGTTCCTTGCACTTTGTTTCTTTTGAATATTGCCACTTTGAACTGAAGACGTAGACAAAAAGGAGGGTGCACAGGGTGTATTTCCAGTACACAGCCCCAGAGCAGAGACCAGCAGCCATTCCTTCTGGGCTACAGCTGAAAATGCCAAAATTCTGCAAAGGCAGCCCTTGTTTGGCTCTGAGGATGCCCCCCACCCATAAGCAAGGTTCATCACAAACTCATCTCACATGAAACTACAACAAATTTCAGCTCTTAGCAACCATGTCTGGATCTGAACAAGTTGTTCTGTTTTGCACCACTCCCAAGGAGAGAGCTTCCTAAGTGAACGCTCAGGTCATTGATGTGTGTCTTGCTGTCTCTAGGGCATGACAAACCTTTCTGATTTTTATGGCATCTGCTGATTGCTTTGCTTCCTATCCTCACACACCATCAGACATGTTTTTGCACCTGAAAATTAATTTGAATGCGTATTTTGTTTCAACCCTCTATAAGAACCAAATGTTTTGCAGCTCAGGTTCTTGAGATACAAATATAATAACAATTTTTTGATTGTATTTTTAGTCAAGATGAAAAGTACTTTAGTCCCTTGTCTCCCAGAATTTCTTAACAGTGTCCACATCTAGTCCACATATAGTTATAGAAACCAGGTCAGATTGGAAGACGCAGACAACCCTGTCAATCACTGGGCACTACAGAAACATCTCCCAAACAGCTCCCTCTGCACAGTGACATTCGCCACCAGATTTATTTCCCATTAGCACTGCTGGCTGTGTTGATGGGCTATTGTCTCCATTGATTTTTTTTCCATTAAACCCACAAGAGCACGATCCTGCCTGTGGGAAGCATGCGTAGCCTGGCTGCTTCCCAGGGGCTGGTTGCTCAGTGCATGGTCCTTGCTGCACCCCTCCTTGCTGGGCTGGGCTGCATAGACTATGGCCTCCATCCTGCATCACCTCCAGACCCTCCTGCCCTTCTGGCCACTGATGGGGACTCTGGGGAGCCCTGCCTGGACCTCACCTCAGGAGACAAAGGGAGGGAGTCACAAATGTGGCTGAAGGTCCTGCTGCCCTCCTCCCGCTGCCCTGCCTGCCACAGGCACAGCAGCGAGGGCTCCTAAAACCACTGTCACGCCATGCAGATGGCTAACAGCACTGTCCTCCAAGGGGATGCTCCACCACCCTCATAGTATGAGGAGGGAACAGCCTTTTCCAGCCTACTGTGAACAGAGCATTCCCCGGGGATGTGCAGGGCTGTTCCCCAGCACTGATGGAGGTGGGCACCATCAGCATCCCCAGGGCAGCCAGCTCTTATCAACCGATGTATTGCTTCAGGGACTAATCTCATGGAGGAAAAGACCACTAGTTTTGTCAGTGCTGGACGTTTCTTTCTGGCAGAAATGGTTATTGAATGGTGATTGAAGGGCAAATGTGCTGAAGAAAAATGCCCTTCCTTCGCCAAGTGTCTCCACCAAGCCTCTGCCCATATCTGCCGGTCACCACCCCAGCAGCCGCTGTCCCGCAAGACTGACCCAGGCTGATCTCAGGCTGCCCAGCTCACTGCCCCGGGCCAGGACAGCAGTGCCGCCGGCTGCCTGCCTTTCACCACTCTCCGACTGGCGGCAGAGGAGCATGGAACGGTTTTGCTGCTTGTCCTTCCCCAGTTGCCCACACTCCTTCATGGGACTGAGAAGGGTCAGCCCAAAGCAAGTAGAGTGCCAAGATTTTGCCAGGTCAAACAGAAATTGTTTGATGAGAGCCTGAAAATACTGATGGTTCTGTGGCGGCCCGAGAGATGGAAATGTGCCCAAGCCAGTGCCAGTCCATGGCTACCCACACAACCACCTGCCTGGGGCTGTTTGCAGAATATGTCTCCACCCTCCCTATCCTATCTCACTTCCAAATCTGTCTTCTGAGAGCCCTCACCACTGGCTCCAGGCACACACAGAGCAACCTCAAACACCAATGAGGCCAGTGCCAGCCCAACCCTATTTCTCCAAGGAGCCCCAACCATCTTTCTGTCCTGCCCTAACATGCTGCAAGTTGATCGCATGAATGGTGACCTGCTGAAGCCCCGTCAGAGGCTGAGGAGGCTCCACAAGAGCTACTTTGACTTGTTCATAGGAGTTAGAAGATGCTGTCCTCTCCTAGTTCCCTGCTTCATAACCAGGACATCTGTCCTTCCTGAACCTAGGTGGCAAGGAAATTTCTTCGTTCCACCAATGTGGGAGCAGGGGAAGATGAAGGTGAGAGTTACCTATTTGCATGCTCAAGAGCAGTGTGATATGGTCCTCAGCCCAGCCCGCTGCAAAGTGTTTCACGGTAGAAGACCAAATAAATGGATTGAGAATTTGCAAAAGGGCACAAGAGGACCTCAAGTTGTTCTGCTTCTTGTCAGCATTAGGAAGAACTCTTCTGAATTCTCTGTTGGGTTCAGGGAAGCATTTCGTTACATCCTGAGCCATTTTCAAGATGGCATTAAACTCCACAGACCTCATACTTTGGAAACATTCACTGTGCATGCGCCTTCTCCAGTTGGTAGCTTGAAGTTCTCCACACGAGTCCCCACAACACATAGTCCAGGTTAGACATTAAACATTAAGCATGATATTTAGAAATTACCTATAAATTATAAATTATGCTGCTACCAATCTGCCCAGCAATGCTGAAGTTTAGTGAAATTATCTTAGTTCTTCCCCGTACAGGGAACTCTTGAGGCCTATCTTTTCCAGGAGGCATGTCAAACACTCTTCTTTGCCCTCTTCTATGAGGTTCCTCAGAAAGATGATGGAGTATCCTTTCTCGGAGATTTTCAAAACTCACCTGGACAAGGGCCTGAGCACATGAGGCTCCTAAACAATTTGAAATGGGCCCTGCTTGGAGCAGGAGCTCAGACCAGAGACATCCAGGCACTGATCTGAACCCAAATAATTCATGGCTTATGGAATCTGCTAATTGAGACCTTTCTCCTAGGAGAGAACTTGAATTACTTCATCTTGCCTGAGCTTCACCCTTCTAGATGAAATGGGGAAGCTAACTTGCTTCTGCCTGTCCTTCTCTCCAAGTGTTGCTGAGCATAACAGAATCAGGTCAGCGACTGAGGCTCCAACAACTTGCCCCTGCTTTAGGCAGCACCCATATGGAGGCAGACACATCAAAGTGCTACACAACATAGTAGTCAGGGTCTCATCTCCCTTTCTTTCATGCATCTGTCCCTCACACATGCAAAACTGGGTGATGCTCAGCTGCACTAAGGCAAAGTCAAGTGATAGCAAAAACATTACCCAAGTCCTCATCAGCTGGAAATGCCTGGGATATGAGGTCTTTCAGAAACCCTGCACCCATCAGTATGACACAGCTAATGTGATCCCAATGTGTCAGCAGAGATATCTCCAGGTAAGAGAAAGAATTATGAAAGACATTGTATAAGACATCAGCAAGACCAGATCTGCTCAGTGAAACATGAACTCTTAAGAGAACTGAGGCATAGGAGGTCTTCAATTGGGAAAAGAAACCCTACTGCAGTTGTAGTGATGGGGAAAGAAACCCTTTCCTGAGAGCAGATGCTACATGGGCTTGGCCTGTTTAGCTGGTAAGATGAAGGCTGCAAGGAACTGCAGTTGTCTGGGGAACATTAAGGAGTTTGAGAGGGAAGAGTTAAGGTCACATTTCAGCTGCTAACCAGAAGGAGGTTCTCAGATGGGCTGTGCAGCACCAGAGTCTTGCCAATGGATTTTCTGTGCCCATCTGCCTCACCAGGATTGCACCAAAAATTACCTGGGATAAGCTGTCAATTGACATCAGTAAAATGCCATCCTCAGGAGTTTTTGCCTTTCTCCCTTGACTGCAAAGGATGCAAGACAGCCATCTTAGACCAGCTGCCTGGCGTTTTCACAGCTAGAGTCAGGTGAGTTGAATTTCCCCAGCGTGTGCTCTGCAGCACAGGTTGGTTTAACCCGTTTAACAAAACCACCCAGCACGTCGGCATTGGAACATGCAGGTGCACCCAGACTGATAACTATAACCATTTCCATTAAGCAGGCAGAGGAAGCCAGGCAATGAGCCTTAATGGGATGCTGGGTGCAACCACAGCACAGCAGATCCCAGCCAAGCTGTGGAATCTGGCATGGGCAGTGCTACAGCTCTCCAAGCCTGGGTCCTGGCACACCTGGCAGCATATGAGGGGGCTCATGGGCAAGCAGTATTCTTAGTGGTGACCTTCATAGCATGTAAGCATGAATGAGAAACTACACACGCTTTTTAGTTAGCAGCCTGGTACTAGCCAAAACACACCATCAGTGCTATGCTAAACTGGCTGCTGAAGAAATCAAAACTGTGGAGGGACTGTTGTTTTGGACTGTGTTTCTATGTCTTGCAAGATTTGAATATGAGTAACCCTAGGAATGTATTATTCCATCCATTAGATGTACTTTGCTACCCCACTCTTGATGTTAGTCTCTCTTAGCGTCAGGCTAAGCAGACATGCCTGCTCTTGTTTTACCAGGATTCCTTCTGGGGCTTTGGCTGAGCTGAGATTTTACAATGCATGGATCCTCATCAACTTTTAGCCTGTGAAGGCACTTTGCCCACCTTCAGCAAAGCTGAACAGCATGCTAGGGTTTGCAGTGTGAACCAGCTGTCAAGGATGAGTTATATCTCCTGCCCTGAAGGGAGCGGGAAGAGAAGAGGCAGGGAATATCTATCCAAACAAGTTTGTACACACATATGATTTTGTAATAAGCTGCCTAGAAGAGACTTGCAGCCATGGTGTAGAAGAGTCTGGAGACTATTGTAAGGATCACAGCCCTGCCCCTCCAAGGCAGATGGGACAGGCGTGCATAATGCACTGCGCTAGCATTTGGCTGCCCCAGTCCAACCTCTGTGGATGGTTTTGGGAGCAGCACAGCCATGCAGCACTGTGAGGACACAGTAGAGCTCAAACTTGGTGAGTTGGTGTCTCCTTCATTTACCTTTCCCTGCAGGAAATTCTTAATGAGGTGACAATGAAGCTTGCAGCTATCACTGACTGCACATGGAGGCTGTTTTGCATGCATCCAGCAAGGCAGGAGGTGATTTCAGACTGAAGACATTGTTTTATAGTTACATGTTTGAAGAGTAATCCATGTTCTTTTGCCAAGAGAGAGACAGTGGGTTTTACTAGCACCAAGAATAAACAAAATATCAGTAATGATGGTGGTTAGGCCCCAGGTGGATGCAGCTCTCAGATATGCTGCTGGCTTCTGAATCATTCTGGGGAAAAAATAGCAAAGCGCTAGACACCTCACCAGAAATCAGAGTCTATCTTAGGGCATGACTTCCCTGGAGCATCTCACTCTTTCCTGACCAAGCCACCCTACTTCAGCTAGGGGTGTGAGCAGAGAGACCACCTCTAAAAGAATGTGTTGGGGAACAATAAGGTACTGAAGCAAATTCTACCATTGAAAATTTCTCCGTAAAGAAGGGAAACACAGAAGCTGCCTGGTCGTCTTTACCCCCCAGGGCAGATAAATTCACAGTGGCCATGAACCTGCAGACCAGACAGAGTGGACAAGCAGCCTTGCTGGGCACCAGCACCCACCCTGACACCACCTCCCCACACCTCTTACACCCAGAGGCAGCCTTGCTCTTGTACCCTGAGCCTGACAGGGAAACACTTGCACATGATGGCACTCCAAGGACAAGCTTGCTACTCACTTTCAAAGGGTTCCCTAAACCAGAACAGGCTTATTTGTTGTCATGAGTTGTGTCTCCATCACCTGCTCTGCCCCAGAGTGGCCCTGGTCCACACCCTCCAGCAACACCTTTCCTCAAGACCTTTGGTCTTTCCAGCTGCCTTGCTGGCCGATGAGAAGCACGCTGGCTCCCAGTGCTCCCAGCTTTGTATGTGCCATAAACCGCTCCTGGGAACCCCTGTCGTGTTACTAATGTTTAAAATGGGAGACAAATGCATACAAGCTAAGCAATGAGTTGTCTGTGTAATCAGAAACAAGTCATGAAAGAAAACATAGGCTTTGAAGGTACCTGCCACAAAGTCAGGTCTTGTCTCCTACAGGTCACCTGCTGCCAAAGCTGACCCAGGGCAGTAATGTGGGTGCTGCCCAGTCGGACAGTGATGCTCCCTGCACTGGGGAACTGGGTCAGAGGCTTGATCTGCCTGAAAACAAATCTACAAAGAAATCCCTGAATGCTGGACCAGTCCCCTGCCTGACCCCAGAGGACAGCCCAGGGGAGCTGCATGCACCCAGCTGCTGGTCGGGAAGGCACAGGCACCCCGAGCCTGATTACATGCCACAGCCTCAGCCACAACTTCTCCCTGCCTCTTCTTCAGGGTAGGATCTCTTTCTCTGTGTCGTGTGATTCCTGAGCTTTCTTCCCACCCTTCCCCCACAGCAACAGGATCCTTGATTTCTACCTGGCAGGCTGGGACACCTTGGTTTCCTCTCCCCTCATTTTCAGAGTTTTGTGTGAATGTACCAAACACAAGCTTTTCCAATATGCTTCCCTGCTTTGTTCCCCAACCCAAACACGGCCTCGTGGATTTTCCAAGCTTTATCAGCACTTTCTACATCACACAATTTAAGAAACAGTGACCGTACATACATCGCATGTTGTCACATGCTGGTAGCTCAATTCTACCTCAGGAGAACACAACTGACATCAGGGATGAATAGAGCTGAGCAGGGTGAGCATCCCATGCCCCTCTGTCTCCCAGAAGAGTGTTACCATCCTGGGCTTCCCTGCCAGTGCCTGCCCCATGTCCCATCCTGCAGCCTGCATCTGCCTTGACACATTTACTGTGCGTGCTCTCCAGGGCAGGAACTGCTGCCTGCTCCTCCGACTGCAACCCCTGAGCACAACGGGGACCCGTGCCTGCCCGTGGACATTGGCTAATAACAGCAACAGGAGGGGAAGAGGACACAAAGGCACCTGAATACAGAGGACGTGGATCCAGCTATCCCTTCAGCTGATCCAGCACCATTTGCGACCCTGCAAGTCCAACGCCCAGGAGGAATTAGCATGATCGGAAGCTCTTGCTTCTCAGCAGCCGCTCCCGTGGGACTGGCTTCAGCACAAATGGCTGCTGCCAGATTAATTTCACTCCCGGCTGTGATCTGCCTGAGCTGCCCTGTCCAGGGCTGCAGGAAAGATTTGTTCTGCTGACAAGTAGCCCTGGCAGGGGGATGCTCCTGAGCAGCTTCTGGCACAGAGTGGTGCTCCCACTCTTTCCACACTGGTGTAGAGCAGAGTAAATCCTCTTTGATAATGCAAAACCAGGTGTAAAACAGGAGTATCCAGCCCAGGCCATTTCATTCTTTGAGATCTAAGCAGGCTTGTAATCTTCATCAGCGTTGCTTCCTGCTTGAAATGCTTTTCATTAGCTGCTTATTCAGTGAACACAACCACTTCTGCTACCTCAGCAAAACACATGCCACACTTCTTGCTCAGCAGCAGAAAGCAAACATTTTATTGCATTTTAATCACTGGCAGTTTCAGCAGTTACTTCCTGGTCTCTGTGTTTCTTCTACCTGTCCTACTGAGAAGCCTCTGAAAACTTTGATTGCAGAGACATGTTTGACCAAAAGCAATCCAGTACCTCCTCAGCCTCCAAATAGCTACACAGCCTGGTGCAGTTCCTGGGGAAGCTGAGCCTGAATGCTTGCTTATCTCGGTGGCCTTTCGATCCAGTCCTGGAAGAAGTGAGACAGGCTGAGCATAGCTGTTTGGTTGCAAAGGCTGGCTGCCCTGCCAAGACCTTTGCCATGGCATCAATCTTGCTGGGAAATTTCATACAAATTTTTTTCTTCTGAAGAGAATGATTTCTTGGAGCAAATATGTTTTAGAGGAACATTTCAATGCCAAAAAAAAAAAAATTTTTGAGTTGCAAAACGGAGAAAACCCACTAATGGGGTGCCCTTTCCCAGCGCATCCATCGAGGAACCAAACCAAGCAGACCAGAAACCCTCTGAGAGAGCAGTGCAGTCCGCTGTCAGGATGGGGCTAAGGCTTGCTCAGACACTGCAGTTTCAAGTGAAGAACTGTTGAGTAACTAGAGAAGGGCAGATCCCAGCCCTGGCTGATTGGGTCCAGCCCAACTACCCAGTATCTGTTTGCTAGTCATTGTCCCTGATGGCTCTCCTGGATGATGCCCGGGGACAGGCTCTCCTCAGCAGTCACCTGCAGATTGGTCCCTTTCCCCTGGGCAGACCATGCTCTGCAGCGCATGACCTCACCCAGGCTGTTTTCCTGTGCCTCTGAGTCACACCAAGTGTTTAAAAGAAAAATTTGGTGCCTCATTTCTTCATTTTCCTGTGTCTGGGGGTTTTCCAGCGTCTGATCCACACCCTTCATGCTGCCAGGGCGGAACTGGTTCTCCTTGCTTGGGCATGATCCTTAACGTGCCCATAATTCACTCACAGCCGCTGCGCTAAGGTCAACAACCTTCTCCCTTTGTTCTGCTGCTGCTTCCATGGCAAGGCATAAACAGGCAAACGACGGGCAGGGAGTATGTTTTAAAGCCCCCACCAACTGCTGATGGGCCACGGACAGGCACCCATAAACCATAAACTGGCTGGATCGGGGCTGACAGAACCCATCGTTGTCCTGGCTGGTGGCAGTGGGACCACCAGCATCCCTCTGCTGCAGCGTCAGCCCGTTTCCTGCTCGGGCAGCCAACGTGGGTTCAGTGGAGTCCTTCCCCATTTACCCCCGAGAAAATGAGTGACACGATCAGTGCCAGCAGTGTCAGCTTGTGGCCATCAGCCGTGACTCACCCTGTGCAATTCCCTAAAGAGGAAGGTAAATGCTGTGCACAGAACCCCCAGGGGAACAAGAACAAAGGCAGGTCCCTTCTCCTTCCTTCAGCGTTATCTAGGATCGATCATTGCCCTAATGTAACACAATCCCCTCCGCTCGCTGCCTGCCTCTCACCCTGCAGAGTCATGCTCAAGCGATTTTGTTTCAGGGTAACACTGAGTTAATTTGTCTGAAGCCCTGTGGGGCTTCCCAGGCAGCCCTTTCCAGCAAGGGGATCTTGCTGAGTCTGCAAAATAATTCAGCATGGGGAGGGGGGCTTTCGTGGGCCCCAAATTTTCCAGTTTTTCTCCTTCATCTCCCCTGAATCGCTGAGGTCTCAGGTTGCCCCGGGACAGTGGCTCACTGAAATGGTCCAAGTTCACTATTTTCTCCACTGCACAAATTTTGCCATGTCTTCCTCCTCCCCCACAGCACCCTCAAGGTCACATTGGGAGGTTGTGAGATCTGATGAAAGGGAACAGGGAGGAAAAAAAAAAAGCCGGGCGAGATGAAAACTGATCCCAGGCTCCAGCTCCAGCCTGTTCCCTTCGGCCCCTCTTGGCTCGCTCCACACTGCCCCGGGAGGTTCACTCCTTGCACCCAGGATGCACTTTTGAGATGGTTATGAAAGGAATTGTGCATTCAAGTATTCTAAGAACTGGCGAAGTCTTTTGTCCAGAGAACGGGTGGGAAAGCTTACGCCTTAGTGCCTGCTCCTTAAGTACAGGATTGTGCAACCCTGGCACGCTGCAGTGCTCCTGCTGGCAGGTGATGAGAAACTGGGCAGAAAACAGCCTTTGAAGTGCCCAGCTGGACAGAGAAGGGCCTCACTGGGGAGCCCTGACTCTCCCTCGCTCCCTCATAACCTGACGGCTGCTTCTCTGCCTAGAAGGAGACGCTCAGAGATTCACCAGCAGCCAGAGTGCTTGCATCTGTACTAGTAATTTAAATATGCCTGGCACCGTTTCCTGGCCCTGAGGCCACTGACACAGAACAATCTATTAAACTTTCTTATCCTCCAAACCCGAATGGATGCATCCAAGTGCACAGGGCAACGATATCAAGTCTGTGCTGCCCTTAAACTTTTTCCAGGAATTGTTTCTGAAAGCTCTAGTTGGCTTGACCCCAAATCACGCCAGGGACCTGCAATCACAGTGAGACCTGGGAATATTCTTGATGGCCACAGAGGCCTTCCAGCCCAGGTCCCTGTGGTGCAATCCTCTGTCATCCCCAGATTTAGCATGGCTGGAGCAGGGTGTGCCAGAGGAGACAGCCCCAGCGGGAAGCAGTGACTTGCACATACTTATCAGAATAGCACAGGGAAGCTGCAGCTGGCTGAAGCATTGTGCCAGTTTGCTCAGTCCTTGAGCTCCCACTGTCCTGAGCTAATGAGGGTTGTGCATTCTCATCCCACCAGCAGAGACCTGCAGCTTTCACTGCACTGCTCTTACCTGCAGCGCCTTGCAAACGCCCCAGCCTGCCTTAGGAACATGAGGAGCTGAGAACAGGAGTGTGGGCTGTCCCCTAAACCAGGGCTGGGAAAGCAAACTGCTTCCCATCACTGCTCCTCACCTCGGGCCAGCATGGGCAGAGGCAAACAGCATCCTTGGCTCTGCCTGTTTGGGAGGCAGTCACAGCAGATTTCACATGGGGGAAGGGATGAGGTTAGGACACCTGCAGCATGAAAGTCACTGGCAAGGCTGCACATGTCCCTGAAAATCCCTGCTATTGTTTGAAATTCTCCTCAGCACCAGTAGGATTTTCCTGCGTTTCCTAAAATCCCCACCATGGTTTTCAGTGCTAATAAGGTGGAAAGACAGAGTTTTTGTGCCCCTGTGGCAAATAGAAGGCAGTGGGACTTAAGAAGCTTCAGGAGCTCTAGTTTCACTGTTCTTCCTACTGCTGATGGCAATGGCACTACAGTCTCCAGCAAGGTCGTTTAAAGGTTATTTCCCATCATGCCACAAAACTGAGGAGCTCTTGGCCTGCCAGGGCACAGCGCGACTGAGCTGCCCAAAGGGGACAGCATGCCCATCTCCCACCCCTGCATGGCACAGCCCCAGAGAGAGCTCTGCCCTTGAAGACTTGCCCCTTCCTAAGGCAAAGCATCTTCTTCACAGAGGGAAGCTCTCTCTTCCCAAGGAAATCTTTCCCTGATGTCCTGTGTCCATGCAAGATGGCTGAGCTCCCCAGAGGCTCATGCAAACCAGGAGTCTTTGGATGTTTGGAGCAGGACCCTTAGTGCATCCCTCTGCCTCTCCCTGGAAGGCCAGGTAGGAGTTAACCTACACTAAGTGCCTCTTTCAGCCTGGGCAGGAGCATCCTGAGCATCCTGGGAAGGAGCATCCACAATCTGAGTTTCTCTTGCAGGTCTCTATGCTCTTCTTTGCTCAGGAGCACACTGAGCAACTCTCTCCCCCTTCTCCCTCACTTTTACCATTTGCATCCATTTTTTCTGACACACCAAACACAAGTGTTTTGCACTGGTGCTGTGTTCCTCGGACTGATTGCTCAGATGAGCTACCCAATATGCTCGTACTCCTTTGCTGGGAGGGTGCCAAAGTGCTTTTTGCAGAACTGCTGGACTGTTTTCCAGCAAACATCCTGTCAGTAGCTGGATTGTTTGAATATCCAGGGAAATCAAGCGAAAACTGCAGATTGGCCAGGCGTGTTCCCAAGAAACAATTTTATCAAAACTTCTGGCAGAGAAAGTGCCTGGTTTGACAGAGCCTTTTCAGGGGTAGGCATGAAGAGCCGAGATTCAAGCACCGTCTTTCTTTGAGCCAAGTCAGAAGCTTGGCTCTGCTCCTCTCACTCCCAGTGCATGCCCCAGGCGCAGGCTGCAGAAACAACCGTCTTCATCTGGAGTATGTAATTAAATGTTCATTGGGCCAGGAGAAGGCTGGTGTGCATGGTGCAGAAGACATCCGTTCAGGTACCTGAGCTGTTTCTTTTCCTAGGGCAACTTACTAACCACAGGACTGTCTTCATCAACGAGGACCCAAATCTCATCTTCTCAAGTGTGATTTCAGATGTCCCAAGTTTCTTTCTGCCTCATATATCAAATATTTTGGGAAGCTGTGTCTTTTTTTTTTTTCCTTTTCATAAAAGCAGGCTTTCCTTTCCCATAAGCAGGGAGCACAAGCTTGAGCCTCCTGAGAACATCTTCACATTTCTGTTTCAGGTTTTCAGTAGACATCATCAAATCCCAGGTAGAGCAACACACTCCAAAGTGGTCATCACACTCAACCTAAGGAGCCAGCAAAGAGATGTGTAGCTCAACCAGCAGGATCAGCAGCTGTGTTTGCAGTGTGGGACATCACAACGCCCAGCATCGGAAAAATCATGCTTCCTCCTGAATGCTTTATATGCTATTGTTAGCAGCAGTAATCCGATGGTACAAGAGCTGTACGGGATTAGGAAGGAAGAGCATTCTCCCTGTGTTGCAGTGATTGCACAGTAAATTTCCACAGATCAGCGTGCACTGTGTTGAGGGTTTCTCAGATACAGCAGTCCTGTAATTGCTGCTACTTTTGTTGGCTTTTTAAACAATAAAGGAGTGAAAAAAAAAAAAAAAAGTTGTCCCACAGCATGTAACTGTGAAACCTCAAAAACTGATTTTTTTTTCCCAGAACAGTGGTTCTAAAATAAGTGGTTATAAAGTGGTTATAAAAGCAAATCTGCTTTTATAATCATTTTGTTGCTGTTGCTTGGATTTCAGGCAAGTGTACACCTTCAAGACTTTTTCCCAGAAGCACAGGATGGCTGGTTTCTTTAGCAATGAGTTTCAGTGTTGCCAGTCACTCTCAAGCCTCAAAAGTATGAAATCAGGTTAAAATAAAGATAGTTAAGCATTAAAACCAAATGTTGGATCCTAATGTACCTATTGCATTCTGACGTTGTCTGTGTTTTCAAGCTTTTGTTTACTTCAACTAGCCTGAAAATAAAGAAGAGGCTCAGATTAGCCTCCACAAGTGGGTTTGTCGTGGGAAACATGTGCATGCACCTGTAGGTCCTACCCTTTCTGACTGCACCATGTTCTCTGTTCACCGTGCAGCCCCCTGCCCTCAGACATCTCCCTGCCCACTGGAAAGCTGTAGCTCTGGCTCTGCCACAGGCCCCAGACAGCCTTGGCAATCCAGCTCTGCAGTGCTGGTACCTGCAGGGAGAAGAGTAACACACTCGCTGTCTGTGTGCCCGGCTCCCGTTTATTCGGGTTGTGTTGGAAAGCTGGGCTTCATCTAACAGCAGCTGTCTGCCCATCACCCAGAGTCCAGCCTAGGTTGACTGTGCAGTTTTTTCATTTGGAAGCAAAACCAAGAAAGAAGGATGGGTTTTATTCTGTTTTTCTTACTTAAAAGACATTTAAACACTTCCAGATATGATAACTAGCTGCGATTTATCTGTCTTCACATAGGCACAAAGGAGGGCACAGACTCAAGGAGATACATCCGTTTTTTCATCCATCCTGTGCAATGGTGCTTCTTCCCCTTCACATGGGTGTGAATAACAGCCTTGTCCAAGTTTCCCATTGGCAGCGTGACTGGAGCTATTTTCTATGGTCTGTAGCACTCTTATTTTCCATGGGGCTATAACAGGAGATGGCGCGGTGACATGTGACAGACTGATTTAGGCTCTGGTGAGAGGATGTTTACAGAACTGGGACACCGGCAATGTATTACAGACAAGCAGGATGTCTTTGCTCCTCTTAACTCCATGGATCAGCAGAGCTTAACCTGTTTGCTTCTTCCATAACTGTCCCAAAGAGAACAGAGAACGTCTCTCAGGTGTTTCCCACCAATGTTCAATTAGTATTGTTGCTATCAGAGGTTTACAGAAATGCTCTGTTATGGGCCAGTGCCACACCTGGTATAACAAAGAACAAAATCCAGAGATTGAGGCAGGTGTAGCAGAAGCTGAATTCCCATTTCTTTTGGGAACTTCAGCAACAGCAATGGGAACACATCTCTTCAGAGCCAGAGACTACTTGCAGCTGCAGATGCTTCTTCCTCTTGCCTGGGCAGAAGTACAGCCCCTCTGGTGAGAACTACACACACACATTTGCAGTGCCCTGGTCATCCTCATGTTGCATCCTGAGAGTCAGAATCTTTGCCCCATGAGCATGTGTGAGTGCTCCAGCCAGTGCTGATGGAAGCAGACAGCGAGACCACAAGGCAGCTGGTGAACCCAGAATAACTTTAGAAGTGAGTGGCCTTTCCACTGAAAATTACCTGGTGCCTGATTGCTCCGACCGGAGCCCAGATGAAAGCAAGCTGCTGATGGCCCCTGAACGGTTCATGTGTGGCCGCTGCGGTATGCCAGGGAGGAGCAGGGCTGCGGAGGTAGCAGCACTCTCACCCAGTAAAGCACCACAAAGGATTTGGAAGCTCCCGTAGTTCATGCCATGGCTGGGTCACTTGGCCAAGCCCTAGATCAGGTACTTTGTCCCTGTAGTGAGCAGGAAGGGTCTGAGGTCAAGACATGTTATGGTACTCTCACAGACAGCTGCTATTATCTGTGCGGCAAGGATTATACTAGTAAACCAGTTAGGTCCCTCTACTACAGTGTCCATGAAAACCACCTTCCTGACATGAGTCCTGCCCTGACAGTCCCATGACACCTCATGTCTTGAAATATTAACTCCAGATCATCTAGACTATAAAGCTCCCATCAATTCCACCCTCCCCAGATCTATCTGCTACCTGTGAGCAGCACAAGGTGGGAAGGAAGCAACTGGCTCCCCGCTCAGAGTCTTTAATGGTGTGACTTGCTCCCTTCGCTTCAGGCAGATGTAGGCTGTTTGGCCACACCTGCCCTCTTCTAGACCTTGTTTTTTCCCAAGGGAATTTGCTGATGTGAATGCATAAAAGGCAGGAAATGGAAAAATTCAAGACCTGTTAGTGAGTGGAACTCCCCTAACCTTGCCTATGCAGAGCATCTCAGCAATCCAGCCAGGGACTGCAGTCCGAGAACATCTACATGGCACAGGGCTTAGCGCACTGCAGTTGAGAATGAGAAACATTCACATGCTGCATCCAATGCACGTGACTTTGCAGCCAGATGGAGTCTGAGTACAAGGGTGCCCACTGCATATAAATAAGCTGTTTCCTAAATGACCTGTGACGTCAGCACGCCTGGTTTTCACCAGTGTCTTGTCTGTTTTGAAGGAGCACAAGACACTACAGGTCCAGCTCTGTCTTCATATATGCTGATAGATGCTCATGCACATATGCTGATGCTCAGCACTCGCCATCAGCCTCTTGGTCTCTAACCCAAGTGCTCAACTTGCACTGTTGAACAAGGGAACACAAAATTTAACGGGTGTCCAAAATTTTCCTTGGTGTTAGCAATTGGGATTGTGGATATTCCTGTTGTTCTAGAAATAGCTGATAAGATTTCAAAGCTCCCTAAATTGCTAGCCCCAGCCTCATGAATGCCACAGGCAAATGACAGATGCTCAGTTCTTACTTCAACACACTTTGAGTTGCATTGGTGACATCTTTGTTCTAGGAGATATGCCCCACAGTAACTCATAGAGGAGTTACTCATCAGGTTGCATTATAGGAGCTCACTGGCTGTGAGTGATGGAGGAAGAAGAAGACAGGGCTGTATTAGTTACAAAATTATTACAAGCTGCTTACACAGTGTGCCTATAAAAAGGCAAATGGATGATAAAAAACAGGGCTGGGAGACACCGCAAGATGTCAGCTAATCCCCTTCCCAGCACAGTGGTGCTTCTGTTGCTTACGACAGGAACATGTCTAACCTGGTTTTAAAATCCTCCCATGCTGGAGTCACAAGATTTTCCCCAATTTCCCCAGCATTGGCGCTGCCTGACAGTCAAAAGCTTTCCACTCGTGTTGAACAAAAACATTCTTTGTTATAGTTTATTTTCACTATTTCTCTTCTCTTTGCCCACAGTTTGTTGCCTTCAGCTTTGTGCAGATTTTTCACTTGAAATGGCTCAGCAGCTGTAAAAGCTATGCTTACCATTGTTAAACATCAGTTTTGCAGGGGGCATGTAAATGGTTTTCCTAAGGCTTCACCATTCATGAGCATACACACACACATCTACATGCTAGCATACCCCTCATTATTTTGGGAAGTCCTGTTGTTCTACCATGGAAGGCGAAAAAGAGATCTGCCTGCCCCAGGCAATGGGACCAGCTCTCCCCAAAGTGGGATATGAAGTGGAAAAATTAAGCCAGAGTCAAAAACTGAAGTGGGATGCATCTCACCTGCCCTGTGAAATGGCTAAAAGGCAGGGAATCCTGCCTGAGCTACTCATCCCTAGCTCTCTTTCTAAGCACTGAAGAGAACAAAGTGATTCATCTGGTTCTGAGTTACCCTTCAGGCAGGTGAATCATGCCCCAAAAGTGCCTCATTCTCTGTATTGACCCTGAAGCCGGTCTAGACGGCTCACTTAGCGGGAGACAATGACAGTATCTCCCACATCTCTGGATACAGGGAAAAAGGAGTGTGAGGCCAAGCTGGGAAGCTCCAGCACCAGACCCTAGGTCTGGGCAATAAAAGGATCAAGGTCTTTTCATCTTGCAACTTCAAGAACATTCCTCTGACCCTGATTTTTGCTCCTTGTTTTCTCTTTCAGTGTAACCTTTTTATATGGAATCCAACCACCGGCTCTCTGCAGTTTTTAAATATCCTTAAACTATTGTGATTAGAATAGAATAGAATAGAATAGAATAGAATAGAATACAATACAATACAATACAATACAATACAATACAATACAATAATTTCCGTTGGAAGGAACCTACAATGACCACCTAGTCCAACTGCCTGACCACTTCAGGGCTGACCAGAAGTTAAAACATATTATTAAGGGCATTGTCCAAATGCCTCTCAAACACTGACAGGTTTGGGGCATCAACCACCTCTCTAGGAAGCCTGTTCCAGGGTTTGACCACCCTACTGGTAAAGAAATGCTTCCTAATGTCCAGTCTAACCGTCCTCTGGCACAGTTGTGAACCATTCCCACATGTCCTGAAACCATGTCCATACCAACAGCCTGAGCAAGACTCGTTGTTGGCCAACTCTGCTGTGATGAGAGTAGGCAGAGGAAAGCCTTACTTCTAAGCAACTGAGGAGGATAGCTGGTGTTTCCAGACATGCCTCAAGGGAGGAAAGTTGGTGAGGGGTGCATATGTGAGAAGTGCATTTGTAAGATATGCTGCACTGTGGAAGAAGGATGGCTCTTTAGCTCACAAGCTCTTGCCCTCAATAATGTGTCAGCCAGGCTCTTGGGCACTGGAACTGGTGCCAGCGCAAATCCAGACTGACTATTCTTTAAGAAGGCAAATGTCCCTGATGGGGAATTTTTATGATACCGCTTGAAGCGAGTTAAACACAGGTTTGTGCTTAAATATAAAAGAAAAATTTAATGAACAATGCATTGTGCAGACTCCTACTGCAATATGTGGTTCTACATGGAGTCTGCAAAGATGCATCACAAGCTGATTCCTTATATACACCAGCACCAATCCCTTGCAAGGAGTCTGTTCTGTCTCTGGTATTCTTGCTTCCAGTCAGTTTAACCCCTTCTTGTAGTTGGACCTTCTTGCCCTCCATGCCAGATCATTGCTTGGTCACAAATTACCACTGCTGAGCAGTTAGAAATAGAATTTCCCCTTCATCCCAGACAAGACCCAGGAACCAAGAATTAAGCCCTTATGTGTGTAAAAGTGAGCAGGCTACAGTAATGTCCTTATCTCCTTATGACTATGTAGGGCAGGAGATGACTGAAGCACAGCTCTCTCAGCAGTGAGACAACTCTCTGGGAATCTGCTTCATGAGGAATCATCTCTATATGCAAGCGGAGACTATGATCCAGCTGGAAAATCCCTTGTGCTCTGTGCCCCAACTCCTTGGCCACCCACAGCCAAGTGTTTAATCCACAGCCCATTGGGGCTGGCTGTTTTCATCAGAACAGATGATTAAATCAGGAGTGTTGGGGCAGGTCTACACAGTGGTGGGCAAACACCAGAGCTGTCAAGCCAGATCCCAACAGGAATGGTAAAGCCATGACCTGAGCTAGTGAGATCTGCCCCCCATTTCATTTACTAATGAGCTGGCTTAACCCCATCCTGATTGGCAAGAAAAGCTTAGAAATGTGAAGTGTCTTAGGACGTGGCATGTCCTGGGCTCCAGCCAGGCAGGGCTGTGCCTTTGGGAAAGTACCTCTTTCAGGAGGTACTCTCACTGCCCAAAATCTAGCAGGATGCACTGGCCAGTGGTATCCTGGCGATCCCTTCCCTCACACAAGGGACTCAGGGCAAGTCTTGAGGTGGAGAGTGTGTTTGCCCTGTGTGCTCCAGATCAAGGCTATAGGTGCAGATTGAGGGGCAACATGGAAGGTTGTGGCCAGCCAAGCTCCTGGCGATGCAGAAATCATCTTCTGTAAGGACTCGGGAGCCTCTGGATGGTGGATAATTAGGTACAGATATGCAGCTGATGTTTGGGCTGAGAGATAGATGGGAATCAGACTTGGGGAGTAATCTGCAAGCCATGGGAAGAGAGTGCATAGGATCTGCCAAGGAGGTGAGTGGGATCATTGGACAGCGGGGATTACTTCTGAGCCTTGCAGAGCTGCACCCCAGAAGGAGCATTTAAAGAACAGATTTTGTGAATAGCCCAACAGTCCAAATTACAGATCAACAAACACAGCCAGATGGACACTGCTGCCTTCTGGACATCTGCATCATTTATTGATGCTATCAGGACCCAGCCATGCTGCCAAAACGGAGGCACAGAGTGCCCTTTGCCAAGTCTATGCCCAGCACGTTCTCCTGCTCTGCCACAAGGACAGAAAAAGCCAACCAGGACTCACGTTGTGAACAGGAACCTGCCTTGGCTGTCCAGTGTTCCTGTGAAAACCTGTCCCAAAACCCAAGCTTTAGTAAAACACTGTCCTGCCAGTTGAACCATCTGTCTTGCTCCAACTTATTAATGAGCCACATTCTTACCTCTGCTTGTGGAGTTTTTCAGCTCTGCTAGTTCTTTTCAAGCAGCTTATCTTTAGCCTTTTATCAGCAACAATACTACCCTTGAAATCTGCCAGTGCAAAAGATACCCACATCCACAATCTTTTCAGGTCTGTATGAGTAAATTAAACATTTCCCAAACCATTGGCATGAGATCAAGCGGCCCAGACCTTTCCACAACCTTGCTATTAAACTCTCTGATCCTCCAGAACAACATGGTAGATCCAGTCCATCTAACAGGACTGGTATCTGCTCTACAAGGAATCCTGAACCATGTCCAGAAGTAATTTCAAATAGCATCAGTTGGCACAGGCGAGTCATGCCCGCAGTGCCATGGGCTGTTTCTTGGCATTGTTTACTCAACCACTGTAATGGTGCAGAAGAGGTTTTTGATTAGTAAAAGCAGCTCATCATTTGCTCTGATTTTACTCCACATAAGTCTGCTGCAACAGCCAGGAATACTAGAGCCTGCTGCCTTCAGAAACCTTCTGGAGTGCTTGCTGGAGGCACAGTGATCTCCAGTATTTATATATCATTAGTGATCTCATACAGCTCAGTATTAAAAAAAACCACCAAAACCAAACAATTTTAAGCCTATAGCACAAGGAAGAAGGCTACCTCTATGCAAATGTAGCCAGAAAATCCTCAGACCATATTCCTGAGGCACTGCAAAAGGTGGCTGAACATAAAAGCTGTGACTGTCTTCTTCCCCCTTTTCAGTGGTTAGTTTTGTCTGGTTGGGATTAGCACAGCATTGAATATGTCAGCTAGATACAAAATTGTTGTCAGCACTAGAAAAATCACTTGCCCTGTGGACAAGCTTAATGCACAATAAGCTGCTCTGGTGAGGGCACAGATTCAGCACGTCCAAACACGGAAAGCGAACAGAAAAGCTGTGTGTTGCTCATCTCTGTGATGAATGAACTGTAATGGATGGACTCCTAGTTCAAATACCACAGAAAATTTCATTTCCCAGTGTGAACGGAGATCTGATTTATACAAACAAAAATGTGGCGCTGAGTCTGTACAGAGCCCCAGGACAGTGTGACAGATAGTCTTCCCCAGTCCACGCTCAGCACGGTTACTGCCGCATTAGTGCTGCACACAAAGAAGCGGTAACCTGATTGAAAGGGAGAAAGGGCAGCAGCAAACAGATGCCATCTGCCAGCGAGCTGACCCTGAGCCACTCTGCCTTGAAACAGTGACTCCGGTGTCAGCAGCAAAGCTCTGCTTGCAAGGGTGAAACACAGAGCGATTGACCTTTAGGTGACAGTTTGCAAAGTGCCAGCTCGAATGACACTGTGGGGAGGGGGGTGAGCGTTATTAAGGTATGTGATATCACCCGCAAGCAGGACAGTAACAAAATTTCCCCTGGGAAAAAAAGGCTGTGATTTCTCCCGATGTTAGACTTCTTGGCTCACTGCTTCACAGATCTTCTGTTGGAGACAAGAGCTTACCACCAGGGTACCTGCATTTCTCATAAAAGGTAAATTGCCTTTTAACTCCTCTCCATTGGTTTATAACTGTCCTACTTAGATCTAATGATGTGCAAAAGTTTACAAAGCATTTTCAGATGACCTGGAATGCTTGCCAGCTTGTAAGTAGAGCAAATAGCTTAGCTAGGATAATAAAGAGGAAATCCACTGAAGTCATTAAGATGTTTGCATTTGATGAGACAACCACTACCAAGGGCCAGAGAAAAAAAAATGAGCCAGTGCTGCTCATGCAAGGTGTTGTGAGGCATGTCTGCGTCCATCATGGACCTCCGGCAGGAGTGACTTGTTAGGCTCAAGTCTTTTCCCAGTGCACCAACTTGATTACTTTCTGCCCAAGATCCTGAAAAGCTACAACACACAATTCAGCGATCCCACACACAAGCAAATAAATAATAAATTAAATCCCATAGTTACCACCTCTGCATCCCTCCAAAAAGCTGTGGGAAGAAGGATTGAGACAGCAGGTGAACCTCACTGGTGCTTGCTTAGGGAAACATCATCAACCTGGAATTATAGGGTGGAGTTAAAAACCTCTTTTGATCCATCTCCATTCTTGTAGCTTTCAACCATATTTTACAACTTCAAGGAAACTTTTTTCCCCTTTATTGCTGAGCGAGATGCACCCTTCTTCCCAGGAGAATTGGGTAGCCAACTGCCTGGAGAACAGGGAGGACCATTGCAGGAGGCCTAAGGGCTGAACACTGAACTGCGAGGAGTTAAGGAGGAGGCAATGGAATGCAGACGTAGCGGCCCTTGGGCTCATTTTGGGTATGTCCCTTCTCACCACACACACCTTGGAAACTGCGACAATCACAAATACCTTAGGAGCAGCAGGTGGAAAGGAGAATTTTATCTTTGTCATTCAGCCCCAGGGACAAATGCAAGGGGAAGGCAGAAGGGATCAGGACTGAAAGCAAATAAAAAAAAGCTGGTTTGCACTGATAACTTCTGTGAAGAGGCCAGGAGTCAGACACCTTCAGGCAGTGTGTTACAAGGGCCCTTGTCCCTGCCCTCTCAGCTCCACTGTGGGAGATCCTGTGATGCCATCACGAATTCTGTCCACTTGCTCGAGGACACTTGACCTTCCTCCTTCTCTGTCTCCTACTACTTTGCTTTCTCACCCTAGACTCCAGTTCCTGGAGAAAAGAAAAGAAAAAAAAAAAAAAGGAGGGTTGCTAGTGCTCAAGTGGGAGATTTTGCACTGAGGCTTATGTTTTACCCAAACAGTCAGAACACTGTTTGAGGACTAATACTAGTTGGTTATATCAGAACAAATCCAGATTAACTCTGCTTTTTGTCTCCAACTGGCTGTGGCAACTCAGCATGTCCAAGTAGGCATCTGGAAGAATAATACAGAATGCATGCCCTTCCAGCCGGACATTAAAGTCATCCCTAATTGGGCTCATTACGTGCTGACTCCCTGTGCGTCACTTCAACAGCTCAAGGGTGCCTTATGAGAAACTAATGGCTTCAGAGCAATGTACATTACACACTGTTACACAGAATTCTTCCTCAAGCCTCATTTTCCTTTGTAGGAGTCACAACCACACTGGATTTTTTTGTTAACTAGATAAACACTGTGACAGCAGCAATTGTCTGCAGTAAAGAAATTAGTCACAGGTAGAGTGCTGAAGTCTTCAAAATCCACTTCTGCACCGGGGAAGCTGTGTCCTTTGCTATGCCATTGCTTTCTGACATGACCCTCTTCTGATGCAGCACAGGTGTTGTCCCAGGGCTATGGAGTTCCTGTGACAAAAAGACATAAAGTTTAAATATAGGCAATTGCTAGGATTCACTAAAAACTGTGTTAGGAGCAGTTTCATGGGCGCTTAGTGGATGCTGGATTTGCATATCCCCCTCCTCACCATTCATAAATACATGCACAAGTGTCATTTTATTCACACAAATTTTGGCAAAAGGCCCATTGAATTCAGCGGAGAGAAGTCCATTGACTTTGGTAGACTTTGCACATTGCATGTGAGAACAGATGGAGGCTCCATTCACCAGTTGCCACTCGCTATTTAAAGCTTATTATTGTTAAAGAGTTTTGTTAATACATTCACAAATGAAGCGCGATCCAAGTGGTGTAAGCACCACTGAGAGCTGGAGAAAGGCAGACAGGCTCTTCAAACAAGGATGGAGTGAACAAAGGGCACGCCTGTACGCACAGAGCGTACGAGCAGTTTACTGGCCCACTCATCTCCCGACCTTCAGAGACAGCAGGTCTGCAGCCAGTGCTTTCTGCCCACAAGAAAAAGGCAGTTTTCAATGGTTCAGGTGTGAGACACCACAGACCTGACACAAGAGAAAGAGAAAGCAACCACGCATGAGCACAGGTCCTCTCTGCTGTCGACAGGAAGGGCCTGTGGGTTTTGGCAGGAGCTGCGCTGAGCCTTTCCATAACTGTGGCTATCCAGAGTGGAAACCCTCCTTGCATCATGAAGGAACAAGGAATCACTTTTCCTGAGCGCAGCCAGGGGAAGGGAAGTCTTCTAGAGCAAAAGATCTCCCTACACATGGCTGCTGCAGCTTCACTGAAGATCTCTCCTCCAGGCACCCACACCATTGTGTTTCTCAAAGGTAGATCTCATCTCACTCCAGTGGACCTCCACAACTCCACGTAGCAAAGAACGTAATGCTGCGACTGCCCACTGGCTCATGGGCATGCAGTGCTTGGCAATCAGCTTCTGTAAAAGGCAGTTTACCTTGCCTACAGGGCTCCAGGGCTATAACAGCCTTAATAAATGTGCCTGTAGTGCAGAAATTTCTGGCATTAATAAAGCAGGAGGGACAATGGCTCTCACAAGCAAGCTAGAAAGAGAAGTTAAAAATCCATGGGGGGATAAAATCCAAGGGGTAAGATAAAAAAAGAAAAAAAGACTTGTTGGGCTAATCTAGAGGAAGCACTAAAAGACATAGGAGTAGCAAGCGGGAGAGGAAAGGCTTACTCCAAAGTGAGAATGCAACCAGCAAAAATGGGTCAGTAAAGAACAGGGAAATTTTCTCCTGCTGCAGCCAGAAGCCTGAGCCCCCGGGTCTTCTCCAGAAAGTGGTGAGAGAAACACACCTAGAACACTCAACACAAAAACCATTCCCTGCTGCAGGTCAGCAGCTTGAGCAGGTCTGAGCCATCACTGGGCAAAACACCCTCTGAGACAGATATAAATAATCAGCATTAATCTATGCAAATACCCCAGAAGATACACTGCACATACATGTGGCAAGAGGTAATTAATTTCAGCTCCCAAATACCTGATAAAGATGGCATCAGTGCAGCCTGCTCAGTGGCACATTCCCAGTTGTTAATTATTAGAGTGTTGCAGCTAGGGAATGTCTTCTCTGATGATGTGAGCCCATGTCTCAGTGCTGCTTGGTGTTTTAACTAGACAGCAGCAAAGGTTAGCAACAGACAAGTTTGGGGACTACCCAAACAGTAGTCCCAGCTGCATCATCTACAACTGAAAACCAAACTTAGGTTTCCTGATTTTGTCTAATAGGCTCACAAATGTGGCAGTGGGACTGTGTGGAAGTGTCAAAGCTTTGGGGCTCTCACAACAGGAGGAAAGCACATTTCTGGTCCTGGGAAACAGAAATCCTCCCTAGAAAGACAAAAATAAGTTAGCTGTGTCCTTCGGTGGGCTTTCATTTCTTGTGCTGGTGTCTGTGGCTTGGGGTTTCCAAGCTGGGAAGCTGCTCCTGGTGTCAAGTGTTTCAGAAACCCTCAAGCATTCAGAGAGCTGTGTGCAGTGCTCTGCTTTCCTTCAGAGAAAGGACCTTCAGAGAAGGGTCTTCTTGACTCACTCACGCAGGCTCTACATCATTGCTTGGACTTGGCAAACCATGTGAAAGGAGCTGGGAGATCTTGGGAACATGCTGGGTGCTATTGCCCTGAGAAGGATCTTCTGCAGCCAGGAGAGGGTATCAGAGAAGCTAAGAGAAGTTTGCTCTTCTTTTGGTGTGATGGCAACTCAGCTTGGCACCACCAGGGCCTTGGAATGGGACAGAACAAACGGATCCATTGAGAAACAGATGTATGGAGAAATGGACCTCTCCCTCCTGCGCCATCAAACCATCTCAGTTCAGGCAGCAGCATGACAAATGATTGAGGTCCTCCTATTCTCCTAAAGACACTGGATAGGGTCTGCACCCCGTCAGCTGTCTGGACAGCTTTTCTGTCGGAGGTGCATGGACAGTCCAACAGTCTGAGCAGCACATGCCAAAAGGATGTGAACATTCCTTCAGTGGATGTCCTTGCATCCCTGGGGGACTTGCTTACTGCCCAGGTGCTCACACCACCTATGTAATGGGGAAGAACATGGGCCAGAGCTGCCAGAAAAGAGGTTCTGACCACTGGAAATGGACTTTGTATGAGATCCTCGCAAGAGACAGCCACAAGTGACAGTGAAGACTACATAGGAAATGCAAGTGTGTCCCCAGAGAAGACGAGACACCCACAGTTTCCAAGAAGACTGTCTGAGGGATTGTCTGTTTGCAAACTTCCTCATGAGATTTGTCACTGTGGCACGGCTGCTGTGTAGGCACTCGTCGGGACTTGAGAGGCAGCCTCTTTGAGGTAGGTTCTGCTTGACTGCAACCATTTTCAGCACCATGAAAGAACACTATGACTTCCTCAAAATGAGCTGCAGGCTGGAGGGATCCTCTGTTTGAGAAGAGTTGTCATCCAGCTACTTCATTTGGTTTTCAGTTACTCTGTGCACCGGTGCAGCATTGCTTAAGCCAAACACAGACCAGAAGCTGGCCCTTGTCATACTGCAACATCTCACCAGGAGTAGGAAAACACAGCTCACATGATTTATCTACCTTCAGAATCAGACAAAAACTTCCCTTTCATGTTTATTAGAGCAACAGTAGCCAATGGGAATTTCCACTTGCTTGCAAAAATGGCATTTTGTTCTGTTTGAAATAAAAATGTCTAAATAAAAATATTGTATCTGCACTTGAAAAAAGAAAAAACAAACAGGTGTTATTCTAGATGCTTTGCAAAGATTTTTTTTTATGAATGTTTTTCCCAACTGCCCTCTAAATTTCACCATTTTTCTGATTTTTAATGAGCAACAGGAGACAGCAGAGGAGCAAGAGGAAGGGAGGTTTCTGTACTCATAGGGAAATATTTTTCATATTTAGATTTCCCCAGGAAGCTGAAAATGGACACCCAGTCCAGTGGGAAATTGTTCGCATTGGTGCACATCTCAGCTGGCACTGCCTGTGGTTAGGCTATGTCCCCTTCATAGGGCAGAGCGGCTCTAAAAACCGTGCAAGGTCACCCACCTGTGATCAGCCGTGGGCTCTGCCAGGCATCCCTCTGCGGCTGGTGTGACAACATGGACTCCTGGAGGCTGAATCGTGGCAGCTAATGTGCTCATTATGCATGCTCGTTAGCATTTGTTTGGAAAGCAAATACACTGCCCTCACTATTGAATTTTTCTTATGCTGTAGGTAAGACAAAGCTGAATTAAGAGCTTGAGACACAGAGGTAAAGCCAGGGTTCTGCACATAGGTGTAAATGTTGGCACCAACCAGCAGCTAGTGAGGGCAGAGCCCTCTCTGGAAACTGCTGTGGAGGTCCCTGTGTGCTGAGGTCCTGGAGGAGACAGAAGGAAGGTCTCCAGGTGGTCCCACCCTTAGAGGGGTAAGACAGACCCTGGTGGTGTTGTCCACCATAGCTGTCCTGAGCATGGGAATGGGCGGGTCAGATCAGCCCCAGGGAGATGGGGGAGATGTGACTCTCGGATAACACAGACCATCTTCCACCCAGTGCAGAGCTTGGCTAGACCACTCCAGGTGGGCACCTCTGACTGCCTGAACCCTCTGGCTAAGAAAAATGGAGGAAGGATTTAAAAAACATTGGAGTCTGGCTGGAATGGTGCATTTCACACAGATTACCTGTAATCTGCTCTGTGAAGAGCTGACTCACCAGACGACTCCTCATGAGGCTTGCATGAGCCAGCAAGAGCTTGTTCCAGTGGTCAAGCACTGGGAGAGGGCCCGGTGGGACCATGGAGTCTCTGTCCTTTAAGATTTGCAAAACTTGCCCGGACAAGACACTGAGCAACCTGTGCTAGCATTGCAGTGAGGTCTGTCTGAATTATAAAGTGATTTTACACTCCATATCCCAGTTGTGCTGGAGCACATCAGGAGTGAAGTCCTTGCACAGAGTAATGCCAGAGTCACGTAAGATGAACAAAGTCTGCTATTTCTACACTTCTTAAAATGGTTCAGGGAAGAAAGTGAATGTTTATGAGTTATAGAGGAACTGAGTACCTCCAGTCCCCTGCTTTCTCTTTCTGCTTCAGGGCTTTTTGTCAAGACTACAGAAACAGCATCTCTTGGGTCAGAAAGTGGCTTAAAGGGCTTGTTTAGGGTTTTTTTCCATCTCACATATCTCCTTCCAAGGCTGGTGGTTTCAGCCGTGGTTAATGAGCACACTACCATGGAGCTGATGCATGTTCAGTGTCTCATATAATAATTGAGATGTGCATCTCTCAGGCAGACTGCAAATAAGCTCATCTTACAACAAAAGCTGTGTGTTTCAGGCAGGTTACCTACACCTCAAGTCTCTTCAGTAGTGAGCTATTTTTACAGCACCTCTTCTTTAACCATTTGGGTTGACCATGTACCTGCCGCCTTCCTCTCCGTGCTAACCCACACATCACGCAGCCCACAGAGACACAGCTACACGGCATCATGTTTCCCCATACAGAACCACCCTGGTGGGTTGTGGAAGTCTCTCTCTTACTTGTTTGATACCTGTGGGCATGCCCAACAGCTTTACTGAGAAAGCCATTTTTTTCCACGCAGAATTAACTCATATGCTCAAAAAAGGCCACTCCTTTGGTCTGCAAGGCCACGTCTGGCCCCGTGCTCTTCTGCATCCAATGGAGCTACTTAAAAAACCATGGGCTCCTTCCACTCAGCCACTGGAACAAAAGCAGAGGAAAAAGTGTTTCTTCTATATTCCAAAGCTGATTCTTCAAAAATAAAGCAAGCAAAAGTTCTGACCCCAGCTGCAGCCCCACCAGTGAAACCACCCAAGGCAGGAGAGGGCCACGAGGCATTTCGCTCCCAGAAGGCATTGCTGTGCCAAGCTCAAATCCAAATAGTTCTCAAGTTGTCAGGTTTGGGCAGTTGGACTTTGCCAAAGAAAACTCAAAACTTGCTGCTACAAACAGTTCCCATAAAAAACACAGTAAAATCGAACTCCTACATTTCCAGGGAACAATTATGTGAGCCGAACATGGCAGATAATCCCTGTGCAGATCTGTCCCTCCTCACCCATCCACCCTCCTGCTCCAGCGCAGAGGGCATCACAGGGCGGGATGACTCCCTTGCACAGCCATAGTGGTTATCATCTGACCCAGCAGCTCTGCTGCCACACTCCCAGGCTGGGCGGGAGGGTTGGCACCACTGTCCCCTCCTCCTGCTGCCCCTCTCCACAAAGGTGCCACTCCGTGCATCCATGCCCGGACCCAAGGACCAACTCTGTGCCGGTGCTGAGGTTTCGCAACAGTAACCTGGTGCTGAAGAGCAGCTTGGCTCTGTAGCTGGTATCAGTTAGTGTGTGCAGAGGCTAAAAATAGAGACCCTCCACTCTCACAATGACTCAGAGATGCAGAAGGGAAACCCGCAGGCTCTGTGCTTGGCTGTCCCCTGAGCTGATTGAAAAGTTTTCATCTAAAACTTTGTTTTGACATAAAACGGCTTTTTGAAAAACAAACTAACCAAAAAAAACCCAAAACCCAAACCTCATCTCTCACCACCAAAGCTGCTGGGAAGTCTTCGTATTTTGTCTAAGTTTGGAAGAGGTCTTGGCCAGAAAAGTACGACATTTTGTATTTTTTTAATTTCAGTTGGCAAGCCGCCTGTTAGTATTTACCTGCTAAGCTCTTTCTTGGAGACCTGTGAGAGCACATGAAATGGTAATGCAAGTGAAAGGTGTGCAAGTCCTCTGAAATTTTCATGGGAAATACAGTACACTTTCCAGACAGCTCTAATTCCAGCTGAGGATGAAAACAAATCCACCAGCTGGCCTCGTGAAACCCCCACAGTGAGGCGATCCTTTAGCGCTGCTCAGGTTTTGGCTATGCCATGGGTGATGGCGGTCTGGAGGCTGATGGTCTGGGTGGGGAAGAGAACTGGGATCCCATGGGGAGATGCGTTGCTGCTCCTGCACTATCTCACCCATGAGGAGAGCAGGTCCTTCCTCCCTGCCCCTCTGTTATCTGTCCCATGGTTACAGGTAATTTTAAGATTGGTCAAGCATTGGGGCAGGTGCCCATAGGTGGTGGAGTCTCAATCCCTGGAGATGTTCAAAACAACTGGACAAGGCCAGGAGCAATCTCCTCCAGCTTTGACATTAGGAGGTTGGACTAGAGACCTCCAGGGATCCTTCCAGCCTTAATTTTTCCACGTTTCTAGTGTAACCCCTCTCAGGGTCTCATGCCTAGAGGAGTTGGACAGTCACAGTGGTGAGAAGCCCATCAGCAGAGGAGCAGAGTGGCCATGGCAGCCAGGCACCAACCCAGCCTGCTCTCCAAGCCTCCTCTCCTTCCACTCGAGCCCCAGCTGGACTCGTTTTGTCCTTCCCCACTTGCAGGACAAGGGAGGGAGCAACAGTGCTGGGACACTCTACGCAGAAGTCAGGCTCCAGGACAAAAGCACCTTGTTCATGAGGCAAGCCCCACAACCATGCTGCCAGCTCCACTGCGGCAGAGGACTTGGGCACCCAGCCAGGCTCTTCATTTCCCTACGTGGTCCCCAGAGACAAGACAGACTGGGCTAGCTCTGCGGTGGTGCCTGTGTTGGACTGTGGTTCTACAAGTGTTTCCTCATTGCATGTGCAGAGCTGTGGAGGTACAACCCAACCGACTCATGACAGTTGGGATGCTGAACAGTGAGAAAGCCAGGCTTCAGCTGACAGAAAACAAAAGTGCTGCTGAAGTTGGATCATTCTGCATTAGCAATCAAGCATGCACTGGTGTAAGAGCTGTGTCACGTGTGTCTCATCCTGCACTTAACATACCCTAAGAGCATCCTTGCTGCTTTCTCTCTGTTCTGTTGTGGCTTCAGGCCCAATCTCCATCACAGACAGCAAGCCTGGCCCCGGAGCAGGAGGACATGAGCAGACACACCTAGAAGAGGCCTTCAAATGCTGCATTAAACCCCTGTAGCATCAAAGGCCTTAGGAAAGGACTGAGCCCTGAGGGTGACCGCAGCAGGAGCCTGGCTCAGTCCCTGTCTTAGCCCCCTGTGGAGACGCAGTCCAGAGGCTGCACCAGACACACTCTGACCCAAAGAGGACCTCAGTGCAGCCCTGGTCTCCCAATGTGGGGCTGCCACACGGGAGGCACAGCTGGACCCACAGCTGGAGCACATTCCCAGCTCCCACGGGAACACCGGCACGTCTCTGTGCGTCAGCTCCCTGCTGTACAGGGCAAGGGGAGACAGTGAAAATGAGATCAACCCGTAGCTGATGGGATGCCAGTAAATCCCACAGACAGCTGGGATGAGAAAGACCTCAGGAGGAAGCCACCCCCCTCCTTCCCTGTCAAGATCACCCCTACCTAAACTAATGGAGCATCTGCCTGCTGCCCTGGCCTGTGACCCCAGCAGGGCAGAGCCACCCGGCAGCAAGGACTGCAGGTGCAAGTAGCTGCTCCAGCTCCATCCAGAGCTCCCTGCTCAGCACCAAGAGCTGAGACCCCCACCCACTGTGCGCTCCTGGCTGGGCCGTTCCCTTTCCAGAAACACACCATCGCTTTACCTTGCTCGTGTCTGAGGGAAGGTCACCAAGCAGCATGTTGTTCCTTGTCGCTGTATGCAGGTTACAAGTGTCCCCTGCGTGGCAGCAGTCACTGCTCCCACCACCTTCGCGTGGGCTTTGTCACGTCCTGCTGAACACCACCTGGAGCTTCAGCAAGTCCATTAGGGATGAGATGGCCTGTCCTGAGCTTACCCTAGAGCTGACCCTAGATGCCGCAAGCATCTGCCAGATGGGGCGTGTGAAGAAGTGGCGTGTGGTGAGCCCTGCTCACAGGGGTGGCTGCTGGCCCTCGGGCTGGGGACTGGGTGCAGGATCCATGGCCACCTTTCAGCTCACTTGTGCCAATGCCTTGCAGCCAGTCTCTGCTCAGGACAGGGTCCATCCCATGTTTTTATTGGGTTTTGACTCTCAGAAACCCAGATAAAGATATCTGCTGCAGGACATACAACTGTATTTTCAATTAAATCATTGAACCAGAATATGATTTTGTAATCAATTGAGATCAAGTCACTTTTATTTTCCCTCTTCCTCACCAGCAAAGTGTTATGTTTGGGATTAGCCAGGAACATTTTGTTCCAGCTGAAGCAAAATTTCTGCTTTTATTATAGACCTTTGTAACAAAGTCAAGTCCTTGGTCCTTGTGGGTCAGTTCACTTCTAACTGAGGACCCGATGCTGAGGCTCAGCTAGGACATCGGGTGCCTGGTCTGAGTCCTGCCTCCACCCCTGGATGTGTCCCACAGCAGGTTAGGAGGTCTCAATGGGCCCCCCATACCTCGCTCCTGGAGAACCTCTATGGACCAACTGTCACACGCAAGAGCAAGACACCCACCCCTATGGGAAGGACCATAACCCCTAGGCTGGCAAGATGTTCTCACTCTCTGTGGACCAACAAATATTTCATTATTCTTCACAAAGCAGAGAGGACTGAGACAGTCTTCCACCCCCTGCACACCCACAGCAGGACAAAGGCACTCCACAGCTCAGCAGCTGTGGGAGTCCAGTCCCAAAAATCTTATTCAGACCAGAAAGTCATGTCCAGTGTCCTGTGACCATCACTGGCATTTCCACGAATGCCATATTCACTGTGAGAAAAGTCATTCTCTCTTAATAATGATACTTGAGTTGGTGGAAAACACTGGGAGTTTTTCCCCCACGAGATAAAACAGCATTTTGTTTTGATCTGAATCAAGATTTTCTTTTAACTTTAGTCTGCAAAATTTTGGAATTGATGGCTTTTTTCCTTTCCCCTCCTGACTTCTTGTCTGTTTTTTCCTCTGAAGCTGCCAACCCCCAAGGTGTCCTGGTAAGGTTTCTGAAATTTGTGGATACAAGGCAGGATTCAGATCCCCATGAAATTGCCAGCTGCACTTTAAATGCAGCATTTTTGCTATGTTACAAATAACCAGAATAGATGTGCTCTGAAATAGGGCACTGGGACAAAGAGAGAAGCGTAGTGTGCCCAAAATGCTCATAATGAATAGCAGCACAGAAATGTCACTGCTCCTACACACCAGCCCATCATTAAATACTTCCACTTTCTTCAGTGAAATGACAAAAAAATAGTTGACGCTTTCAGCACAGCACAAAAAAATGCTATCCACATCTACCTTAAAGTGTCAGATTCATGCAGGAAGCAGAAGTGTTCCTGTGAGATTAGCATCTCTGTCTAAAACATGTTTGTGAAAGGTGAGAACACAATATTAGCAAAGTACAATGTTCCTGCAGCATCTCTGTGTGTTTTATTAATTATAACATTGTTAAAATGAGATTATATGCTCTTTAGTTCGCTTTTGTTGTTGTTTTTTTAATCATAACTAACTCAAAGGAGTTCCTAGTTTCTGGGCACTTGTTCAGAAATGTATTCTTCCTGGACCTTAAAATAACCCTTCTAACTCAGTCCTTTATGACCACAGCAGAGCTCTGTTGTATGATGGCTAATTCCCATGAAGAAATGGTGATTTCAGCTCTGAGCAGTGAAAGCTCAAAGAACTGAAAAATCTGCTTATTTTTAGTAGGAGCTGATCCAAATTTCCTGACTGCAGGAAAAGGAATCAAAGATGCTGCTGAAAAGCAGCACCAAGGCAACAAATCCTCTCCCACTGATGCGGGCAGGGTGGCTGTTCTGCCTCTCCCACCTTCTCCACTAGCTGAGGGCAGGACTGGACCCTCTTAGGGCCAGCGATGTCCCTTCGAAGGGTTTAAGGCAGCCTCTCACCTTTCTACCATGGCATGAGGAGAACCAACCTCCGTGTAAACTACGTGGTTGAGAGGTCGAGTTGGGATATGCAGAATTTGGGATTACTGTAGAAACATTCATTCTGAAGAGCTGCTCCAGCGTTTAGGCACAGTGCAAGCCCTGTGTCTCACAGTTCAGATCTCCCTCACAGTGGTGCCTGTGGCCATACCACTGCCAAGAATATCTTTGGTGGGTTTAGCTCCATCTACAGTGGCCAGAAAGGTGGGCTCAAGATCAGATTAGCTGCTCATCCATGTTAGTGATCTACAGGAGTGCCCTGGGGACTGGCTTTTGGGGTCCTTGTCTTGCATTCTCAGGGGACACCTTCCTGCCTCCAGCATGGGTCAGTGCTGCCTTAGCAGCCTCGAGCTACCTGTCCACCTGCCAAACCCAAGCCGAGCTCAGTCTTTGCAGATCCCCAGCACCGGGCATCAGGACAGACCTTGGATTCAAATATGACTGTAGTCAAATATGACTATAGATACAGCACAGGAAAAGCCAAGGGAGCCTTTCTGGGCATTCATTACCTCAAGTCATCGTTTATCTCCTTCCTCAGCTGCCTCATGGGAGATAAAAGAGGAGAATAATGAGTAAGGCCTATAGAAGATATTTTGGGATTAGTTTAGGAGCCATAGATATTTTTATCGACAATAATCAAGTGGATTTGGGGAGGTATTTTAGTTTTGTAGGCAGCGTTCATGGATTGCTGCTGATTACAGTACCCATGCTTCACAACAAATGTGGACAAATTAGAGTTTGTCTGGGATTGTTAGATTTCTTGGAAAACTTGTGGCAAGTCTGAAAAAAATTCCTACATTCTTTATCCAGAAGAAGAAAACATAATTTGAGGCTGTGACTTCTAACTCCCGCTGAGTGGCAGATGACCTGACTCCTTCTTGTGGCTTTTCTCCAGCTCTGTGACTCCAGTAGTCCCACGCATGCCAGGAAGGATGGGCAGCTCTGAAGTTCCTTCTGTGCGTGTCTGCCCTGCTAGCCCACTGAGCTTACAATGCTAGGAAAGGATTAATTTGGGGAGTCTTTGAGTGCTGCTTATCCAGCACCAAAGCAGTAGTGCTGGTCCCCCTGTTCTGGTCTCTCCATCCCAATGCCACAACCAGAGAGGAAATGTGATTGCATCAGCACAGAGAAGCGTCGGTGATGCAGCTTGTGGCCACGCAAGCAGGATTGAACTGGCTGAGCAACAGTAGTATTTGGCAATGGTCACATTCTGTCACAGAGCATCACCGGCTCCGCCATTTCCAAGACCTGTGCTTCTATCCATAGGCAACTCCTATTTTTAGTAATTGTGCTGGTGGCAAAGGCCCAGCCTCCAGGATGTTGATTCAGACACCCAGACACTCAGCCACTTCCTGTTTGGATGTGCTAAAATTATTTGCATCATTTAAAAAGTGACGTTGGCTAAGGGAAACAAAGCGTTATTGTCAGAGGAGGCTGAGCGCTGTGTTACGTACTGATGCACAATGGAAAAAAAGCAAAATGAGCAGTCTCCATCTCCCAACAGCAGCATGCACATACAGCATGTCCCCAGGAGCCACTTTCACCACTCTTCCCACACACTGGCACTTGTGTTGGCACAGCAATGCAGTCAAGCACTGCGATTCCCTGCTGAGCCTCCTCCCGGTGCTGCTCTGCCAGACCAGGGCAACCCAGTATCATCTCTAGCTACAGAACAGGAGCAGAGACATACCCAGGAGAGGTGTTCTGCTGGCTGGAACAGGCAGTAGAAAGTACAGGCTCTAGCATCTGCCCCTGCTCTGCCACCCAGGCAGTTATGGCTGGTGACAAGTTTTTCGTAGCAAAATGCAGCTTTCCACTGTGACATGTCTTTGCAACCCCACTGCGGGCATAAATGTGGCACCTGAGATGTTCATGAACTTCTAGTAACTAGAGGTCCAGGGGCATGGTTCTCTACGCTGAAGGCTTTGTGGGTGGTGACTGTGTCTGTAAGCTGGCATCAGCTCTTGTCTCATCACCCCTGTACCTAACATCTTGCCCTTAATCTGCCAAAGCCCGTGCAGCTGCTGAGTGAAAGGGCAGACATGATTCAGTTTGGGCTGACTGCTTCTGGGGAGAGTGGTGATGGAGAGGGCCCCTGCCCAGCACTGCTGGTGTCCAAGTTCTCCAGCCTGCAGAACCACAAAGCCTGGTGGTGCCCCAGGACCATTTGCTGTGGCTCTCACCCAGAGGAGCAGTCAGGACACTTTGCTGAGGAGCTGTGGATACTTGGAGACATCACTTGTCCACTCAGCTGCCCTAGGCTGTGCATGCAGCCAAAGCCTCTGTGGCTTCTCCACTTCCAGAAGAGAGGTCAAGAAAAAATTGCAAACCATTTTTTGGGAATCCTTGCAAGTGATCCCTTCCCCACTGTCTGCAGGACCTGAATGTCTGATAATGTCCAACTGCTCCGTGCTCAGCTCTTCCCTATCTCCCAGACAGACAAAAAACACCAGACCTTTACTTCAAATCTTCGAGAAGGGAGTTGTCCTGGATGCTTCACATCCCACCTCCAAAATATGAACAATTTGGCCTTTCTTCTGTTTTTTCAAAGCCTTACTAATCTATTCCAAATGTCTAGGAAAGTTGATGACTCAATAGGTTTTTCCCCACAGTCTGGACAAGCAATTTCTTGGCAAGGGCTGTTTATGACTTAGCTGCAGATGGATTTACCTATCCTGCCTTCATTTTAGCTGAGATGCCACTAGTTATGTGGACCAGGAGCTTGAAAAGTGACTGGATATCTTAGTGCCTTGACTTTTCACACCCATCTTAAAAAGCAAACAGCTGGGCACCTGTAAAGGAAGGCAACCATGTTTCACTGTCCCTCTGAAAAGTCGTTACCAAAGTGCATTTTCCAAGCCCAAATTAGGTGGGTGCACTGTTTAAACTAAGGAGTAAAAGGCAAATTACAAATAACAAATCACAAGAAGTAGGTTCTGAGTCATCCTCAGTCAATGACAGAGGCTCTGCAATCAGAATTTAGGTCATAACTGCATTGCTATTGTATGTGCAGGAATATAATCTGGCACCCACAGTGGTAGCTGTGTTGAGTCAGCAAGGCAAACAAGAGTCAAAAATAGTTAAATCTATTTTTTGTCATTGCATTTAGCAACTGTTTCTGAATATCTGCCATGGCAGAGCAAACCTGCAAAGTCATGGACTAGGATTTGTCAGAATAAAGTTGCAATTTGATTGTTGCAATGTGTTTTAAACTTCAGGTTGAAGGTTCCCAGCTCATGGCATCCCAGAGTTCTTCACGCTTGAATATAGTTTTTGATTTTATCATCTGATAGTAATTTGTCAGGTTAGCAGGGATCATAAAAGAAACCACCGGTCTGAGAAGACAAGGATCTCCCTCCAGCAGTCTGATTAACAGAGCACGCAGTGCGTGCTCAGAGCCAGCTTGGAGACCTGGAGCAGGGTGCACAGTCCTCGTGTTTCCCCATGCATCTTCAGCTGGCAGCAACCAGAAGTGCTGTTGAGCAATCCTAAGTAAGTCTGATACAAATCATGGGTGATGGTAGAAGGAAGGATCCAAGGCCTTTTGCTTGCAGAGAGGACCATGCTGCCAGCTCCCTGAGATAAGGTGAACACCGCCCGCTCTTGCCACAAGACCCAGCCAGGAACAACCTTTCCCCATATCCCAGCACTCAAAATAGCTGGCCTTTACAGCTTGGCAAGACATAATGTCCAAACTCAGATTCCCAGATCCACCCAAAACCGCATGTCCCGAGTGCTGCTTGCACATTTCCCTCTGCATTGATCCATTCCTTTTGAAGAAAGATGAGACTTTGTATTTTCAGCTTCATCGATGTTCCTTTCTCCCACCACACACTGAATCTGAGAGCATGTGAGCTGATCACAGTGTTGTACAAAGATAAGTCTTTGATTACAGAGTTGAAAACCACGCTGGTTTTGGCTGGGATAGAGTTAATTTACTTCATAGCAGCTGGTATGGGGCTGTTTTGGATTTGTACTGAGAAGAGTGCTGGTAACACAAGGATGTTTTTGTTACTGCTGAGCCGGGCTTGCACAGAGTCAAGGTCTTTTCTGCTCCTCACGCCCCCCAGCAGCGAGTAGCTTGGCATGCACAAGGAGCTGGAGGGAACACAGCCTGGACAGCTGACCCCAGTGACCAAACCGTATGATGTCATGCTCAGCAAATAAAGCTGGGGGGAAGAAGACGGAAGGGGGGACATTCGGAGTGATGGCATTTGTCTTCCCAAGTCACCATTAGGCATGATGGAGCCCTGCTTTCCTGGGGATGGCTGATCACCTGCCTGCCATGGGTGGTGGGGAACGAATTCCTTGTTTTGCTTTGCTTGTGCACAGCTTTTGCTTTACCTATTAAACTGTCTTTATCACAACCCACGAGTTTTCTCACTTTTACCCTTCTGATTCTCTGTCCCATCCCACTGAGGGGGAGTGAGCAAGCGGCTGCATGGGGCTTAGCTGCCAGCTGGGGTTAAACTGCGTCAAAAACAAAGTTTAAAAAATGGAAAAATGCAAATACAATGACATGATGCAGCTCTAGAGCCAAGATCATTCCTGGTTACTGCCCAGACTACTTTCTGGAGGATATCCCAGCCCGTAGCTCTAATAGCCACACTTCTCCTGGACACTGCCTGCAGGAGCAGGATCCTTGAACAGCTCCTCCCTTTTCCCATCACTTCTCTTTCACCCATTTTCTCTGACTCATGTTGGTATTTGATGCAAGTATTCAAGGGACTTTTTCTTCCCCACTCATATCTCCCTGCCCTTGCAGACCTCCCAACTTCTCTGTTGAGTTCCCTCCTTTGAGCTTAAAACACCTTGTTGCTTGCAGGATGGTCACAGTATTTAGTAACTCTCTGGCAGCCTGCATCGCTCTCAACACAGCTGCAGTTTTCTTCACAGCTCTTATCTGCACCCACACAACAATATCAAGGGCAACTTGAGCAATTAAGCCATGCAATGGCTTTGCAGGACTCCTAGATTCAAGGCAGCCCAGCACCAACAGCAGAGAGAAGCCAACAGGGGCCACAGCTCCCCATGGGTTACTGTTGTTGCCATCCAGTGCCAAAACATGTCTGTATGAGAGTGAAAGGAAATTCAAGAACCAGGGCCAAGGTAAATCAGGTCTGGAAGCAGCAGCTCACAAATAGCAAACTCTTCAAAAGGCATGCAACATGTTTTCAGCTCTTGCTTTAACACACAGGACCCACTGACACCAGGCAGCCTTGCAGCTCAGGCTGAGAAAGGTTGGAGGAAGGACGTGGGGTTGAGTAAGGATGGATGGAGGCAGGGGGAAGGTGCCTGTGGATCTCATAGGCACTTGTGGAGTTGTTTGTTGAAAGAATTTGCAAATGACTGTAATTGATTAAGAAACGGGGTAATTATGAAATCTGCTGATTACAGAGAAAGGAGTTATTAATCCACCAGACAGGTCCAGCAAAAGCCCTGTCAAAGCATCAAGGCAGATGCTGTGGTGAAGAAGAAAGGCTGCACACATGGTTGCACTGGTATCCACCAAACCCACTCCCCTCTGGGGCCAGGGAGCTCTGGGACTCCTTCGATCCTGCCTCCAGGACCAAGTGCCATTGCAGGAGTGTGCAGTGCATGCCATGCTAATCAGACCACACCCGATTGCCAACTGTCTTGGTGCACCCCAGATTAAACTGATTTGGCCTCTGATTTCATCCAGACATCCCCTGGAGACCCCTTTTGTGAGATTCATCTCACCATGTCAGCTGAGGATCATTTTACAAACCATAGCAGAGTCCAACTTATCTGCTGGACCTGTTAAGACTGGGGTTCAATCTGACATTAAGATATTCATGAGGTGTCTTCACCAGCCAGTGGAGTCTAGGGGGAGGCTGGAGATGCCAGCTTTGGGATGAACTGACCTTCTCTTGTATCTGCTGGCTCTGAATTAAACAGCTCTTCCACAGCAATCTCTGAAGCCTGGTCACCCACCCTGCTCCCTGGATGTAGGTGTCTTGATCACAAACTGAATCTGATCCCCAATGTTATGGGAGAGGAAAGCACCCGCATGCACTGCCCCGTTCCCAATCTGCGCTTCTCCTACCCCTTTGTCTTGCACAGACCCTAAGGTATAGTGTTGACAGCAAAGCTCCTGTTCACACCACAGGGCACAAGCTCAGAGCAGAGGTCCACGCTGACTGCTGCCTTCCCCCAAGCCTTCTGGCCACTTGACACCCTTCATTTGGCCAGCAGGACCAGGGATGCTCAGGTAGAGCCCACGTGCCCCAGGCTACCCAGGCGCAGACGGGGGTCCCCCATTACCCCCTCTGCCAGAAGGACTTTCTACCCAAGGGTCACACAGCACTGCCTGCTCACAGGGACCAAATGGCACGTGAAGATAACAGGAAAACCCAGACCCACCATGGGGATATACTGAGCGGCTGAGGCACCTCCAAGTCTTGTCATGTCTTGGCTATAATCAGCATTGGAGCATTATCCCCTGCTTGGCCAGAGCCATGCAAGCTGCAGAGTGCGAGCAGATTACCTGGTCCCAGGCCTGTCCGGTTAATCTGTGCTCAGTTTCTTTATCCTGTTTGTCTATATATAACCTCCCTCCTGGCCACCTGCAACCACCAGCGGGGGGCACATCGCATGCTGAGGGGGTGGGAGGGCAGGGGAGACGTGCAGTGAGCACCTCGGCAGCAGCTCAGCTGCTGCCCCATGCCTGGCATCCTTAGGGTGTGTGGACATGTGGGGGGCAGCGAGCAGCCCCACGTGCCCGGTCACACAGGGAGGGACCACGGTCTCCTCTGCATCCCTGGCACCAGGCTGTTTTGAGCGGGGCTGGGTGGTCTTGCATGCAACCATGGCCAAGCTGGACTCAGCATTTAGGACAGGCTCAGACCAGGCTGGAGGTGAAATGAGATATGCAGAGCACAGGGGAATGGCGGGGGGGGGGGGGGGGGGGGGGGGGCGGGGCTGGGTCAGTTTCACTCATAGGGGTAAGAACTCAATACAAACAAGGGCTTTGCCTTTCTAAGAACAAGCTGGGGGTGACAGCTTGGTTTCCAGATAGAAATAGAGGAGGCGAAGACACGACAGGGAGAAGTGATGGGACCTGTCCCATGATGGGACTGCTGGGCAGGACAGAGGGACACAGGGGCTGTGCTGGGCAGACTGGCATGGCTGAGGTGGGATGGAGCAGCTGCTGGCAGGGATGTGCCTGCAGGCTGGTGCAGAGGTGGAATTGGGGTCCTGCAGCAGGCTATGAGTCTTCCTCATATTTGGAGGCACGGTGTCTGATGCAGACCAGTTTGCATCTCTCCGACCTGCCCAAAATCCTGCATGATGCTACTCACCGGAGACATCCCATCACACACTGCCGCTGCGGGGACATGACGCTGTGGGGTTGCTGAGCCTGCTGAGAAACAGCTGGAGAAAAGCCTCTGCTCACAGGGTGCTTTCTGTTGGAGGAAAAAGAGAAAGCCCAGTTCTCCGTGCTGACAGGATGGTATTTTAGGAAATTCCCTTTCATCTTCCCAGATGTGTTGTCCATTTAAATATTGATCCTTCTCCTTTGCATGTGCTCTGTATCCACTTGGGCTTGCCATTTTTCAGCTTGCTCCTCTGATCAAGCTGACAATACGCTCAAGTCACATCTTGATTTGCTTAAAAAAACCCCATAGTGTCTCTTCCCCCGGATTTGTCTGGGGAACCAAACACTGAGCAGCTCCGCACTGCGCAGCCTGGGAGAATGCTGTCTTATGGGTCCCTCATGTCCTGCAAAGCTCCCGTTGCTGCAGACAGACAGGAAAGGCACCGCATTGGGATCCAAAAGCCCTTGTCACAGCCCTGCATCAGACCACGGTGGCACCAGAATTCATGCAGGGTTCATGCCACTGATTGGAATGAATTTCCGAAATCCAGATAGCACCAGGGGTGCTGACTGTGTCTCTTCTGACAGCCCCATTTAAAGTAAAAAAGGTCCAAACTACCCTCACAACAGGGGTAATTGCTCAAAACACAGAAAACCCATCAAAACTAAAAACCATCAAAAATGGGCATTAAGATTCTCTGGAAATAAAAACGTTGGAGCTTTCTGTATAAGAATTACTTTCTGGATTACCATTCTGGTTTGAGTAGGCATGTCCCCTCAAATAATAATAAAATTCATGGGTATCAAATTCAAAAGAAAATAACCCATTAAATTGAGCAAAATAAATCAAAATGCTATAACCAAAAATCTTTCAAAAATCTCCAAAACATTTTCATCTTTAATTTCTTTTTCTTCTAGCTACAGAATTGTGACACTCTTGCAAAAAAATCCTGTCCGCTCAAATCTACATTTTTGTCTTTGGATAAACAAAATATTCGACAAGACGAAACAATACAAGTTTACAAGTGGTTAGTGAAGACTGTGTTTGTTGTGGTGATTTAATTTAAAGCCATTTCACATGAAGGATTCACACATCCTCTCCACCCTCAGGAATATTTTACTTTTGTTCTTTCTCGGTCTTTTCTCCTCTGCTTGCAAAGCCAAGACCGTCCAGCCTGATGGGATGCAGTTGGTCTTTGTATTAAGGTAAACTTGAACAAAATCCTATTTAGCTTATGCTTGGGGACAATCAAAGCTTCTAGTGCCAAGGGCTTATTTCAGGGGGATTTGTGCAATTTGACACAGATAGGAGTTCAATTTGAGCTACCAGAAATATGTCAATTAGAGCCAGACAAACAGGGAAACAGCTGGACATCCCGATTCCTGCCCCCGTGCATCTGCTGGGGGACACTCCATGTGCACAGGGACACGCAGTCTCTGCTCCTGCGGGAGCTCATGTATCCTGAACTCCTCTGGGGAGAAGGCGGCTGGAAGGAACATGAAGAGCTCTGGCAGGAGGGGTCAGGAGAGGCAAGTTTACTCCAGGGAGGAGAAACGAGAACAAGCGATGGGAGAAAAACAGGAGGACAAGAATAACCAGGGTTTCTGCACCAGCAGCTGAGCCTTGCAAGTGTGCAGCAAGCACCAAGCCCAGGGATTTATTAGAAATAACAAGGAAACCGGTAGCAGTGCTGGCTGCTTGCTGCCCCAGCAGTGTTGGGCATGCTTTGCTGGTGAGTCCGCTCTTGGGAAAGCCTGGCAGAGAAGCCTGCTCCCTGCAAAGCAATGGGTACAGGCTCTGCCCTGAGTCTGAGGGCTCCCAAACCTGCACAGCAGGTGCTGAGCCTCTCTGAATGCTCCCCACCGGTGTCACAGCCTAGTCAAAGAGGACTAGATCATCACCTAGTTCAAGAAATTAAGACCTGTCCTGGCCATCCCATCCCAAGGTGGAGCATTTGACCTGGTAATTCCTGGTCGTGGCCGTAGATTTTTGATGAGCTACCAATGACACTTTAGAAAGACACCTCAAGTCACCAGTACGATGCAGTGGAGATGAATATGGGTCAGCAGTAGTTCACCACAACTCAAATACTTTATAGAAACCATAGGCCAAATGAGGAAGCCAAACTCTCCAGCTCAGGTAAACTGGGGGACTTGCATCCAGCAATGAGCACTCTGCTCCCCAGGTAGTGCTACAGGAGATCCCTGTGCTGGAGGATAAACCAGGCTGCCCCTGGTCTGGACAGGGAGGGTGGAGTGCACCCTTGGGCTCAAAACACACCACTGACCTCTGGCTGGGCCCTGTGTCTGCTTTTCTCTGTAATGGGAAGCAAAGTGCATGTGCACGCCATTAATTTCTTGCTCCCTGCAGCAGGAGGGAATGGTCCAGCTTCGTATCACCACCAATGGAATGAGGCACTGCAGCAGCAGTGGGTGCAGGATGGGTCACGTGGTTCCCAAGGGATGGGCAGTGGGGTTTCTATCACAGCCAGATTCTGGGAGGGGACATTAGAGGACCATCTGGTGCCTGTCTTCATAGCCAGCACAAGGGAAAATTACAACAGGGCTTTCAGCATCGGTGTAAAGGCACCACAATGTGCAGGGTAGGAGGGAGACAAGTCCTTTTGTATTAAGTGCTCTGAAAGTGGCTCTGCCCCCTCAGGGAAAGGGACAGGACAGCCAGGAAGGTAAATCTGCACCAATTCCCCCTGATGCTCTGCACCAGGCCATGTCCCTGTGTCCTCCCCACAGGGAGATCATCCCCTCCCCACAATGGTGGCTGGAGAAAGCGGGGGGATGGTGATTTCTTACAGTGTGGCCCTTTTCCCTGCTTTTCAAGGGGTCCCCCACCACCAGCTGCCTCCACTGATGCAACCAGGCAGAGCTTGACATAGATCACTGCCTCTGCCACTGGTGCTGTGTGACATAAATGGCTTTGCCTACCCTAATGCTTTGGAGCTTATGGCTCCTGATCCAGGTAGTCCCAGGACAGCCATCCTGCTCAGCTTCCTGTCAGCAAAATTAAGCTAGAAATGCAACTTGGGAGCTCAGACAGCAAAATGTGGTCCTGTCCTCCCTCCACAACCAGGTTCAAGCAGGATGAGCGTGTGCCCCTACCCTGTCTTGAAAGCACTGGCTCTGCTTCCTCCCTTGCTTCTCGAGAAGCAGGAAAGCCACACGCTGACCTATGAGCAAGTTCTACGTGAGAGTTAAGCAAGAGGCGCTGATGGCGTCTGTCTGGGAGCTGGCAGGTAAGTCAAGAATTTCCCCAGTACCTGCCTCACGTCTTGGAGTGAAGCGAGCCACAGTGTTGCAACACCTCCTACAAGCTCAGAAGACGCATTAAAGAAATTCACAGGATGGAAGCACTTCTTCTAGGCCTGTTGCATAATCCAGATAAGTAGATAAGCCTGCAATATTTGCACAACACTCTGTCCCTTCATTGGCCTTGTTACTGGTCTCATTTTGCAGGGCTTATTTCAGGGGATCTAATGGATTGAGGACACCTTCCAGGTCATCTATTCTTTGGGAGGTGGCTGTGACCCAGCTCTAGTGTTGTGCTACTGGGAGCATTAAAGGGACGGGGACACCTTGCTGACAGCTGTACTTTATGCTTTGTAAACCTGTCCCAAAGACATTTTGGAAATGGCACTATGAGACCTATGGACAGTACTTGGGCAGCTTCTCATAGAAGGACTGTGGCAGTGCAAAACCACCATGGGAAGAGAATTGTGACCTGCCAGAGATGAAATAACCTTTGCACAAACAGAGATACACATGGCTTGGGCACATTCCCAATCAACTATTTACTTCACTCAAAGCGTGCAGGATGTGGGGACTGAGTAGTGGCAGGACTCAGGTGTCAGGGAAAAAGACGGGACACAGGCGAATGCATTGATTGAGCACAGGCAGGGTCCAGAGTGTGTAGGAAATGTTCTGCTTTGGTAACTCCCCTCTCTGGGATTTACCAGGCAGCCCATGGGGAGAACACAGTAGCATCTGCCCAGCAAAAGTGTGGCATCAGCTTGTACTTTCCTTTGGGCGGTGGGTGCAGGGAGGATCCAGCCAGCAGGCTCCAGGGATCTGCCCCAAGCACTAGGGCACAGAGTAGAGCCATCAGCGCTGCACTGTGGGCACTTGTAGAGCCCTTCATTGAGCCAGCAAGCAGGGAGCAATGTTGTGCTGAAACTGGCCTTTCCTCCAGGAGCTTTCTGCAAGCACGTCCCGCACCTCACACCAAAAGGTACCTGGGTGGTCAGAGCAGGAGGCTCGGAACTGCTCAGGATGCTGCTCCTGCTGCCGTAGCCCCACATGTTGTGCACGAGCCTGAAATTACAGGCTGGTGGGCAAAGGGGAGCAGACACAGGAACTTTCTACCCCAAGGACCCCAGCCTGGTTCCAGGTCACACCAGATGGATCTTCACCTGCCAGGGTGCAAACCTCTTCCTCGTTTCTCTGGAGCATGGGATGCCTTGCCCTTGGGTGCAGATGCTTTCAGGGATCTGCAGCATTTCTAAATTGCTGAGAGCCCCAGGACAGACCACATTGCTCCTCACACTCTTTAAAGACATATAGATGCCCTGTGCCTGTGGCGATTCAGAGGCCATCAGTCCCAGCCCTACTCTCAAGCCTTGGGGAAGATCCCAGGGCTTGCTGTGGCCCAAGTCTTCTGGTCAGCCCATGGTGTTTTAGGAATGGAGTTTTTCTCTTCCTCCTGGGTTGCTTTGACTCAGTCCCAGGCCACAGTCCCTTGGCAAGGTCCATTCAGAAATCCCCCCCCAGGATGCTCATGGCCACTGTGTGGGACTTGCAGGGAAAGCATGCATCACTCGCGGGAACACGGGGTCAGGAGACACAGGACGGGGTGAGCAGAGCCAGTGCAGCTGCAGCTCACAGCTCCCTGGCTGAGTCACCGCTGCATTACTTATACCAGCGTGGAGGGGAGGGCAGGGACGCCTGGCCCCCAGGAAGGGTTTTCCATGCTCTGCTCCCTGCCACTGCCAGGGATGCGGACCCTGGCCATAACACCACCTCTCCTGCCTCTCCTTCTACATCTTAATCATGAAGCATCCCTTCTACTTGCCCTGTTCCCCACCTTGACCTCATCCACCTACCACAGGCACAGCCCAGTCCTGGAGAGATGTTTTCTCCTCTTCACCCAGCCTGGAGCAGCCCCTGCAGAGATGAAGAAGCCACAGCAGCCTGACCCCATTTCTCTGGACAAGGGGAGGAAGCAGAACAGAGTTGCCTTGTGGTGTGGGTACAGGTAGCTTTCCCATCATCCCCAAAATCTCTTCCTGGGGGACTGCCAGGCAGCCATGCAAAGACTGGCCAGGGAAGAAGGGAAGCAGTTGGCAGAAGTGATGGTAAAAGACTTTCCACTCATTGCTTTTCCTTCTTGGTAGGGATTGCAGTGCAATTGCAAGATTGCAAAATCCACACTTAGGATTTTTTTAAAATGCTAATTCTGTATTTCCAATCTTGAGCTGGCCATAGGGCCATTCTGAAATAACAAAAGACCATTTGTTTTCCTGAGGGGGAAACTAGAAGCTTGTTTGTTTTCTTTCAACATCAGAAAGTCAGATCTTACATGTCTCATTCCCTGAATTTTTGGATGGAAAAGAGCAGGTGGTTTTTTAGCATCAGATGCACCAGGAAAACATAGTCATTGCTTGAGTTGTGTCAAAATGGTTAAACATGTCAGTCATTCTTGTTTGTTTCACTCAATGACTAAATAAACAGCAGGGAGGAAAGGTTAGTCCTTTAAGTTTCAGTGCTCATCAGTGAGGGTCAGATGAAGCTCATTTTCTGCACATGGGACCTCTAACAAGTCCTACAGGAAAACCAAGAAATGTCAGACGTGACCTTCCTGGCAAATCAAATGTGAAAAACAAGGAAGCCACACTAGGCAGGCTTTTTAAGGAAGCAAAAAAAGGGCACAGCCCATTTCTTTTTCCTTAGCAATGACTCTGAGGTCAGTGTACTATTGTAAACTACATCTCAGTTTCTCTGATAACAGAGTTTAGTACTGGTGCTCTGTGGCATTAGTCTTGTGTGGGTCTAAATTCATCCAGAGGAGGAGCAGAGCCTTGGATAAAGAGCAATGAACCTGTGGTTGGCTGTGGTCAGCTGTGGTGGGGATCTGAGCATTTAATCACAGCCTCTTGGTCCTAGCCTCATCCAGACCCAAAAGATAGAGTGTGCCTGGAAAACCCTGGGGGCTGGACCAAGAAAAAAAGCCCAACTCTGTGCTCAAAGGAATCAGAGGTCTTTATTGCTCTCCTTTATGAGGATCCAGTTTCCAACTAACAAGCACAGAGGGATGCAAAAATATGTCCCCTGGTAACTGTTCACATTGTCTTCCTCTTGGTTATGTTTCTTTTCAAAGCCCCTCCAACGTGTCGAGGTGTTTTATGATTTAAAGGTTTTCCTATCTGCTAATCCACGTTGTGGGAATCCCATCCCAGAGGAAAAAGCCAGAAGGGGCTGAGTCACCCAAATGAACCACAAAACATAGCCAAGAGAGGATGGGCACAGAAGTCATCGAGTAAGTGCAGGGGTCTTCAAAGTTGATGTCTGCATCTCAGGGGTGACTTGAAGTCCTACGCTCACAAGAGAGTATGGGGTTTATGCACTGCTGGCCAGACCAAAAAGAAGTATCTGGCTAGGAAGAGATGGACCATGTCCTGGACTCCCTGTCAATAAAGGTCAGTGTGGGTAGGCTCACAGAAACTCAAAGAGAGCCTCACTTTGCCAAATGAACCTCACGCCCTGTGTGACCTGCACTCAGCTTGCACTGCCAGGATGCAGGGTGGCCATGCTCTGCCTTTGCCTGCATTGCCACAGTTGCCTTCATTTGACCCAATTTCTACAAGTATTGGTCTCATTTTCTTCAGTTTTTGCTATTTAGTAAGAACATTTGTGAGGACCGAACATGAGAATCCTCCAGTTGGTGAGGCTGTTGTGATGGACAAGCAGTGACAAAACTCAGATCACCATGGTGAGCTCAGCCCAAGGGGACCAGAAAGCTGCAACGGGGCACCATGGGCATTACGTTTCACCATGGAAAGGTTTGCATCCCCAAAGGGAAACAGGCAACAGTGTCCCGCCTGCTGACCAGGATGATCAGATACAGCCAATAAGTGACCAAATAGAAGGAAAAGATGCAATACCGAAGACAAGGCAGAAACAACGGGTCTCTCAGATCCAGTAGGCCAACACCAAGGCTTGTTCTCAGACCCATGGGGTAAACTGCATGTCTTCCTTCTGGGACCATGACCCTCTTTTTCAGCAGGAGCCAACACATCATAAGCCAAGCCTGGAGGCTGGTATAGTCATAGCTCCCGCATGGCCACAGGAGACAATGGGAGCTGCCTGCAGAAGCCTAGCATCATTTTCACTCCTGCCACAGTGCAGAGTGAAGAGTTAAATTCTCTCCCTAAGCAAGAGCACAGAGGCAGCTCCCAGTGGCCACCATCTGATCTCATTCACACGTTAGCTGTGCACAGGCACCATTCGGTTCTCCATTTATTTCCTTTGACAAAACCAGAACTGCTGAGATCACGTCTAATGAAGAAGAATAATGGCGGAGCCATTCCCAGCATGCATGGGAAGCTGGGCTGGCTGGGCCCTCACAAGGAGGGGAAACATCTGGTCATAGGAGAGGGTCCTTTCCTCTGTGCAGCCAGGAGGGTGCTGTCTCCTGTGAAATGTCTCTCAGCTGCAAGGGGCCGCTGGCATAACCCGTCCAGGCCATGGCCCGTGTGCAAATAGCTGTGCACAGAGCAGCCCTGCCTACGGATCGGGGCCCCCCATGAAAGCAAGAGTGTTTATACACAATGAACATCCTCTCTTTGCAGTGCATCAGTCTGTCCCCAGCAAACTTTTGCTCTGCTTTGGACCAGCAGCAACACTCTGTAGTTTAGCAATCAATCCCATCACAAAAGATAATAATCCGGGAGCAGTTCCAAGAATCCCCAAGAGTCTGCACCAAACGTGGCCAGAAGCTGCCCAGCTGAAATGTGCTGTTGCAAAGGGGCATGAACAGAAATTGCAACTGATGGAGGGAAATATTCCAAGCCTCATTCAAAATAAAGGGGGGTGGGGAGGGCTATTTTAAAAAAAATGATCCATTGTCCTAGAAACCTAAATTGTTCTATAGTTAAAAAAAATCACTTTTCATTTAGACATTTCTGGCAATTCATACTTTTAAAAGTTTCTTTAAAAGGTTGGAAGAGGATAAAGTATTTATAAATTATTCAAACTAAATATTTTTAATTGGCCTCTTCCATGAAATTTTCAACAATTTGTCCTAATTCAAGCAGGAAATAGTTTCAGATACTCATAAACTCATGAGATGGGAAGAGAGATCTAGTGAAAATCAGCTGATAATTGCTCGTCTAAATCACTTGGCAAGCACTCCTGAAAAAACAAGTCAGGCCAAAGAGAATCAAGATGGGAAAAGTAAGCTAAACTCATAGCAATGAATTCAGCTAGATCTGGTCTGCAGAGCCAGAGGCTTATTGAGTCATGGGCTTTTCTACAAGAGGGTGTTGTCTTCCTTGTCTCCCCTTTCTGGCTCATGCAAATACAGTTTGTGCATCTTTACCCTGCCTAGAGTTTGTTTTCTGGAAGTCCTGGCTGTGCAAACAGCTGCAGCTCCCCAGTGCCGGTTCCTGCTCCTCTTGCTTAGATGTCTAGCACACTGCAGACGAGAAGGAGCTCTTAGATGAGGTGGTGGCAATGGGGACAGGCAAAGTTTAGAAAGCTGAAGCAAGCAAATAGGAAGCGGTGGGGGCAGGAGACATTCATGCTGCTGCTTTTCCTCCAGTGTCTCACTGGGCAGTGCATGGTGCTGGTGGGGCAGGGGGAATCATTGATGGTCCCGTTGGAGCCAGGAGACCCCTTGCTGAAGGGCCACGTTGCTGGCATCCCCCACTGCTCCTGTTTCCTGCTCATCCTGCCAGTTCTGCATCATTCTCCTTGGATCCCCCTTACTGACCCTTCCTGTTGTGTTTGCCACTTGTCAAAGCCACCAGCAGCCTGCAATCGTTTCCACTCTCATTTCATAGGTTGGGGGTGAATTGCCTCTTAGGAAAAACAGGGCAATGCAACACACTGGGAGCAACATTTCCAAGATATCCCAGAAACCCAGTTAAATTCCCTGCACCCGATGAAGAAATGCTTCAGAAATTCCCCTGGCAAGGTTACCCAGTGGTCTGAAATGCCATGACTATTGCCCTCTTTTTGAAATTCCTTGCAGGGTAAGTCTCTATCCTGACTGCTGGGACCCCTCCAACTCTGCGCTGGCTGTTTTGCAACCCAGATATTCCAGCAGGAGAGTTGTCCCCAGAGGCAATGTCTGTGCCAGGCAGGCGAAGCAGCTCACTAGGTGCCCTTGTCTAACTTAATTCAAAACAAAGCAGAAAGGGAGCCGCAGTGGGTGTTGGGGTCTTCAACTACAGCCTGTCAGCTCCTGCAGAGAAGGTTTCATTCCCCACCTCCAGGCTGGAGGTCCACAGTGAGATTTTAAACAGTCCCAGGTATGGACCCAGGGGAAAGGAGGTACAGGAGCCTTTCAGAGGTATCAGCCAGCAGGAGCTGGATGGCATATCTTTGTGCCATGATGCTGAGCAGTTACAACTCTGACACTGACCGAGACACACATCTCTCAAATCTTTTCATTCTAAGAAAAAAAACAAAACAAACAAACAACACAGCAAGAGCTTAAAAGGCAGCTGACAGCATCTCCAGCTAAGAGAGTCAGACCACAGCTGGAATCATGGCTGACAGCAATGAAGATGCGCAGACCCCAGAGGAGTTTGTTCCTGTGCACCTCCTGGTTTCAGTATTTTTCAGTTAGCTCTGGCAGCAGAGGGTCTGAAACTGTAGAGACATCTGAGCACTGCATTCCACGTAAAAATGAAACTAATCAACCGTATGTTTTTAAAAAGAAGGTAATAAGAGCACATGAAAACAAAATAGCTTGCAGCTCCTTTGAGGCTGGGGAGCCAATCTTGCAACACTGACACCCAAGGAGAGCAGAGATGCTGGCTGGCATCCAGCAACCCCCGTTTTGGGGGATGCAGACCTGGATGGCAAGCTCTTCAGGCACCAACACAGTGGCCAGCACCAAGTGATCCCAGATCATTCCCAGCTGGTTGGTGCTCACAAAGCTCTCCAGTCTTGCAAGGAGAGGCAGTGGGCCATGCCTTACCCACTACTGCCATCTCACATAGCCTGCTCTGGTGATCTGCTGCTGCTGATTGGGGGCACCGGTGATTCTCTAGACCACTTCCGGATGAAGATGTAGTGCTTTCTACCCCTGACAGCCCAAGGTTATAGGTGTAAAATAGCTGCATTTATCATCATCCTCACTGGGACAGACTGTCCCATCTGATCATAGTCTCCCTCACTGCTCTGGCTGATGGGATGGCTTTGGTATGGTCCCCTCCTTTCTCTGCATCGGATAGAGAACATCTGCCCTGCTCAGCAAAGCGAGCGCTCAGCTCTCCTAGGCAGGTAAATCTCAGGACTGCTCAGTGAGAAAGTAAAGGGGAAGACTAAGCCAGGCAGTGGCACATTACTTTCCTGTATCTGTGCAAGTCACTAGTAGATGGAGGGAAACATCACCAGCAAGTGGCCAGCATGGGTGAAACTGCTCAGCCTACCAGCTGAATTGTATCCACTGTATTACAGGGAGGCAGGAGTCAAATCAGGCAGCTCAAAGCAAAGCACACTGAGCTGTACAGAGTAAGACAAACAAGACAAGATCAAACCCTGCACTTGGAAACAGCTGCAGGAACCACAGCAGATGACATTGCTTTGCAACAGTTTGCAACTGTCAATGGAGCATGCACGGCACAGAAAATGCCAGCAGCACCACCAGTGCACAGACACCCCTGGGAGCAGCTGGCCTGGGTGCCACAGGAGGTGAATGCAGAGACCCTCTCATGTTTGAGGTGGCATTGGATGCTGGAGTCAGGTGTCTCCAGAACCAGTGACAGCAGCATTGCACTGGAAGAGGAGCTGGGGCAGTAGAATGCTGTGAGGTCAGACTCAGGGTAAGAGGGGTGAGCTGCCGCTGCAAGAGAAAGATGTGAATTAAGTTCTGGCTGTATCACACAGCTGATTAGAAAAGATACAGCATGTGTTGGTTCCAAGAAAACCCATGGCAAGGCACCTCTCAGTGAGAAGTCGGGGACCAGCACATACAGAAGTTTAGGATGTTGTCCGTGGGATGGAGAAGATTCCAGCAGTTACGGAAGGACAATAAAGCAATCACCCATAGCATGCTTTGGAAAAAAGCTGGATTTCAAACAAGTCCAAGAATTCATCAGGACTCATCTTCCTGCTGCTGGCAGAAAGGGACAGCCTGGCTCAGTGCATCAGCAGTCCTGCTGGTGCTGCTACATCTCCTGCTGGCCTTGTCCCTTCCCCTACTTCAAGCGTTGCATATAACTCAAAAGATTAAATAAACACATAATAAAGGGAAGATTTTGGTCACAGGGAGAGGACTGTGGGGGCACAGCCAGTACCAAATATTTTTCCGTGCCCAGTGCGTCACTGCAAGTTGGGGCAGGTGCACTTAGAAAAACAGAGCCCATGTTTGTGCACTCTTAAGACTGTTATCGAGCTGTGTTTAGGACCCAGCAGGAAACTGAAACTCCTTTTTATGATGTGGAGGCTACTAATGTGTAAGTAAATCACATTTTATCTAGTTAATAACAACCCAAACTGCAATATCCATATAATGACTGTAACATTTGCTAATGTCAAGGCAGGAAAAGGTGCAGAGAGGTTGCATGTGGATGAGGGCTGCCTCTCAGACTGAAGAGGGCACAGAGGTGCCTTGGACTGCAGGGACGTGCAGCCTGAGAGCCTGGCAGTGGGGAGAAATCAAAGGGGTGAAGCAGGGGAGCTCCCCACAAGCCCCCAGCCTGCAGTAGCCCAACAGCAAGAGCAGACTGACGAAGCATCCCCATAGCACACATCAGCCATGTGCTGGCAGAAGAGTCAGTGCGCATAGCTAGGTTGTGGCTTACATATGCATGTACATAGTTTTATTACAGGAAGCCATAGCCAGCTGAAACTGGCCACAACCCATTTAATCTATATGCCCACAGGGTCTTGGTTAAGGCCTCTAACTTGGGCAGTCATGGGAAAATGCCTCCGCTGAAAAAATCCTTTGTAACTTGTGCTCCCTTGAGCTGCTAGAAAACGTGGCTGTGATTTATGGCTGCAGAGATCCAGCCCAGCACTAGACAGACAGAGCTGACACTGGAAGGCTTGGTTAAAGGCCAGACTGCCATGTGCCTGTGTGCATAGGTTTAAGCAGTTTGCAAAGCCATTTGGCTTTAGCTGTATCTCTACTAATCCCTGGTGCACCCTACTTGCATCTGAGGTAGGTATCCAAACCGTACTTGTCTCTTTACGAGAAGTCAGTCTCCAGCAGCATCCACATGGTACGAACTGTCATCTGCTATTGTTTTCATCTATAGAAACAAAAATGCAAACAACCACAATTAGAAATGGCCATGGAGGTCACTGGGGAATGCAAAAATTCCAGTTGCAACACAAGGCACAATGCACAAGGTTCATCTAGGAGGGGAAGACAGGTTTTATTTTTGACAAAGGTGATGCAACTCACACTCAGTCTGTCCCAGCTTTCACTTGCTCGTTCTTTCATGCTCACACCACTTGTGGGGACATGGGAAATCAGGGACAGCAGCTCTTAATGCCTCATCACAGCTCCTGGATTGTCCTTAGATGGATGGCCATGCACGGGGTCTTATGCGTGCCTCTTGTACCCTTTAGGAACAGACAATGATTGTGATCTTCTGCCTCTTCATCCTGTCCTGCCTCTGTGAGTCATTAGGAACTATGCTGATTTACTCAAGCTGGTTGGGCTCCTTTTTGGGTGTAAACTCTCCTTTGTTTTAGGCTGTCCTTTGTTTTACTGCTCCAGATGTCTTGAGAGGTTGCATGCGGATTGTTCTGCTCCTGATGACCTGCTGATCTAGCAGATCAGCACATGCCATTCTTTTAACCCTTCTTGCTGTTTCTCCTGACGCTTTCACATTCAGACATCCCCACTCAGGTCAATCTTAAGTTTCTGTTACAAATCTCCACAGTCTGAGCTGAACTCCAAATTGCTGACACCACGTTACAAAAATCCCTAAAAGCACCGCAGTCTTGAGTTTCTCATTGCATTGCTTAGCACACGAACAACCACAACATCCTTCCCTCTTATCAGCTCCTTGGAAATCATTGGCATCAGCATTAAAAGCTGAATTTAGCCGTTCATTCTCTCTGCAGAATGATGGGGGGGCATCAAGAGATTATAGCACACAACCATCTTGTTTGCCATGATATCTACTTTGAAATCACCAGTTTAGTAGATTCCTGAAAAAGTCTTACATTCATTTTGTTATATTGTGTTGGGGCCCTGAAGCTTTTAAGCTGGATCTCCTTCGTGTTTAGTTGGATTCATGCATAGACAGACAGGATCTGGTTTGTCTAAAACAGATGAGATTTGGCACAAATCCTACAAGCAAGAAAGGCCCTGCAAGCTCATATACAATCTATTGATTAGCTGGGGACTCTTTCTGTGTGACATCTGCTCTCCCACCTGATACCCACGTTTGGGATCATTTCAGCCTCTCCCAACCAAGCTCCTAAGGGTTTCTACATGCAAGGCCAGAAGCAGGGGACCCAGGTGAACCAAGGAGCATCAAGCCATTTGTCACAGTGCAGCTGTATAGCTTCAGGCAACCACCCAGTCACATGGGGAAGCACTTCAAAAATGACCAACAAAAGGTGAAGCTGCAAAGAAAGGAGAGAGAGACAAGAACAGGTTGGGGGACCTGTGCATCACAGAGGAATCTGAAGAAAGTCTCATGGACCCTACTGGAAAGGGGGTCTAGCAGTGCAAGATCACAGTCACTCATAGCTCATCCCTCAGCAGCACCCAGACACGCTGCTCAGACACTGCCGTTCCCTGGGCACTTTAGTCCTCCCTCTTGGCCTGGACACCATGAGAACCCCCAGATCCCACAAGAAGCCAGGCTGTTCCAGGCTGGGAGGTGAAAGGGGACACAGTGGGGAGCCCACAGCCTGTCCCAAATACCCCAGACCAGCATGAGAAGGAATGAAGTGCCCGATGAAGCTGAGCGGTTCTATCAGCTCTCCTGTGAGAAGGTGCTAGAAGAGGATGGGTAGGAATATTAGCAGAGGAAAGATGTTCACTGGACGAGAGATGGTAAGGGGCCGTGACGAAGGAGCTGTCTCACAGGATGCACCAGAAGAATGAGGCTCATGGAGGAACAGCACATCCCTCCCCCTCTAGCTTTTTAACATCAGAAGAGCAACAACCATCAGTGGCACAGCTCAGGATGCCCCACGCAGAAGAGCAGAGAACGGGTGAGGGCTGCAGAGCAGGCACCCTCCATCCCCTGTGCCCACGGAGCTGGCACGTATGTCAGGGGGCTTTGATCTTCCTTTCTCCTTGCAAGTGGAGACACAGGACTCCCAAGCTCAGAGGAAGCTGGTGTGTGGCCAGGGCTGGTGTCCCCAGACTATCAAAGGGGATATTTAAGCTAAGTGCCCCTTTGAACCTGACCTGGCACAGTGCTCTTGTAGCACAGGCAACGCATCTCTGCTGGCCTGGCCAGCATTGTCCCCATCTGGGCCACCACGGGGACCGTGTCTGTGGCCTCAGGATCTCCCTGCCATCAACAGCTGCTGCTCACGAAGCCACCAAATGCCCAGGTAGCTCCCACACCTACAGACTGAGACGGAACTGCCAGAGCTGGCCCAGCAGGCCGGCCCGGGTTGCAAATCCGCAGCTGACAGGACAAGCCCTGAGCAGATGGGACAGCATTCCCAGGCGGCAAGCAGAGCCTCTGGCAGCCTTCGTGAGCTGTTCTCAGAGGGATTATGCTTGCAAATGAACTCAGCCAGCAGGGACTGCTGAGACAGCCGCTGTGCAGTCAAGGGACGTCCCCTGCTCCACTCGCACCACTTGCAGTCTCTGAAGGGGGCTATCACCGTCAGGAATCCCACCCTGGCCTCTTGTCCCCCAGCCACAACCCCTGCGAAGGTTCTCACAGCTCTCCTTCCCTACCAAAGAGCTTTGCTCTTTGCCTCATGCCAGAGGCTCATGCAACTCTTTGCAACCTTTTTTCCTTCTTTTTTAAAAAGATTTTCCTTTTCCACTCAGAAGTTCTCCTGCTCCCACAATGCTCAGGGAAATGGGTCTCATTCTTATCTGCAGGCATGAGCTGATAGCACATGAACTCTGGCAGCTCTTCCAGGAAGGTGTGTGCAAGGTGATTTCAGTCATAAAGCCATTGTGGGCGGGGTGTGATTTTTTTTTTACCCTCCTCATTCTCCACTTAGATAGTTGCAGTGATTTACAGATTCCCCGTGCCCCCGTGGGTTTACTTCTCCTGAGGAAGGTATGGCCATCAATGTGACTGCCCGGCTGTGTGTGCAGGAGGGGTGTCCCCTGCAGCATGGAACCAGTGACTTGCTCTAAGCCCAGGCAGGCAGCACTGGATGATATTCCAATTTTTCTCCCAGTTCCCAGGTGTTGTTCCTGACCCTGTGATGGGGGGGCAAGGGCTGGGAACCCACCATCTCAGAGAGGTGGGACATCCCTGCTGGAGCAAGCCGTGGATTTCACAGTGCGTCCTACTCTTCATAGCAGGAGAATGCAAGGAGAGGGAAAGAAGCCGCTGAGCAGCCCTTTTGGGGAGAGAGGGGTTAAGGGACGGGCTGTGCTGAGCTGCAGGAGGGAGCGGGGCTGTTTTCAGCAGAGCTGAAGTTAGAGCAGGGCCGCGGCCGCCCGGACACCCCCTCTCCTCTGGCAGGAGGATGCCTTTGTGCACAGTTTATGCATAATAGATCATCCAAGGAAAGAGATACTGTCTCTTTGCTCCAAATACAATTTCAATTAGATGAATAGCAGCATAATCCCATAGAGGCACTCAGCTGGGAACTGACCATGTGAGAGGCAAGCGAGCCCTCCCCCAGCCGAGTGGTGAAAGGGGATCCCCCCCCACCCTGCCGGCGAGGAGGCCCCCAAACCCTCCAACATGGACCATCTGCTTCGGCAGCAGCCCCTCCTCCCGCAGCCCCCAGCGAAGAAAGAGCAAGGGCTGCCAGTGCCTTCCGCAAACAAAGGCAGCACTTCAAGGCTGGTGCTTTGAGCCCCGGGACAGAGGAAGAGGAGCGAGCGAGAGGGAAGAGGCTCCCAGGGAGTCCCCTGTGCTCCAATCCTTTGGGCAGGCAGCGTTGGCAGGAGTGCTCCAGGAGAAGATGGGGCAGCGAAACAGGGAGAGCACATTGTCCCCCTGCACCAGCTGATGCCACCACAGGGTGAGAGGAGAAAGGAAGGAGGAGAGATCACAGGGGACTCCCTCCAAACTCTATTCCCTTCTCCTTCTGCTCTGCCCCTGATACATCCCACGGCAGGGACTTGCTTCTCCTGCCATCCTGGCCAAAGGGCAGAGCCACTCCACCATCTGCCAGCGACAAACACAGCAGCAGTGCAAGTGGCAGAGCTGAGTGCTCCCTTCCCTCTGAACCTCTCTCGGGTCTCGGAAGGAATTTCCTCTCTCGCTGAAATTCTCAGACTTGTTGCTAATGCTGGAGAGGCAATTTGGGGAAAGTCTTGAGAAATTCAGGTTGTGCAACAGAGCGTTTAAAGCGATTTTCAACGCACAAGGCAACTGACACCACTTTTGTCAGCAACTATTACCAAAACTCTCTGGTTCCACTGTTACTGCAACCCCTTCCCAAGCAGGAGTGCACCACATGTGTAGGACATCACTCACTGCTCCACAGCAGATGTGCTCAGCTCACAGATATCAGACCACCAGATCCTCAGCTTTGAGGTGCCTTCTTCCATCTCTCCAAGCATCCCAACATCCTCCAGAACAGATCCCCCTGCCAGAGGCACCCTCCATCTCCCTGCCTTAGGACAGATGGGAGAGCAGTTATGGTCCTGCAGCAGATGATGGAACATCACCCAGTCCAAGGGGCAGCTTGGCAAACGCTGCAGGGCAACAGCACGTCATTTTCTTGCTAAAGTCAACAGCTCTAAGCCTGAATACACACAGCTGGGCACAAAGTGACTAGAGATCACATCTGCTGAATAAGAAGGGGTCATTGTTATGCTTTGTCACCCATTTCAGAGCAGATAGCACTTTAAAGCCATTTGGTTTTGCACTCTGAATAGTTAAAAAGGTCAGGCACTGAGCATGGGCAGTGGGGTGTTTTCCCAGCGCTGGAGCATGATGTGAATATTCCCAGGTGTGAATATTTCTCTGAACATCCGCTGCCTTTCCAGTCCTGCAGCACGGGAGGGGAGAGCTTTGATCTCTTCCACAGCTGAGACCTGGTGTACGCCGTACATTCCTTGTCCCCGCCAACCCTCCGACTCACAACTTGTTGCTGTGCAGCAGGCTGAAGTCGGCGACACCGCGAAGCCAAATAACAGAGCTGCCGATAGAAGAGCTCTGGGGGTAACGAGGGCTCAGAGGCAGGGCTCAGCCGCAGCCCGACCCTGCAACCAACGCCTTTAATTTACTGTTAATCTGAAATACAGCCAGAACATGCTAATGAAATGCCAGTTGTTGGTTGCCCATGAAAGGGGCGCTGCTTTCTCCTGCTTTTTGTGTCCTGGGATGCGTGCTGGAAGCGCAGTGCACACCAGGCACCCACTGCCAGCCAGGCACGCTCCCCTCCACGCTGCTCCCACAGCGCAGTTACAAACCCAGACATAAATCATGGTTAACCTTTGCTCTCTCTCATATGTTTGTCCAGAGGCTACAGAAATGTTGCACAAGACACGTGATAGCCAGGGAAACAAAAATAACTTTTATTAAACTGTCCCAGAGTGGGAGGGGAGGGGGAATTTTTGGAAAGTCAATGCTTTTCACAATAAGGGAATGTATTTGAGAAAATAATGCAGACCAGGTATTCTTTTATCAGCAGTTAAAGGTATGTGTTAGGATCTCAAAAGGGACAGATACACGCCCTCGTGACTCACATACAGTAGGGCTTTGCGCTCCAACTCTGACTTTACTCTGACGTCTTGTTTGCTCTTTTCAAAACCAAAACAACTTGCTTTCCCATCAGCTCAGCTCTTTCCAACTACCCTGACTTTAAAACTCCTGCTAATTCCCTTTCTCTCCTCTCCCTCTATCATTGCTGCAAAACAAAGACGAACATGTCCTAATGCCTTGTTATTGCTGAATGATGCAGGATTAACTAGGAGAGAAACGTGATTTTGCAAAACCAATTGAGGTTTGAATTGCAAGAAAAACAAACACCTTGCTTTGCCCAATGCAGAACTGATTATGAGATGTTTGCATCTACCTGCAGATAGAGATATCACCCAGCTGTATGTGTATTTGTGACGGTAAAACTGGAGTCACAAAGGATGATAATATTGGGAAAGAAAATTCCTGTAGGCTGAAATCCATGAAAGCAGGCACCAGAAAAGGTGGCAGAAAAGCCCAGTGAATATCCAGGCTGAGTTTTTGAAGAGGAATCATCTATTCTAGAGCATGCAAATATAGCCTCATGCATCTTTTGTATTCACTTTCCATGAACCTGCGACTGAATGAGTTTTACTAGCACAAATGTTGGAGGAAAGTGAAGTTCAAAGCTGCATGCATGAGTAACCATGGAAACTGAATTTTAAATTTGCACATGCGAGTATTTGTATCCAAAGTACTTTGTACGCTTGGCCAATGCGGGAAGAGGGACACCATCATGTCACAACTGGCCAATCCCAACTTAGAAACACAGCTTGAATTTCAAATATCACCTACTTACAGCAAACCTCTGTCCGCAGAGCAGAGAAAAAAGAAATGTGAAAAAACCTGCCTCAAATTGCCATCTGCTCGTGAATATTCCACAATTAGCAGAGACGGATTCATTGGATACATTATTCATTGTGGATTATTCGCCCAGATCTAACAGTGATAGTGCAATGGGTATTTAAATATTGTGACGAGGAACCATTTCAGACATAGAATGTGTATGTGACTGTCCCCATGTATGAATATGGATGTGCTCCTATCCTGAAGGAATCTCTGGGAACAATAGCTGTGTGGTAAATAACCTTGTCCTCTGAACCAAAAGAAAACCTAGAACTCCGTGATAAACTGCATTTTTTCTAATCCCTTTTCCTGTTCATTTGTCCTCTGCCCCAGCCCCTCCTCCCTCAGCTGGGCTACTAATGCACCAAAATCAGCTGCCATTTTAGCAACAAAGGCACTTGCTGTTTCCCTTGCTGTGGCTTAGGTTATGGAAGAGGTTTGGTGAGACAATGTTTTTCCTACTTTCACCCCAGCCTTCCAGTGTGACCCACGTTAGGCAGTGAAAATAATAAAAACAAAACAGAAACCTCCAAGTGCAATGCTGCATTTGCAAGCATGGATTTCCCAGGAAATCTTCATAAGTTGCCTTGCAGTTTGCAGCGACCGCAGCACAGATTGTTTTTAGGCCCCTTTGCAGGTTCAGCTTTTGTAGCACAGAGCCAGCCGCTCCATGGCCATCAGTGGGTGACAGACCCTTGCAAGCCTGCGTGCCAGAGTCACGGCAAAACAGAGACATCCCCAAAAAAATCCTCAACTAAAAGCTATGACCAGCAGGGATGGAAAGAAACAGCCTTGGGAAGGGGGCAAGTTTGGAGGGGTGCCCATTTGGGCAAGAGGCTGGGGTATGATGGAGCCAGTGCAACCAGGCTGTGCCAGGATTGCTTAAATAGAAACAATACAGAGAAAAGGAAAGGGGAAAACCGATAAGAAAAAGGAAAAGAAAATATACAAATCTAACCAAAGAGTCCAAAGTAGCACAGGATGGGGTTATGCAACTTCAATTTGTCCAGTGCTGTTCGCAGACAAACATTCCCCCAAAGCAGCATGGACTTGTGCAAGTGAAGGTTGTGAAATCCTTGCGCTGCTGCCAGCCGTTGCCCAACTCTGCCGGGTAGCAACACTGTACTGCAGAGAACAAGCCAGGATCCTACAAGCACTGCAGCAAGGCTCTGGCATGATGTGCACACAGACCTTCACCATGGAGTCTGGGCTGAAGTCCCTTCTCAGTGCCGTGCTGGACCATGGTTGGCCTGCAGCTTGCAGCCCTCTGCCAGGCAGCCTCTCCTGAGGTCTTGCTGAAATGGTGCAACCATCATGCAGTAAGACGTGGTCAAGGATAGACAGGACAGCTTTTCTGCTGTTAGTAGTAGCAGCTCCCAGGCTACTACTGATGCAGAAGATAGGTGGTCTGGTCTCTGATGGGCCAGGGTGTCCCATGCAGGATGTCTACAGATGTCATACACAGGCTCAGAAATGACTCCCCAGGTGTTTATTTCCTTCCCCATTAGCAAAAAATTAGCTCCTGCTGAAACGGAAGAATGTGAGAAACTCCCACGCAAAAATGCTTGCAGTGTCCAGGACTGTGTGTGCTCAAAGCTCTCAAGGAAACTGATTTTCCTTGGGGTGCACAGACACACTGAGCCTAATTTCTTGGACCCATATGTTTTAGGCAGGGGGAAAACCTTGGGTCAATGCACAGACACCCAGCTTTAGGACCTTGGGCAGCCTTGGGCAGGATCTGCTGAACCCACACAGGCCAGACAAGGATCTTGAGATGCTCTCCTGAAGGCAAGCTTGTGAAACCCACTGATGTGGGGCTCCAGGAGCCAACATGCTATCTGGGAGCTCCCATGGGAGGACTGTTGGGACTGGGGTTTATGTAGACCTTCCTACATGGATTCTCATGATTGTTGACTGGAAGGGTAATTCCCAGCTGCAAGAGCAGCTTTGATAGTGGGACAATTGTCCCATGTTCAGAGCCTGTAAACCCACGGGGGTGTCTTCCCTCAGCTCTGCTCTGCAGGGTTTGACTCAGCGTAAGCTGCACAGCGACATTCCCTCGCCATACTCTGCAGGGATGGGATTGGGCAATTAAATGGTGATTTGTCAAATAGTGTTATTTGCTAAAAAATGCAATTTTTGTCCCTTTAAAGTTCAGTATTGAAGTTTAATTTACAGCATAAAATTGGTTGAAAAATATTTTATTATCTGGACTTGCAGTGCCAGAGGGCAAGGGACAGTCCTCTTTCAGCCACACATCTAGGAAGCCAGAGAGCCAAGGTCAGGGGATTTGAACCCCATTTCATTGGCACTTTCCTTCATTCTTCAACTACAAAACCCACACGGCAGGGATTATTCATTCCATGCAAGCAAAGACAATAGTTACTGCATTAGTGAGTGTCAAACACAGATCAGGACCTACCCCACCTCCTACCCCAGGAGGTATTTCTCCTCTTGCGCAAAGCTGGATAAAGAGCAGCAGTTGTATCTCATATACTTCCACATGTTGCTTCGGTTGTCCCAGGTCTGCAATACTCCAGAGACCCTTTGGAAGGAGCCAGGACCAGAGAAAGATGTGATTTCAGTGCCAGCGCAGCATGAGACCCACCCCAATGAGCCCTGGAGCATCTCCAAGCCATGTCTCATGCCACACAAGCTGGTGCTCCTTATTTCCTACTGTACTGTCACTCAGTCCCTCAGCAAGCCTGGAAAAAGCAGCTGCCAAAGACAACTTGCCTCTGGGGCCAGATGAGGGGCACAGGCTGAGTCTGGAACCAAGACAAAGAGCCCTGGAGAGGGGAGATGAACATGCAACACATGGAGAGAAGCATCAAGCCCCCAAAGGGAACAAAGCAGCAGCTCCACATCTTACCTGGTTCTGTTTCCCTTTCCTCTCCAGTGTTCAAAGTCTTTTTCCCAGGTACAGGTGGGACCGTGCACTCTTTGCCTCTCTTGGCCAGCCAAACAAAACACTAGAGGACCTAAAAACTGCTGTGACATGGATATAGTCCAGGAGAACATCTCCTTCAACCAACAAGGCAAAACCTATCATCCTTCACCATCATCCTGCTCTGGATAAGGGGTCAGGACTACAGCTACAGAGTTGTAGTTTGACACATTTGAAGCTGGGAGGGGAATCACTCCCTATTTTTGCCCACCTCTTAAACAAAACCTTCAAGCCCACCCAGGAAGGGAAAGGGGTGAGGGGAAAACAGAAAAAATGAGGAGAAAAACAACCAATTCCAGAGGACAAAAAGGAAAATGAGGAAAGGATGTGAGGGTGGCAGTGATGAGTTTCACTAAGTGCTACCTGAACTGAAGCCACTTTCAAAACAAATTTAGGCCATGCCAGAAGGTGATCAACAGTGGGTTCCCATCTGCAGATCAAGACCTGTTCAGCTCGGTAAGTTTCCAGTGGAAATAGAGTTGGGCCAAAATAGAAATTCGTTGTTGGAATGTGTCAATTTAGATCATATTTTCTATGGAAAAAAGTCAAAACGAATCATTTCATTTTTCCCTTCTCATTTCAGTCAGGTAGAAAGTTTCATTTGACCATGATTCATTGCATTTAAACCTTCATAGCTAAATAACTTTTTGCACCAGAATAATATATATGCATCCAAATTAGATATTTACCATGTAAATCTTGCTAAAATGAGCTACCAGTACCAAATTACTACATTCTGCATTCTGCTCCATTTTACAACTACATTTTTCCTAGGTGACACCGTCTGATTTGTGCACTGATGTGAACTCACATGCATTTTCTTATGGTTGAAGCAGCCTTGTCTGATAGGATCTATCCTGAAGTCCCACCAAAGTGTACTTGAGGTTGGATTACTCGATGAGCATCCAAGATGAGCAGCACTTGCAAGACTTACCTGGAATTCAATTCTTCCCCAAGGGTGACAAAGCAAAGGCCCAGCACATAAAAGGACTTTGCTGATGAAGCCATCCTGTTCCAGCCCACACTGAACCGGACAGGTACACAAATCATGGTTAATATCCTCTGAATTTTTGTGGTATGCAAAAAGAGTCTATTTAAATCCATAACTGAGATCTGATTTCTTTAATTGACTGGGGAAGAAAGCTTTTTTCAAGCCCTGAGAAGAAAAGGGTTATTGCTGTCTTGTAGGAGGGTTCCCTGGATGCTGTTCCACATCTTTTACAGATGACCTGGAGTGAATTGCGTGTTCTGTGCCTTGGTTTCCCCATTTGTGAAGACTTAATTTTCCCCAGAGGATGTCTGCAAAGTCACTGGTGCTCATAAGCCCAACAAACACTTGTGGGTGGACAAGGGAGGTCACAGGAGCTCAGCACCACCATGGGCTGTCACGGCACAGGCTGTGAGCTCTGGGTACCAGCCAACTTTGGTCTTTGATCCTGGTTCCTCACCCATCCACACTGCACAGAGCATTTCTGGGCCAGCTCCTCTCAGTGATGTTCCCTACAGATAGTATGGATGAGATCACCCCAGGTTTTGGTCCTGTTTCTGTGCACAGACCTCCACTATCTCAGACACAACCTGACTTGTTCCCCGCGACCCACACGTGGACCTGCTGCAGGAATTGCTGCGACCGTCCTGTCTTGCGCACATGCCCTCTGGGACTAGTGCTGTCTTTTCACATGTGTCTGTACAGCACCTAGCACAACGACCTAGTAATTATAACAGAAGCTAAATTACTGCTAAAATTAGGAGCTTATTAACATCATAGCCTCTGGGCACCACCACAACACTTAATAATGCTGCAGTCTAAGAGTAACTCAGGACCCATCATAATCTTCATAAAAAAATATCCTTAGGGAGAGAGTTTCTGTGCAAGGTCTCGGTTTTCCATTAGGTCATATTTTACACATGGAAAAAAAAATTCTGTTCAAATGCCTAAGGATTTCAATTCAGTTCAATGATTTCAACTGCAAAGTGAAGGTGTGCATATATTGTCACCCCTGAACTTTACTTTTGATTGTAAGCTTTGAGTCGTAAGCTTTGAGTCACGATCTTCGAGGACAGTTTTTGGATGTTAAGGCACTTGGACTCGGGACACCTCATGACTGTGTAAAGGCTGGGCAGGTCCCACACTGCCACCCCACACACACACACCAGTGCAATAAAATGGGCAGCACAGAGCCAAAGCCAAGCTGTGTTTTCTCCTGTCTAGTTCCCACAGTGTCCCTCCTGCAACCAGGATTCCCGGTGGGGTCAGCTCCAACCCCAGGGTGAATTTAGGACCATGGCTGGAACGGAGCACGACCACCATTTAATTTGCTGCTTAAATCCAACCCAGTTGACTGAGGTATTGGAGATTAAATATGGTCCATGGCAGGTCCCTGGGGAAAGGCTGAGAACCAAGAGGGCAAAGCCAAGCTGGTTCAGGTGCCATATGGTGAGGCCAGGGACAGGGTGAGCTCAGCATGCCATGGGGTGGTGGGACATGGAGAAAGGGCTGGGGGCACTTCCCAGAGCTGTCCTTTGCCAGACACAGCACCCTGGAGAAGACACAGACATCCTAGCAGGGGATGTCTCCCAGTCCAGCAGCCACTTAGAGATGCAGAGACAAGATCAGAGCAGACCTTGCGGGCAGAGGGACAGACCAGAGCATCTTCTCTGGAGACACCCCCCGGCCACCCAGATCAGCTCACTCTTTGTCCCAGGTGAAGGAATGACTTGTACGGCCCCAAACGAACAGCCACGAGGCTGGGAAGTCAGACGCCGCTATCGCACCGCACACCTTCTCTTCTGTTGCTGATTAATGAGGTTGACAAGGAAGGACTCGGAGGCTCCTCCCAGCCCTGCCCCTCATGCACACCCCCCACAAGCACTCATATTATCTGTATCAAGCACATTTTTATGTAAATGCTCTAACCATCCCTTTCAGAGGTACAATGCCTCCCAGACTGAGTCCCTGAATGGCATTGGCACATTTCTTGTGCCTCAGCTGCTCGCCCAGACAAACAGAAGTGTGGCTCTCCACAAAGGGCTATGGTAATGTCGAGCTGGAGGAGAGTCGAGGGGAGGGGGCAAGCAGGGGCCAACGCTATTTCAATGACAGAAGAAAAGCCGTGCTCCCAGTACCTCGATGAGTCAAGGAAGGGAAAGGCCCCACAGATGGATAAATGGAGTTGCACAAGGCAGACGGCTCAGCCCCACAACAATGCACCATCTCTGGTTGGCATGGTGGCCCTGGGGTCCACTGTGGGGCCTTGGAGCGTTGCTGCGAAGGCAGAGTCTGGGCTTGCAACCTGGGATCTTTCTGTGGAGACTAACACAGGAAAGCTGAAACGGCTTACAGAGCGGGGAAGGAACATGGCAGAAAACCATGAAACGTTGCAGACATGACATCCCCAGCTTCCTCATGTGCTACAGGGACGTGAGGGACAAGAGGAGTGGTGATATCCCACACTCCACCCCCATCCCACCACAACTGGGACCTTCTTTCAACTCTCCTAAGGTGGGCTGGTCTGTGGTGCCTGGTGGCACACCCTGCAGCTCTGCCTGCACCAGGTGTGCAAGGGTCCTTGTTCAGGACAGAACAATTTCTTCTGCCAGGGATAGGTCAACGAGTAGCATGTTCATTGAGAAGGGTTTCAAAGCATCCAAAGGCACCTCTCACCCAATGTTTGAGGCTAGTGTGCTTTGTGGCTCCCCAACACCACCCACCCAGGCACCAGGCAGAGGGACTTTCTAGCTGTTCTCTGCAGTGGTTTTGTATGACAAACCAAGTGTTACAGCTTCATGCATCCCTCATAGGTTGGATCTTCACAGCCACAGATTAGGAACAACCTCATAAGAGCTCTGACGCGTTTACCAGAGATGTGGCTTTCCTTGGCCTTCCCTTGTGCTCCATCCTGTGCTCAGGAATGCCTCTACAGGGACAAGCCAGGATCAGCAGGGGTTCCTGATGTGCATGGGACCCTGTCTCTGTTGGAGGGGCCCAGAGGGAAGGAAGGTGAAGCTCAATTTATGCTCCCACAGGATTGCTGCAGCTGTGAGAAACAGCAGAGAAAACGTCATGGGAATTGAACATGTCTGACTGTGAGGGAGGTCTGTACGGGGAGGGTGTGCAGGGAACTCAAGACAGAGCAATGAAATGACATATGGATTTGCCATTCACCACCTCACACACTGGCTGGGGCAGAGCCCTGAAGATGGGAACATGAGACAAAGGTTTATGCACAAAAGGGACAATTTGGGGCTGCCCAGGTGTCCCACACCAATGTCATCTGACTTTCACAGGGTTGACTCTACAAAACCAGCTGTGCTCTGCTGATAGAGAGCAGCAACACCAGACCCCACCTGGCAAAACCTTCTCCCTCTCCTGTCCTCTGCTGTCACACATCCTGGTCACTCACACCAACCGTCCCACAACGCTGCTGTGAAAAACTGGGCAGGTTTTGGCAGGGACAGGGGAGCCAGCACAGCATGGCTTTCCCGCATCACTACAAGCCAGAGCACTGAGCAAGCTTGACAAGAAGATCAGGATCCATGCAGAAAGCCAAGGGCAGTGTTTCCAGCTGCTTCTCACGTAGAGAAATCCAGGCAGCACATGGCCTTACTCTTGCTGCCAGCCAAGTCGTGCACTCAGCATATTAGTCTCCGTCTGCAAAATCAGGCCAAGGGCACACAGGCATCCTTTCCATTGTGTCTTTCACTCTGTTTTGATAATTCACCACTAAACTGCAAGTTTGCAGTGAGAGGCAATAACTACAGGAACAGTCAGGGGACTAGCACTGGATTTGGCCCCTGTGTTAGGGGAAAGGCTGGTGCCTGTCCCCCCCCCTTGCCATGAGCACGGAGACATGGCCAAGGGGAGGACAGGCAGTGTCCCAGCCCCGCCAGGTCGCAGTGCCCACAGGGACCACTCGTACCACTCTCCCATCCTGCCTCCTCAAGCGCTAACAGCTGGGTGAGCTGGACCAGTCTCCTCCCCTCTCCAGTCCTCCAGCACTATTTATTCCAGCAGACTTTGCACCATCCACCTGCCCCACCAGTGGGACAGAGCGGGAGGGACAGGACAGCCCTGGGTGTGGGAAGGAGACCTGGGGATGAACCTGGAGTGGGGCCGATGGACGGGGTCATGCACATGGCATGAGGCTGTGGCAGCCTGGGTCTCCTGGTCCAGCCGATGCCTGGCCAGCTCAAGGGCAAAAACAAGCTTTCTGACTGCAAATTAACTTCTCCCTCACTCCCTCCAAACATACAGCTTTCTGACGTGCCCCAAGCCCAGGGCCCCATCCCACCCACCAGGCTGGGGACTGCAAACCCAAGCAAAGTACAGCTGAGGTTTGGGTCAGCTCAGCAGCTCCATCCTGGAATGTGGGCTTTGCAACAAACAATTATGATAATTGCCAGTGACAATAATAGGCAGAAAATGTTTGTGTCATGGCAACACAGGAAACAAATGCCAAGCAAAGCCTGTGTCCATCAGCCATCCCTGCCAGCGCAGCTCACGCTCATGCTGCTGCTGATGCCCTTGACTTTTCTAACAGCTGAGCCAGACTCTGTACTCCGCTCCGCACCCACTGGCTCAGAAGCCAAACCAGCATGGGTTATGCAATCCTGGAGGTGTCCTGACCTGGAGACAGCAGTTATGGTTACAGGTGGGGTGATTTTTGCCTGGATAGGGACCCCTGCAGTGCTCAGCCCCACAGAAGTACCCCAATCAGAGCTAACCCTCTCTCCATCCCTCCAAAATGGGGATGCACGAAGTGACTTCACAGGGAAAAGCTACTTTGCAAACTCCACTGGGGAGTTATTTGCTGCCAGATACACACAGGCATCCCTCCAGCTCTTGGCACAGCTCCCCAGCCTGAGTGCTGGAGGTGGGCTGTGTCCCATCCACCCAGGCCTCGCAAAGGTCATGATGTCCACAAGCGAAGTCCATTCCCTGTTATTTTGCAGCCAGGTCTCCTACATCGGGAGGGTGAAAGACCCAGCACTGCTGGACACCAGCACCCAGCCATGTCAGTCCCTGTGTGCCTGCCATTTCCAACCCCTTCTGCAACCCCTTCTCCTCACTCCATACTTTTGCATAGCTCAGTCATGGCTGATGAGACTTCCCACCAATTTCCCATTTTAAAAAAAAAAAAAAAAAAAAAATTATATCTGGACTGAGGCCAGGAAAATAAAACTCCAGCTCCACAGGACAGTGATTCAGCAGTGTATAACCAAGGTTATAATTGAAGATGCACTTACTCATACAGTTTGGGAGCTGACATCTGCTCGTGAACACCAAACCACATAGCGTCAAATTACAAGCCAGGGAGAGGGCAAACCTGCACCCAGGGACCTGCACCCCTCCTGTCCTCAGCTGCCCACTGTGCTCCATGACACGGCTCTGCAGGGCTCACACACGCCGTGGGGAACAGGCTGGATTCTTCCTCCTTCTCCAGCAGCAGCATCGCTCTTTGCCATGCTCTGGGTGCAATCAGACCTGTGCGGTCAGCTAAAGATGAGCGAGCTGGATTCTTGTCACAGAGGGCATGCTCTGAAGACAGAGATGTTGTGTCAGAGCAAATGGATGTCATGATGTGATCTGCAGCATCTTTACTGCCAACAACGATGCACGAGAAGCAGACAGCACAGGTTGGCTCTAAGATCCCAGGCTGACAGGTGGAAAAGGTGGTGTCCTCTATTTTGTTTGAGCTCCAGAGTCACAGACACCAAATATTTTCATTTTACTCCATTTTCCGTTTAATTTGTAAAAAGTCGGGCAAGTAGTGCTGCAGCCTGCTGCTGCTAACTGCTGCTAACTCCTGCAGCCCTGGGGAGTTTCCAAAGAGCAGGTGAAGTTAATGCTGGGCCAAATGTTTAGAAAGGGAAGGAAAAATGACTCAGATGCACTTGCAGGCTCATCTGTCTGGCTTTGATGCCAGGTGAAGGAGCAATTCTGTTAGCAAGGAATTAAAATAGAACAATATAATTAAGACCAATTACATGGTTTTATGGAAATGGATTTTGTCTGACTAGCATGGTGCTTCTTGAGGAGATTAAAAGATTGGGTGATAATGGAAAAGTGCTTCTAGGTGAGTTTGCAATAGAGGTGTTTGAGTTGGTTCCACAGAAAGGCTCTCAGGGATAAAGTGCAAAAGGCACTTCACAGACAGTGAATGGGTGACCTCCAAACCAGGAGTAACCTCTTTTCTGTTTTCCTGGACAGGTCTCAGATTATCACATTTGATACCAGTTTTCTGGAAAAAAATGAAGTCTGGAGTGCTTTCCAGGAGCAGTGTAGGGCTCTGCATGCAGTCTTGACATCCACTCTCCCCAGAGGCCAGGACAAAAAGCCCAACGCTGGGTTGTTCAGTGGCACTCATGTCTGCAGGGATGCAGGGAGAAAAGTTGCTCTCTGGGCTAGCCGGAGGTACAGACCAGAGAATCTTTTACCACGACACAAGACAGATTCTTGTTGCGGCGGCTGGGAGAAGACCACTGAGCTGTGAATGGGGAGCATGGCTGGATATCTGGGAGAAAAACCCCAAATACTCAGTCAGGACCAAGTACTGCTTGGAGCCTGGGCTGGGATGGTCTGGGCTGCAGCCACGGTACTGTTACCTTTTGGGTGACAGCAGAACCGACCCCACCGAGTGACTTGGGGCCGTACATGAAGTGTTCAGAGGCATCCCAGGGACTCTGGGATGGCCCCTGGGTGCTTCAGGCAGATCTCAGCAAGGCTCAGAGGCTGCCAGAGGGGACTGAGCGGGAGGCTGTAGTATTTCTCAGTCTATTCAGATGTTAGGTCCTGTATATAATGCTTTTTCTCATTGTCCTGGGGTGTCTCCAACACTGTGTAATTTTGCAGATAGGGCAGTAAGTAACTGGCAGACACAAGTCAGGTGGCAGCACGTACTGGCTGAATACTTTCAGGAGAAACCAACAGTAAGAGGAACGTGGAGCAGTGGAGATGTGGCACACAACCTGGTGTCCCTCTGCACGCATTCAGTGCATCCAGCAGCCACCACCAGCCCAGGTGCAGCGAGGTCCGTGCAGGGGCTGATGGCGGGACACCCCTGCATGGGTGCTAAGAAGACAGACTCGGCACGGGAGGTTGTTTATACTCCAGGCACAGCCTTCTGTTGCACGGGTCTCCACAGGCAGGAGTAGGGTTAGCCCCACAGTTCCTCCAGTGTGACTGACCCCAAAGCTCTGTCACTGCCTGGTCCAGTCTCCTCACCACAGCTGTGCCTAAACCTCCCAGGGTGCCTGGCAGAGAAGAGTGGAGCAAGAAGAGACAGGCTGTGTGAAGGTACGTGGCCCAGCGTGCAGGTCAGCAAGGCACAGAAGTGTTAGCTGGGAGGAAGCTCTGGATGTCCCTAATCCAACCTCCCATTTCACTAGAGACTATTGCCAATGTCAGAGGATGTCATCCATGGCTTTTCCTAGCAAAACATTTGGAAACCTTTGAAAAAATCTCCTGCAACAAGAGTGCAGAGATGAAGCAGTAAAAGAGAAAGTACCAGTCAACTCTCCTGCAGAGATGACGGTTAAGTAAACAGTTTCTGGAGCAGCTCCCCCTTCACCCCTGGGCTGTAGCACCCTGTGGCAGACTGCACTGGAGATGGGCACCGTGTCTCATGATGCTGCAGATGTCTCTGGACAGTGAGGCAGAGCTTTTCTGTGTTAGGAGCTGTGCAGCCACTGTGGACACTCTGCAGAGCTCATGGTCTTGCTCCTTGATGAAGCACACGTATATCTGGACAGATGAGGAGACCACAGAAACCACAGGACAGTGTTGATGTACTGATAGGTGTTGAGCTCAGCCTTAGGCATGCTCCAGGTTTTCACTGGCAGCAGGACAAAGCAGAGCATGAAAGGAAGGTTTGGCAGAGGTAATGGGATTGTTGTTCTAGTGTTTACATCCCAGCATGGAGAATAGCACAGTAGAAAGCCCAAAGCATAAGAGGTTACTGAAAGAAACCAATGCATGAATGACTAGTGGTGGGAGTGGACTCTCAAATAGGCAAGCGCAGGGGAGACGGTCCACAGATGGCCTTGAAGGTGAAGGCAAGTACCTTGTACCTGGCAGAGCGGGGATGGAGGTGTGGGGAGGGATGTGAAAGAGGGATGGCACAGGGAAACAGCAAGACGGCATGGTCCTTCAAGCAGTCATCTGGGCGGGTGGTAGTGTGATGCTGGTCAGATGAAGAGATACGGCAGCTGTAGTAACCCAGGCACACGGCAGGGAGGACACAGGCGAGTGTGCTGTTGGTATGTGGACAGGAGCAGAAAGGCTGCACCACTGAGATGTTAGACACAAAGAACCTACAGATAAAGTAATGCCTGGACACAGGGGTTCAGGAGGAGAGCTGGGACAATCCTGGCTTCCAGGGTACAACAGACAGAGCTGGCCCTGGTGACTGAGGGTACCCAAGATGGTGGAGATTAAGAGCTCTGAGCAAGTGATGTTGGGCTGGAGCTGGCAGCTGATCATCCTAAGTCCCTGGTCAGGGCCATTGGGACAGATCCAGTTTCCTCCCAGTGAGAGAAGGAAATCAGCACATTGCATCCCCATTAATTGCTCACAGCTAATGAGCCTTATGGGGTGAGAGCACAAGGTCCAGCTACTCAGAGGTCCCTCTCCCATCCAGATCTGGAGTATCAAGGGAGAAGGAGGGAAGAGAAGAGAAGCAAGAAGAGGCTGAGGCTAGTTGCTGTCCATTAGCCCCTTGCCCAACCAGCGGGAACTGGTGCAAGAAAAGGCTGTGGTAGCAGAGGTGCTGCTGAGGTCTGGGCTGTGCAGGGAGAGGGGCTCTGTGCACAGATGCCTCTAGAGCCAGAGAATGATGCTCTGTTGCTGACAGCAGCAGAAGGGGTGTTGTGAGATACAGGCTAATTTCACAGCAGGACCCAGCATGTCCCTGTGCCAAAAAAGAGAGGAGACAACACCAGGAGAGAAGGCAGCTGGGACAGGCTGAAGAAACCCTTGTTTCACGCCAAAAATTTTTCCCCACAATGTCAACTGAGCAGGAAACATTACTAAAACCCCAGAGAATCCCAAACACCTTTGGGGTTTTCCCTTGCCAAGAGTTAGGAGAGATTCCCTGGGAAGAAACAGTGTCGCAAAGGCTGGCAGCCCAAACGCTGAATGGTGCTTTCACTTCCAGCTCTCGCTATGTGTCACAGCCTTTAGTCATCTAGACCCTGCACAGCAGAGACTTCTTCCTGGGGTTTCCAGCCAGCAAAGGTAGGAGGAGACAGATCAAGCAAGCAGAATTTCTCCTATTACACCCTGTGCCATGTGGGTGATAATTGGAGTTTTTTTCTTGCACTGACAAAGGGAAAGAGAAGTTACTCTTAACAGGAGTTTCAGCAGGGATCAGCAACCACGTGTCGCTCACAGCATGTGAGCCCTTGGAGTTACGGCCGTAGCCCTGACTCTGCACTGATGCACGTCCCCGCCTTCCCCTTAACTTGCTGGGGAAGGGGCTGCTCCACACCCCAGCTCCCACAGCACCCCTTAGAGGCAGCACCCAGCTTTCACTCTCTGTAGCACCTGGAATGGCTTTCACCCACCCCCCAGTTTCCAGAGGAAGGACAGGAGGTTTGTTTACTGGAAGGTGTTACACAGGACTCTCTATTATTCATTTAAGTCAGTTCTCATTTATATATGTAAGTATATATGTTTATATATACTTACAATTATATGCTCAGCACATAGATGTGTATAGATCTCTGCACTCCAAAGGCACTACAGAAATAGCACTTGGCTAATCCACTAGCCAAGGCAATGTCTGACCCCAAGCCATCTGTGCTGTGGTACCTTAGCGAGCGTGCTCCAGTGAGGAGCTTCAGCAGCTCTGAGGGGAGCAGAGAGATGCATGGCAGCACCTTCGCCTGTGACACCTCCTGGGTCTGCATGTGACCGTACTGTACCCAAAAGTGCTGGGGAGGTGCAAACAACACAGCCACAAGGATCCGGGTTTGGTTCTTCTTCTGCTCATTCTGCCTTGAGCGTGAGCCCAGTGGTACCACGAGCACCTGACAGCAGCAGCACAACCGGAGGCTGCAAGGCACGGTCCTTGCTGTGAGCAGCTGTGAGGACTGAGTTGTCAGCCTTTCGCTTTGCTCCACACATGGCAGATGAACATGCACCATCCCACAGATCACCTCCATCCACCACAGACCTCCAGCAACAGAACACTGCTCAAGCCCCCTCCACAGCAGCCCAGCAGTGCACACAAATCGGGGTAACCCTGAGCAGACTCTTTCCTTCCCACCTCAATGTCTCCATCACCTTCTGGAAATGCCTCTTTTTTTCTGGGCCTTCCCCAAGAGCTTTGCTCCTGTTTGCTCCTGTGAGCAGGTCCCTAACCCAGGGTGCCTGTGCGGACAGTATTACACACACACACACATGCACGCATGCACACACACATGGCCACACACAGCTGTTTGTACCAAGCCAGCAAAAACTCATGCCATGAATCTGCCACCAGTAAAGCAGAGCTGTGAATCACTTCTCAGCTGCAGGGCTGTATTGACTCCTGGAGAGTAACTTTTAGTACCTACAACCACATAATGAGGAAAAGCCTTGAACTGGAAATGCAAATAGACATATAATTTATATTTAATAAGGCAGTTAACGTACTGTGTGTCCAGTAAAGTACCATCCAGCTCCTATCACCCATTTATTGAGGTTACTCCACATAATAAATTCCAAATGAGTGATAATGGCTGTATTTGGAGTTATATTAATAACTGTGTATGCGTATCTGAAGCCAGAGATGAGGGTATAGCAAGTGCTGCATTTGCTATGCAGGCATGGCAGCAGGCAGGCCCATTGGTATTTTGGAAACTTTATGTAATTACCATCAGCTCCAAATGAATGAATTAACTCCCCTTGCACCCTGGCAGAGGGGACATGCTCTCAGGCGCTGAGGCAATCAACATCTTGTACAAGTTACTGATGTGAAGGAAAGATTTAAAGGGAAAATGTTTTCTGTAGTGTTTCAAAGTCTCTTACCCAGGTCTGGGTGGGAGACTTGCATCTGAATACATCTGTGCAGGTATCTGACTTCTTAGGTTGTTTACAGTTTGAAGGAAAAAACTTGTAATTTCAGATATCCTGGAAGCAAAAATGTTTAAAGAAACCTCAGTTAAATTAAGTCCTAAGGGGAATGAGGAAATACCGAATTGAAACTGAAAAGAAATATTTATTTTGAGCACTACCAAAAAGCTTAGAAATAAAATGGATATTCATCTCAAAAGAAAGCACAATACAGTAAATGTATTTATTGAACTATTTGTTTCAATAATATATTTAATTTTCAGTACTTAAGTAAATACATTTTGGGGAGAAGTGCCAGGTGAAAAGTCTCAATACCTTTTAAGATCTTTATGTTTCTCTAGCTCAGTGATTTCCTGTCATAGACATGAACGGAGCCTATATCACTTTTTTGTAATGAAATAGGATTATGTCCCAACTATTTTTGTCTCTGACTCCTGCACCTTTGTCCACAGCTGGCAGCTCCTGCAGACGCTCACCCACCGTGCAATTCACACATGCATGGGAAGGCACTTGCACTGCTGTGCACGCTCACACGCACTCATGCATCTTCATGGCAAGCCAAAGGGTAGGGGAGATCCTCAGTCTGAGCACACACGAGGTCAGGAATATTTTAGGAAGGCTGATAGTTGTCTTCTAGATGTACTGATGGCTACTTGGGGTCCGAAAAGCCCAAGAGTCATCCAGTTGATCAGTGCAGGGCTTTTAAGCCAGGGCACATAAAATACTTCAGAGAATACCAGAGTTGGTAGAAAGGGAGTCTGGAGCTCTTTAGTCCAACCTGCTAACAACACCATGGCTTAGTCTGGTCAAGCCTTTAAAAGTCCAAGACCACAGCCTGAAGATGCCCTCCCCCTGCAGCACAGCTCACGTCTGTTCCCACGCGCTGTCCCCACACAGGACAGACTGCACAGCCAGGACCCGACCTTCACCAGCTGCAGCTGCGTTGCGGGGAAAGGACAGGACAGGGTTCAACTCTGCGGTGTCTAAAGGGCGAATAAAGCAGGGGCAGCCCTGCCAGCAGGAAGCCCTGCCGGCAGGAAGCACTGCTGGAGTTTTGCTATCTGCTCCTGCCATCTCTGCTGGCCGTGGGGCCCGTGGATTTCCCGAGTTCCCGAGTCCCTCACACACCTCTGGTGCTTTGCAGCAAATCCTCACCCCATCCCTCAGAACTGGCTCCCCCCGAGAATGTGGAGCCAAGAGGGCTACATCCATCAAGTGTGTTTGCTTGGGCAAGGCAGAGAACCCCTCCTACCCAGAGCATTCCCCCCTGCATCCTCCCCGCATCCTGCCCTGCATCCCCCTCCCACAGCCCCTGCTCCAGCCCTGACTGCCAGCCCGGCAGCAGCCCAGCATGAAGCCCCACTTGTAGCTGAGCTGTGCGAGGGCTGGTGAGGCAGGCAGATAGAAATGCAAAAGCACAAGCCACATGGCGCTCATCTCTGCTAGCATCAGATAACAGTTCAAAAGGCAAGCATCCTTTCTCCTTGCTCTCAGTCTCCCTCTCAGTTTCTTTTAAGCACAAAAACAGCCCACAAAAAAAAAAAAAGGGGAGGGGGGGAGAAGAAAGGGAGGGGGGAGGAAAGAAAAGAAAGGGGCACCTTCCAGCCAGGCAGTAAAATGCCATCTGTCTCGTGATGGCTCATGTGACACTGACAGACGTCCACTGCGAGCCAGAGCCAAAGGCACGGCAGCCCACAATCCCTGTCGCAGCAGGCGAAGGAGCACCCCTTCCCCAGCCAACCCTGTCTCCTGAACCCATCAAAAGTTTTCAAGCTGGGAGAAAAAAATAAATCAGACGGAACCTTGCTGCCCTTCCCACAGGGAAACATGCCCAGGGTGGTGGTGGAGGTGGCAGTGTCGGACTTTGGAGTGGGCTGTCTGTGCCCGTGACTTTTCACCAGGCTGGGATCCCTTTGGATCCACCTGTTTCCCTCTCAAAAGCAGCTCCTGGAAAACAAAGGAGATGAACAGCAGGCAGCTCGCCACCCCCCCCACAGCCCAACTCCTTAATTGCCTCTAGGGAAAGAGCCTCGCTGACCCTGGGACCCTCCTAGGCTGGAAGAGCAGAGACGAAAAGGGAGTTGTACAAGAAGCACGTGCTGCCATAGCTGCCAGTGACCAGCCGCTGCCTGGCCCTGCAGACACTGCCACAAAGAGAGCAGCTGCAACTCACGTTTCCAGGGAGCACAGATGTCTCTAGATGACATAGCCACTTCCCAGAAAGAGATATGCCCCGATTTGGTCCCAGAGGACACGGCAGGAAAGTCCCTGTGCAGTGGGTGGAAGAGGAAAAGCCCCAAATGTTCCTGATTTCCCTGGATTCCCAGCAGCGATGGCTTCAGGAGAACAGGACTTAGCTGGGCGTTGGAAGGTGCCCTTCTTGCCCTACATCCTGGGCGTCTGTGCCTTAGCAGAGCAGCGCAGACCCTGGGAAGCTCAGCACTCCGTGGCGAGGCTGCCCAGCGAGGACGAAGGAGCTCAGCTCACAGCACCCTGAGCGGTCCTGGGCAGGCTGGGCATGAGGCCATGCACCTGCACAGAGGCATGACCACCCTCGTGCCAGCACAGCAGCGAGGTGTCCACACACCCCTTCTCTGGAGCACCAAGCCCACCATTAGGAGCCAGCGGTGCAGGACAGCACACACCTCCTTCTCCATGAACATCGTCTCGCTCCCAGCCTCACCATCCATGCCACCGCTCACCACCCAACACGCTCCATGCCGCGCTCACCACCTCACCAGCTGAGTTGCTCACCTCCTAAACCTGTCTCCTGGGAACAGTCGCAGAAGGAGTCACCAGCCATACACAGAGCTGGGGGGATGATGTGACGGGGTACAGGAGACTGGCCTCCCCGGCCTGCCATGGACCATCAGGACAGTGTTATAAGATCCCACAACACCCTTGTACCCTTTCCCACAACTATACCATCCATCAGTACTCAGGCATGGCTGGGCACCCTGTCAGGTCCTGGGCACCTTCCCTGAGGGGAGCTGGAAGTCCAGGGCAGCAGGAGCTGGGCAACGTCCACCATCACAGCTGCAAAGTGTCAGGTCCCGTTTGCTGCAGGCACAGTCCAGAACAGCCTGAGAGTCGCCCATGGCTCAGCACGGTCCAGGGGGGAGATGCTGCTGGCAACACTGAGCACCACCTAACCCGGGCTCCATCTTTGAGTCTGACAACATATGGTGTCTTACTAAGCCTCTGAGCCCAAAGGCAGGTGAGGACCTTGACCTGCAAGTATTCATTTTACATTTTTTATTAGGAGGCATGGAGTTACAATGTTCGCAGATGCAATTTCCCAAGGGCATCCCCAGTCAAAGGCAGGCAGAGAAAGAGCCCAGCATTCAGCAGGTTTGCTGAGGCGGTGCTGGTCGCTGGATCCCCAGCATGGTTGGGATCTTGCCTCACTACAGGTGCAGCACAAAGCCAGCCTGGCCCCTGTCCCACCTCCGCCAGCAAGGCTGGAGCAGCCTGTCAGTGGCTGCCGACATCCTGCTCCTGCCAGATGAAGCCACCAGAGAAATGGCACCACATTTCACACTCTGTCCTCCCTGCTGCCTTCAGGGACAGCCCTGGTCCTTGGCCTTGCCAGAGGGATGAGAGAAGGGCTGGACACGTGGCTGTCTCTTAAGGGTGGGCAAAGAAACAGCAAGATTGGCCCAGGTCAATCCTGGACAATGCCAGGCCATGGGGCACAGCGCCAGGGCAGCACCTCTCTCCCTCACTGGCTGCAGCAGGTCGGTGCTGCCGTCAGAAGAAGCTGCCATGCAGAACTGCTGCAACGAGACCCCCCAGAGCACACCATGAGCTTAGACTGTGAAGCCTGGAGGACCCTGGTGTCTCACACACGGTTTACCAAACAGACCCCTGGCATCACCTCCCCCGGCTCCTGGTCACAGGTTTGCTGTCCACCAGCATCTTTCCAGCTGCTCCTACACCGCTTGACCCCAGAGGTGGTCCATCTGACCTCTGCAGCTATCCCTGACCCCGCAGTTATCTCAGGTGACACCTTTAGTGACTCCTAGCCATGTCCTGCTCCCCTCCATGCCTGCCCTGGCTGTGCCTGCAGGGCTTCTTCAGGAGGATGGTGCCTGCGTCACGCCATGGGGACGAGGGCTTAGGGCCATCAGGGGGACAGGGAGAGTGTCAGTACGTGATGGGCCTTGAGCCAAGACAAAAATGGTCACAGGGTGCAAAATGCCCTAGAGAGACCCTGAAGAGTTTATTATCGTGGCAGAGAAACAAGCTCTGATTATGTTGCGAAATGATGGTGTGGCATCTCTTGGCCTCAGTCCACAGGCCATGGGAGGGATGGGGACAAGCGTAACTGCAGGTGGGGCCAGAGGTGTGGGGCTGCCTCCAACCCAGCCCCGCAGGAGCCACCATCCAGTCCTGGGTACAGAGAAACACTCTGCAACAGCCTGGCCCTGCTGTGTTTATCCTGGCTAATGATTAGCTAAGGAGGACGTGGCCATTCAAGGGCACAGGGTGAAAACAGCCCTTCTGCCTTTGCTTACACAGCACACACAGCTGGGCCAGTCCCACAGCCAACACCCACAGCGCGACAGCAACGGGGGAAACGCCAGCTCGGGAGCAGCATCCATGGGATTGTGCTGGGAAAGCAGCCCAGAGGATGCTGCCCAACCCAGCTCTGCTCGGAACTTCCTCCAAGCAAGAGCTGACCCCAATGTACAAAGTTGCCTCTCTCTGCAGGGATGTTTTTGCATCCAAAGGCAAATCCAGGGAACTGGGATCTTGTTCTTTGTGCATCAGAAATTGAGTCAGGAGTTAACGTGAAGCTCTGCGGTCATGAAAAAGGCCTCCCTGTGTGTCTCATACTTGGAGACCCCACAAGGTTTGCTACAACACCGTCTTACCTGCCCAGAGAGCAGGTGCTTTCTCCTCCAGGACCAGCTGCAGCAGTTTTACAGCAAACTCCTTCCTTCTGCTACCCAGCTCAGCCTCCCACATCCCCAGGATCCTGACTGAAGTCTGCACGTGGCTGCTGTGATGAAGAACAACAGGTCTTTGATCAGGGTATGATCCCATCTCTGCAATGAGAGTGTCAAAACTCTGAGAAAACAGCGTGGCCATGGCTGAAGGGATCCCTGCCTACCTGAGGAACACTCCTCCTAAAACCCCATCCAAACTCACCTCTCTGACCAAAAGCTGAAGGCATCAGGTTCTGTGCTTCCCCCAAACCTGATAGCAAAATGTCAGGACCAAGAAGCTGAAGGAATGGAGAGACTGCTTTGCCTGAATGCACGTGTGCCAGACAACACTGGTGTGAACTCCGCACAAGCAAGCACAAGAGACCACCAGCCCTGAGACCCTGCCTGCCCCACCTGCTCACTCCCACTGCTCCCCGGCACCAGGCTTGGCTGCCCATGAAGACTGGCTCTTGGCTCTGCCCACCATGGGGTCCAGCACAGGGATGTGCCTGAAGCTCTGCTCCACACAGATGTGTCTGTGGGACCCATCTGAGGAGCCAGTTGGAAGGAGCAGTGCCTGGCTTGTCTGTGGCACTGGAGAAGGAGGAGATGGCTCCCAGTTTTGGAGACTAAACATAGGACATGTTCTCTGACAGGTACTCATCTCTCTTAACATGTATGTTTCAACACCTGGGCTGGCACCCACGGACAGGATGGAATTCCCATCTTTGGAGAATTTCAAAACTTGAATGGACTGGCCCTGAGAAGCCTGTTGCAGATTTTAAGCCAGCTCTGCACAGAGCAGGAGGTTGGACCAGAGGCCTCCAGAGGTCCCTTCCAAACTAATTCTTTCTGTGACTCTTTCAGCCCCCTGAACTTTTGCTCTTTGTTGGCCGGTGAAAAGAAATGGGCCCATCTATAGGTTCACATCTAAGGCAAGTTTGGTGGAGCCCAAGGACTGAATTTGCCTGGCTATAAGTACAGTTGGGTTTATGGCATGGGGTTTGCTTTGCATGGTTTTGGGACTTTACATGTCTTGTATATCCCTCCCACTCAAGTTAATATTATTCTTCATGTGAAGAGGAAACCACTTAAAATGGCTCTCACAAGTGTTTCTCATCAGCTTGACTGAACAGAAAAGTGAATATGAACTGATCTTAGTTAAATGAAGTCCACTTCAATTGTCAATTAGGGGTTCAAAGCCACTTAATTCAGTTCAGCTTCACCTCCCTGTACACAGATCCAAAGAGACACCTTCAATCCACTTTCACTGCTCAGCAATAGAACAACCCTACTCAATCCACATGATATTTGAAGACTTTGCTAAACCTCACCTAAGCCCAGATCCAAAATCCTCTTCTGATTCATCAGACCCAGAATGATTTCCAGCATTTCATTAGCCTTTCACTCCACACCCAGCAGCCAACATCTGCTGAAATGGCTTAGAAGCCGCAGCAAAACCCAGTTCTGGAGATCTCATAAATTTTCATATGTTCTTGAATTTCCAAAGCTCTCTGCTTTCTCTTCTCTCAGATCAGAGAGAGCTGAACCTGCTGGAGATGCACACCCCAAATCTCCACACAACACTGACAATTGGGACTTGTGATTAATTTTTTTATGTTGCTTTGGCAATAACTACTGATTCCACACCTTCCCTCTCAAAGGATGATGTTAGTCCCATTTCAAGCAAGAGATCAGACTCAAGACTTCCAAGGTCCCTTCCAACCAACATTTGTAGGCCAACAAGTCCTGTTTCATGGCAGTCCCTGCCTTCCCAGAGGTGGGAAATGCTTCTCTACCCTGTTTCGCCTGCCACTTCTTGGTGGTCTGTCCCAGAAATTATCCATCAGCACCATCTCTTTCCTTTGCAAGTAGCAACAGCAGAGCACTAGCAAGATGTGGTTTTTTTGGGTGTGAATATGCACAGGTCTGACTTGGATATGCAGGAGTCTGGCGGCATCTCAGATCCATACGGTTCCTGCTTCCCACTGTGCAATGCTCAGTCTGCATGCAAACAAACAGCTTTCTCTCTGCCTGTCCCTCTGTCCCTTTCTCTTTCTTTCCTTCCTTCCTACAAATTCTTTCTTCCTTCTTTCTTCAAGTTTTCTTTCATTTCTTTTCCTTCCTATCTTTCTTTCTTTCTTTCTTTCTTTCTTTCTTTCTTTCTTTCTTTCTTTCTTTCTTTCTCTCTCTCTCTTTCTTTCTCTCTTTCTTTCTCTCTTTCTCTTTCTCTTCCTCTTCCTCTCTTCCTCTCTTCCTCTCTTCCTTTCTTTTCCTTTGCATTCATTTGAATGACAAAGGTTTCTCATTACAGTCCTCCTGGGGAATCAACCAGGAAGGCTGCTGCTCACTTACTGACTGGCAGATTAAGATAGATAAAGGGAGAGATTTGTATATTGACTCTGTGCTTATGTAACTCATGTGTAAGGCCTGGCCAGAAGCAAAGGGGGATCTGACCAACATAAATAATAACGAGCAGCATTTTTAAACTAAATCATCTGGAAAATTCACAGACGATTCTGTCGGTTCCTTCTATTGTGTCACCAGAGGGTCATAATAATTCAGTCTTGCTCAAATATTTATGGAAATCAATTTAGCCCTCAGTCCAACGTCACCTCCCTGAGAAAACAGTTTCCTTTCATATCTCAAGTGCAAACCGACTGCCCTCCGTCCCACCAGCCTCCCTGGGGATGAGGGCACCTGTAATCTCCCAGCAACATGCCCAGGTGCCAGCCCAGCTAAGCAGGTCCCCAGACAGCTCTGGGGCCACGGGCACCACCAGGAAGATGAAGCTGCACGTGCTTCTTCAGGAGAGAAGCAGGTCCAGCACCTGCCCCCCCTTCTGCTGTGACCATCCTGAGCTTCATGATGGGGCATCTGCTCTGGACCAGAGTGGTTGTCAGCTCCAGAGCTGAGGGACGGCGCTTGGCAAAGCTGTTGGCACATGGAAAGAAGCTCCTGTCCAGGTGACAACCAATGTTTGGAGCAACAGTCCCTGCACAGCAGAGAGAGGCTCCCCGATGAGATTGAAGGTCATGAACAAACTCCCACAGGAGCGAGCAGCCCCAGGGAGCTCCCTGTGCCCACTCCCAGGGCAAGGTCCACAACTCTGCCATAGCCACCAAGGAGCAGCCTCTGTATGACCTGCGCCATGACCCAGCACTTGCAGCTTGCTTCCTTGTCTCCTCTCTGGCTGACACATGGCAAGGATTCCCAAGATCCCTCTTCCCAAAGCAGAGCAGCCACACGGGCTGCCTATCCTGACAAGCACCCACAAAGATTTCCACCCACATGGTGAGTCCACCAGGCTCCTGGTCCTGAGCACCTCACTGATCCTTCTAGGATCTCAGCATGTCCATACGCTACTCCTGTTTCTTGATGAAAAACGCACTTCATGATAGCTGTGAATCTCTTCCAGCGCCTTCATTGCAAATAAAGAAACAGAACAAATCCTCAGGGTCAAACAGCTGTCCCCTTCTGCACATCATCCAGGGGTGCAATATGCTCAGAGAGTGACTAGACCACAACACGGATCAAGATCAAAGCACCTACCAGCTCAGCCATCAGCACAGAAATGGTGGGGGGGCAGCCATATGCAGCCCATGCCCATATGGAGAAGTCACATCTCCAGCCCCTGTGTTCCCTGCAGCTCCTGTAAGCATTTCCTCTTGGTAGGTCACTTATCTGGCCTTTCCTCAATTTTCTGGGCCCATTTCTCTCCCCTGGTGCACTTTGCCTGGAACAGCACGCAGAGCTGTGCAAAGCCACAACACAGCTGGGTTCCCAAGACACCATGGACCATGGTAGACACCAGGACATCTCCTCACGTAGGGTCTCATGTCTGTCCCAGGCAGCAGTAATATGAGCTGAGCAGACACTGGGCTGCATGCCACTTGGGGATCTAAGGTGGCACAGCCATGCTGCAGTGCACAGGAATCTAAGGAACATTCATGGTGGTTTGGTTTTCCAGTTTGGAAAATGATCCAGTATGGCCATGATCATTGACATCCGTAGAGGTGAAGCATGGATGTTCCCTCCAGCCATTCCAAGTGTTTCAGATCCTTCAGTTCTTCAAGGTAAGAAACTCACTGCATTGCAGAACGAGGCAGAGAGAAGGTATGACTGGCAACCTGAGGAGTAGGAGTTGGTATCATTGATGGCCAAGCTCTGCACCCTCCGGGCTGAAAGAACAGCAAAGCACACAATTCAGTGTGTGAGGAGGGTTTGTGAGCTTCTCCAGCCCTAAAACTGGATAAGAAAGGTTATGGCCTTTCTTCTGCCTAGGCCTCTACTAAGCATGTTGCATCTTGAGTGTCCTCTGAGTTTTCAAATTAGACAAGGTCTGGTGTGTCCCATCCAGACCATGCACCATCACATGGACCCACACATTTCTGACCTCATCTGAAACTAGAACTGTCCTAGAGAAATGTTTTGCGCTGGCAGATCTTTCTTGGGCCAAGGATGCTTCTCCAGGGAGCACTGAAGTGAAGACACACTCCTCAGAGACAGCCTTAGAAATCCTCCTCAAAAGCCCCTCTGCTTTTTCATGGCCTCTCATTTATAGCATGACAAAAGGCACAACTCCACGACAAGCAAGAGAACCAGGATCTCCTTGCTGCACGCTCTGAACAAGGTGCTCTGGCTGGCTCTGGTTCTACAGAAGCCCTGTGGCTGTGGTAAAGGCAGAGGATCTGAGTGTAAGATCCAGTGATAGTCCAGGCACCAGAGACTCAAGGTCTCTTCTCATGTATCATCCGTCCCTCACTGCTGGCAATCAAGCAGCACAGAGGAAACAGGACAAGACATCAGGTCCAAGCACTCGTGCATCATGTCAAATGACCCAGCTATGTCAGACTCCAGCACCAGCTCTGCTTTTTATAAACTTTGGAGATGTCTGCAAGTATGCAGTTCATTAGGATTTGAACAGCCAAAATCAGCTCCTAGCACTGACCCACAAACCCAAATCAGGGATCAAGCAGCAGAAGAAGCAAAGGCTCTTGGCTTGTGCTGAGCAGAAAGCTGCAGGAAAAGGAGACACTCCAGCTGAAGAATCACAGGTCCTCCAAGCAGGTGTGAGCACTGTCACTGCTTGGTAGAGGACAGCAAAACTCAACTTGCAGTGATGGTCCATGATGAAGACCCCACAGAACTGGTAGGGATTTGGCATGCTCCATGAAGCAACATGGGAGCTCCATACAGGACCCTCCTGAAGGACAAAGCCAGGTGGGGTGACTAGTCCATGGGAAGACTTGCACCTGCATGGCCTTCACCCAAGTAAACATGGAGGAGATGGGAGCCCTTGCAAAGCTGATGCCACTTAACTGCACTGTCAGATATGATGAGGCCATAGCTCAAATTGCCAAGCTTAAAAAAACAAAGGCTAGAGAAATGACCGCCACGTTGGAATAAAATGGTCCCAGTCCTCTACCATGTCTTCTGTACATAAAAGTAAAACCCAGAACAGAAAAAAATCAAACAGTGCCACAGACTAGGTACACAGAGCTTCATATCTGCTTTCCAAGGGCTTCTCTTAGGATCATGTCTCTCAGCACAAGACTGCTAACTCTCTTCTGCTTTTCAGACTCTCCTCTTTCACCCATACACGACAGCAGTGCTGAGGCATCCTCAAGGCCCATGCACATCCCATGTCTGCACATCTGTAGATGCTATTAGATGAAAGCACCACTGTTGTTCCCACATCTAAGAGGACCAGTGATCCACATTGGGGACAACTGCAAGGGTTTGCACGTGCAAAACCTTTACTTCAGGTGACCCTCCCACATAAGCCACCCCTCTTGTCTCGGGGCTTGCTGTTTTCCCTGCTAGGATTTCCAAGGAGCAGGCAGTTTCAGTGGGGAAAGGAGAAAGGGACACTGGTGCTAACCAGAGCTATTAGACCTGCCCCAGGAAAGCTACAGCAATAGTCATGTTCTGCCTGCACACCGAAGAGCAATGTGATGCAGTGTGCCTGCAGCTCTCACCACAGGGGCACATCTGCCCCAGCACTCCTGGGCATGGGAGACAAAGGGATCAGGATGTGCACAGATGCTACTAACATGAAGGAGCTTCACTGGAAATGATTAGCCCTTGCTAGGGGAAAATCCTAGGGAAATTTTTGACAAAATGGTGGGTAAAATCCTTTTTCTGTTTTTTTTCTTTCCCTGTCTGGAAAAGTCCCTCTCCTGTCCAGCATTTATGATTGGAGGCCTTTCAAAGATTATTTTTCTTTGTAAGACTGGTGATTCGTTACAGATGAAAGAAATGGATGTTCCTGGGCTGCAGGGTCCTGAACTGCCTGACATTTGGGATGCCACCGAATAAGTATCCTTAACTCATAGCCCCATTGTTAAAATGTTTGCCTCTGCACTCAGTGCAAGGACAACACCTGGTCTCTCTGCAGAGCTGTTTCATGAAAGCATGTGCGTTTAGTTGTGTTTTATTGAAAAAGGGGTTAATTTGTGCCCTCTTCTCCCCCAAGCACAGTAACACAATCAGTCTCAACAGAGCTGCTTGGCTTTCTCCTCCCTTCTCCAGCCAGTCACTTCTTGGCTCTTAATAAATTATTCAGCTTTCCTAAATATGCATAGGGGTCTCATTAACAACTAATTTTGCTTATTTAAAACAACTGCATAATCAAACCACTATAGTGTTTCGCCTTTCTTATAACCATGAATTATTCATGTGCTGGGAATCTGCATACAAATTTATTGATTCTTAAAAGGGCACATTTTTCACAGCCTGGAAAAAAACAAACCCTGGTTATTCTGGTTTTGAACATTTTGGCCCAAACCTCCATTTAACAAATCTACGGTGTTTTCCTGGGAACAGACAGCGGGCAAACCCATAGCATCACCAAATGCACCTGGAATTCCTGTGTGCAACAAAAGGGAGTGTTTCCAACATGGCAATTAGTCATTTGCACAATCTTGACTTGCAGCCCTTTCCCAGAGTCCTGATGGTTTGTTGTTGCGGCATCCATTACACACTGACTTCTTGGTGCCTTTAGGTGCTCCCATACGAGCCACAAAGAACACCTGGGCAAGGAAGGGACATCTTGTGAAGGCGTGTAAAGCCACCAGTATCATTGGATTCAATCTGGGCTTATCCCACAAAGAAAGCACTGAAGAGAAAAACATGTACAGGGTCAAGAGGGAACACGCACCAGTACGTGCTGTCAGCCTTCAGCCCTGCTGAGCCACCACCACTAAGGGAAGCAGGGCATTTAGCATCCACACACATATGCCCCCACACATGCACCCCCCTTGATTCCTAAACTGGCCTGTTGCACCTTGTCTCATTCTGAAGCTCTTGTGCAAAGTTGTGTTTAGAGATCCATTCCCAGACCCTGCATCCTTCTTGCTCAGATCCCTGAGGAGCTGGTCCCATTCTGCTCTTAGGCTCACAGAATTACAGAGTAATTCAGGTCAGAAGGGACCTCTGGAGGTTTATAGTCCAACCTCCTGCCCAAAGAAGGGTCAGCTATGATACCAGACCAGGTTGCTCACAGCTTTATCCAGTCGTGTCTTGAAAACTTCCAAGGGTGGAGACCACAAAACTTCTGAGCAACCTGTTCCACCTATTCCATGAGGACTGTCCTCATGGTGAAAAAGTTTTTCCTCGTATCTATCCTGAAACTCTCTTTTTTTCAATTGATGCCCATTGTCTCTTGTCCTCCTGTCATGCACCACTGTGAAGATCCTGGGTCTCTCTTCCTGATAAACTCCTCCTTCCCCAAACACTCCTGGTTATCATTGCTCTCCAGCCTTTAAGGTCTGCCTAAATCTCAGGCTCTGAGATCTGGGGGAGCAGTGGCCTTGATGACAGCCACAGTATCACCAAAGCTTCCACAAACATCTCATTCTCAAAAAGGGCATTTCTGGAGGAGGCTTTGACAACCCCATCCCATGAAAAGGGACTACAGTGAATGTAGAAATGGAGCCATGGAGCAGTGACTTTCAACTCACTGTAAACAAAGAAGGATTTAGAAACACCTGTGCATCTTCTTGTAGGTACCTCCAGGGGCTCAGTCCCTCGCAAATCATACCTGCTGGTGGTTGGAGGTCTGAAGGGGAGATGAAGAGTGTCTCTGTGCTTCCCAGCTGGAGTCCTTGGTATGAACCCCAGCACAGACAGCTCCTTCCTGAAGTATGCTATGGGCCTCCAATCTGGAGGCAGGTCCACAAATCACAGAATCATAGAATCATAGAATCATAGAATGGTTTGGGTTGGAAGGGACCTCAAAGATCATGTAGTTCCAACCCCCCTGCTGCAGGCAGGGACACCCTCCACTAGACCACGTTGCCCAAAGCCTCATCCAACCTGGCCTTAAACACTTCCAGGGATGGGACTTCCACAACCTCTCTGGGCAACATGTGCCAGTACCTCACCACTCTAACAGTAAAGAATTTCTTTCTAACATCTAATCTAAATCAACCCTCCTTCAGCTTGAACCCATTACCCCTTGTCCTGTCACTACACTCCCTCATAAACAGCCCCTCACCATCTTTCCTGTAGGCCCCCTTCAGATACTGGAAGGCCGCAATTAGATCTCCCCGGAGCCTTCTTTTCTCCAGGCTGAACAATCCCAACTCTCTCAGCCTGTCCTCGTAGCAGAGGTGCTCCATCCCTCCAGTCAGCTTTGTGGCCTCCTCTGGACTCGCTCCAACAGCTCCATGTCTCTCCTGTACTGGGGCCTCCAGAGCTGGATGCAGTACTCCAGGTGGGGTCTCACAAGAGCGGAGTAGAGGGGCAGGATCACCTCCCTCGACCTGCTGGTCACACCTCTTTTGATGCAGCCCAGGACACGGTTGGCTTTCTGGGCTGCAAGCGCACACTGCCGGCTCGTGTTGAGCTTTTCATCAATCAATACCCCCAAGTCCTTGTTCTCGGGGCTGCTTTCAACCCATTCCTCGCCCAGCCTATAGTCGTGCTTGGGATTGCGCCAACCCACGTGCAGGACCTTGCACTTGGCCATGTTGAACTTCATGCGGTTCACATGGGCCCACCTCTCCAGCCTGTCAAGGTCCCTCTGGACGGCATCCCTTCCCTCCAGCATGTTGACCACACCACACAGCTTGGTGTCGTCGGCACACTTGCTGAGGGTGCACTTGATCCCACTGTCCATATCGCCGACAAAGATGTTGAACAGTGCCCGTCCCAGTACCGACCCTTGAGGGATGCCTCTCATCACCATTCTCCACTTGGACATTGAGCCATTGACCACAACCCTTTGAGTGCAACCATCCAGCCAATTCCTTATCCATCAAGTGGTCCACCCATCGAATCCATGTCTCTCCAATTTAGACACAAGGATATCGTGCGGGACAGTGTCAAATGCCTTGCACAAGTCCAGGTGGATGACATCAGTTGCCCTTATCCACCGATGCTGTAACCCCATCATAGAAGGCCACCAAATTTGTCAGGCACGATTTTCCCTTAGTGAAGCCGTGTTGGCTGTCACCAATCACCTCCTTATTTTCCACGTGCCTGAGCATAGTCTCCAGGAGGGTCTGCTCCATAATCTTGCCAGGCACGGAGGTGAGACTGACCGGCCTGTAGTTCCCTGGGTCTTCCTTTTTTCCCCTTCTTAAAAATGGGGGTTATGTTTCCCCTTTTCCAGTCGGTGGGAACTTCGCCGGACTGCCAGGACTTCTCAAATATGATGGAGAGTGGCTTAGCCACTTCATCCGCCAGTTCCCTCAAGACCCGCGGATGCAACCCATCAGGTCCCATGGACTTGTGCACCTTCAGGTTCCTTAGATATTCTCGAACCTGATCTTCTCCTACAGTGGGCGGTTCTGCATTCTCCCAGTCCCTGCCTTCTGCGACCTGGGCAGTGTGGCTCAAGCACTTGCCAGTGAAGACTGAGGCAAAGAAGTCATTGAGTACCTCAGCCTTCTCCATATCCTGGGTAACCAGGTCACCCGTTTCATTCCAGAGGAGACCCACATTTTCCCTCGTCCTCTTTTTATCACTGACATACCTACAGAAGCTTGGCAGGCAGGATCTCAGGGAATGCGCATTGCTTGTGCTCACTGGGAATTAGCAATTCTCCTTCAGTTGGCAGGAGCTGCAGGTGCGTCAGTCTTTGCAGAGAAGCTTCCAGATGCAAGTCCCTCAAGATCTTCACCTGTCTGGGGACACTCCAAGCTCAGGACAGTGCTCACACCTGCAAAGCCAGTGTCCAAGAGCTCCCTGCTCAGCCCCTAATGGCTGTAGCAGTATTCATAGGGGTTCACCACCAGGATGGAGATTTCAGTTCATCTACTCCAACACTGATACCAAAAGCAGGGCAGCAGCACACCAAGCCCACAGGCATTTGCAGTGCTGCCATTCCAGACAAGCCATCCTGGCAGGGCCAGCTCTGGGCCGTGTCCCTGGTGGCCTCTGGGCTCAGCACGGCTGGCCTGCATCAGTGATGTCCTGCACAGGGCACAACCGCACCTCCGCAGCCACGTCTCTCTCAAAACCTCTGACAAAGCCATGGCCTATCTGCCCCACGTGCCACGTGGGTTTCCTCGCTGAACGAACATCAGATGGTTCATTTTCTTTGTCCCTTGAAAACTGGTCAGGTTTTCTTTTTTTCTGTTTGCTTACTAGTGGACCAGGTTGCTGTGTTTTAATTTTTCTTATTCTTTCATGATAAAAAACCCCACTAGCCACAGGAGGAACATGAATCTGTAAATGTTTTTATAACACAGCAGAGTCCTGAGACAAGATGTCCCTTTCTTCCTTTCCCTGCCTGTCTGCACTGCTGGCTGGCTGGCTGGTTCTCTATCTATTCATCTGCTTGGCTGCAGCTTCTTGGGGTGTCACTCAGAAGCAACTGCCATGGGGAGCAGTCTGAGGACTTGATCCAAATCCCAGCCCCTACTTGTCCTGTGATGGTCTGGAGTTTTCAGCCAGGGCTTGTTCAGGGAGGACCCAGTGGTGACAGCCACAGATAAGGCAGAAGGAGCTGGGACAGGAAGATAATGCTTTGCACAAAGCGAATGGTGGGATGCAGGGTGGCTGTTGACTACCCCCATCCCACACGTTTAGCTCAAGGCAGTGGTGTGCTGACCCATCCTTGAATGAGGGGATGGATCTGGCACTGCGGAGGTGCCAGCACATCGTGTCACAGCAAGGTCACCTCAGTGTTGGCAGGACTACCGCAGTTATAACGCACTGCTGTGAGTCACTTGTGGCTCTGCCAGAGCTCCTCACATAGCACTTGGAGGAGGTAATCACACTCAGGGTGACCTCCGGAGACCAAGGCACCAAGGAAATGGCAGGTACTTTCAGGCTGTTCTGGATGTCTTCTCAGTGACCCACGTCCCTGTGCACCCAAAAGCCACCGCTTCTCCTCCCAGCTTGTGACATGTCTGATCACAACCTCCACTGCTCCTCCCCGCATGGCCCAGCTCCACGGTCCCTCCACCAGCTGGGTTTTGCTGAAGAACTGAATGTTTCTGCCGCGTCTGCAGACTGGACATGAGCGGGGGTCTGGGTGAATGATGCAGGATGGGGAGGAAAAATGGAAAGCAGAGACAGAAAGGCACTGGGAGGAAAGGGAAGGATAACACTGGTAAGCTGCTCCTCATAACCAGATGAACTGGTTGTAAACCAGGGTCCCGTGAATCTTTGGAAAACCATTCAGTTGCTTAAGTGAGAGAAAACCTTCTTAAGACAGAGTAGCTAAAACCGCTGCTCTGATCAAAAAGATGAATGATCCCAGGAGCAACTTCATTTAATCAGAACAGCAGGAACTTGACAAAAAATCCCAGTTGCACACCAAGGGACACATTCACTAAAATCCTGCTGTAGCAGACTTGCGCATAGGCATAACTTTGCAACCCAGGAGCAGCTGTACTGACACCAGCGGGTCTGCTTAAAGTGCATCTGAACACATGTTCTCAAGAGCTAATTTTGTACAGACAGCAGCCCTGAAACAGCAGCTTCTGGGAAACATAGCCAAGAAGACAACAACGGGCACAGAAAAGAGACTGTTTCAAGCCTGGATGCTGAAGAAGTTCTTGGCAGTGTGGCAGGGGGGTTTTGGTTGCTGTAAGAAGCAGGTTTGTGCTCTTTTGGAAATGTGTAGAAGGAGATCTATGAGTTCAAATGAAAACCATCTGAAAGGCATCCGCATGACTTCAGTTGGGAGAGTGCTCAGGTAGGGACTGAAGTCTGACAGGATGAGTTACTTAGCAGAGGATAATCCATGTGTCACTTGAGGCAGATCCTATCTTGCTCTAGTAGTCACAGTCCTGTGTGTAAAGAGCCTCTCTGTCAAAATGTCCCATTCACTACCTTGAGATTGAAATCTGCACTCCATGGCCCCCTTCCACCCTAACAGGAGAGGAAAAAGGGACAAGCATGCTGGGTTCACACAGAGCACACTGCTGGTAAGCGCTGTGTGGACAAGGACTGAGGACAAGGATCACGGAGTTTCATGCAGAGGTTAACATGCCTACAAAACTCACCTGCATAAATTGTACGAGTTACCTCTGTTGGACTTGGTATAACTTCAGGTACCTCCTAGAAAAGCTCAGAGCTTTTTTTTTTCTCTTTAAGGTCAGGCTTCTGTCTCAGTTTCTGTGTCTTCACTTCTTCTGTCTCTGTCCCTCTGTTACAGCCCCCTGCACTTTATGAGAGCTAAGTGCACCCCGTGATCGTGGTGCAGAACTGGTCACCAGGATGCCTGGGTCCTGCGGAGGGTGGAGAACGTGTTGTCCTCAACTTGTTGGGTGAGAATGAGCCAGTGACCTTCCTCTTGCAGACCTCGTTTTCCCAGATGGTGATGGTTCTATTTACCCACATTTGTAAATACAGTTTTACAGCCTGGGTTAATGTTGATTTCCAAGTGACTGTGCTAAAGTCTCATCCAGTCCTTAGCACCCATTCAGAGCTTCCCCCATTCCCAGCACTTCACAGGCCAACTGCAAAGCCACACAGACTCATCAAGAAGCTGATATGGCTGGTATCAAAGCACGGCTCCTTCCTGCAGCTGCAGCAGTGTGGAGTGTGTTCCCCTGGGACAGAGCCCTCACACAGCACCCAGGAGGAGATCACTTGACTCCTCTAGATGCCTTTTACCCATCACAGCTGTAATCCTGGTGCACATCCCAGATCTGCTCTTCAGAGATAGGTGGCTGACCTGTTCTTGTCACCTGCGTCCACGCAGAGCCCAGCACACACACCCCCATTCCCCACCTACCCATGGCTTAGTAGGAGCAGATGAAATCCAGAAATGTCATGAGAACAAATATACAAATAGGTCGTTTATCATTTACGTCTTTGCTGCACCTGTCTGAGTATCTCTCTGCTGGACCCCAGCGGGTCTGTTCACCAGTACTGTCTGTTCACAGCCTGCCTGCCTGCCTGCCTGCCACCGCCGCTGCCCTCTCTGCCCGCCCCGTGGAAACAGGGAGCGGCAGGGAATGTCTGGATTCCATAAGAAGCTGAGATACTCACATAGGCAGCATTAATTACAACTCTTAACATTTAATTATAGGTTCCCTTGGTTTCCACTGTATATTTACAGCTGAAAAACCTTGCTAATTGCCTCTGTGTTTCCATAGCTCAGACGTGAACTCACACGCTAGTGATGGCAGAATCACCCTGCGTGTTCCAGACCAGCTCGTGACCTTAATGATGTACCACCCATTTATGGGCACCTGGAGAGAGCTGAAAGGAGGAGCCGGGTGTTTCCCACCAACCTCACCCCCTGCTTACACCAGCACGTCCCAAAAATGGCCTCAAGCAGTTTAGGAGAACAAGAATCTCCTTGAGATCATCAGAGGAACAGAGTTGCAGAGTTGAGCTTTTGGGGCCAGTAATCCACGGGGAAGCTGGGACCTTCAGGGACACCAGACACTGCTCCAGTGGAGCTCCTTCTAAACGAACTGCAAAAAAGATCTGATCTTATGCAAAAATATGCAAATAGAAGCCAATATCTCTGAGTCACACCCTGTGTGCTTCACCAAATGCCCACAATTTCACAGGGATGCATACAGGTGCAGTGCAGCTGGGACAGCATGGGGACTTACGTTGTAAAACTGAGTCATATTGTGAAATGTCCCGTCCACATCCCTTCACTGCAGTTCCCTGCTGCCTTCCTGTTCTCTGCCCATGCTTGAGTGGTGGATTGGGTCTGGATGAGATGGAGTTAATTCTCATGGTGTCCAGCCAAGGTTAACCCCTCACAAGTGGAGGGTATAAGTTGTCACGACAGGTTTGTGCTCTCCTTGGAGGAGTGTGGCTCCAGGCCTGGAGGGAAGCAATGGCAGGGCACTGCGAGAAGGCAGCATCCTTGTTTCTGCACTAATCCCAGCACGCGTCCAGGAAGCCAGACCTGCAGAGCTGGGCCTGAATTAGGACTTCAAACACCCCTCTGAGCACTGGACATCTGTTTGTGCTGCGCAGGAGGCAGCTGCTTCCTCCAGCCAAATTAGGGGTTATGTGACCCAGGAACAAGAGCCCATGGCATGTTTTGTAAGGTGACCCATTTTCCCCTGAAGATCCTCCCCCAGTGCTTGCCAAAGGGACAGGTCCAACTGGGACAGGAGGCACCTGGTTGTTCCCAGAACCAGGCGTGATCTGTGCAAATGTGCCCTGCCCTGCTCTCCCCAAACACAGATGGGAAAACTGCCTCACATGGAGCTGATCCCTGCCTTCCCCAAAAGCTGAGCTGCCACAGCAGAGATGTGCCCATGGGATGAGTGTGCAGGAGCTCTACGATGGTGAGGAGCAACGAGCTGAACCCAGCCTTTGAAGGCAGGGAGGGAGCAGCAGCTGCCTTACCCCACTTCCCAGGACAGTCTTGCCAGGCTCTAGCCTCTTGTCCGCCCTTTCCACCCTGGCGCTGGGAATCACTAAAATCACTTGGAGACACTTCCTGCAGTCTTTTCCCATGGATTATGCCAGCCCTGACTGTAGAGGGCTTGGAAATCTCCTTCTGTCTTATCACATCTAACACACAAGCACCAACTGGCTCGAGGGGAACAGCAGTAAAACAACCAAATGTGCAAACACAAAACAACGTGCCTGAGACTGCCCATGCCGCTTGGAGCACACGTGCGCCCAGCCTGGCCATATGCTGCCAGCAGCAAGATGGCCTCACAGTGAGTCCTCCGCAGGCTGCCCCACGAGGACCCCGCGGCAGCCCTGCAACCCCTCGTTCTGCAGACAGCACCGGAGCTGCTGCGTCTCTTGTCACATCCCACAGCACTGAAAGAGAGAAAGAACTAGTGATTTTCATCCCAAGGAGCTTAGTCCTCTGTGGTTCTGGGCCCCGCAGCACCTCTGAAGCCCACACATCACAGTACCAGGGCTTTAGTGACAAATATGCCTTCTTTTCTGTAAGGGAAGAAGGAGAATACACCCAGCACAGTAGAAACATGACCGCTCCCTACTGCACTCTGCCCTACTTGGAGACAGACAGATAAATCCTACTGACTCCCGGCTCATTCTCCTCCTGCTCTGCTTTTGCTCAGGCTAGCACACCGATACCAACACACAGCGGCATCTGCATCGCCTGCTCAGCATCAGCTTCAGCTGCACAGGGTTGGCCCCAGAAGAGCTAAGAGATGCCTCTGCAGCCAGGAGTCTTTTATCTAAAACCACCTTCCACACCACACAAGGGGCTCAGCCCCTCTAAGTTGGCAGGGGGATGAATCCCCACCGCTGGGCCACAGTGCATGTGGGTAGGTGGGAATGCAACAGTGTCCATCCCATCATGCTGTGCAGCAAAGGTGGTGATGTGGGCCAGAAGGTCTGCAAAGCAGCATGGTCCAGGCTGAGCACCAGGCTCAGCAGCACTGGGACCATGTAACAGGACAAACCCCAGGCCCTCTGCGTGCTTCGGTTTATCTCTTAAAAATGGCAACAATGATAACTCACTGTTTTAGGAAAGTGCTAACCTGAGTATGAGGTTCTGTGCATGAGTCTTGTGGGTCTTCTTGAAGGATCTCCTGCTGACTGTCTCCTAAGACACTTGAAGGGGAGGGTGGCTGCCATCTGGAGCATGGCACACTGACCTAGGAGAGCTTGCATGGAAACCCTGGCCTTTCCTGTCTGTGTTGGTCATCTGGTGGCACTGAGGAGGGGGCGTTGTCTGATGCCACCACTGGTTTTGAGCTCTTCAGAAGAAGGATCCTCACTGTCTCACTGAGGAAACAAGCCGATGCACAACCACACCACTTGGGAATACACCTCTTCTCTGGACATTTCTTGCCCAAGTCAGTCCATCGCAGGCCTCAAGTCAGATGGTCATAGCAGGCCATTGCTTAACCCATCCGCTGTTCCCCAAGGACAGATCCTTTGCATTTTGGCTTAATGTCACAGCAGAGTCATCCAGGCAGTCATTCAGCCCTGGGCCACATCTGTCCAAGCACACAGCTGGTGTCCAGTCCTTAGGGCAATACACAGCCGTGCACTGCAAGACAGAGTAGACATGCCTGGGGCACAGCACATAGACTGTCCTCAAACATCAAACCAGTTGGCCCAAGGACGGATGGATCTGCTCCTAGCAGGTGGCATCCATTTGTTCCTCTGCAGCTTGGAGAGAAATGCCCCATGTGACAATGACTGTGCAAAGGCATCTCAGACCTGACAACAAGGTGGAGAAAAAATAAGGAAGAAAGTATCAGTTCCATCCTGCAAACCAGGGTCTTCTCTCCTGCTTGGCCTCCCTGCATACCCCTTGTGATTGTTTGGGTTATACAGGTGTAGTGGCATCAGGTTATACAGGTGTAGGGGTCCCAGGATGTGCCCCCCTGGAAACCCTCCCAGCCTCCTCTCTCTGGCTGTGCCCTGGTAACAGCACAGGCTCCAAGTGCCCCAGTGCTGTTTTGCATCCCCTCTCCACTGGCCCACCATCCAAATGCCTCCCAGCTGAGATGCAGCCCGCAGCTGCCTCACAGAGCCGCATTCCCAGGGCAGGCTCCGTGGCTGCAAAGGGTCAGAGGCACAGATGGGAGCCCCACACCTCGTGGGACCTGTGCAGTGGCTCTGCTGGGTACAGCAGGTCTCCCTGCCTTACTGGAGACCTGCACCTGGGATCAGGCTGCAGGGGCATCACCGCAGAAAGGCCAGCCTGAAAGTTTCTCATCAGAGCTGATAACAAAGTGCAGAGGCACACACGCCTTCCTCCACAGAGAACCACCCCAGGGCAGCTCCACACGCTGCATGTTCCAGCACAGCACATCTCACAGGACAGAACTGTGACGGGCTTTGCACAGGGCTGGGGAGGAGCCACACCAGCTGTGCCACGCCAGCTCCTGCCTGACTGCCCATCTTAGCCACAGATCCCAGCTGCTGCTAGGACATCTCGGACCACTGCAGGATGCCAGCCAGGGGCCACTTTGCAGTGTAACCATCCATGGGATGGAGGTTTCTGCCACACCTGCCTAGACTCCCATCCAGCTCCCAATAGCTTCCTCTTCTGCCCTGCCAGTAGCCTGATGCTGTGCCCTGCAGCCTGTCATCACTGGGAAGAGCCGGGACTCCCCCATCACAGCACATCCTCCCAGCCACCCCACATGCACAAGCTTTAAACTACTTCCTTGTGGCTCAGCCTATTCACATTCACCTTGGCCATAGGCTTCCCGCAGCCTGTTAACCAGCACCACACAGGTTGTTGTTTTGTATTCAACATCGCAGGGTGCTTGCTAAGCAAGGTGCTGTCCAGGTCTCATGAGAGCCAAGACAACAACCCCTCTGGCCCTGGGAGGATCTGGATGAGTCCTCACCTGGCTGCTGTCTATATACAACTCATTCCTTAGCTCAGCCAGTCCCAAGGGTTTTCATTCCCATTTAGGGGAATTACCACGTTTGCCTGTGTTTGCTACAAGCATCAGAATGAAACTCTTCAAATTCCATCTTAATGGGATCCTGCCCCTAAGGGACTAAAACTTTTTCTTCACAGCAGTGTCTGTCTGAGCCATGCATGAGTACTTGGAGATCTTCCCAGTGTTTACCTGGAGCTGAGAATACCTGCCATTCAGTTGAATTGCATGAAGTTAAAGCCCTTATTAGAGATTTCACCAGATCAGACCGTGGAGGCTGATTCCCTCTGGGTGGGCTGTGCCCGCCACATGCCCCCACACCCAGCCTGCACAGGGAACAGCCTTTGCTCTGTGTCCTGCTCCCCACCGGGCAAGCAAGATACCAGAGAGTTCCTGCAGAGGAGAACAGGGGTTGGACCTTTGGCCGTATAGATCTTAGACTGCTGCATTGCATTGGCTCGAACCAAACTCTGAACCATCGCATTACATGATTCAAACTACTGCAAGTGACTTTCCAGGGCAATAAAAGGGAAAATAGAGGCATTGTTATAATCTCAGTTGATCTGAATGTTGGTAAATGAAGTAGCACATGAATTTCATCACTGACAGCCACAGGACAGCATAATTGTTGATTGAACTTACAGGATGACTGAGGCATGGGCCCAGAGCATCATGTGTCTGGAATGGTGGAGAGCTCTGATTCCTGTGCAGCAACAGCCCAAGATGCCATCCCACAGCTTCAGCGGAGAAGCCCTCGCAGCGGTTCAGGGACTCCTGCCTGTTCAGGGTTTCCCCTGAAAACCAGGATGCAATCATCTGCCAAAGAGCAGAAGCAGTGGGTTGGAGGGTGTCAGACACCTCCCGCCCAGAACAGGTCAGACTGCTCATGAAAGAGGGATTTAAAACTATGGCTGGTCAAGGAGACACCTGTTTCTGCCCTGATCAGTGCTGTGCATTTTTGAAAATTCAAGGAGTCGCTGGCTGGACTGTGAAACCCCTTGTTTCTCTGCACCCCACTGGTGTCTCAGCTTGCCCAAGATGCTCCTGCCTTTTTTTTATTTAATCTGATGAACAGCTGCCCCTTTCTGGTCTGCTTCTCAGCAGTGTTAAATGAAAGGACTTCAGATGATTTGTAATGAAGGAAATAAGGATTTTTAAGTGAGCCAGAAGGAATTAGGAGTCCACAATCCAGTGAAGTTCAAACTTGTTGCTTTCTGGAAGAAAACTCCTTTCAGCAGTACCAGCACAGTGTGTGACTTTGCTCCCCAGAGATGCGAACAAGCCCTTTGCTGTCCACATGGTGATCAGTCCGACTGACAGCTATACCCTGGCTGTGCAAATGAAATTCAACATGTGCCCAGACTTCTGCTAAGTGCATTAATAACCCACTTCATAAAAAGTTTAGATGTCATGCTATGCTGCATTATGTCACATTAAGTCATGTGATGTCACCCTACCTTATGTGAGATCACAAAGCAGCTGCGTCCTGGTGATTCAGTCATTGAGGCTGAAATATAGTCCCCCCCTCCCAAGGCATTCAAGTCTGGGTGACATATAAAGAACACAGAATATTCTGTATTTCTCTGAGTAACTATTTTCTAGATGCAAAAATGAAATTTCTGAGAAATTGTTTATTACTACAGGAGTTAACATTAATACAGAGAAGACCCTTCATGAAAGTGGCCATCCAGTGTCAGGTAGCGTTTCTCCCTGTTGATCACGTCAATGAAACAGCACACGCTCCCTGCCTCTGATACAGATTAAATTCTCTGTAATCTCATGGAGACACTACATTTCAAGAATATTTTCTCAGGAATAATGGACCTATCTGCCTATTGCTCTCTCTCTGAAATTTACTTCTGCAACAGCTATCGCTTCTCCTGTCATTCAGAGCTGTGTCACCCCTTCTTATTCCCAATTAACATGAAGTCACAGCACTGTCATTAGGAAAGCTCATCTCTCAGAAGTGCCACTGCAATTTAAATCTAACTTTAGCCTTGACTTTCCCATTTGCTACAGCTGTTTGTGCATGATTAGCCTATGAAAATGTTTTATCATCAATTTTCTAATCTGGACATCCCATTTCTGGCTGCTCTCCAGCCAGAGGTCTTTGCACACTCCACGTTTGCGTGTGCTCTGCACTGTGCTGCTCCTTGCAGGCGGGATCAATCTGCGAGCAGGTGAGGTCTTCTGTCATTTTCCAGGCTGCACCAGAGTGGTGCTGAGCACAGCCAAGGAGCTCTGGCATTGTTGATGAGCCGGAAAAAAGTCACGATGCTGATTATAGTCTGTCAGCTTCCCTAACCGCTTCCAGCAATTAAATTTAAGGACTTTCTTACTAAATTTGCAGAAATTGCTTCCTTTCCTCCTGTTCCTCGGAGCAGAATCAGCAGAGCCTGATCCCAGATCTGCCCATTTGCATGGTCAGGACAAACAGTTCCTGATGGATCCTGGTCAGACTGCACCTCCGGATTTGGTGCAGCCTACCCGCGCAGACACCAGCACCGAGCTTCCCCGGGACTCTGACCTTTATCAATAACCCAAGAGATAGCAAAGAGATTCACCTTCAAGCCAGGTGCATGTCATTTGGCAGGTGAAGCAACGTCATCTCACAGGCAGTGGAAGCTGGGCTGGGGTCAGGAACCAGATTGATTGCTGCTAACAGATCTGGGGGATTTGTGGACTAATTGCTTTCCCTTTCCCTCAACCCCATGTACGCAGTCCTCTGGCAATTTAAACTCCTCTAATTTCAGCAAGGCAGGACCCACCCTTCCCCAGCCCCTGTGACACAGCCCCTTCCCTTGCACCAGGGCACTGACTTTGACCATGCAAACAGCCATTGCACGGGGCTGATTTGGCTGAACACAAAGCACTTTTTTCAAGGTTAATTTTCCCCAAATTAGCTCAGGCAGCACTGGCACGGAGGCAAACAGGAGCAAGCCACCAAGGGCAAGAGCCCTGGAAGGGTCACAGAAGCCTCCACTTCATGGATGCATGAAAGAGATCTCCCTAACAGACAGTTCATCCCCTCCCTGCCTGCACTCTGTGTTCCTTCTCTTCACATTGTCCTTCGCATAACACAAGCTGTACCTTTCCATGGCAGAACACTTTTTTTTTTTCCTCTTGCAAAGTGCCGGGCAGCCCCATGACACTAGGCAGGAGGCAGAATCTGTACCAGAGTCCTTTTTTCCCAGAGGGTCCATCCCCAGGAGACAGATCAGCAGACATCCTGCAGAGCAGTACGATCCACAGTGTGTCCTTTGCATATCAGACTCAGAGGGTGAAGAAACAGAGCTTCTGGAAACATTTCCAAATCCAGGGATAGCAAGAATCCACCCAGAGCCTGAGTGGATGAACACGGACTTGTCCAGGCAAAGCCTTCCTGGACCACTTGGGCTGGAGAGCGTGGCAGGAGGAACCTAAAGGTCTGCTCAGGTGCTGGGTTGTTAAAGCAAGCCCTCCTCACTCACCCTGGTGCAGGCACCCATTAACGGAGGTTTCTGTGCTGTGCGGTGCTGAAGTTTGAAGCAAAGCCCACAAGGTGAAAAGCTGACACTTGACATAGCAAAGTCTGGGTGTTGAGGTCCTGTAGGAATGATCTGGGTGTCCATGCTGTTCCCACCCCAGGAGCAGTGTGATGGGAGGACAAGCAGTGAGCAAGGGGCAAGCAGTGAGTCTGGAGGGCTGGCAGGACTGAGGTGCAGGAACACCTTTCCTGGGCAAGTGCACACCTCAGCAGAGGGAGACCGTGAATTTTCAAGTATGAATACAAAAGGTAGATTACCCCAAATGCTGGTCAGAGCACAGCTGGTGCTGAGCCTGCTCTTCCTCCACACACACCCACTGTTTTCAAGACAAAGAGGGGGCTGTGTGTCCAGCAAGAGTCTGGGATATGTTTCTGCTCTCCACCTCCATCTCCGTGCTTTAAACACTCTCCAAGGTCCCCGTCCTCCACAGTCTCCCCTGGCCCATCACAAACGCAAGACCTATATTCCCAGATTCCACCAAAATCTTGAGCTCAGTTTTTCCTGGCCCTTCTTGCCACAGTTCTCTCTTTATTTCCTCCTCTCTTGTAGCTCCTCTTTCTGGGGCAGGGATCTAAAGACACTTTATAGGAGTAGGAGGAGCAGCCAGCAAAAGCAGGGGAAAGAGGCCTTAGACTGATCATTGGTGCCAAGACAAGGGGCACCAGTCTCCTGCCCCTGGTGACCACAAAGCTGATTCAGTGGCTGTGGAAAGTGTTGCTCAGAGATGGGCTGCATTAAGATCTCATTAGGTTCAATGGGAGACCCAAGCTCAGAGCAGACATTTTTTTGGGACCAATAATGTGACATGAAACAGCAGCTGAACAAGAGCTTGCAGCTACAACGGGAGAGCTATGATATGCTGAGCAACCACAGCCAATGCTTTTAAACTGATCCTGCGACTATTGTGGTCCTAAGCTTGTGAGGACTGCCGTCAGCTCGGCACCATCTGAGCTGTTACTTCTGGAAGTAGATGGTTTTTCATTTTGGGCTGGAACCACAAATGGCATGGAGGTGAATGAGGAACAATTAGTCTCTGTTTCCCAGTCCTTGTCCACAGCCCATCTTTCCTCCTTCCTCTCCAGCATGCCCTGGTCTCCACCAGAGCATTAGCCAGACCTGTGGTCCCCACCAACACCCACCCACCCAGCCCCTCGCCCCCATGCGCAGGATGGTTTCTGCCCACCCCGGATCCACACAGCCCTTTCACTGTCCCCAGGCAGCTCACGTGGGCTCTTGCCCACGCAGCCCCAGACTGCTGGATTTTCCTGGGCTGGTTTGCAGGACTCTCATGTGAGTAATGGGGGGTTTTTCGTTATTTCTTGACTACTGGAAGAATCACGTTCTTCTTCCAAGCAGCATGAGCCAGAAGCTGCACCTTCTGCAAATATCTCGTCACTTTAGTATTCCCCACGCGGCATGCTTCCACATTCCATCTTTGGATTTGTCTTGCACTGGGAAAGCCCCTCTCATCAGACCTGACCTGCAGCACACACCTTGTAACACAGTCCCAGGGCACTGCGCTCCTGAGGTCTCCTTCAGCTCTCCTGCCCTTCCCTGACAGTAGACACAGCTGGGGAGCCTTCCTATGCCTCAGCAAGGAAATAAGGCCATAAAAGACTGAGCTCAGCCAGTCTGACCTTCTCCTGTAGGACATGATGAGCCCAGGGACATGGGTCTAGCCAAAGCATTGATCCTTAGAGGTATCGGTTAGCATAGATGTGGAGATGCCACCTCTCTCTTGGCTGGCCCCAGCAGTGGCTCTCAGGGTTTGGTGACTCATGCTGCTTAAAATCAGAGCCTGCCTTCCCATGTGAAGGTTTCAGCTGCCAGCCATTGGACCATGTCCTGCCTCTTCCTACAAAACTGAGGAACCACTTAGTGCCAAGGACATTCTCCCCAAGAAAATGTCAAGGCTGAACAACGAAGCTATCTCTCAGCTCATCCTGTTTCTTGCAAGGCAAGTGGGGATCCAGGAGTGATCTCCCATGCACTATTTTTCCATTAGCTGCTCTGCAAAGAAGAGACTATGGTTGACTGAGAAACTGGGCTGCGTGGTGATGTGCAGAGCAGAGCAAGTGCTGCTACCACATCCCAGGAGGGAAGTCTAGCTGTCGTAGTTCTCATTCTTTGCTTTTAATTTGTTTTACTTGGCACACGTGTTCAGCTGCCAGGAAAGCTCTTCATCACAAAGTGACTTCCCTCAATGATGGGCTCAGAAAACCTTCCATCTTCTAATCTTGACAAAAACCAAGCAGAAACTCAAATTGCCCTCCTATCTCATTAGCTTTCCTGAAGGGAACCTGGTCAGTGGAAAACTTCTGGAGGGTTTCCTTACACCTCCCCTGCTCCTGTCCCCATGCTACGCGTTGGTCCCAGGTGAATGCTTCATGGGGAAACGCGATCGGGTCAGGGCACAGCCACGCCTGAAGCCCCAGCACAGGGACCTTCTTCCCATGAGGACTACGCCATGGAACAGCTTTTTTCTCTGTGCTAGTTCCCCAAGCTCACTTGTTTTAGGAAATGCAGTATTTATAATTTATAAACATTCTGTCAACACACATCAATTTTGGCAGATTTTCCATCTAAAAAAACCTGTCAATTTCCTTTCCCCCTGCCCCTCCTGATCCCTAGTCCCACGTCAGCCTGTTTTTTAACTGTAAACACAGTGCTGCCACTTCCAGCCAAACAAAAATCGGAAGTCCCCCATATCATCAAATTGGCTTAAAGATCATTTAAAGCATAATTATTAAAAATCATGGGGAAACTAGATTGGTGTGCTTTGCCGTCTATGCTTGAGTCTGAAAAGGTCATGTTTCTGTCCAAGTGTCTCCACCCAAGACCCTTTTTCCTAAGTCACAGATGAGATTCAGCTTGGCATCTCCTGTGGATGGAGCTTCCTCAGGGACCAGAACTTGCATGAGTACCAATTTTGTTTTCAATTTGAGCCCTGGGGCTTCCCAAATGCAAAACCTCAGGCAAGTTCCTCACAAAATGGCATGCAACGTCAGCTTGGTGCTTCCTTCTGTTTCAGGCTCTGCCCAATACAGCAGAAACCAGCAGCGTGCTCTTGCAAATATGGCAAACCAGAAACTGGAATGCAGTAGATGAACCATGCCTGGCAGGATGAGGGAAGTTATTATCAGCCCTAGTTGAGGCTAAGCCTGGAATACGGGGACCAGTGTTGGACCCCAGTTGAGGAGCAAGGTGGGGAGACTCGAGAGGGCCAGGTCCAGGGAGCTGGAGCACAGGGCTAGAGGGAGAGGCTGAGCGAGTGGGGCTGAGCTAGCATGGCGAAGAGGAGGCTAAGGGCATGGAAATGGAGATCTTATCTCATATTCATCATGGAATTTTTCAAGACTAAGCTAGACAAAGACACAGCCAGCTTGATCTAGTGCTGGGGATAGTCCTGCTCCAACTGTGAGGCTGGACTGGAGACCTCCAGACATCTGTCCACCAGCACTTCAGTGATTCTGAAAGCCTCCTTGCCTCTGCTATGAATCATCCATTACTCAGGGCCACTCCAAGCTTCCAGAGCTGCCAAAAATGTGAGAGGAACCCAAATAGCCATGTCCCTCATAGGTGCTGTCAGGATTAGGCATTTTGTCAGTCTTCCAGGCTGCAACACTGCCCAATAGGAGCAAAATATTGCGGAGAAGTATTGGAGAGGCATGAAGAGTGCAAAAACTCTTTTTCTTGTGGTGGCCACAGATGAACCAGCCAGATCTTCACAGCCTGTGGGAGATGAAGGGAAGGGGAAGAGCAGGCAGAAAGGTGAGGGAAGGAGAACAGCCACAGAGATGTAGGTGCAGCAGCTTTACAGGGCTGCTTGCAAAATCTGAGGAGGTTTGAGGAATGGTGTCCACTCCTGCCAACAGCTATGACTGACAGTTTGTCTCCATGGCAAGGGCAGCCAAATCCCTCTGCAAGGTGGACACAAAACAGAAGTGGAATCAAAGGTGCAAGTCCCTTCCTTCTCTGTGCCCCTGTACTGTGTTTCTCCTAAGGACCACCACAACATACACCTCCCACCCCTCTAGACACCCAGAGACAGTCATTCCCTCTCTTCTCCATGGAATATTATGCATGTTACACAAAGGGAACTAGATCACCAGCAGGCCTTGAGCAAGCTCAGCCTTCCATGCCCTGTGTTCTGCTGCTCGAGCCATGGAGATGAGGACTTGGTCTCCAGAAAGGTCCTTGGCAAGGGAACTGGGGCAGAGCATGCCTCTCCTTACCTGCCCCAAGAACACTGTCCAGTTCCCCCATGCTTTGCATTCAACTGAAACTCCTGGCAATTGCAGCTTAACACTACAAATCATTTTGATATGACTCAAGTTAATTTCCTAGTGAATAAACCACCCCCCTCCCCTCTCCCAGCTGGATTGCCAGGAAGGTGAGGCTCATTAGCTGGATAGGCATGGTCCAGTCCCCCCTGGCTCCCCAAAGGACGTTATGTCCCTATATCTCTCACCACAGAACTAAGGAGACCCAAGTGCTGCCCACGATCCCAATGCACGCTCACCCAAGCAGTCCTTGTCTTGCCCTGGGAGAGCAGCCTGAACTGCCCATGGCAGCACCACCATGGGGATGGAGCTCTGGGCCAGTCCATACGCCTACCCCAGCCCCAAAGGAGACCTCCCATTTGGACACGTCCCCAAGCGTGGGTTGCACAGTGGGGCCCAGCACTCAGGAACCAGCCCTGGAGCGTGCCCACCTTTCCCAGTCTGCCCAGTAGCAGTAGAGCTCCTCTGCACAGCCTGACGGGAACAGACCAGCTCCCCCCCCCATCCACTGCCCTGCCAGCCTGGACAACACTGCAGAAACAGCTGTAGAAAGCCAAAGAGATGTCAGCACTGGAAGCAGCCAAAGCAGACTTCAGAGAGGGTCCAGAGCTTGGCTGGAACCTTCATATCATTAGTGCAGCCCCAGAGAACCTCCAGCACCCTTGGAGCCTGGTGAGAACAGCACTGGGTGGCCTGCGAGTGTCTCACCAGGTACTTTCCACCCCCTGCTTGTGGGGCAAGTACAATCACCCCTGACATGTCTTCCCTTCCTCTCTGGGAGCTTTGCTGCATCAAGGGCTGTCGGCAGGAGCTGGACAGCAGAGCCAGGGGAGTGATGGTGGAGTGAGAGGTGGCCCTTTCTCCTCACCTCTGTAAAGATCTCAGTGGGTGGAAACCCATCAGAGCCACTCCAAAATGCGCTCTCCAGCAGTGTCACCTCCCACATCATTCAAAGGAGCACCTTCTCACACCAGAACCTCGCTGTCAGTTCCTAGCACCAGTCTCTGAATGCACCTCACCCTCCTCCTCCTGCCTTGGCTCCCAGAAAGCCCACCATGGCTTCCCCATGTGCTGCTTTCTAGAAACACTGAAATACAGCCAGTCTGACATGGAGCAACGGGGCTAGGCTCTGCCACCCAGACTGGATGAAAGCAGTCAGTCCCTACCTCGGGAAGAGGGGGGCTCTTGCACAACGCAGCCACCCATCTCCCTGCCCCCCGACATGCGCAGCTGCCTGCACCCCCAAGGACGCTTGCTGCCTCTTCCCCTGCTGGGGAAGCAGCTTCCTCCTTGCAGAGCCACACAGGAAGCACTGTGGTATTTATAGCTCTCTCTGAGAGCATCTTGCACAAACTCGGGGAAAAACCTACACTCAGTCAAAAACAACCTCCATGCACCCAGGGCTGCACTGGGAGCTGGTGCCGCGGGAGGTGTTCTCAGCACACTCCTGGACCCACAGGTCCTGGGGAGGAGGTTGTAGGACCATCTCCACCATACACACAGGACGAGGAGCCTTTCTGAGGACTATTTCTGCTGTTCTCTGCTGCCACATCCTCATGTGTTTCCTTTCACCTCCATCTCCCACCATCTGACCCCTCTTCCTCCCTCCTCCATCTTCCTTCTCCCTTCTCATGCTCCGTGTGATCAAAGCAAGCTGCTCCCCACCGAGTCAGATGCACTGTGCAAGGAAAGCAATCACCAAGATGCAGAGGACACTGCTGCGCAGGAGGGAAGGACAAAACCTGCTGCCCTGCATAGTGTAAAGAAGAGCAGAAGAGTCGGAGCAAGTCATTGACAAGCGACAACATGCGTTCATCTCTCCGGGCCACAGGAAAGCTGTGCAGAGTGCAAAGATTCCTTCCACCAGGGATTTCAACATGTCAGAATTTGATCTGAACTGAGATAAAAGACATGAAAACAAAATTTTGCATTCAGTATTTTAGGTAATTCTAAGTTTCCATTTCTATTATGAACTTGAAGTGATTTCTGCTGTCACATAAAGCAGGAAAATGTTGAGATTTCAAAACATCCACTTGAAAAGGAAACATGGAAATGTTTCACTCCTGAGGAGCTCTGACACAGGTTCAATTACAACTCTGAACTTTTCTTTCCTGAATGAATTCTGCTTCATTTGGCCTAGCTCCATGATTTCTTGGTAGATTTGTATAGGCTGAGGCAATAGCAGTTCCAGGACATTTTCCCAGTGAGTCCACTTCCAAGCCCAGCAATGTTCATTTCCAGTTCATTTCGATCTGACCTGGAGGTATCCTCACCCTTAGCTGTGTCCTGCAATCAGCCCTCTGAGCAACCTACAAGCCACAATGGGTGATGATCTTCCTGGCACCTCACCACAAATGACCCCACCAGTACTTTTTTCCCCATTTCTCTCAGTCCTACAGCTGGCCAAGCTTGCCCAGCAAGGCTCTCCTGTGGATGGAAGAGGCTCACAGCCAAGATTTTCCACCTTTCATCCCAGAGGGATGCAGGGGCCACACGGAGCCCAGCCTGGACATGATCAGAGCAGCTAGCCCCTTGGAGGAGTTAAACTGCTGCATCTTTCCCAAGGATGGCCCTCATCAAGAAGGCTGCAAGCCAGCCCTGAGGTGACCCAGTTGTGGCTTGCTGTGCTGAATCTGTGTCAAGAAGTGCTGCTGCTACCTAAAAAGCATGTCAGGTAGCCAGTGTTGCCTCAGCCACAGGAAAATAGTGCATTTGCTACATGGCCCAGCAGAGGAAACAAACCACTTATTTGTTGTTCTTCCACCATAAACATGGAATTGGCTCTTCCAGCCAAGCTGGAAATGGCCAGCATGGGCTGGGTCCACTGTAGTCATGGGCTTCCTGTCTCACTGAGCTGTTCCACCTAAATCAGACTCATTTCTAGGAGGCAGGTAGGCTCTCATGTTTAGCAAACATTCTGTGTCTGAAAATTTAGTCCACCACAAAAATGGTCCTCCTGTGTCCTGGCTCTGCAGCAGCACAGCTTAAGAAGAGCACACACAGAGAGCTCCACCAGCATCATCCCAAGGAGGAGAGACAGCAACAGCATCACTGTGCAGCTGTGCAGAGACCAAGGCTTGAGTTTACTTTCCAGAAATTATGTCTAAAGACTGTGATGAAGGTGCAATGGGGGAAAAGTTTACTTTACGGTCACTATCTGTTCTGCAGGGCTTTCAAACAGTGCTTGCTGTGGAGCAGAAGGGGTAACAGAAAAAACCTCAATCTTCCTCTCCCATGGCAGGAATAATTCCCAAGAAATCGACAGGATTGACTGAGACCTGGCATTTAGTAATAGTCTCTGCATGCAGCTGTCATGATTGTGCTGTTTTAAGACAATTTGCTCACTTGTTCCAACTCTCATGGCTCTACTGACACCACCTGCTCCCCCCCCAAATACCAACGTGGCACATATGCACCCTGCAGAGGCCAACCAAGCTTTGCTTTGAGAGATTAACATAACTCCTTAAGCTGAAGGAGGGTAGATTTGGATAAGATGTTAGAAATTCTTCCCCGTGAGGGTGCTGAGGCCCTGGCACAGGTTGCTCAGAGAAGCTGTGGCTGCCCCTGGCTCCCTGGCAGTGTTCAAGGCCAGGTTGGATGGGGCTTTGGGCAACCTGGGCTAGTGGAGGCTGTCCCTGCCCATGGCAGGGGGTTGGGACTGGATGATCTTTGAGGTCCCTTCCACCCCAAACCATTCTATGATTCTATGAACATTCATCCCATGTTTGTCCATCAGCATTTCCAGGCACTGGTGGCTGGGCCATGCAGCTGGCTCCTGGCGCTGCGGGCAGACAGTGGGCACAGTCTGCCTGCATACGAGAGGCATGGCCACAGCAGGACTAGGTGCAGCACTCACTACCCTCCCGCAGGCATTCTGGAGGGGCCTCAGAGCTGCTTTTGGGTGTCAGGTCATTACAGCACTGCTGCTGAGGACATCAGACCTGTAGCGGTGCTACTGGTTAAGGAGTGAACCTGAACAGCCTCTCATGCTCGTGTGAAATGAGACCACGCTCAAACCCCATCAGGACAGATCCAAGGAGTTTCATTTCTGGAGGGTTACAGTCTTCAACCTTGTTTACATGCAGTTTTTGATTGCGTTGGAGCCCAGAGCTGGTTACAAAGGCCACGTGGCTGGAAAGGAAACACATTCACAGGATCACCAGAGATGAGAGAGAGAAAAAAAACCCGTAGTTGTTTTCTTAAGCAGGAAAGGAATAGGGAACAAAAAGCCGATGCAACTTGAGTGCCAGCCAAGTGAAGGCGACTCTAACGGCTCCACTCTTTCATAACACGCTTCCCGCGGAGGGCAGCGGGGAAGTGTGACACAATAACAGCGCTCAGCCCTGCACCGCAAGGGCAGCACCATGCATGGAGACCTGCACCCTCCTCTGCACCAGCAGCTGCTGGATCTTCACACAACCACGAATACTTCTGTCACTGCTGTATCCCTGCAAGGCAAGACAGGGTTTCTGTTCTCATACTGCAAAATGCTGGATCCTTGGGAGGATCTAGGCAAATGCTCAGCACCAGGGCATCTCCTCTTAAAACATGCAGCTGTGCAATTACTGACATCGGTGCCTTGGCCCACTCCTGTGACAAGGAGTTAAATGCTCAATCATTGCACACCTTCAGCAGCCAGAGATACAGAACTGGACCACATTCTGCAAGGACCAAGCATGCTTGAATCTGAGCCACTCTCAGCTATCTGCTCTAGCTGAGTACTTCCTCTTCAGTCATTATGAATGGTCATTCACAAAGAGTGGCCATTCATCTCCAGGGGAGCATCCAGGGTTACATGTGTGCCTCTGAAAGCATGACTGCAGGAAGCCCTGAGGGTTCGGCATCTTGTCCTGCTTCTAAGAAAGGAGGTAGCAGATGACTAAATCCATCTGCACTCTCTCCACTCATCCCATCCCATCCCATCCATAGTGTCAGGGGCATCAACAAGATAACCAAGAAGGACTACACCAAATAGCGTTTTACTTTTTAGGCACAACATATGAAATCTGTGCTACAGCTCCATATTTAGGACCTTTTTGGGATTAGCAAAACCTATCGTCTTGGCTGCAATAAGCTGACGGTTCCAATATCCCAGCAGGGAACATGAGAAAGGTTTTTGATGTGACAGAATTCAAAACTGGCATGGATTTTCCATTTTGCTAGTGTCATTCCTCAAAGCTGAGCCCACAGGGGCTGCCAACAAATACACAATACACTCTCCTTTAGCCTGCTGCTCCTCTCTCCATGCATATGTGCATATGTGCGTGCATATGTGTTGTCTGAAAATTCCTGCTTGAGTTTGAGAGCTGCAGAAGATGAAGCCCTGGAGCCCAGGGCCCCAGCTTCTGCTGGCAGTGTGCTGAGATGATCTGCCTTTGCCTGTAAACCATTATCTCTCCATCCTCTCTGGGAAAGACCCAAGCTGAGGCTGCATCTTGAAGATAACTGCTAACATGGGAATATTTATGCAGGTCTCTCTCCTGGAGTCAGGCCAAGCTGCCTGTGGTTTGTGGCCTACAATAACAAACGTTACAGCAGAAGACAGTATTTGTTTAACTGTTTGTTCTGTCAATACTGTAGCTTGCAAAAGCCCAAAAATTGCACAGACAGAGCTGGCAACATTTCGGAAATCATCTGTTCTTGCACCAAGAGTAGGGGCTGTTTTGCTGCAAGGTGGGACTCCACCAGGCTTCACTCTTCTCTGGAGACTGGGGGGGGTGGGAGGGTGGGATGGGGGGGCACCTGCTTTCCAGAAGAGATGGCTCTGCTTCCCGGTTACACTCTGAGCTTAGAAGTCTCCAGCATAAAACTGTGTCCTGGCCTGCCTAGGTCTGACCGGGCTGTCAGCAAAAGCCTCTGCACCCAAGGTCTTGGCCTGTGGAAAAGCTCTGGCTGTAGGAACATCCATAAGCCAGACAACTCCTATCAAGGTGCAGCAGTGTGGAGCCCTGACAGCAAGAACCACCAAGATACATGGCCTTCTCAAAATACCAGTAATGACAAGTCTCAGGCCACACAGCTATCTGCACAGTCATTTTTTCTGCCCTGGAGGAAGCTACAGGATGCCTAGCACTCCATATGGCAGCAGGCAGCCTGGCGTTTGGTCCTGTCTTGGCCTGAACTGTAAAACTTCCACACAAGCAGCAAAGGGCAGATGTCTCACTCTGGAAATTCAGCAGACCCTGACCCAAGAGACCCTACAGTCTTCTTGAACCACAGAAGCTCATAGACTGGACTTAGCATAACCTTGGGACTAGAAGGGACCTTGGGTGAAGGCAGGTTTGCCTTCCAATCCCAAGTAGCTCAGCTATCCTTGCATTGTCCTATTTTGAAGTTCTTACAAGTTGAAGAGCAGTCTTCAGGCAGGAAGATCTTCCTTGGGTCTAATGTGAATCCTTCTTCCCACAGCTGAAGCCCCTTGGTCAGCTGCTAGGCACCATAAACACGGCAGAAAGATCTGTCCTTCATCTTCACAGCAGTCCTCTGTGTATTTGAAGACTGTTCTCCTGCCTGCCTCTGTTGTCCTTTCTCCAGGATAAACCATCCGGCACCTCCAGCTACCAGGGCTCTGCTGGTGATTGCTCATCTCAAAACACTCTACAGTTGCTCCACATCTTTCCTGAAGAGCTGGGGCTTCAGGAAAACCCTCCCCATTCACAGCCATCCTGTTAGATCTGCTCCACTGTGTCAGGACCACAAACTTCACCCCGCACATTTGTGGGGTTTCAGCACTGCAGCGCTGGCTCAGCTACCCCTGCTAGACTCAGGTTCATTTCTATTTCAGGGAAGGTCCAGAAGTACCCAGAAGACCCAGTACGGGGTTGATCCTGTGGCCAGAGCCATAGTGAACTCTAAGAAAACATTTAGCAGACACCCCTGCATTCATTTCAGCTCCTGCTGTCTTGCTGATGGTTTCCTCAGCATCTGGCCACAACATGGTGCCATGTGGAGTATTATCCATTGATATTATGATATAGCCTAGAGCCCTGAAGTGTCACAGATTGCAAAAGCAGAGCAAATAAGCAGCGACATGTTTTCTGGAGCAGCAGGTCTAGCTGGTAGCTGTGTCTGTGGGCTGCTGCCAGGGCGCAGGTAGGTTCTCTGGTGAAGCTTGGGAGGAAGAGGTAAGCACAGCACGGAGCCGGCAGAAGTGGGGAAGGCAGGCAGCCCCCTGGCACCCAGGACCCTGTCGCTCTGCAGAGTACTGCCACCTCCTCCTTTGAAGTCCAGTCCCACTTTCCTTTCCTCTTTGTGAAGGGTTTCAGGTTTCTTTCTGGGGTGGCTTGAGTTTGTTGTGAACAAGAATTGAAGTGTTGAGCTGGGAAAGCTGCCGGTTTCATTGCTTCTCAGAATAGCAGCTCTTTTTTCTAAGCCTTATTTATAAACTGCTGCTATTTGGGTTTTTTATGACAAAGACAGTGAGTTCAGGAAATCAGCAGTGGTTTCTGTTATCTGGAGCACAACCACGCGAGAGAGGGAAGAGAGTGACACACTCCAGGAGCCTGTTCATGGAAACTAGTATCTCATTGCTTTGCCCCTTGAGAGTCAGATATTTATAACCCCTCACATCTCTTCCTGCTCCTTGCTGTCACCAGCTTCAAAACTTGCTCATACTTTTAACCCCACAAAAGTAGCCAGTGGGGGAGGGCCACTTCTCTTCCCTTCCCCCATTTCCACGTGTAATTTGTTGCTCACACATTGCACAGACCAAACACCATGGTTGCAACAGTTCAGGTCGTCTCCGTTGGACGTTCCCACCTACTGCCATGCTTTGTCCTGGCCTTGGGGGTACCACATTGACCGAGGCACACCTCACATTTCCCTTCCCAGGCACAGTTCAGGTCCACATCAAACCCTGACGTGCCCCACACCTCTTGGGCAGCGCAGACCCCAGCCAGAGCAGATGGACACAGCGAGGAGGATGGACAGCACAGGGGGCACCTGTCTGCCCCAGTGGAGGCAGACCCTGGGTATCACAGCAGTCAGAGCTTAAAGGCATGGCACCCGTGGTGGGTCCAGCTGTGTAATGCAGATTGCAAATATAACAGTGAGACAGCAGCAGCAGAACACACCAAGGCATCCCCCACAAGAAGAGAAAGTGCTCAGAAACTCAAGGAGATCTCAAGATCTCAGAGCAGCAGCGCCCAGAAACTGCTGCACAAACTGCAATACAAGAAAGATACGGACTTACTGGAGCAAGTCCAGTGCAGGGTCACAAAAATTAAGGGACTGGAGCATCTTTTTTATGAGGATAGGCTGAGGGAGCTGGGACTCTTCAAGTTCCAGAGATGTTCATGCCTTGCAACACAGAGCTGATGAGGACAGAGGGCCTTCTGGCCCAGAGAGGAGCCCAAGGAGGAGAAGGACAAGGCAGTGATGCCACAGCAAGGTTTTGTCAAGCTGAGACCTATGCTTCCAGTCCTGCTGTGACAGCGAGCGTGGGCAGCCCTTGTGAGCAGTGTAGACCTCTGCAGTGGATCAGGCTTTGATCTGAAGGATTTGGAGCAACTTTGTTCTAACACAGGGCTCTGGCCAGAGCTCTCCAGGGTGCAGCCACAGACTTTATCACGTCCCAGGTACAGCGTCTTGAGGCAACTGCCCTGGGGAGAGCAGCAGAGTGGGTGCTTGTTGCCAGCCCAGCCCTGAGAGAGCAGCATTCAGCTACCAGAAAGGCTCCCTGAGCATGGACCCCTCACCTGCATCACCTTCCCCTTCCCCCAGCATCACCTGGCCCACCATGGCCCCCTACACACCTGTATCTCAGGGACCCAAATGCTACTCAGCCCAGTCCAAAACACAGGCAACACCTGCTACATTCCTGAGCAGTGACACTGGGTCACCCAGTCAAAGGCTTAAAAGCATTCCCCAGTGGCCATAAAATGGAGACTATGAAATGCACACCGAGATCTAGATGAAAACATGAAACACATGCATCTCTCATGCTGTCTACGGTGAATGGTGATCATTCCAGGAGTGCCTGAAAAATTTGTGTGCTAAGAGTGTCACCTGCTTCCTACACCTTGAGAAGGAAACTGCATCACTCATACAACTGTGGGAAAGGAGATCTTAACTGGGAATGGTGGGGAAATCTGCACAACCTGAATCAGCTTTTTATGTGGGGAGATCAACAGCAGTTCTCTGCCCCCATGGGCTACCATGGAGGTCCCACATCCATGCTGGACCTCGCCAGACCTCTCGAGTCCAAACCCAGTATCCTTTTACCTGACAACCTCCAGCTGACAATGCCCAGAGGACATCCCAAAGACCGCTGGGGCTGCACTGCCCTGCTCATGGCTCCTGTATGTTTCTTCTTGTCCTGGTCCCACCAGATTGGTGCTCCTCTTTGCTCAGTGCTGGGGGAGCTTAGCTCCTGAGGTCCCAGGGCAGGGCCCTTTGGACCTTTGCACTGGGACTTGTGGCCAAAGCACAGCTGGCAGTTGACTGCAGTGCAACCAGGGTGAGGGCTTGAGAGCTGGTCCAAATTGCTCTCCAAGGTTGAGGGTGTGTTTCATGAGATACAGTGGGCCAAATTAATGCCACATATCCATAGCAAGGAGATTATCTTGCTTCCCATCCCAATGCCCTTCCTCCCTGCTTATCTAGTGCCAGCTCCAGCACTTGATGGACCCTGGTGTGTGCTGCTGGAAGTCCCTAAACCAGCAGATAACTATCCCAGTGAGAAGGCAATTCAGCTGCCTGCAAAATTGCCATCATGAGAGACGGGACAGGGCAAGTGGGGAAGGGAGGGGAAGGAGGGATGCCTTCGGTCCTCCAGGCCCCACTGCAGGGTCACCCTCACCAAGCACCTCCTTCAGCATTGCTTCAGCACCTGGGTGAAGAGGCACCCATGGCTCCCCAGCGGGATGCTGGCCTGTGTGTGGCCAAACTGGTCTCCCAGGCAGATTTGCCGCGAAGTCTGGCTCTTATTTTCCTCTTCTTAACTCCATCCCGTTCTGCATCCCGCATCGAGCCAGCTTTGGGCTCGACCCAAAGTTCTGCATCCCGCATTTGCCCAGCTTTGGGCTGACCACCAGCTGCTCCCACCTCCCCTGCACCCCACCCTGTAGCCATTATCACTGACTATCCCAACACTGCCTTCCCTGGAGCCCGGACAGGAGGAACACAATGCAGAGCAAGGAACTAAAAACACCTTTCAAAAGCACACAGCGTGGCCCATGGCAAACAGGAGGACGATTTCTCTCCCTGCCTGGCACTCCACTGCTTTCACCAGCTTGTCCCTTACACAACAGATGCCTTCAGCAATCAGTGTTCCCAAAAAGGGCAATTGCGTTTTAATCCTGACAATGGCAGCAGCCAAATGAGCTGTTTTCCTAACATCACATATGCCAATAGCTCGCATGGCTTTCAGTGGATACTGGCCAGGAACACACATTTTCAGGTAGCACATGCTTTCAGGTTACTCCCAATAAATTGATAACTCACCTAATCTTCCAGACCATTTTCTTCATGTAAAAAGAAAACATGTCCACACAAGAACTGGGCTGCCTCTGGCCACAAGCCCCGCTGCATTGGCCGACCTCCAGGCATCTGGCACATGTCCACTGCACCAGGCCAGCCACGCTGCCTGAGTCTACTGACATTGCCACCCTGGTGACACGACATGATGACTGAAATCCAGGCAGGTAGCAGCAGGACAGCTGCTCGGTGAGATACGCACAGCTGTGTTTCTTTCACCACAAATACCAACAGATGTTTTCTTCTTTATTTCTGAGATCAGAAGGAGGTACTGCTCCCTGTACATTTTTACCATGATGAAAAGGAGAATGGATGAGGCAAGAAAAATTTGTTCTTTATTTCCTCAAAATAAAACAAACATTTTCATTTAGAAGTTTTTCCATTAAGCAAAAATTACCTATCAGTGAAATCCCTGGTTTAGCTAGCAGGTTTTTCTGCTGAAGCTTGGCCTGAGTAGAAATGTCCTGTCCAGCTCCAGAAAGAAGTTGTTGCAGACCAAGGAAACAGCAATGTCCACCCCAAGCATCTTCTCCCCAGAAGAGTCTAAAGCCTCCCAAGGTGGACCAGCCTATGTCAAGGGCCCTTGTCAGCCTGTTGTCAGCTCTTTCCCTTCTCTGTATACGCAGCAGTTTCTCACCCCTCACACAGCAGTGTCACCCACACCACTCTGTCCCGTCCTCCCCCAACCCAGCGACGACTCAGAGACCCCCACCAGCCCACAGCCCAAGCCAGGGCCCAGCAGAGCTCACCCCCGATGCAGGAGGGGACCAGGTGAAGGACGAAGCCCGGGGGCTTTTCTCCAAAGCCCAGCAAAGCCCCATGCCTGCTGCAAGCTCAGCCCACACCGCCACGCACCACCCTCCGCGCACAGAGCTGCAGCCACACGTGTCAGAGCCTGAAAGTCTCCTCTGACAGCAAAGGCTGTGGTGCTCTGCCCTGGCTTTGGAGGAGGCTGGTGGGAAGGCAGGTCCCCAGGCAGTACCAGGGGGTGTTCCCCTCTGCACGGCCTGAGAGGAGCAGCTCCTGCCAGAGGCAGCCGCGGGACCGGTGCAACTGCCCATGGTCACAGCACAGCCGAAATCCAGCCGCGCAAACGGGCATTCTGCGCCAGACACCCACCACGCTCCAATGACACCATGTGATGCCAATCAGGTGACAACAATGCGATTTGTTTTCAGGAATACTGAGCTGATGAATAACAAAAATAGGAACCTGACAAACAGGTCCCGGCAACCTGGATCCCAGGCGGCTCTCCCGGGACAGAACTTTCAGTTTCCCTGAGTCACCCACCCCGTTCCTCCCCTGGCCACACAAACTGGAGCCGCCAGGCACCCGGCCCGCCCGCGAGCTCGCATCTTCCCAGGGCTTCGCCATAGTCCCTGCTCACCACTCGGACTGATTAGAAAGTGGAAAAGCACTTGGGTGTCCTGATGCAGTCAGGGGAGTGAGAGGGGCAGGAGCGAGGTTGGAGAAGCACCGTCATAGCCGTGAGGGTCTGGAAATACCAGGAAGAGCATCGTTGCTACATCCACCCAGGGATAACAACCACCGCCATTTGAAAAGGAGGTTGCATAACACGAAGGAAAGAGAAGGCAGATAAACAGCAACAGCTATTTCTGATGATAATGCAAGAAACACAACCCCCTCCCCCCCGAAGACTCACCACCACGGCCCTGACTACCCCACACCTCCAAATGCAAGACAGTTGCATGAGGCAACTTCAGCAGACCAGAGAAACCGCCACCAGCTAATCTGCCTCAAGACAGCAGCAACGCAGGTACTAAGAGATAAGAAGGAATAACCTAAAACCTCTCTGCGTCCATGCCCCAGAGGACGCTGTGACTTCCAACAGCGAGGGGGAAGCTGTCATTCAGGTGGGAAAGCCCCACTGCTGTCCCTCTCCACTGATCCCACCGCCATGCACCAGATCCTGGGAGGAACTGGCAGAGGGACAGGGCATCGCACGGGGACCCAAGAAGAGGTAGCCTTGACCCACGATGCCTGACTCAGTAGGCTCCTTGCCAGAGAAACCACAGCACTGCTCTGCCCATCTGTGCTTCAAATCCAGCCTGAGGGAAATCGCAGTGACCAAGACACCCAGAGATGTTGCACGGGCGGAAACATATGCCCGAGCTGGGCCTCGGGCAAAGCACCTTCTTCACCTGAAGCAGACCTAGGGCTGGCTTGCATGACAGGAGATTACTCCTTGGGTTGTCTTTAGCAGGGAAAAGGACAAGTTGGGGTACCTGGGCAGTCATGGGATTGAAGGGACTGTGCAAGAACAGAGCCCTGTGATATTGCACATGGACCATCCCTTTGACATAGAGCTGGCTCGGTGTGCTGGCTCGCAGTCCACGGACCGCCGACACCATATGGAAACCTGAAAAACTCCAAGGTGGAAAGGAAGGATAGACATGGAAAACACCAGTGGAGCACTAGCGAGACCTGTGCAGGCTGGTGGCCCTGTGGTGGTGGTGGTCAGTGCCTCGGTTCCCTTGGCAGTGGTGGCCACAGGGCTGTGCTGGGGGCGTGACAGCACGGCGAGGAGGTGAGCAGCAACACATGCAGCTGAGGCAGGAGCTGGTGACGCGCGTGCCCCGTCCCACGTCAGAGGCCGTGCCAGCAAACCAGTCTGGCAGGCTGCCTGCTCCTGCCACGCTCAGAGCAGCACCCGGAGCCCTTCGGGCCGGGTTCAGGCTGCATGTCCATGACTGGGTGGTGCTCAGGCTGCCAGCCCTCTGCAAAGCAGGACTGATTTTCTGTTGTCAGACCCCCACAAGGGAGGTCCCTGAGGGCTCAGGGGGTGATAAGTGGGATCTCTGGGCAGAGTGGGGACAGGCAGCTGGGGGTCAGGTACCACGCCAGCTGTATTGAGGTTGACTTTTCCTCAGGACTAGGAGCCTTTTGGCCCTTCAGTGCTGAAGTGCAGCCAACACCCGCCATGGTACAGGTCTAAACCCAAAATAGCTGTGTTGGCCGAGTGCAGCAGAGCACGGCAACGCTGCCGGGCAAAGAGCCGGGATGCTGAGCTGGACTTCGAGTCCCATGCCGGCTCTGTAGGCATCAGCGAGGAGAAACCAGACCCCGCTGCCCCCTCCTGCTCCCTGCCAGCAGCCTGGCCCCAGCACCACAAGGAATCCAGGGAGGCACGTGGCTGTGCCGGGCTCGCCTCCTGGCCACCTTCCCCAAGACTGGGAACAAGGCGCTGGCGCAGAGCAGGGGGCAGAGCAGGAAGCAGCCAGCACAAGGGCTGCGCAGAGGGCGCAGAGGAAAGCAAACAAGAGAAAGCAATTGAGGAAGCTCGTGTCTCATTCATGTGCGCCTCAGCCAAAGTCCAAAGTAGGAGGCGCTTGCAAAGGACATTGGAAAAATTCCAGTGATGTTATCTGCCCCCACAGAGCAAGATTAGCCCAGAGGAAAAAAATAAGAAGTTGTTTACAAGCTGGGCAAACCAGCTCAGTAGACAGAGCGCACCGGTGCTGGGGTCAGCTGCTGGCCTGGCTACATCTGCCACTTCGGAAGAAGCACCAAACCTCTCCATGCCCTGCTCTGGTCTCGATCACCTTTGTACTGTTTAGTGGCCCTGGCAGGTGAGACGCTGCCGAAGGGCACACGGTCCCACCTCACTATCAATGCATGCAGGAAGCCGTGTGTCCCAGAGTACATGTGCAGGGAGCTTGCACACGAGCCACCTGCACGCTTGGCAGGCTCACGCAGAGCTGAGCAGAGGCACGACCGTCCCTTCCTTGGCATCTTTGCTCCTGAATCCCAGCAGGGTTAATGGAGAATCCAGTTTCCCAGCTGCAGGCCAGTCATGCTTCCTCTCAGCATAAACAGTCCCTGCATCCAGGGGGGCTATCAGGGAGCAACCTGCCCTTCGCCCCCCTCCCCTGGGCCATTTGCACTGCTAGTATCTGCCTAACACCTTCTGCCTTTTATAAAGTGTTTCCATCTAAATGCAGATGAGGAATCACAGGATAATGTAGCACCTGGATTCAGCTCTCCTGGAGGACCTTTTTACCATGCAAAAATTGGGGAGAGGGAATTCTGGGTTGTTGTTCAGTGCGTCCTAATGTTGCTGCTGCGTGGCTGCCCAGCCACCAGACAGAGGCACCGTTAGTGCCCCGTGCCCTGGAGAGAAGCCACCCCGTGCCCCTCTTGGGCTCTTCACTTTTCCTCCATATTCTCTGTCTGTTTCTTTTTTTTTTTTTTTTAATCTTAATGAAAAATCTTTTCTGCTGGACACCTGTGGCTGCTCTCTATGAAGACCATACTCGCCTCATTTCTCTCCTGGGCATCTATCTGGGAGGCATTTGCTCAAGGGAGCTCCGCACTGGCATGAGCCTGTTCCTGCCCCACATGTACTAATGCATCTCACCACAGAGGGAAGGCACAACGCCCTGACTGCGCCAGGCAAAGTCCTCCCCTGTAGACCATGTGTGGGGTGCCAACTCCACAGACCCATCACCAAACAGGTAGTGCTTGGGGCACCTTCCCAGGAGGAGGTGATATGTCCTGCTGCAAAGCCCCAGGGGAGCTCAGATCCACCATGCCTCCTTGCTGGGCTCCACCGGGACCCATGGCCCTGATGGCACCACAGATTCCCCACGTCCTGCCCAGGGAATGGTGCTTGTCCCCTCACTTGTCCACATCAGACCCATCTGGAGACAAGAAATAGGTTTGGTAACAAGTGTCTGAAATAATTTGCTTTTGGCCAGTATCCCTCCAGTCCTCTTTGTCAGAGACTCAGAGTTACACTCTGCGTCAAGAAGCTTAATATTTAATTTAACTTCTAAATCTTGGCTTGTTGACATACTTATTTAAAGTCAAACTGGAGAACTCCATCGGAATTTGCTCCTGGTTCGGTGTTTATAGCACCATGGCCTCTGCTGGACTTCTCAGCTTCACAGTCGAGGTTTGCAAACCACTGTCATCGTCCTTAAACAAACAAAAAATGACAGTGCATTGCATCCCTTTCCCATCTCCTGATTGCCAGTAAACAAATCTGATAGGAAAGCATTACATGTGCAGCAGAGATTCGCTAGGATCCTTTTAAGATATGGTATAGAGAAATCCAGCAGCTGATAGTGAATATTTGATTAAACTGAATGTCCCAACATAGTCAAACATTAGGTAGAAAAGCTTTCAGCTCCTTGGTGGCACAGGGAGAGGCAGTGCACATGCACCCCCAGCCAGGCCTCAAAGGAATCAGACCATGGTAACCCTTCCAGCAGAAAGGGAAAAGCAGCTGGAAAAACCTGACGCTGCAGGGTGGGCAGTGTGGGCTCCGGCCACTCTGAGTCCAGCAGATTTGTTTAGCCACCCTGTGCCTGGTTCGTGGCTGCTCTTTCTCTCCAGGAGCCGGTACCACCAGCGAGGAGCTGGCTATGGGTTGGTGAGCTGCTCTAGCAGCTGCAACCCATCCCCACTGCCATCTTCCTCAGGGACCCCTCTTGCCCTTCCTTTTTCCAGTACCCAAAATGTAGGTGCCATGTTTGCAGGATGAGAGGCAGATTGAGGACAGAAGGTTTGTGGAGAAAAAGGCAGGTGGGAGCTGGTTGCTGCCACATGCTATGATTGCCTTGATGTTTAATAGCTGATCCTGCTGTACTCTGTGTGCCCTTGACATTTTCCACCCTTCATGGAACAAAATGATTCAGTGATTCAGATCTGGACTCATGCAACCCAAGATCTTCCCAAATGCCACAGTAAACCAGTTGCTGTGCCCAAGGGAGCTACTGCAAGCCAAAGGCATGCAAGAGGAGCAGCTCACCTGATGCCTGGCATCTTCTGGAAGAACAATACTTCAGGAATCCTTCATGATACAGCCGAGAGCTCCAAGGAGTTTAAGCTGATGCGAAGGTGCACACTGCTGCACTGCATCTGCCCACGGCCACAGACACAGATCCACCAACATCAGACAGTCATACCTGATGGATCTCAGTTTAGGTCACACCTCTGCAGATTTCCAGCCTTCCACTGCACATTTCTACTCTCTGTATTTGTCCTTCAATGAGTGGGGGACTGCAAAGGGGCGTTTGTCCCTCAAAGGCAAGCTTCTCCCTTAACAGATATTTCAAATTGCTTTAACTTCTATCTGCACACCCCAATTGCTTTGAAACTTGCAGGAGCTCTGCAGGGTCAAGCATGGATTTAGCTGGGCATCCAGGAGTCTTTGAATCATGGGGTTCCTCAGATCCTTCCATCTACACCCAAATACATAGCTCACATTGCTACTCAAATTGTTCTGCAATCTCCATGCAAAGGTAAATCACACCCCACAGCACTGGGCAGCTTGTAAACTGAAATGCATAGTGAGAATAGCTTGGTCAGAGGAAATTCCCAAAAAATCCTTCACCTGCTCTCCATTCATCAACACATCTTACATCCTGCAAAGCCTTTTATAAAAATGTTCTTTCCTGCCTCCCCCACCCCTCAACTAAAGAGCTCAGACTCTTGCAGAAAAGAGATGTTGGATTGTAGATCAGCAAGATGTTGGATTGTAGATTTAGCAAGAACCAGTTCTGACACGTGCAAAACATTGTGAGATAAAGGTGTTCATATCTCTGCTTACAAAAAGCTCTTGCCCGTGCCACCTCTCGTCCCTGGGGGGCTTTGGGGACATGCAGACATTACCACAGTAATACCACTGGAGCTGTGCGGTCGATGTGTGATGATCAGGGATCAAATATGAGGAGGGAACATCTTACATAAACAAAATCATAGGTAACACAGACTAGCTGTACATTAGGCTGCAAGCACCCTCCTAAGAGGGAAAAGAAAAGGTCTGCAATGTGCTGGTGACCAGATCCCTAAACTGATGCCCACCCACATGGATGCCTTGACCTGGGACACAGGCGGTGCTCCAGATCCCCAGTCATGCAGAGCCAAACTGGTGCCACTGGAGCAACAATCTGATTAATTTCCAGCCCGGGTAATCCACCCTTGATAACACAGGGCTGAAGACACCAGGACAGCCAGACTGGGGAAGTCCTATGTCAGGAAGCCGTGAATCACTTAATGTGGTGACTTAAGTCAGGGCTGACCAACTGACAGCCCCAGGGCTGGACCTGATGCGCAGGCAGTGTATCTGCTTTCCCAGAAGGGCCAGGCTGTCCATGGGCTGATGCACAGGGATGCACTGGGATGGCAGTGCATGGCAGATGGAGGAGACACTGCAAACCTGGGGTTAGATCAAGTCATACACAGTGCCTTGTAAATACAGCTGCAGTGGTTTGGGTCCTTAATACTTGAGACAAAGAACCACTGCTTGTTCTGGGCCAAAAACACCAGTGAGAGAGACACTACCAGGACTAGTCAGCCCTTTCCCAGCTCTGCTCCCCAGCCATTGGCTGGGCAGCGTGGAATGCAGCAGACAAGTCTATGCTGGTCCCTATAAAATATATCACTGCTTCTAGAACAGGAAGTCCTCAAGACACAGAGCACAGGAAGATGGCATGCAACATGGGAAACGTGGAGGCTGTGGATCTGTGGCCACCACAATGCCTCCCATCCCCCCCATACCAGGCACTGCTTCCTCTCAACACACCCTGGGTTGTGCTGGTGAAACATCCAGGGGACAAGGTAACAAGCTAGATCAGAGGGCTTGATCCCAGCCAACATAGCTCCATTTCTGGTCAAATTATTTTCAGACTGGATGAGTTGCTGATCTGGCCTACCCTTCCCAAAGGAGAAGGGACATAAGTCAGTGTAGCAATGGAGTGGACTTTCACAATTGTGTTCAGCAAGTGTGCTCTCTCATCTGTCACTTTGTTTCCAAAACAATGGGCCATTTACCACCCTTGGAGTCTTCTGTAATGCAAATGGCTGTGGAGAGCCCCTTACAAACCCTTACTCCTGTCCAAGAATTCCTGCCCTGACTAGGACTTGCACTACACACCACACCTCTCCTCCAAATGAGAGAGGTTTTGTATGGCTGGATGCATCTGCAAAAAGGGCAGACACTCCCCTTGTATTTGTTCCTCACCTGGGTGTGCATCTGCATGTGAACTCACAGGCAGGCATGTATATGTATGTGAGCATGTGTTTATTAGCACTAAAAAATGCATTTGTCAAAATCTCTAGAGTTAAAAACAATCATTACGTAATTACATTAAACAATTAACCAACTGATTCATCAGTTAGAGGCTCACCAACACCTGAAACCCATCCCAGCCACTTAACAAGGCAGAAGGTGGCACAAACAAAAGCAGCTCACAGAATGTCCTGGAGGTTTATGGCTCTGTGCTCTGTCCAGGTAAAGATGACACTTTCCATTCCTGGCTGCTCCCATCTGGAAGCTGATGGCTTCTAGGCATTATCTGCTCTGAGCTGCCGGTTTAAGGTCTTTTGATATACAGATATTCCACATAAGTGACCCTTCAGGTCCGTACTGTGTGGTTAGGCACTCACCCAAGATGCCTGTTTTGCCTAACTTCAGTCCCTTCATGATAGTATATAGTTAGACCTTATTTCTCAAGTAATACAGTTAGCAACAACTTCTTCTGCAACATTTGAAACGCTTTGTTGGCACTTCCTTCTGTTCAGCAGGGTCCTTGAGCATAATGAATATGCAGAATGTATAAATGCCACCAAGCTCCATGAAACAGCTGGCTCCGAGACTCCAGAAAAGATCTGTCTGTTATTACCGGAGCTGTGATCTGTAACGCTGTAGTTAAAGGCTGCACAGGAGAGCACGCAAAGACAGAATGAAGTTGGGGAAGCAAGTTTAACTTGGTCATCACCTGCCTTCCAGGTGGGTAACCATGCAACACAAATATCTTAAAAAAAGAAGTCTCTGGGTTCCTTCAAAACAAAAAATAAAGGGGGAAAATCACCACTGTGTTTTTCTACACTACTGGAAAGCACCACATCCTACAGAGAGCACCAGTGTCGCTGTAGTTTAGGCCCATGGTAAAATAATTTGTCTCGCATGGGTCAGTGGGTGAGCCTGTGGGTTGCACTGGGACCCCATGAGCCAAAATTGTGCTCAGAGGTGAAAAACAGTGCTGCAGAGTAATACCAGCGAATCTCTGCTTGTAACATTCAGCTGGCTACCAGCTGCGGTTAGATGATGTCGGTGCACTGGGGGCTGGGAGGGTGCTGCTGGCAGAGTAACCAACCATCCAGTTGATGCCACTACATAACTAACCTGAGTCACCTCGGCTGGTGAGGTCTCGCTATGCAGTAGCATCCATTGGTGACCCTGGAACCAGCACTGCCATCAAGCAAGGACCTTCCTCATGACCCTGCTGCACCAGGGCGCACCTGGCAGGGGCCAGCGTGCAGCAGCCCTGGAAGCTCTTGGCAAAGGTCTGTGCGCACATCCTTCAGTGTGAACAGGAAATTCAGCACGACCTCCGCAATGGTACCTGTGCCCCAGCCAGCCGTGTGAGCAGGTGGAATGGCTTGGTCAGAGTGACACTGGGGGAGAGGAAGGCACTGAGGGGTAACTCTCTGAGAGAGCTGATCATATGCTGTTTGCAGTATCAGAGGCAGACAGGGTCCCTACTCAGGAAACAGAGCAAATACAATGCAAGCAAATACAGTTCTCAATTACTGCTTCATGTGAATACACCACCATTCCCAGCATACATGGGCTGAGAGCAGAAATGGCCTGCCTGAGGTTCCCCAGTCACCCAGGCCCAATCCTTACCCCAAGGCACATCAGTGGGGTATTGAACAAGGAGGACCCAAGTTTTCTGCATCTGAGTATCCCTGGAGGAACGGTGGTGCCCCTACCACAGTGAGGGATCCCCAGCCCAGCACACTGGGGACACTGTCCCCTGTTCCAAACCACTTCCACGCCCATTGCCCTTGTTGATGCTGACATGGAAAACCAGGATGGTGCATGCACCATCTGCGGGGATGGTAACACCAGGCAGCATGGCTAGACCTTGGCATGTTGTGCAGGAACAGAGTGTGTGTTGGGGGGCTCTTCGTCCCCAGCAGGGTATTGGCAGATAAATGGGGGTGCTGGGCTGGGGGCCCTGGGTGCCATCCACTCCTTTCCTCTCCTGTCTGCCCAAGGTGTCTGCACCTCGGATCCGAGGGGAGAGCGCCCGATCCCAAAGCCCTGACAGCGGGGATTTGCCAACATCAGTGCCCTACGCGCAGCCAGTCCCCGTCAAGCTGGGCAGAGTCGTGACAATGAGGCGTGTCGCGACCAGGGGCCGTGTTGCGAGCACGGCTCGGAGAGCCCCAGCAGCAGCCGTGCCGTGGCCATTGTGCCGCCCAGCCTGCCCGCCCCGTCGGGGGCCGGGCCGTGGTCCAATGGGCGGCGGGGGGCCGGCCCGGGTGCCCGCCCCTGCCCGCGTCCCTATAAGTGCCGGGAGCGCGGCGCCCTACACACGCCGAGCCGAGCCAGCGCCGAGCTGTGGGTGCGCGGACCCGCTGCTGCCGGAGCCCCGGATCGGTGCGTACCCGCGCGGGCAGAGCCCGGCTCCCCGGGGCGGTGCGCAGGGGCGCTGCGCTGAGCTTTGGCCGGCGGCGGCGGCGGCGGCGGGCGGGCAGGCAGGGCAGCAGCTCGACTCCCAGGGAGGGCGCAGCGCGGCGCCTTCCTCCCGGGACGAAGGTGGGGGGGTGCTCCGGGATCCTCGGTCGGAGCCGGCTCGGACGGGAGTGGGAAGCGGCGCTGTCCCCGAGAGCCTTGCCCTGAGCTGTGTGTCGCCTTGCAGGGGCCTGGAGCCATGGCTGAGCACATGATGATGTCCATGAGCCACGGTGGCACCGGGCTGCAGAGCTACCGCATGGGGGTGAGTGGGCTGCAGGGACCCCCGCAGCACGGGCAGCATGTGCTGAGGACGCTGCCTGCCGCCGGTCAGATGATGCCCTACGGAGGGGCTGGCATGGATGGTGCGATGAGGCCAAGACCCAACCTCAGCGGACAGATGGGCCACCACCAGATGCAGAATACAATGATGTTCAATGGCCCAAGTCAGCAGCAGCAGTACATGGGGCCGGTGGGCACCCAGCAGCTAATGGCTAGCATGCACCTACAAAAACTCAACACCCAGTACCAGGGTCACCCACTGGGTATGAGCAATGGGCCCGTGGGAGCTGGTGCCCAGCAGTACAGAGTGGGGCCAAGCCAGCACCCAGGCATGCAGCACATGCCCTCACCAGCACTGACCTTGAATGTTATGGACACTGATCTCATAGATGAGGAGGTCTTGACATCCCTCGTCCTGGAACTGGGGTTGGACCGGATTCAGGAGCTGCCAGAGCTATTCTTGGGACAGAACGAGTTTGACTTCATTTCAGACTTTGTTAGCAAACAGCAGCCTAGTGCCATCAGCTGTTGAGGGGCTTTGAGCTCCTCCTTGTGTCTTGGTGGTTTTAAGTTTGTTTCCAACTTCCTTCTCCACCTGCCATCCTCCTCCCTTCCCTACCTTGTCCTGTCCTGGATTCCTGACCTCCCCAAAGAGACAATCATCGGACACTGGCTTGCAATGGATTGCTTTGCTCTTCTGTGTGGTTTTTCATTTGGGAGTTCCTGGGGAGAGGGTGTGCACCCCAAACAGAGCAGATCAAGAGCTCTTGCTGTAGAGCTGCCTCTAAATGGCATTAACAGGATTTCTGGCTTAAGTAGAAATAATGGACTTAAGACTTTCCACAACTAGGCTCTGAGCGCAGGAAGCAATGGGCAGCTGGCAGCCCTGCCGGTAGCTGGATTTGCTCAAGGATTCTGTGGTGCCAGCGAAGTTAAAGGATCCCCTGAGAGAGGATTGTCTCCCTGGTGCATGGTTTGAACCAATTTCCCCTTGCAAACATGGGTGGGGTTAGATATTTGTTGGGACTTTTTACTGTGACAGTAAATAGGTCTTCAGTCTTGTCTGTTCAGCTCGGGAAGGGGGCACTTCCCCTCCAGCAGGCTTTTTCTAACTGGCTGAGCAAAATAAAGTATGCCTTGGGGAAAGGTGTGCGTATGTGCCTAAATGTTCATCTCTTCGGATCTCTGACCTGTACAGCTAATCAACTGTAAAATTTACAAAGTGTTTGAGGTTGATGCAGGCATGAGGCTTAAAGCTGCAGTTTAGCTCCACTTTTTTCCACCTCTGAAACCAAATAAAGACCATGTAACTGTATATTCCAGATCTAATCTTATTTATTTTCCTATGATTATTTATTTGCAAGGGCTTCTTTTGTTATTTGGCTTTGGGACTGCTGGGAAGGATGTGTGGAGAGTACTGCAGCTTTAAGATGCCAGCTTCAGAAAAAGAAAGCCTGGGATAGTTTTCGAGCTGCTCTGCAGATAGTCACTTCAACCTGAGATCTTTATGCTGAATGCACAGGACTGTAAATCCAACACCTTTCTGAATGTGATAAAGATGACTCGATTTCTAATTCCCTTACTTGGAAAAAGTTAAATGTAAAAGCTAGTGGGGTTTTGTTTCCTCTGCTGTCTCTTGTTTCCAGGCACTGTGGAAAGCTCCTGTTATCCCCTAGTTGCTGCTGCCCCCTGCTGCTGCCAGCTCCTGGCAGCTGTTGCTCAACCAAGTGAGAATGTACAGACAAATTTGCAAATAAAAGCTGAAATATCTCCAGTGTGCATTTGTCTAGTGCTTGTCTCTGGCCCAGGCGCAGTGTGGTGTCGAGCACTGGGGAGAAGTGTTTTCCTTGCTCCCGTTAGTGGGCTGTGGATCCAGTCACTAGTGTTCCACACCTGACAGCTGAGTTGTAAGGGTTGTGTTTCTAGTTTAATGCTTGGACTAAGTTAATCCTCAAAGTGTGGCTGGGAAGATGAGATGCTCCCTCTCTGTACTGAGGGAGAATTCCTAATGTGGCTGGTGCTGCCTTGTTGCAGAGTGGCTGCTGTGGCTTGCAGCCCTGCTGCGGCTGACCCATGGTGCTCAGACAAGTGGGTGGTGACTCCTTGCACTTCTGGACCATGTGTGGCTCTGACAGCTGGGCTGCAGCTCTGCTAGGAGCTCTCTGCTGCAGTTTTCTATACCACAAAGGCTCTGAAAATCAAGACAGCCTTTGACCTCCTATTCTTCCAGAGTTTAGGCTTTTCTTTTTAAAGGGTTCCCAGCCAGTCCTTTTGCAGAGCTCAGGAATATTCCCAAGTGTCCCTTTCCTGCACTGTAGCAGTGGGGCTGTGGATGCTGGTATTGGAGTGGCTGGATCACTCTGACCACGTTTTGGATTGCCTGTCAGTGCCTCCAACCTTGTTCTGTGCACAATTCAAGAGCGATTGTTAAAGTCCTGTCCTTTTGGTGACTATGCCTGTGCAGTCTGGAAAGCTGGTCAAAAAGTAAATGGCAGGGCTTGTGTTGCAGGGGGGTGAGCCCTGCTTGGGCTGTGAGCTCTGTGGTGATGGACTGGAAGAGCTTTGCTTTCTCTGCATCTGCAGAACAGCGGATGGCTTGGTCAGCGGGCTGTAGGTAAGCAGCGAGGAGTTGGCAACTGGATTTATTTCTTAGAGTAAAAGTAGCTGAACCCCGAAATAAACAGGAATGTTCTAGGCTGTCAGTTGTGTTTGTGGGGGGTGCAGGCTGTATGACACACCGCTGTGGCCTACAGTGTCCCAGCTTCAAGTGGGGAGCTATGGCCAGCCCACAGATGCAGGACTGTCAACTTAAACAATTTGAGAAGAGGTTTCCCAGGAACAAGCACATGTTTCTCTCTAAGAAGCACTTGGCATCTGATGCAAACTGGACAGAGGAACATGTCTGTACATCCTTTTGGATGCACTGGGAAAAGGGCTGATGATTTAAGTTGGAGCAGGGGAGCTGATACTACCAGCGATGCGGAGTGATGCAGTGTCTCAGTCAGGATTTTCTTGGGAGTCTGTCCTAGCAGGCTGATTAGAGATTATTTCAATGTTAGTTTTCATACAAATGCAAACTTCAGAGCAGGAATTAACTCCTTGAGTGTGTTACCTCTTCATTTTCTCAAAAGATACTGTTAATTGTGGTCATCCCCTATGATTTCTTAGATAACCCAGGCAAAAAACACTTATGATTTCTGCTACAGGCCTCTTGCTTTTGGCTGGGTTAGACTGGATGAGTCCAGTGATCACCTCCTTCCTGGTTTATGTGAAATTTGGACCACTCCTCACAGTGCTGCCTGCTGTGTATGCCTTGCATTAGGCACATGGGACCTGCTGCAGCTGGGACAGCTCTAGTTCTCCCTCTCCACTCAGCTTTACAGAGCAGCCTGCCTGTCCTGGTCCCTGGCAGGGTGGCTGGCACCACGCAGTGAGCAGAGGTGCCAAGTGGCACAGTGAGGTGACCCAGCTGCCTATGTCTGCAGACGAGTTTCTTGAAGTCATCAAAGATCACCAAAAATGTAAGACGGTTGAGCTCAGCTTTTCCCATTTGGCTGGCACTGACCTCTTCATCCAGCAACAGGCAGGAGGGCAGCAGGGTGATGCTCCAAAGCACTGGTATCTGCAGGGGGCTGACAGGCACCACAGAACGCTGCAAACAGTTGCTGAATGACTGTGCCAATCAATTTGGGAGCTTTGAGGACATAACTCCTCACATGAAGAGTTTGTGTTTACAGAAAACTGCTGGGAACCACCTCTCCTCTGAGATACTGGGAGGCTGTTTTCTGTGTTGGGGAAGAAGGAAGGTTCTCCAACCCCACTGCTTAGTCCAGATGGGATGGCTGGGACACAACCACCCTGTCCCCTCACCTAGGCCAGACCCTCTGTTATACTCCAAATAGACTTTGTAGCTCTTCTTGTGAAGACCAGGTCTTGAGGCAGCCTCTGGGAGCATGTGAGTGTGAAAGTACAGAAAGAGAAGGCATTTCTCTATGTCTTTGACCACATGTGGTGGAGTTTGCTGACAGTGCTCAGTGATTCAGAGTAGCAAAGACAACGTCCAGCGCAGAAAGCTGGTGAAGGATCTGCTAATAGTGAGTGACTGGGCAATAGGATGAGCAATGACTAGTAAATATCAAATGATACGTGTAGGGTTGATATTTCTTGACTTCACACACAGTGCTGGGCTCTAAACTAGCTACGGCCACTCAGAAAAGATGTTAGCATTGCAAGGAATGTTCCTATGAAAAATCCCAGCTTGCTGTTCAAGAGGAGCCAGACAAGCAAAGGGAAGGTTAGAAATCATTAGAAGAGGAATAGAAAGCAGAATCAAACAGTGAATGCCCTACAGTATCAATACACAATTCAGCTGCATCCTGTGCACTGCCCACACTAGTGAATTGTCAAAAATTCTGGTCTGTTCATCAGAAAAATGATAACGTAAAACTAGAGAAACTGTAGAGAAAGAGGAAACAACTGAGGCAGAGTAATGTTTCTCAAAAGAAGCCACAATATAGACTGGGACTCCTCAGTCAGGAAGAAGGCTGGGTAACAAGAGGTTTATAAAACAAGTGAAAGGGGAAGGTGACTAGGGAATTGTTTTCCCCAGGTGTAATGGGAGATACCTGTTGATCTCTCCAAATTTAGGTGGCGAGGGCCAGGTTCAAACCCGAGTGAACAGAGGTATCTCTGCATGCAACATGTAGCTCAGTGAAGTTCTTTCTGACAGCGAGGGAGGTACATGAACACTTGTGGGAGTATGTGAACTATTCTGTATGACCAAAAAGTCAGTTGACTGTTACAAACTGCTAAGAGCAGACCAGGGAACACAGCAGAGGCCATCCCTGTATGCCACTGTATGTCTGCGTGGTTCATTTCCAACTTGCACTCTGTGTGCTCTCCTTGTCCTACCATCTTCCTGGCTCAGAGAGTATGAGGTGGAAATTAAAAAGGTTCAGAGAAGGGCAACCAGGATGATCAAAGTCGTCAGCCTCTGTCTGAGGCCCCACTAACCACAACTCTTCAGAAAGTATCTGAGAAGGGATGCAGTTGTTCAGGTTTTTTTCCCATGCAAGCAATAAGGCATCAAAGGAGATTGGCAAGTTGCAGGTTCAGAGTAAATTAAAGGAGGTGGGTTTTTCTGCAATGAATGGTTTAGCTGTGGGACTCCCCTCCACAAGATGATGTGAGGTTGCTGAGGGTTTGAGGGATGGCCAGACATGTTCCTGGAAGAGAAATCCATGAAGGGTCTGTAAGCACATAAAAATTATGTCTGGCTTAGGAGGTTGCAAGAGCAACGGAGAGTTAAGGGCTGGAAAATTAGCCAAGCATGCAGTGTCATGCATGCTTGCCTTGTGCTCTGTTGAAGGCATCTACTGAGGACAGTGTTGGAGAGGCAGGGTATGAAACTATTTGTCAGGTCTTTTGGCCTGACCCAGGACACCTCTTATGCCGCAGGATGTGATAGGTGCTGAGACACATGGCTTTGAAGAGCAGATAGACAAAAGACCTGGGGGAAAAAATCCACCCTGATAAAAAGATCCTGTTTCTGAGTCAGGAAGTCTTTGAGCCACAGATCAGTGCTGGAGAGTGAACCTGGGAAGGACCACGGCAAGTGTGCCAGCATCCCCTCTGCCCGAGGCATGACTGTCAGCTGCAGGTCAAGGCAGTGCTGTGCAGCCCAGGAACCTGTGGTCTGACCAAGCCTGGGGGTCACCCATCTGCAGGTGTACCCACTGTCACTGGCCGTAACTGGAAATTTGGGCATAAGCCAGAATAACACTGCCAAAAAGAGACATCTGCAGCCGAAGGGAGTGAGAACATCGAGTGAGAACTGCCAGGGAAAGTCAAACCAAAAGTCCATCTAGCCCTACGTGCTCTCTGAGATTGGGTAGTCAGGGAGGAAATTTGAGAAATCAAGTGATTGTACATGGTCCTTCTCACGATGTTCCTTCACAACTTTCAGAAAGTAGTGGTCCAAGGAGTTCTGAGCCACATGTTATGTTTTTACCATGTTAAATACCCTGCTATGGACCTACCACCCTATACCTGCAATCACTTTTTAATTCATAGGTACATTTTACTTCAGCAGTATCTTGTGCCAGTGAACTCCACAAGGGAGTTATGAAGATGTAATCAAGCTCTTCATAAGAAGCTTAAGGTCTGTAAGCTCCTCTTCTTTTTAAACCTGCCACCCACTCACTTTTCTGGGTGTCCCCTAATTCCCAATAATTTCTTGGTCACCTTCTCCACACCAGTAATGATTTTATAGCTCCTGTGATGTTCCCTCCTGAGTCTCTCGCTATTCAAGAGTCACTTTGTGCTGTAGATTGTCGTGATCACCTTTTTCTGTCCTGTGTCTAGTTTTATGGGATGGGGGAGGGAACAGCACTGGTTTAAGCCATAGATGTCATGGATTTCTCCAATGCTATAATTAGGTCTTGTTGGTTTGTATTTCAAACATTCATCACAGAACCATAGAAAGATTTAGACAGGAGGGGACCTTGGGAGGTCACTCAGCCCAATCTCCTCCTCCTGGCAGGACTGCATTCAAAGGTAGGGCAGGCTGCTCAGGGCCTTGTCCAGGCAAATTTTGAAATCCTCAGAGGATGGGATTTCTCTGGACCCTTGTTTCAGTGCTGCACTGCTCTCATTTCTTTCATATTTTTTCCCTTTCCGGTTGGTTGCTGGCTGGCACAGGCACTGACCTAATGTTTTCAGAGATCTGTATGCAGGGACTCCAGATCTCTCTCCCAAGGGATAATACCGGACTTGTAGCTGCCTTTGTGTGTTCTGGCAGGGTTCTCTCTCCTATGAGCATTCTTGGCCTAGGAGATGGTGGATGACCACCTCCGCATCTAAAATACAAGTGCAATTGTTGCCCAAATACCTGTGTTCCTAAAACCTGCACACCAGCACCATCCCTTGGTTCCCCCACCAGCTCAGACACTTCCCAGTGGCATCCTTGATAGAATCATTCTCCCATCCACACTACAGCTGCCAACTTGCACAGTGATGCCATCCTGCCATGAGACATTCCTCCCTCTTTGCTGCCTGTGAGGCTGTACAATGCTTTTTCTTCTCTGAGCCTCCCATCAATGAACCTTCCTCCCTGCCATGTTGGCTTCAGGAGACAGTGCTCTACCTGTGAGATCCTAGATGGCTGCCCTCATATGACGTGTATTAAATAGACAAGCAATCACACCTGTGACATTCAAGGTGACACTCTCCTGAGCTCAAGGCTGGATTTCATTTTAGTTTTAGGGCTCTGTTTCCTCATCGTTCTTTTAAACACTGTACCACTGGGTTTGCATTTGCCTCAGAAGTTTGGAGTGAGGAGTCCCATCTGCTCCTCTTCTCCATGATGTCAGGCCTCTTCATCTTGGGAGCTCACAGTTTCTGCATCCCTCTGCCCTCAAGCCTTCAGAAAAATCTGTTTGAGTTTTCTTGATCATAAAATAGCAGGAGTAGGTTTTACACTGCTTCTCTGCAGCACATTTCTGGGTTGCATTTTATTCCTGCTGAAGACAGCTAGGATGAGAACACAATTTGTTCTTGAGACATCTTGACTTTGCTCGTGTGTCCTCTGGACTACCAGAGGGGTGAGGAAGAAAGGGGGTTTTGTAATTTACCTCATCCCCAAACTCCAAAATAGTTTTACTAAGAAATACTCAGGCAAATAGCTTTCATATTATCATCTGCAAGAGAAGCGTATCAGATGTGGTTTTTCTCCTCTAGCCACATTGCAGTCAAATACTGATGTCTTGTAAAAATAAAACCATGGCTGTGCCTGATGTCATCCTGTGCAGTTCCCAAACCAAATCACAGCACTTGCCTCAAAAGACAAGCTGGGTGCTAAGGACACCCCTCACACAAACAATGGCACTGCACCTACAGTAGGGTTTAATGCAATGCTCTCACACTAGCTCCAGTCCTGTCTTACAGGTAAGTCCCTCCTCACGTCCCAGCTCTCCTCCTAGGCTGTATGGCAACAGGCAGAGGCAGGTATCAGCTGTGGGGCTGGTGCCCCCAAGGAAAGCATTATCCCACCACCTCCAACTCCATCACGCACTGTGTTTGGACAGCAATGACACACTTGATTATTGCCTGTTAGCACGGGCTCCCTGACAATAGAATCGCCTCACTGCACTGTCAAGGAAAAAGACCAATTTGGATAAAAGAAGCCAATGGCAAACAGATGACGAAGAGCCTCACAGCTGCCACAATGGGACAGAATCACTTTCGCCAAGGGGACCAAACAGGGCATGCCATGTTGCAGGTGCTTTTATTGCTTACAGCAGAAAGTAGAGTTAAGCCTGGTTATGTGAATGCCAGAAACATCTGTGGTGTTCCCTCTTCTGGATCCTCAGGTTACAAGCACCAGCTGATGAGTATCTCTCTGAGATGCAGGGTGTTACCTGCCTGAGAGAAGAAGAATCAATGACCTCTTCCAAGGCATAGATCAAAGTTAGTTCCTGAGTCCCTTAGCAGCTCCAGAAGTTCTCTTTTGACATGTCCTACTTTAGCCATGTAGTCCATGCACCACTGAATATCGCTATCAATCTCCTGCTTGGTGCTGAGGTTAGAATGGAGTATAAGAAGTTCCTGCTCCCACATCCCCGTGAGCTCCATCCCTGATGCAGAAGCTCCCAGTGAGGAGCCAAGAGGTGCTCTCTGTCCTACTCCTGTGCTGCTAAGTTAGTATGAGAAGTGAAGGCACAGGAACTTTGGGCTACTTGTCAGAGTCACGACAGTTGAAACACATTGAATCCAGCCTGACTTCCCTTTGCAAATTAGGTAGGATCAGCTCACAAGTCCCATATCTTTATCTGTAACCAAACTTGCTGAGCAGCAGTTTCGTGTCACACTGAGGTTCCAGCACAGCTCACACCAAATTTTGCAAACCAGCAAAAGGAACCAAGGGAGCTAAAGCTGTCCCAACACAATGGCCTGCAGCACATTCACATCTCCAGCCATAAACATTGCTACTAACAAGTTATTTGCTGCAGTAACTAATTTCCACCTTACTTTGTAATGTCACTCTCTTTCCAGAATACACTGGACCAGGTAAGATATTTCCCTCTCAGAGCAGAGCTTGCTTTCTGACCCATCTTGCATGTTCTCCAATATGTGCTTAAAACAGCTTTACCATGGCACCTCCCCGCAACTGAAGACAGGGACCAGGGTTAGAGCCTAGGGAATGGATAGCGTTGTTGCTGAGGTGTTCCCAGTCCCACTGCTGGTGCTCACCATCTCCTCTGCTACCAGAGCCCCAGAGTGTGTGCCTAGGATTCAGACCAACCATCAAAAATCAGTCTTGTAGGGAAAAAGTCTGCTGGTTTGAAGGTAAAATTCTACTGAATATTCAAAATAAGGCATGAGACATAAAAATAATTGCAACGCACACAGCTCCTCTCCAAAAAGCTAATGCCACATGATTCTGCAATCATTCATCTGTATGTAGATGACAACAGATAGCCTGTAAGAAATAACAGCATTCCCAAAGATACAGGATGTGGCAAACAACAGGTCAAGTCTTACTTCAATCTCTTCAAAGGAGGAAGGTCTAAAAGAGAATTTGGTAAACCTTAAAATAAAGTCTGTTGTTTGTAATTTCTCAACAGGATTGTCAGAAACTAGGAGGAGCCTCTATTACTGTTCAGACATCAGCAGTGCTGTATTTCAGATGTGATTTAAGGTACCTTTGGGGCCTGTCACATCTGGGTGTATCATTCTTACATGAATAAAAAGGCTTGAGTGGGAACCTGGAGTAAATGTATTACAGATCATCTTATTATCTGCTAGATTTGACCTCAAAAACCTCATGGAAGATGTTTTAGTCCAGGCAAGACTATTGAAAACACCAAGTGGACATTGCAGTCCTGGACCAAGAAAAGTATTTTTTGTTCTGTGCTGTTAAAGATCTCTTCAAGTATATAAACCTCTTTGAGAGGGGCTTATATACTGATGTCTAGTAACATTTGCCATGCCAAAGGAACTGACACTCTTTTCTAGACTTACACAGCAAATCCATTGCAACACCAATTTTCCAAACACTAGCAATTTCAAAAAGTATTTTCCATCCTAAATTTCCTAGTTCATTTATTAATTACATGGCTTTCCCAATAAGACAGCAGAAATGAAACCATGAGGGCAACATACCAACACGAACAAATTAGCAAAGCATCAATGAATGAACAGATCCAGTTTCTGCTAAGGAAACTGGAAAATTTCTTGCAATAAAATCATGAAATATCACTTTGTTTCTTTGGAGAGAAAGAAACTGTCTGGTTTTGCACATGTGCATTTGAGAATGATCCAGATTCCTCCACTAGCATATGAGACAATCACCTGCTCAGAATACAGGAGTTTTGTAGACACTCTACAGCCAAGGCACTAGAAATCCCCTAAAATACCTCTTGCTGTGTGCCATGCTCCCTGCTGGCTTGCACAGTAGATACAGCACCCTGGGGTGGAGGGCTGGAATTGGTTCTTCAGGCATTTTGATTACAGCAAAGGAGGGATGGAGCCCTGGCAAGTGCACACAGCTTTGACAAAGCAGCCACCTGCTTCATGCGAGAGGCTGTTCTGCATCTCAGGGGACAAGCCAGGTCCTTCTGCGGACTTGAACAAAATGATATGACAAATGATCCAACTTTGAGACTTGGCTGATCCCAGGTCTGAGTCTGAATGCTGGCAGGCAACCTCAGAAGATGCCTAAAGAAACAAGAGTCCTTCACTCAGGTACAGGCTGCTGTGATCCTGGGAGAAAATACGGCTTTGTGAACAGGTACCAGCACCAAGTGTGCATGAAAAACATCATATACGTGCTGGCCCTGGAATAACAGCTTTGGTGAAATGACTCTTCTTTTCCAACTTAGGGAGATTTCTGAGAACTGCTTTCATGTCCTTTGTTGATAGCTGTGGGAAGAAGAGCTGCAGTCCCAGCCCTGTCCTACATGTACTAAGCATTGGTAGATCAGTGGGATAAGAGATCTGTGGCTGTAGAAAGGATGCTAGAGGCTTTCTTGGCTTCCTCCATAAGAGCCAAATCTTTAGAAAGGAGGACTATGCAGGAAATGGCAGAATCAGGCCAAAGTGTTTCTGTACCCCCTTCTTGTTTATTTAGAATAAAAAAAACATATCTGCCTGGTGCACTGGACTGTGAGGGCTGGCGTAACCTACACAGAACTGCCATGGCACTGGGTAGGGGTGAGAAATCCAGAGGTGGACAAAGGTCTCAGATCGGGAATACCCAGGAACATCTTCCTTCAGCCACAGTTATACACACCCAGTGGCAGCCTGGGGCTCACGATGTCCTTTTCTCCTCCTTTTCCCAACCTCTGCCATCAATGGAGGCGCCATGTGTGAGGGATTCCCTGTACTCAGACACACCTCAGTGCTTAGATACACCGTATTCAAAAAGCAACCTGCTACTTTCCTCTTCCTGGCTGCCTCTGCAAGCCACCGTGGCTGGGTTTAACCTGCAATGCCAGCAGTAGGGCAAAGAGCCAGGCAGCAGGTCTGTTCTGGGAAAACAGTATGAAAAATAGGTAACAATTCACCTCCTTGTTATTAATGATGGACCAAATTAAATTTGGAGTCATAAAAGGGCAGATTTGGCCCTTTGCAAAACATAGGCTCCCCAGGTAGGAACCAATACTCAGTAAACAGCAGTGTCCATGCGTGGCATGGGGAAAAGCTGACACATGTCTCTGATGCATCACAGAAAGAATCCCCATGCCACCTAGGACCGGGGACAAGGTGGGGTGCCCGCCTCCTGCACCATCTCCACCAGTCTTTGCACAGAGAAGCAATGCTGTGGGGGCAGAGGAAGCTCAGCTATAGCCTGCCACAACGCATCTGCATGTCCCTGTGGATCCGGAGGAGCCAGCCCAGGGCTCAGCGTAGGGACACACAGATGAGGCTCTGGAAGCACTGGCTGCTTTCTGACTCAATGTTTCATCTCTCTTTTGGTTCAGCAGTTCTGTGTATTCTCAGGTCTCTGGATCATGGGGAAGGACACCACAGTCAAGAAGATCAGTGCAGAGGGGCTGTGCATCACTCCCCAGAGCCAGGCACGCAGGCTGGGGTCTCTTGAGGATTCTACTGTGGAGCACTCATGGGGCATAGTCCCACTTCACTGAACCCAAGCCCCTAGCGCAGCAGGGATTCCCAGGAGCTTCCACATGTGCCTGCTTGAATGGGGATTAGGGAAAGCAGCTCTTTGCCAAATCCGAGTGATATTCCAGAGACAAAGGACTAAGCCCATAGTAAATGCTTTGCAAGTGATGGCTTTTGCAAGCATCTGATCGCAGCCCGATTGCCAGTTCAGCCTTTGCCCTGAAGGAGCGGGAAAGAGGAGGAGATGTGCACCTCAAGTCTTTGATAAAACACTGTTGATTAGCAAGCACAGTGGGTTACTCTATGGCCCATCTCTCAGCAGTATTTGAAGGCCGAGAGGGTCTCTTCTGGGCATGTAGTTGTTTACAGCACATTACAACACTCACGATTTTCAGATGCTGGTTACAGTCTGCCGTTAAGTTGCTTCATAATTGCTACACCAAGGAATGGACCAAGTCCTGCTTTTCCTGTTTCAACTGTAAATACAAGAGGCAGTTGATTGCAGGGCATTACTATGAGCTGAGAAAAGTTTTGACAAGTCAGCCAAGTCCTGTTGTCAGTTGTATGTGTGCAGCTCAGAAGCATTGGGACCTTTCAGTGTGCAGGGGGCTGTGCTGCATCCTGCAAGCCTCCGGATGGAAGATTATTTCCTTTCCAGATTTGCCAGAAATATTTCTGAGTTCACATTTCCAGGGAATTCTGCAAGTTCAGCCTGCTACAAAAGTCCATGACCTGCTCGTGACCACTGAAATACCAAGGGGGTGAAGAGACCTCAATTCAACAGTTTTCTGATCTTCTCCCACCCGTTGGCTCTGAGCCACGTGTCCATCCTCACTACATCAGCTGTTTGATGTGCAAGCCACACTGAATGAAATCTGGCTCTCCCTGCACGGCTGGAGAGCTGTGTAGTCTGCCCCATCCTCTCCCGATCCCTCTGCACATCTCTTCCTTTCTCCAACAGCACCAAGACAGACATCAGAAGGGGACAGAGGGGTTTATTTCATTCTTTCATTCTCATCTGAACCCCTGCGTATTGTTCTGCTAGGCACACTGGTCTTCTGTGCCAGGCTACTAATAGCCACAACCAAAAGCCACCGCAACACTACAGTTGGGAAAATCTGGGTAATACTGCAGTGCTGTACTGTGAGCAGCACCAAGAGCAAACCTTGTTCACAAAGGGGGCACAGCGAGGTCAGGGAAGAGCAGTAGTTTTAATAATTAAACCTAGTCCTAACTTCCTTGGAGTTTCTGGTGGGGTTCAAAAGAGGATCCTAGTGTCCTTGGAGGAAGAGGAGCTCAGCACTGCTCACAGAGCTGGTGGTCTGCTGGAGCAAGACGGGGAGGGAGGCAGAGTGTTGCCCAGCATCCATACACAATTAAACTAGGTAAAATCCTAAGAAAGGCCTGTCATGGAGATGAGATTTGAAGGTGCCTATTTCTCTCCTTTGACAGGGAAGGAAAGCTAGCTAAGGCTTGGAGGCTATGTTTTAGACATCTCAGAGTAGACAAATCCCACCTCAAGCGTGTACATGCAGTGAGCACTGCACTGTTCAGCAGCTTGGAAAGATACAGCTAAAACTCCTGCTGATTTCTGCCCGCACACTGCAAGGATCATCCCCTTTGGATGAGCACAGTTGTTTCATGCGTTAAGGGCCTGACTGCCACAAATGACTAATTTCTCCTGCAAAGCCTTTGCAACAATCCAGGGCTGTGAACAGCACCGACTGCACAGCCGAAGTGTTTAGGGCTGAACTAGACACTCACTGGAGTTCGGTAACTCCAAAGAGTTACTAAAAGCTGTCAATGCTGTAGTGTGCCCCCAGCAGATGGTCAGCAAGATCTGCTCTATTTGCTCCTGTCTGAAGGATCTCTGGGTGAATTCAAGGCAGTGAAAGAAAAGCTGCAAGAGTCCCTGCCCCCTTGCAAGAGAAGGCTCGGCACAGCAGGCTGTTTATAAATAGCCAGTTTCAGGAAAAGGCACTTTCCGTTCTGGTGTCAGTACGCTGTAAAGAATAAACAGCTTTCAGAGCTGAAAAAAGCCCTCCTTATCTTCTCAGTATGCAAAACCCTACATCTGCCTCCGTCTGCTCAGCAAGCTCAGGCAATTCAGGGCATGGCAGCTGGCAGGAGTCCCCTCGGCCCGGCAGGGAGGCAGGCAGGGGACCCTGGTTCACATCCTGCGCAGAATCATTTGCTGCAGTTTTTACACAGCCACCAGGCAGACTCGTTAACGCAGGATGTTCAATCAAGTCCCTCATTTTTCCACTGCTGACCTGGCTTACATGGGATCTCAGAAGAACAACAAGGAGCTTGAGCATGCTGGAATAGTGCCCATGGTGTGAGGCCTCTCATGGAAGGACCTTACCACACTTTCACAGATCACCTGAGCTGGACTACAGGCTAAAATGCATAGTACGCCAGGTGAAAAACAGATAGGTGATTTCTTTGTTGTAGCATGAGAGTGGCAACACTAGAGCTAGGAGCAAAGGGAAGGACTCTGCAGCTTCTGCTCTGAGCCCAGGGCAGCTCAGCCCAGCAGCACTGCACGGGAACTTCTTTAAGGACCCACTTTTAGTCAAACTAGCTCTCAGGCCTCTCTAGTAAAGACGCAGTTTCTGAAATCCTAGTCCTTGCTGAAAAGCACCCTGGCTTTGCCTTTTCCTTTCATCCCTGGGAGCCCAGGACTATTTTGATGCCCAGTGTAAAGGGGTTGGAAGCGGGACAGGAGGCTTTTTCCATCTGTAGGGGGGAGGGGAGGCAAAGCCCCACGGATAGCTGGGTCCACCTCCACACCAGGGCCTCAAACGCAGCTCTTTGTGGTGGACAGCGTAAAGCAGAGGAGAGTGAGGACACGCTGCAAGGCGCCCTTCCTCCCCATCCCGGCATGGCTGACCCCCAGCGAGGAGGGACGCTCGGGCCTGGGGGCTCTGATCGCCCAGGGGCCGCCAACGGTGACAGCATCGCCCAGCGCCCGCGGTACGGCCGGAGCCGGCGGAGGCAGGCAGGGTCCGGCCCCGGCACCCAGGGACACCCCGGAACTGCCGCGGGGCGCCGCTGCCCCCCGGTGGCCCCGGGCGAGAACCACAGCCCAGCTGCGGGAACTGGGTGCTGGGGTGGGCGGGGGGCTGTCTTTCACACCACCAAGGTCATTTTTCAGAAGCTGGTGCTGGCACCTTCCTTCCCGCAGCCATGACAGAGGGATGCATGGGCTCTGTGCGATGGTGGCAACATCGTCACGTTTTGCACCCTCGGAAATCAGAGCAAGGAGCCAGGGCCCTGGAAATCCTCCTCCTTGCTGAACCGGAACTGTAAGCACGCCAGTGTTATGGAGATATCTCCATTGCTTTAACTCCTTCTGCAAAACTCCTCTTCTGCCCCCTCAGCTCCCCACATCCATTGGAGCAGGGCTGATCCTGGTCCACCCGTCGGCTCTGCTCCTGCACCAGCACTTCATGTGTTGGGGACACCCACGCCAAACTGCTTAGCAGGCCAGGAAGCTACAAGTGCCTTCAGATGCCTTGTGTGCCCTGGATCCAGCAAAGCTAGACATGCCAAGGAGTGGCAGCATGGCCTGGCCATTACAGCAGCACAGGATCGGATTCGTGCACCTGCTGTCAGAGAATGGCAGCCTTTTACTAAGTCTAAATCAGAACTGAGGTGACACAGGTCTCCTTTCTAGCTCTGCCACAGACTTCCCATGCAATCTTGGACAAATCATTTAATCTCCCCTCCGTTGAGTTTCCTGTCTGCCCAACAATGCTGAGTCTGTGTTTCGTGAGTCTTGTGATCATTGTCCCTGTGCTCAGGTAACACAGGTATGAAGTGCATGATAACCCACGGTGCTGTACCCAGAAGCATCCTTCTTCAAAAATCTCTTCTGTGGCCATGCACTACAACAGGGCTGTAGCACTGAGCTCTACAGAGTCCCAAAATCCTGCATCACCTGGCAATACCGATACCTACTGACCACATCCCCAGGACAGATAAACAGAAACTGTCCAACTATAGCAAGTCTGAGGTCTAATGAATCCACTGTGCTGCCTGCATCAGCAGCCACAACCAGCTGCTCCAGCCAGCAGCAGAAGCAACTTGCCATGAGACACATCTTTAAAGAACCTGCACTTTGATACGTGCAGCACAGCAACCCTCTGAGAACTGCTGAAAGCCCCTCTGGATTGTCTTTCGCTTTCATCGTCATCCCATCCTTTCGCTAAGCATCCCCAGTGACTTCCTACAGCAGTGAGTTCCATAGGCCAATTACATGAATAGTTGTCCTGGTTTTGGCTGGGATAGAGTTAATTTTCTTCCTAGCAGCTGGTACAGTGCTGTGTTTTGGATTGAGGATGAGAATAATGTTGAGCTTCTCACACTATCCTGCCAACGGGAAGACGGGGGGGGGGGGGGGCAAGAAGTTGGGAGGGGACACAGCCAGGACCCCAGCTGACCCCAACTGGCCAAAGGGATATTCCCTACCATATGACGTCACGCTCTGTATATAACGGAGAGAGTTGGGATTGTTCAGCCTGGACAAAAGAAGGCTCTGGGGAGATCTAATTGCAGCCTTCCAGTACCTGAAGGGCCTACGGAAAAGATGGTGAGGGGCTGTTTATGAGGGAGTGTAGTGACAGGACAAGGGGTAATGGGTTCAAGCTGAAGGAGGGTTGATTTAGATTAGATGTTAGAAAGAAATTCTTTACTGTTAGAGTGGTGAGGTACTGGCACAGGTTGCCCAGAGAGGTTGTGGAGGCCCCATCCCTGAAAGTGTTCAAGGGCAACCTGGGCTAGTGGAGGGTGTCCCTGCCCATGGCAGGGGGTTGGAACTAGATGGGCTTTGAGGTCCCTTCCAACCCAAACCATTCTATAACAGGGGGATGGGCTGGGAGGTGGGGCAGCTCGGGAACTTGCTGAGTATTGGCTTCGGGTGGTGCGAAATTGCACTGTGCATCCTTAGTTTTGTATATTCTATTGCTGCTGGTGGTGGTGTTTGTTATTGTCAACATCTTCCTTTTCTGTCCTATTAAACTGTCTTTATCTCAACCCGCGAGTTTTATTTTTTTTCTTCCATTTTCAATTCTCTCCCCCATCCCACTGGGAGGGGCAGCGAGCAAATGGCTGTGTGGTTGTTCTAGCTGCCTGCTGGGTTAAACCATGACAACTGTTTTGAATTTCTATCAAATATCACATTGTTCTTGGCACAAAACGAAATATAGATGCTGTTGAAAAATGTGTGGTTGACCAAATTTTTCCAGCCCACTGTCCCACCTGCTTCCCGGCCCCAGGACTGGTGGAATGCAGATACAGCCGGACTGCTCCAGGACCACACACTCCCCTGGGCCTTCAGGGATCCCCCACTTCCCTGTCTGAATTGAGTGCTGTTGTCCAGTTTGTGTGAGGCTTTCCAGTATCAGGAACTTTACTGACTTTAACAGTGAGTTGTGATTTGTAAGAAAAGGTTTTGCCTTGTGCTGGCTCAGCTGTATCACATCATTGTCATACAGATGCTCTTGGTTTGCCAGCTATGGGTATCCGGGGCTTGTCCCTGGTTTACCATTGCCAGGTACCATCTGTAGCCTTATTTTAAAACCATTTAGGACATTCAGCACCCTCCAGCCCACCAGCACACAGGCCGTTTCCTTGCCTGGGCACTGGAAAAATAAAATAGCAAATGAATGACCAGGGACCAAGGATTTTCTCCTGAGGAGTGGGAGCATGCCAAAAGGTTCTCGCCCTCTGAGATGCTCAGGTCCTTGTAGCCTTTGCCTTCCTGATCAACACTGCCGTAGCCTCTCCTGAATTAAATCAGAGCCAACAATCTTAATTTCTGCCCGCTGGTCATTGCTGTAAGCACAGTGGGACAGCAGAGGTCTCGCCAAGCCACACCATGAGTTTGGTGGATGGGAAGCAAGACCTGGCTGAGTGCACAGGACGCTGTCCGGTACACAGGCAGCAAGAGAGCTTTGCTGATGACTCCAATCCTGTTTTGTCCACACAGCCTACAGGTCAGTTCCTTCCCAGGCTTTATTTCTAGACACTTTCCAAGGATTCTGAGGCATTATAGAAAATGAAGGCAGTCTGTCAGGTCTCTGCCATGGCTTGACATAGACATGCCCATATGCCGCTATGCACCAGATGGTCAGATGTGCTATCACCAGTGTCCAGTCCTCTGCATCCCATCAGTGACAGTCATCAAAGTGTGGGGTCCTGGAGAGGGACTCTCCTGCAGAGCTCCAGCACCGATCTTTTCCTCCAGCACAGTCAGGAGGATCCTCCAACCAATAGGTACCAATATGGCATGTCATTTGAAAACACAGCAGAAACGCAGGTCACACTTAGGTAACATACCCGAGCAGGAATGAGTGCCTGATGCCTAAAGAGGTTTCCAGTGCTTCCCAAGTCCACTTTTCCTTACTGCTCAGATTCCAGGCTCTCCAAATGTCAGGACTCCATGACCTGCCCATTGCCAGCCAGAGAGCACTTCCACCTGGCAATGAGCTGCTTCCCACTGCTGACCAGGAGCAGTAAGTAGCAATTGCATGAAAAGTACCTCCAGAGCAGAACTGATCCTCACAGGCAACTCTGTCAAACATTGCTGTGCTCACCAAGAATGCCACTTTGCACCTATGCACATCTGCAATGTCAGAACCAAAAACAGCAGGCAGAACCGCAGCTTGCTGGGCTTCCAGGCATCACCTTGATTATGATGACCCACAGTGCTGCTCTCTCTCTAGTTTTCCTTCTCTGCATCCTCTCTGTGCTTCCAAACTTCCTTTCAACTGACAGGACTGTAGTGCATCCAACCAAGCGGACACAATGTTTTCCACATCCTGTTTCCCTCTCCAGGGATGACTCCAAATTGGATTTATATTTGTGAAGTTCTTTGAAAGATCTTTGAGGACTCTGTCATGAACAGGCATTACAGGCACTCTGGATGTGCTACTTCTTCTCCCATAACTGGATTTAGCCTATGAAGATGGAAGATCCTAAATTCATGCTAGCAGCATGCAAGCTGGTGACTTCTGTTATGGTAATGCAGTGTAGATAGCTGTGTGTGAAACCAGCCTCTCTTCCCTTGCATATGTATGCTCTCTGCCACTCACTACTGCTCCCCACAGCAGGTTCTTGGGGGAGGATCTGCATCCCAACAAAGAGGAAGTCAAGCAAAAACACCAAGAGGCCCCCGTGGATGAACAAGGAGCTCCTGGGCAAAGCCAAACAAAAAAAGGAAGCCTACAGAGGGTGGAAGCAAGGGCAGGTAGCCTGGGAGGAATACAGAGAAACTGTCCGAGCAGCCAGGGAGCAGGTTAGGAAAGCCAAAGCCCTGACAGAAATTAGTCTGGCCAGGGATGTCAAGGACAAGAAGAAAAGCTTCTATAGGTATGTCAGTGATAAGAGGAGGACAAGGGAAAATGTGGGTCTCCTCCAGAATGAAACGGGTGACCTGGTTACCCAGGATATGGAGAAGGCTGAGGTACTCAATGACTTCTTTGCCTCAGTCTTCACTGGCAAGTGCTTGAGCCACACTGCCCAGGTCGCAGAAGGCAGGGACTGGGAGAATGCAGAACCGCCCACTGTAGGAGAAGATCAGGTTCGAGAATATCTAAGGAACCTGAAGGTGCACAAGTCCATGGGACCTGATGAGTTGCATCCGCGGGTCTTGAGGGAACTGGCGGATGAAGTGGCTAAGCCACTCTCCATCATATTTGAGAAGTCCTGGCAGTCCGGCGAAGTTCCCACCGACTGGAAAAGGGGAAACATAACCCCCATTTTTAAGAAGGGGAAAAAAGGAAGACCCAGGGAACTACAAGCCGGTCAGTCTCACCTCCGTGCCTGGCAAGATTATGGAGCAGACCCTCCTGGAGACTATGCTCAGGCACATGGAAAATAAGGAGGTGATTGGTGACAGCCAACACGGCTTCACTAAGGGAAAATCGTGCCTGACAAATTTGGTGGCCTTCTATGATGGGGTTACAGCATCGGTGGATCAGGGAAGGGCAACTGATATCATCTACCTGGACTTGTGCAAGGCATTTGACACTGTCCCGCACGATATCCTTGTGTCTAAATTGGAGAGACATGGATTCGATGGATGGACCACTCGGTGGATAAGGAATTGGCTGGATGGTTGCATGCAAAGAGTTGTGGTCAATGGCTCAATGTCCAAGTGGAGAATGGTGATGAGTGGCATCCCTCAAGGGTCGGTACTGGGACGGGCACTGTTCAACATCTTTGTCGGCGATATGGACAGTGGGATCAAGTGCACCCTCAGCAAGTGTGCCGACGACACCAAGCTGTGTGGTGTGGTCAACATGCTGGAGGGAAGGGATGCCGTCCAGAGGGACCTTGACAGACTGGAGAGGTGGGCCCGTGCGAACCGCATGAAGTTCAACATGGCCAAGTGCAAGGTCCTGCACGTGGGTTGGCACAATCCTAAGCACAGCTACAGGCTGGGCGAGGAATGGGTTGAAAGCAGCCCCGAGAACAAGGACTTGGGGGTATTGACTGATGAGAAGCTCAACACGAGCCGGCAGTGTGCGCTTGCAGCCCAGAAAGCCAACCGTGTCCTTGGCTGCATCAAAAGAGGTGTGACCAGCAGGTCGAGGGAGGTGATCCTGCCCCTCTACTCCATCTGGTGAGACCCCACCTGCAGTACTGCATCCAGCTCTGGGGGCCTATCTTGGTTTCAGCTGAGAGGGTTAATTTTCTTCATAGTAGCTAGTATGGGGATATGTTTTGGATTTCTGTTGGAAACAGCGTTGATAATATAGAGATGTTTTTGTTCTATGGACCTATTGTTGAGCAGTGCTTACAGAGAGCCAAGGCCTTTTCCGCTTCTCGCGCTGCCCTGCCATCGGGATGGCTGGGGGTGCACAAGAAGTTGGGAGGAGACACAGACAGGTGACCCAAACTGACCAAAGGGATATTCCATACCATATGATGTCATGCTCAATTTATAAGGAGCTTGGGGGAGAGGGGGGTGGCATTCAGAGTGATGGCATTTGTCTTCCCAAGTCACCGTTACGCGTGACAGAGCCCTGCTTTCCTGGAGATGGCTGAAGACCTGCCTGCCCATGGGAAGTGGTGAATGAATTCCTTTGCTTTGCTTTGCTTGTGCGCGCAGCTTTTGCTTTACATATTAAACTGTCTTTATCTCAACCCACAAGTTTCCTCACTTTAACTCTTCCAATTCTCTCCCCCATCCCAGTGGGGGGGAAGTGAGCGAGCGGCTGCGTGGTGCTCAGCTGCTGGCTGGGGTAAAACCACAACAGGGCCCCAGTACAGGAGAGACATGGAGCTGTTGGAGCGAGTCCAGAGGAGGGACACGAAGCTGATTGGAGGACTGGAGCACCTCTGCTATGAGGACAAGCTGAGAGAGTTGGGATTGTTTGACCTGGAGAAAAGAAGGCTCCAGGGAGACCTAATTGCGGCCTTCCAGTATCTGAAGGGGGCCTACAGGAAAGATGGTGAGGGGCTGTTTATCAGGGAGTGTAGTGACAGGACAAGGGGTAATGGGTTCATGCTGAAGGAGGGTTGATTTAGATTAGAAAGGAATTCTTTACTGTGAGGGTGGTGAGGTACTGGCACAGGTTGCCCAGAGAGATTGTGGCTGCCCCTGGATCCCTGGAAGTGTTCAAGGCCAGGTTGGATGAGGCTTTGGGCAACCTGGGCTAGTGGAGGGTGTCCTGCCCATGGCAGGGGGTTGGAACTGGATGATCTTTAAGGTCCCTTCCAACCCAAACCAGTCTGTGATTCTATGATTCTATGATTATTCCTTCAGTCCCAGGAGAAATGTACCACTGAGAAAGGACCAATCCTCCTTGGAGGGCTGGAGATTTTTTTAAATACATCTAGAAACGAGGATGAATGCAACTGCTGGGTCTGTAGGCAGAAATGCAGCACAGGTGCAATCCCCGAAGGGCAGCACAAGCACTGGTGGAGGACACGCATCACCCTGCGCCGCGCGTGCCACAAGCTTTCTTAGACCTGAGAGATTACCTCTGTGCTCTGTGAGTGCTTCCTCTTCTTTCTACTGCTCATTTGGTCTATAGGCTTCCTTTCTATAGATGGTCCTATTTCACTGAGGAGTGTGCAAAAAAAGACATTGGCAATTCTTCTGCATTTGAAGAACTGGTTCTTCAAACACTGAGTAAGCTCCCCAACTTAAAACCACTGTAAACTTTTTTTCTTATAACCAAGCTTTACTTTTTCCACAGGACAGAATTGGAGCTGGGAGATCCAGGTACACAACAGATTGATTTTGCAATCAGACAGTTATGCCCAACGATGATGAATATATAGAGAGTGGGAAATAGGTGGCATCATGAAGCTTGAGCTGCACTCCCTTCCTCCCCCATGGGTCAGTCAATGTGTGCAGTGAAATCTCATGACCCAGAGATCCCCTTCTTTTGAAATTAGCATTTTTATTGGTTTTCCCAAAAAAAACCCCAGCTCCCAGGGCACAAAAGCATCTAGAGAAGATGCTGGTGCTTTTCAGCCAGACAATATTGTGTGTAAATTATCAGGCCAGAAATTTACACAATAAAGCACATCCATCTTCAAGAGACTGGCTGTTTGTCACCTCTTCAGAGCTGACACTGACAAAACAGAACAAAAGAGAAAGAAAAAGATCTCTTTTTCTCTCAGATGAGAGTGTCATTATTCTTCAAAGGAGGGGAGGGAGTATGGGATTTTATCACAGCAAATACACCACAATAAAATGGACACTCTTTCAGAAAAACAGCTCATCCAGGAGAACATACTGTACATCTCAGCCACAGCCAAGCAATTCCAGAGTCATTACAGATCTTCAGGAACCATGAATCCGAAGCAGCCAAGACAGGGATCTGAATTTTCACAGTAACCTTCTGTCAAGAGACAAAGAAAACCCTTTTAAAATGCTGCTTCTTTTCTTTATAAAGTGCATTTTCATCTCCTGACAATGGTTTGCTTATTTAGCGTATGTAAAAGAGACCACTTGCAGTACAAATTACTTGCTACCACAGTCCAACACACCATACGTTTGCTTTACTTCCATTTATTTAATGAAGCCTTTCTTAGGAATATAATTTGGGAGGGATGAGGGCTATTTCTTCTAGAATACTTCTGAAGCTGAAAAGCAAGTTGCAGTTTGTTAATACTCTTAAACAGAGTACAAAGTGGTGCTTCACTAAAATTTGTAGTACAGTTTATTGGAATTTATTACAGTCTATTTCAAATTAGTTTCTGTCACAAATGGGGTCAATGTGGGAGTTGTCTGCACTACCCTTGGTGCCCTCTCCAATGCCTGCTGCCTTCGTACTAAGTCCTATTTGTGCTCACTGAAGACTTGCTGAATGTGAACAAGTCCTTTAACAATTCAGGACCCACAAGTGTTTGCCTACATGCTGTTTGAAGCACAGGAGTGGTCAAACTGACTTCAACAACTGCTTATGTGCTTAAAGCTGAACAAATGTCTGTTGCACGTATAGTTGTCACCCATAGCCCTGCTCTATATTTAACATAATCTTCACCTGTGGTGAACACTTCTGTAATTAGAAATTTGTTACTGTATCAGGCATTTCTCAAATATTTACACTCTTAATTTTAATTATACATACACTGACTTCTTTACTTCTTACAGGGCATGGCCTCAGATTTTTTATTCAAAGATTGGATGTACTTTCCTTAAAATAGCTTCTGTGGTAGGTAGCAGAGATGGATGTTAACTTAAATTTCTTTACTCTTGATTTGAAAGCTAGCATTGCATTACTAGCTGAAGAGGTAAGTTGAGAAACTGTGTAAAAATATTATGATTTTTTAATCATTTAAAAATGTAAATTGTTTTCAACATTTAAAAAGGTTGTCTTTTTTATATTCCTAATTGTTTTCCTCCTAGTTTATATTCTGATATTGCCAAAGTGATTATTTTGTAATCTCTGTGAATACACATTGAAATATTTGTGCTCTTTATATCAAAATAACTCATTTTTATTGTGCTTATGATACAGAAGTGGACACAGGAACAGCTTCACTAACAAATAAACGCTGACACGCAAAATCAAATACTGAACTGAACCAAATCAAAACTGAATCGCTTCAGCGAGGTGACATGTCTACCTCCCCCATCAGCACCTGCTACCTGAGACCAGTGAGAATACTTACTCTTCAGTCACTGATGCAATTTTGCCTTTGACTGAAGCCTTAAACATGGACTTGCCTGCATAATAAATGTTCGCAGTCACCTCGTTAATTTATTGGAAGCAATTTTCTTCTTTAGAGGCTACATTTTCAGGTAACAGGGCTGCTTACACTAGCAGAGTGAATATCACTTTAGCGTCTTCAGGATTGGCACAAATTTTTTTGTTTGTTGACTACAATAATTTTTTAAGTTCTGATATGATTGCCTCCAATGCTGGCATTAAAAAAGTACCTACAATTTAGTTCATTATATATTTCAAGCTGAAATTAAAATAGGAAAAAAAGAAACTAATTTTACAGCCTTGGTTTGATTAAAATTAGTTATCTGACCAAATTATACAACCGATTATTTAAATTCAATTGCTCTGCTGCCTTGAAAAGGGGACTTCCCCAGGAGCCAGCAGGTATGTGTCATGTTTTGAGATGCAATTTAAACTACTATTATGTGGAAATAATCTCTTAATTGTCTTTGACAGCTCTATAATAATGGAAAGATAAGGGATAAAGTTTAATAACAAATTATGTATGCTCTACTTTTAAACAATTATTCACTCTTCTCCCACTGTTTATTGACAAATTATACATTGTAGACCCTTTAGAAAGCCTAGAGCGTTCATTGCCTTTCAGAGGCGCTACAGCAGGATTTACCTCATCTAATGAGGCCCAAACCATTAGTTACCTTGTTTTGCATTGCACTCTCACAAGCACCAGTTATCACCACAACAGTCTTGGCTTTCCCTGGGGCTGCAGGGACACGTTCCCCCGCTTCCCTTGGGTGGGCCCTGGCATTTGGCCACAGGATGAGGCGGATCAGGAAACGGTGTGTTCTAACGAAAACGATCAGTTCCCTGATTCAGCTCATCCGAAGAAGTAGTATGGGCCCTGGCAGGGACACAGGGAGGGCGCAACTTTCCCCCACAACTACCTGATGGTGCTACTGCTCGGTAGAGGAACTCAGAGCTCCGGCTCCTCCTCGCCGTCCCGCTGTGCAGCCATGGGGCCGGGACAGCCGTGCGGGCTCCTCGCCGTCCCGCTGTGCGGCCATGGGCCATGGGGCCGGGACAGCCGTGCCGGCCCCTCGCTGTCCCGCTGTGCAGCCATGGGCCATGGGGCCAGGACAGCCGTGCCGGCCCCTCACTGTCCCGCTGTGCGGCCATGGGGCCGGGACAGCCGTGCGGGCTCCTCATCGTCCCGCTGTGCGGCCATGGGCCATGGAGCCGGCACGGCTGTCCCGGCCCCTCACCGTCCCGCTGTGCGGCCATGGGCCATGGGGCCGGGACAGCCGTGCCGGCCCCTCGCTGTCCCGCTGTGCGGCCATGGGGCCGGGACAGCCGTGCCGGCCCCTCACTGTCCCGCTGTGCAGCCTCGCACCGGGTTCTCCCTCACCACCACGGCGCGGCGGGGCGGGGCGGGCGCCCCGTTACCATGGCACCCCGCGATCACCGCCCCCTGAGCGCGCAGGCGCCGGCGGCCGCGCCCCGCGCATATGCGAGCGCTCCGTCAGCAGCAGCAGCGCATGCGCAGAGGCTGGCGGGGCTCTGTCAGCTGGGCCCGGCGGCGCCGCGCTCCCTCCCGCCCCAGCTATGTCGTACGGCCCGCTGGACCCCTACCGCCCCGGGGCGCCGCCTCCGCCGCGAGACTTCGGCGGCATCATCCAGACATGCAGCGCCAACGTGCAGCGCATCGCGCAGTACAGTGAGTGCGCCCGTGGCCCGAGGGGGAAGGAGCGGCCCGGCCCGGCCCGGCGCCGCCCCGTGAGGAGCGCGGTGGCCGCCTCGCCGGTGGTGTGGGGGGGAGGGGGCTCTCCTCGGGGTCCCACGGGAACCACCGCTCCCTCGGGGCTGGCGGAGCCTCCGCCGGGGCAGTGCCGGGCGGGAGCGCCTGGCGCGGGCGGACCGAGGGCTGGCCCGGCCACCAGCACCGGGCCCTCCCGGGCGTGGGGGTCTCGCTTCCCCGTGGCCGTGCGCACACGCCGGCCGGTAGCTGAGCGTCCTCCTCCGTACAGTGTAATTAACAGCTTGCACGCTGGCCTGGCCGAAATACGTGCTGCCGTCACCTTTGATGCGGAGTTTATGTCACTTTTACCAAGCTGCCCTCCCCCCTAGCGGATCCGAAGCCCTCTGTCACCCCTGGCGAGATCCCGGCTTTTTGCTCGCCTTTAGGTGCCTTCAGTGAGGTGCTTAAGTGGAAGCAGGGATCCAAAGGTTGTGACTTCGCCTTGCCCAGGGCAGCTGGGAGAAGCTGCTCTTGCAGGGATTTCTGACGGCTGATGTGAACTTGCCCATTTCCTCTTAACTGTGCTGGCAGAGTTCCGCAGAGAAGCGTTCTGCTGCTGAACAGGTTGCCATTAAATAAGTGGTATTGCAGTTTCTTGGTCATATTTAGATTAGATGTTAGAAAGAAATTCTTCCCTGTGAGGCCCTGGCACAGGTTGCCCAGAGAAGCTGTGGCTGCCCCTGGCTCCCTGGCAGTGTTCAAGGCCAGGTTGGATGGCGCTTTGGGCAACCTGGGCTAGTGGAGGGTGTCCCTGCCCATGGCAGGGGGTTGGAACTGGATGATCTTTGAGGTCCCTTCCAACCCAAACCAGTCTATGACTCTATATGGTTGTCATTAAAGTTATTGGTCTCATAAACTAATAATTGAAATCCTAGCATTGATCGCTGAAATACTGCTTACTAAATGAGTCACTTCGCAAAGAGTCCTTGAGGTAACCCCTTCCTAAGGATACTGCCCTTGCTAAAAAGGCATTAATTGTCCAAGTACCCATGCAGTTTTTTAGGGGCAAAGTCAGTTGAACATGTTGGTTCCTCTGAAAGTTGGCGACTTCTCCAATTTGATTATACAAAGCTGTTAATGTTGCAGAAACTCTTTTGCTTTTGCTCAGCCATGTTAATTTCCTCTTGGTATAGGTATGACTGCTAGTTGAGTTGCTTCCAAGTTCACCAAATAACACAGGTTGTCTGGCTTTTTTCCTTTTTATTTTTTTTCGTTCTCCCCTCCCCCCCCCCCCCTTTCCATGGGACGTCTGTGAGCCTCCCCTTCAAAGTAGTTCAGCTTCTCTTTCTCATAGGACAAGCTTGTACTGTCTCATGACCAGCAGCCATCCTATCTCAGTGTGCTGCCTATCTCAAATGAAACAAATAGCCTTACAGTTTTTATCAATCTGACTTAATGTTATGGTAATTAACTTTGTTACACATCTTATAAAAGCTTTCCATTCAACACTAGGAGAAGAGATATTAAAGCTTTAAGCCTGTACTCGTTTCTCCTTTCATTCCCTGTAAGGAAAAAAGCAAGCAAACAGTGGACACAGCTGACTGTTATTCACTCCTTTTGGGAAACTCTGTAGAGTTAGCATTTCATATAAAATGCACAGAGAACTGGTGATGTGAGCTGGCAAAACTGTTGCTTCCAAGACTGTTGTGTTATTTAAGCATCTAGATCAGAGATTGAAATGTTTTAAGTAATCTTAAGTGTACAATAGTCAGTATGTGTAAGGCTTTACAGCCTAAAATTGAAAGGGTTTGGAGACTGAAAGCTATTGACTGAGGGGGCTCTCTGTGTTGATATGTGTACTCACTAACCAAAAAATAAAGGTAAAGATCTCCAACCCCTTCCTTTGGCCTCCCAAACACTTTGCTCTCATTTGGTGTAGGCTCTGTGTGTGGCTGTTGGCTGAGATAAACAAAGCATAGCAACCTGCTGAACCTGGCTCAGACCAGGACAAAAAGCACATTGCCTGGCGTAGAAATGGAACTTGCACAAGAATCTCCCCCAGTGGAGGAAAAAATACATCGCAGAGTACCTAGACATTATAGTGCAAATGCCATTTGCAAAGTCCTTGATATCTACACACAGAGTATAGTCCGTATGTCGTTTGTCACTTTAACTTGACTATGAACTTTTCTGACCTTCTTGCAGCTGACAGAGCTGTGACATACATGCAGTCTTGCTTGCTAGAAGCCATGTTCAACTGAGTGTATGAGATGTTGCTAAACAACTCCTCACTGCATGAGCTAATAGAAGTCTAGAATTCTCAGTGAGAATACTCTCCCTGGATGCAAAAGCTAGAATACTTGCCTAATTACTGATTAGATTATATTGCAGCTGTAGCTGAGCTGCCATTGCTATAAGCCATTGGATATCACTTTAAAAGAAGTGGCCATTGTAGGAATCTGATGTTTCTTCAGCAACATGTTTAATCAACTGGAGTGGCTTGCTCTAGGCTGAAAGCAGAAATTACACCAGTAGGATGTCACTGAATTGGAAGTAGCTCTTGTTAAACTCATGGGGTATTTCAACTCAGTTCAGTTGCCTGTGGAACTCTCTTAAATTAATCCTCCTTGCTCTTGCCTCTTTCATTGCTGGACGGGATAGCATATGATTTCAAGATTGACTTATGACAGCAGTACAAAGTTTGATTGGCTCAAGTGGTGTACCCAGCATATTTAGTAATGCTAAAAATTGTGCAGCTGTGGAATAAAGTGGATCAGATAGCTGATCTGTCAAAAATAATCTTCTAAGGTAGAGGGAGTGGAGACAGAAGATGGTATTTGCTTTTCAGGTAGGTTAGTGGTTTGATGTGATTCACTGTGTGATTGCATGATCACTAGTGCCTACACAAGGAAAATAGTGGAAAAACATAGGAGATAGGGAGAAAGAGGGCAAGAAAAACTCTTCTCACGACAACATGATATCAAATTGATGCAAGCTAACCGTGAAGTGCACCGTTGCTATCTGCCATTCTTGAAAAATTGTTTGTGCCAGTATTGTGAAAGGTTTGGGCTATCACCAGTAGAAAAATTCAGATTTTTTCTTAACTAATAGCAACCCTTGGCTTTTTCTTACTCATTTTATTTTTAACAGGGCACTAATAATTTAAGTAACTTGAGAGTTACTTAAAAAGTGGCAATACAGCATAGCAAAGTTGTTCTGCAGCAGTGATAGCCTAAAATATACAAATGGCAAGGCTGATAGAAACAAACAGCTATATTAGTTGGTCTAAAAAGGTTGAGGAAAAGGAGCGCACAAGCTTTTAGCTCCACAGACTTGTCTTCAGAGTATGTATGCCTTGCTATCACTCTCTTATCTGAAAGTTAATCTGTTAGGCTGGATCACATCTAAATGGGAATGTTTAAAATACACTTTGCATTTAAAGCAAAGAATGTAAGTTAAGAGAAATCCTTTCGGGGAAAGCTAGAAGAATACATTCAGGAAGGAATAAAATACACTAGAATTTGTCTTACTAACTTACCTTGTGATCTCTTTATCTGCAGCTGCTCAAATAAAGAATTTGATGAGCCAGCTGGGAACCAAGCAGGATTCCAGCAAGCTTCAGGAGAACTTGTAAGTATTAAATGAGCTGTCATTTGTATAGGTTTTCTTTCATTTCTTTGTGCGTTCTTAGAGGAACTGGGTGACTTGCTTTGGGGAGATGCTTTATTTGATAAACTTTATACAGTCCTACAAACCAACAATGACTAGCTGCGTTAAGTAGTTTACTGGATGAATTAAGGTGTTTCTGCAGGACTCTGGAGAAGCCATTCAAAACTGCTGGATAGGAATGGTTAGAAATGGTATAGTTTATTATTATTGAAGGGGAGCAGTACATCAGCCACGCATTAGCTGTACTCTGAGGACTAGCCATAGTCCACTTGTGGTTTAGAAGAAATGAATGCCATACTAGGTACTTGGTCCTCACATAAGAGCAATACGGAAAACCAGCAATGAATACCCATAATTGATGGAAAAGTAGCTTGTAGTACTGATGGATTTAGACACTAGAAAGATTAGCAGTCCTGTATGGCAGTCAAAATGCCACATGTAATTTCAGAAGAATAATATGCCAGTGGAGGACAATACAGAAGACATTTAAACAGGCATGGTCCAAACTGGCTCCTAGAGAGACTGAACAGGGAGTCTGTATGTCTTTTACAAACTTGTAAATAGCAAGTTATGGGAAGAATAATTTCAGGAGTCGTAAAAGAAAACTTAAAAGTAAGTTCTTCCATTATTTCTTCATGTGACTGTACCTTGAATGTCTGAACATGCAACTTCCCCATTTTTTTATAATAGCTGATTTTTTTTGATAAGTTCATAACTTGTGGCAATAGCTGCGTACACTACATTTGAAGGATGACATCAGTTGGGAGAGAAAGGAATTTGTCTGGGTTGCTCAGTTGAGTCAATCTGTATTTAATCGGTAGATTAAAGAGCTAATCACTGGTGACCAAACAGATGTCTTTTTATTTAATTTCATTGTAGAAATGGTCCTCCTCTTTAAGGTGAGAGTGGTTTCACTCCACAAATTGTCAGCTGCCATACAAGGTTAATACAAAAATGCATGGGTGGTCTATTCAGCTCGCGTTTTGCAGGTCAACTTATATAATAATGCAGCCTGAATAGTTTGATTTGTGTATCTATGGAGTTGAATAGGTGACTTTCACTTAAGCATCTTGTAGCCATTCAATGCCAAAAAAGTTGGTTCTTGTTTTAGTATTTTGTGTCTCCCTGGTTTACAGCAAAAAAACACTTGTGCTTCTGTTCTCTGTGAAGGACTAACATTCTTTCTAATAAACTGCTGTATTGGATCTAATAAAATCCTGTATTTGATGTATAGGATGATGTCTTTACATTAAGTTCGAAGTAACTAATGTCTTTCTGTATTGTGGTACTAATGAAGGTGCTGCTGCACTAGATCCTTTGCAACAATAGCATTGAATTGCGATGTTGTTGGAAAACATAAAGGCTCAAGGGAAAGCCTTGCATTTCCCAAAGTAGAAGCTGGATCATTCTTCTCTCTGACCACTAATTTTCAGGAAAATGTAAGGATTTAATATCTCTGAGTCTCTGTACTTTTATCAAATGTACGTTTAGCCAATGGAGTTGGTGGTTGTCAATGAACAGTTAGTTACTGATTGGTACCACAGTGAATTTGCCCTAAAAGTAAACTTGAATAAAGTTGTCTCTCCCTTGAATTTCTCTCTTATGCCATTGGAGAAAAGTATCTTTTTAAAACTACTGAATTTTACTAGTTAGCAGGGAGCACAGAACTTCTTTGAATCTTTTTTTTAAAACATAGTCCAGAGTCAAGTTGATTGTAAAAGCTGAAAGTACATCTCTGTTCCATTAGGGAGGAAAAAACCCACCAAAACCACACCATAAAGATGTGTGATCTCAGAACCCCTACTTGGTCATTATTTTGGAAACTGAACTGCTAGGAGACTGCTTTTTGGGTAGAAGCTTGTGTAACTGCTTTTGAACTTTTATTTCAGACAACAGCTACAGCATTCTGCAAACCGCCTTGCCAAAGAGACCAATGAATATCTAAAGGAGTTGGGTTCTCTGCCACTTCCTTTATCTGCTTCTGAACAGGTAGGCATGCAGAATTTGTCTGGACTTTTTTAAATCACTCATTTCATGAAACTAGCTTAGACCACAACCTCACAAAGCTTGAATTGGCACAGCTGAAGAGACAGCAGGCTTTTGCAATGAAGAATGTTGTTGAAGTAAGGAAACACATTAAAGTGGCTATATCATGGCTGCTTATATGATACTAGAAAAACGATGCTTCCCAGTGGCAAATAGGTATAAAACTTACTCACGTGAGAATGAGAAGCCCTAAATGTTTGGGGGGAACTGAGTATGCAACTCTATTTTTCTGAGTGAATTTCTGAAAAATAATCTTGTTTACAAAGCGCCTGGTGATGCGAGGCAGTGTTTTAGGATAAGAACTCACAGCAAACTGCGTGTCAGTATGAAACGTGATCATGCCAAAAAGCTTTCCCTTGTCATTTATTAGCTGGGGGGGGGGGGAAGCTGATTCACCTTGCTCATATTTGAATAAAGCAAAATACAGTGAGGCAATGATTATGACTTTATCTCTTGCCAAAGGTCCTTCGAGTTCCCCCTCCCTATGGGAAAGGGAAGGGACAGTCCTCTGCTGTTGGCATTTTCTTGCTCTACTTTAAATCACTACCACAATATTGATATATCTGCTTTTGTGATACTGTTGTGGAATAATCTGTGGATATGGGTCAGCAGATGTTGTCTTAGTTTAATTCTGTATTTAAAGGTTTATATGCCAGTTGTAAGCATGGCCACATTTTGCCTGTTTGTTCAGCAAATATTTTTCAGTTAATCTGCTTCTGGTGAGCAAAATCCTGTCATGTGCATCTCAACTGAATGCAGCAGTGACTTTTGAAGCCTGTTGGAGCAGTGCAGTCAAAATCTGCGGGAGCTGGCATCAACATGCTGAGGATCTCCTCTGGCAGAAGGGTTGTTGCTTCCAGACAGCTCTGATGGAAGTTGCAGTGTACTGTGAGGCTGCTGTAGTGGCTTACTATAGAAAAAAATAATTGAAAACATTTATTTTGTTGAAATGGGTGTTGAATTAATACAAATACATTGAAAGATTACAATACTGGAAAGCCTGTAGTTTGAGACAGCTGTTAGGACACTGTCTCTAATGGAAAACATAAGAAGTGACCAGAGTACTGAGTGTCCTTGGGACAAGCTTTTTCTCAACTTCTTGTTTCCTATAACTGGGATGTCACAACGCTCAAAGGAGACATTCTGTGGAGGCTAAATAAGTTGATACTGTGAAACAAGGATGGAAGGGAATATTACAACTGATGTATTTGGAGAAAAAATAAACTGAAATGGTTATCAGGACTAAGACTATTCGCTGATCAAATAACAGCAGGCTTGTAGTGTGGCCTGGCTGGGAGAGACAGCTTATGAAACTGAGGTAATGGGTCTTGTCATTGGTTCTGGAAGTGTGGGGCTTCCTATAGTTGTAAGAAAGGGGGTTGTCCTCTCAGGACAAGAGAAAGTTAAGTATTACCAGGTTGGCTAAGTTGAGGAAAGGATGCTAAAGGCATTGTAGATATCCAAAAGGTATGTAATTAAATGTGGTAGCTTACTGGAATGTTTTGAATAAAAGTAATGGTGTAGAAGATGTCTCTACTTCAGACTTAAAACTAGATTAAAATTAGAGAACCTTACTGCACAAAACTGTTCTGCAATAGGCAAGGCGTAGAGCATTTGGTATAATGAATTAAAATATGGTGGGCTTCGTTCTCTCCCCGAATGCTGGAACCAAAAGATAACTTGAATGCCAGGATTTGTTGTCATTGTTATAATGATGGTTTTCTTGAGTCTGACAGTTACATTTTCATGAATGGGAATATCTGAAAACTTGTTCCAATTCTTTAGCGCCAACAGAGACTTCAGAAAGAACGTTTAATGAATGACTTCTCCGCGGCCTTAAATAAATTCCAGGCAATACAGAGGCGAGTGTCAGAGAAGGAAAAAGAGACTGTAGCAAGGGCAAGAGCTGGCTCCCGTATCTCTGTAAGTATTTATAGGAATTTTGTATTGATAGAGTGAACTACAAGTCTTTTGAGAGATCTTGAGATAGCTGTCTACTGACACATTACTGAAGGCAGACGAGGTCTCGGAGTATTAGTTCTGTCATTTCAGATGTTGTAAGTGGGCACTCATGTCAGTGTTAGGAGGGAAGGAATCCTGGTAGTTTCAAATGTTGTGAAGGATGAGATGGGGAGTCAAAGTATAGTTAATAGCAAAGTTTTGTAGGCTGCTCTTTGCTTGACATCAGCCCTAGACTATAAAATTTAAGAGGTCAGTTGGAAGCTCACCGCACCTTAGATTTAAATCTTAAATCTCACACAATGTTTCTTTATTTTCTTATAGCTTCTTTCCTGCTCATAGCTCCAATGTACATTCAAACATTATTACGCTTTGGCAAACACCTCTGGCTACTAAGAATTCACAGTAAAAAGGCCAGTGAAAGCAGTTTTCTCCCCTTGCCTTGGGGCTTCCCGTTAAGTATGCATTCCTAACTTCTACAAGGGAACACATTTATCTGTTGGATTATGCTCTAAATTTTTTGCTACATTTTGAGAAAGGAAGTGACAAACAACAACAGCTGCTCTGAGTAAACAGACTGGCTGCTTTTGATCGCTCAGTTGCCTCTGATTTGCAGAGACAATATGAATCTAAATCTAATCTTAATTAACCGAAGTTAAATCTGAAAGTTAAAGTGACAGTGGCATTCTCAAAGAATTCTCTGGACAGTATCTTCAAGATACTCCTGCTGATTTTGTGAGTGGTCCTGGTAGTCTGCAAGACGAATAACTCATTTATCTCTTCCAGGCTGATGAGCGGTTCAGAGAAGAACAGCTTGTTTCATTTGATAGGTAACAGCTTCTTGTACTCTTGATGTTATACTTCTAACTATGTATAACTAAAGTTTTTGTGGTAAGATAGTTATTGTAACTTGGGCCATGCTCTGCTAGCTGAATGCAAAGCAAAAAGATTTGAAAAGCAATTATTACAGTACTTATAATCTACAATGTAAAAAGTTAACTGCATGTGACAGTATTTTATCCTCCTTAAATGTAGTTTGTATGACTACTGCCCTGAGGGGAATAGTAGAGTCCCTAGTGTATGGCAGTTGGAGCTTCTGGTTTTCTGGACTGAGAGCGCAAGATTACTAGACAGGATTTCCTCACTGTGACTCTTTCCACAAAGAGCTGTATATTTATTTCATGGGTTTAGGTATTCTCTAGCAGACCAGTTGGAGCTGTTACAGAGTAGTGGATGAGGCTGCCTTAAATTCAGAAGTCCTGGACACTATGCACCTGCAAACTAATCCTAGAACATGCACAGCAAGACAGCATTATTGTCACCGGTCAGGTAGTTGTATCGGTTCTGCAGTAACAGTGTGCCAGCATAGTAGATAGGTTTTTAAAATGTTATATTAACTCCACAGTGTGGTAAAGAGACCTCAGGACACTCCAGAGGTATCTGAGAGTACTGTGTCAGTTTCTACTGTATGTATGTTTGAGAAAACTGGGATGAAATGTGTTGGCCCTATCTGCATAAAAACTTTAACTTTCTAAATCAGGAGACCTAGCTTAAATGCTTCATCTATACATCCTCCCTCCGCAAACTGCACTTGATCTGATCAGCTGCTTGGTGTGCATCCCCTTCGTTAGCCCTGTACTTTCACGTATGGAGTCAGAAGTGCAATTACACAGATGTTGTGATGAGTTTGAAAGCCTTGGGTTGCTCATGCAGAGGCTTTTAGCTTGGTGAGAGATAGTGGCACACAGCAACACACACGTTCAAAGTTGGTTTTGTGTGCTACGTGTCAGAAACTTCTGCCTTAGGTATCTGAAAAGCCTACTGTCATCTCAGAGCTGGATTGCTGGAACACTTGGCTGTCTCTGGCCTCGTCATGTAGTTTATCTTCATTTCTTTTGGCACTTTGAGACTTTAAAACTTACTATTTAGTGTTGTATACCTAACACTGGAAGGTTACAGTGCTTTCCAGCACCCTTCTCTTTGTTGAGAAGAGGGAGATGTTGCCCTTGAAGAACTTTTTAAGCTGAACGTATAGATGGCATTGTATTATAGGTACTGCCTTCACTATAATTGGTGTAACTTGTGCAGCAGTTATGAAGTGCCAGCTCATCAGGAGGGGGTAGGCTGGGATGCAGAATTATCTGGGTTTTAACATCTCTCTTGGTGTGTGATTTAATTTGAAGTTCTTACTAGACTAATGAACTAAAATACCAACACACTTTATTCTTATCTCCAAATACCAGATAGCAAGAGAGAATCTTTGAATCCAGATGCTTGTCAGATGTTGTTTTGTTCTGATAATGTTGTGCTTGCAGGCTACTCTATCAAAACTTTCACCTTGATTTCTTCCTTTTTGGGGGATGGTGAAAGGGAAGAAAGGTCCAGATACTTTACAAAAAAAAAACCACCAAAAAAACCCCCACAACCAAAAATACCACCACCTGAAATAAGGAGGTTTCTTCTATAATGCTATAGATAACTGTCACATTCTAGAACAGCGTATTCTATGCATGTAACTGCTTTATAGTTTCTTCACTTTTCCGATCTGTCCCTCTTTCAATTGTTCCAATTTGTAACTGCTGTCACAAATCAGTCCTGTCTCTGTATACAGTTGCAGGGCCAGGAACCTGGGGGTTGTTCTGTAGGAAACTTCAACGTTAACTCACTGGCGCTTTGCTATAAATGGAGTGTGGAAGTACCTATACTCAGAGAAAGAGTCGTAATTTCTTTCCATCTCTTTCCAGTGGTGAAGATTGGAATCAAATGCAGTCTCAGGAAGAAGATGTGGCAATAACTGAACAGGACCTTGAACTCATTAAAGAAAGAGAAACAGCAATCAGGCAATTAGAGGTGACCAGTAGATCCTGCACAGTTAACAGTATTGGGAGATAAACCAAAGAAGTCGTGCAGTGCTAACTAATGGGATGGGCTGAGGAGATCTGAAGGTGGAGGAACAGAGTTCCTTGTAGAAAGGATTGATGCCAAGATCAATCTCCCTGCTCCTGTTGAAGGAGACTAGGTATATTTTCCTTCGGTGTTGACTAGTGGTCCTTCAGAGATGGTAGGAGCAACTCATGTTACAGTGTTCATCTCAATTCCATACTGTGCTAATTGCTAGTCTGATGAAACAGATACTCAGTAACGGGAATATTGTAGGTTCCTGTGTTAATACCAAGTTCCATAGACAGCAGCATCAAGTCACCACAGTCAGTGAATGATGGTATCTATTCTGACACTTTGAGCAAAGGTCAGAAGAGGCACTAAGAATGAGGATTAGAAAAATTGTAACCAATGTTTGTTATAACTTGTTAAACTGTTGTCTTCAGGCAGACATTTTGGATGTCAATCAGATATTTAAGGATTTAGCCATGATGATTCATGACCAAGGAGATATGATTGGTAAGTGTGTTTGGATAATAGGAAGCTGCTTCTTAGTTCAATTACATGTTTTGCCTGCATAGATTAAATTTTTCAGTATTTTGTATAAATGCATTTCTGATTGTTTGGGTTTTTTTAAACACTGAAGCTCTGAAATATTTTACAATGAGTTCTCTTATTTTTCCGTAGATAGCATAGAGGCAAATGTGGAAAGTGCAGAAGTCCATGTGGAAAGAGCCAGTGAGCAGTTACAGAGAGCTGCCTATTATCAGGTAAATTCTGTATGCTTGCGTTATTGTCAATGTACAGTTGAGTACCAACAGAACAGGCATAACAAGATGCATACTGAGGACCGCAGCACACCAAACAAGTTATTAAAAAGATCTTGTGCAAATTGGCACTCACTCAAAATTTTGTTGCAAGGAATAGATAAAGCACTTGAGTCAAAAACACGGTATTGAAATTAGCCTTTTACTGCAGAGGATATATAGTCAGTTTGTTCCTTCATGTAGGTGTGCTCAGCAAGTTTCAGTGTTTAGCTGTCTTTGCTGTTCTAAGGAGTTAGCAGAACAATTAAACAAGAACAAATTCTCATGTTGTATCCATCTTGTAAACATATCAGCCAAGACACTGATGTGCAAAAATCTGTGCCCAGACTAGAGAAACTTCTGGTGACTGGGATTTGCAGCACCCTTTCTAACTGCTGAGTTTCTATCCTGTAGTCTGTCCTCTCTGTCCCATCAAATCTCTTGCAGAGGTTCTCACTGCAGCTCATATCTCCTTTGTGTATGATATTCAATGTTTTCTGTAGGTTCCTTTCATCATTATTGTCCCTGTAGGTCCAGGTACTATGAAGGAATAAGGGTTCTGCTTCAGTCAGTCCCATTCAGAATTTCACTGCTGGGACTTCTGGCTTCCACACAGGATAAGAAATTGGACTCTTTCAAGCTGTCAAGTGGGGAGGTACTAGAAGGCAGTAAAACTCCAGTGGTGGTTAGCACAAGAGAGGGAAAGTAGCTTTTACGATCTGGCAGCATTTAGCAGTAGCCTTTCTCTCCATGGCGTCCTTTACAAGGTTTTGAGGTGTGTTATAAATCTAGGTTTGGGAGCTATTGGATGGAGAAGGAAGTGGTTATACATAATTATCCTCAAATCCGTAGATACCAAGTTAAACATACTTGGTGTATGTGGACAGACTGTCGTTTCCTATGGTGAATAAAGTGATCAGAGCTGTAAAATCCAAGTACAGTAACTGTGTGTTAAATCATTTAAACTGTAGAAATGCAATACTATTTCCACACCAACTCCAAGTGGCCAAGGGGGATTGTATTGGAGAACTGTTTAGCAGTTTTATTAGTCTTACCTGGAAAATCTAAATAGCTAGAGATGTTTGGCTTTCCTTTGAAGCCAAGGTGTTGGCCGTTAGGATGAAAAGCATGTGGTAGGTGTTGTCAGGTTCTCTTTTCTTTGTAGCCAACTTGAAGTAAAGCTTGCATTTTCCTTAAGCAGAACTTGTCACACTTTGACTTAACTGCATCTCTTAGACCACTGTGCTCCTAAAACTAAAAACATTGATCTGTAGGAGCATGCAGTTTAAGAACATGTAAAAGTGTTCAGACTACACTGCTGACTTCTCTTAAATAAGTATGAGTACTAAGTGCTCTAGTTCACCAAAGTTAGTAACATTAAGCGGTAGACTTGCTTTTTCCTCTTGTCATCTGTTCCTGGTGTCAGTGGCTTTTTTTTTTCTTTTATTAGAAGAAATCCCGTAAGAAGATCTGTATCCTGATTCTTGGTCTTGCTGTGGCTTCTATAATCATAGGATTCATTATCTGGCAGACAACAAAATGAAATCTTCACATGGAACCTAGTGTCACTGCTGAGATCTTTTTCCCTCAGAGCAAACAGGCTGACTAGTCTTGGAAATGAATTGACCACCCTGAGAGAGCACAAGCTGGAACTACTTCTAGTAATAGATATTAGCAACTAATGTGCAGATAACTAGTATTTGGAATTAGTGAACCATGGAGACAGTATTTATCAGTTTATATACAAATTATATTGTTTTATGTAACTAAAATCTTGTGGTTTTGCTTTCTGTAATGTATTATTCCCTGTCCCAACTGTATGCTGAAGTGTGATCAATAATTGGAGATGTCTTGTTCTTGACAAGTGGCACAACTTTAACATTTTATATGTATAGGTAACTTTGTTGGACTGGAATAAGAATGGCATTCAAAGAGGGCACAACACCGATTCACATTACCTTAATCCAGCAGTTTCTAAAGTCTCCAGTATCTGCCCCATGGTTTTATTAGTCTCCAAGCGGCTGTGGTTCTAGATTCTCTTGAAGAGAAAGATGTTACCGATTTGAAAGGCAAGGAGAAGTATGCACAGATGATAGCTGGAACCACTGCGTGCTGGTCAGTTTAGACTTAAGACTTGTAACTGTGTTAATTTTTTGAGTGTGGTTGGGGTTGGTTTTTTTCCTTCCAAAATGCATCATTTGAGGACAGGATGTTTTTGACTTACAATCTAACAATGCAACTTCCTTAGAGAAACTAGCTGATGGTTTATTATTGGACAAATCTCTTCCAATGCTGACTCTCAAGCACTAGAAATAGAGTGTAGCTGCTCACTCCTAATTGTTTTTAGAAGCTTCCAGGAAGAAAATCACTCAAAGATGAGGAAGTGGGCACCTAAGTTTACAAGCTAGCAAGATAGCTGAGTATTAGCTGAAATCTTGCTTCTGAAGAAGTACTCTTAAAGTGTACTCATAAATGTGTGGCTTGTGAACATCTGGTACTTTTGATTCTTTATGAAATAGAAAGTGCAGAAACTGGCTGAGTGAAGTGCTGGGCTCTTCAGACTGAGTATGTGTGTACAAATGAAAAAGATTGCTGGTTCCAACTGTCTTGCTAGTAGAGCTGGACAGAACATAGCAGCCACTCTTGCTTCGATGTAGCTCTGAACTGACATGCACTGAGGGAACAGTAATCTGTCCAAAGCCCAGTGGAGTGCGGTAAATGCAGCATACTGACCCATTTTGTATTTAATCCTTATTCCATGTCTCCTGTATAATAAAGTAAATGTGAAAGCTGGGACTGTGTTCTCCCAATTGCACAGTGGTTTGCACTATTGCGCCATCATTCCATCAATAAACACTTTTAAAAGCCTCTGTCAGAGCTTCTTTCTCTTACGGTTCAGCCATTGGCATGGGTATGGTTGCGGTTCCCCCCGTAAGCATGGTAGAAGACTTTATATCAGCAACACCACTGTTTCTTGCAGCTTTAGTTCTGTGGTCCTTGATTCTTAAGAATAAAACTAGCTGAAAACACTGAATTACATGGGCATACACAAAACTCCTGTGCAGAGCCCTGTACAGTAGCTGATCACAGAAAAATGAATGTGATAGCCCAGAACTGTGTTGGGTCAACTTTGTTTGCCTGTTGCTAGAACTTGAAAGTCTTTGCTGAGCCTGTATGGTAAAATCTGATGTGAAAGCAAGGGAACTGTGTGTAATTTTGCTCCTTATTTAAAATATTTCTCCTAAATGGTGGAGCCTGCTGCTCTGTGCACTGCCTGCTGCAGGGGCAGAGTCCTTTGGATGTCACACCTCTGTAGGAGAGTGAAAGCACTTTACCTCCTTGCCGTGCTTAAAATGGAGCCTGGGTGCGTTATTTGTAGGATCCAGCCTTACTCCAGCCTGTTTTAGTCCTCTGGGAACGGGAATTGAGAACACCCGTCCAGCTTGCTGCCCTCGGGATTGTGGTAATTGCTTGACTCCTTCCTCCTCTTTCTTTCCACCGTTGAACTTCGCAGTGGAACTGCTGCAGAAACTGTTTTTAACAGCAGTCTTGACTAACATGAAAGATCCCCAGCAGAACTCCTACCGCTGCGGTGCAGCGTTCTGGCACTCGGTGCTCCCGGCTCTCCCGTGTTTTCTACCGCTCCCGTTGCTGGGAGCGCTCCGGGGTGCCGGGAGCTGCGCAGGGAGCCGGGCCCTCTGAGCGGCGGCTCTGGGGGTGACACGGGGGGGGGGCCCTGTCCCTGCTGCACGCGCCGGTGCGTGTAGCTCTGCGTGAGCCCCGTCACCTGCGTCCATCTGGTTTTCGGTCTGCTGGGCAGTAAAAAGTTGAGGTGCTAAAACGGGGTTCTGTAAACCTGCTCCTCAGAGGGGTTTGACCCGGGCTGTTCCCCTGCTCTTACGCTTTTTACCGACTCTCCCTGTCCGCACCCTCCTCCTCCTCCCGCGGCAGCGAGGGGGGCGGCCGCCAGAGGCGACTGGGAAGGCGCGTTGGTGGACGGGGTCGGCGGGCGCACGGAGGCAGAGAAAGGGGCCGGCGCCGTGCCCGCCTCGCAGCGGGCCCGGGTGGTGGAGCCCCGCCGGTGGCCCCGCCCCGCCGGCGTCGCGCGGGGCACGCTGGGATCGCCTCCCGCGCCGGTCCTCCAGCTTCCCATCCTGCCCTCGGCCCGCCTGAATGGGGCAGATGCAAGATGGCGGCGAACGCGAACTCGGCCGGCGGCGGCGGCCTGTCGCTCTTCGAGTGCCCCAGCTGGTGAGCGGGCGGGCGGGCTGGGGCCAGCGCCGCTCCCCCGGGCCGCTCGTCCCTGGGTGTGCCGCGGGCCTCCTGCGGGATGCGGCGGAGCGCGGGTGTCCGCCCGGCCGGGCTGGGCCGAGCCGGGGGAGTGGCGCCGGGCCGCGGGGCCGGGCCGGGCGGCGGGGCAGGGCCCGGCGGGGGCCGGGGCAGGCCGGGCGTGCGTGCGTGGGGAGCATGGGGCGGGAAGGGCCGTGGAGCTGAGGCCGTCCGCTCGGGCCTGCTCTTCCCCCCACCCCCCCGCAGAGGTGGTGGCCGGGCGCTGCAGCGGCGCTGGGACTGTCAGGGGGTGCGGGTCCGGGGGTGCAGCCCGGTGGGTGCGCCCGTCGGCAGCCACTGCCCGCGGGCTGCCTCGGCTTAAGGCCACCGGGCAGCGCTGGCTGGAGCCTACAACGCTTATAGAATCATGGAATCACAGAATGGGTTGGGTTGGAAGGGACCTTAAAGACCAGCTAGTTCCAGCCCCCTGCTCTGGCTTCCCAGAGATGCTGTGTCCCTTCCCAAGGGCTTAAACAGAATATGTGATGTAGGACAAATTAAATTTTCTGCTCAAGTTATGCATTCAGTATGAGGATTCTATCAGCTTGAAACTAAACCTGGATTTTTTTTTTTTTATTATATTGATTTAAGACGTGAGGGCAAAGTGATGTGTTGGAGAAGCATTATCAGGACCATGAATTTGGCTGGTTTTAGAGTCTTAGAAAAGTCTGTGTCAGACAGGATCTCTGAAAATCATTTTTACCAACCTTCTGTAAAAATCTGGGCCTTAGATTAGGTTACCTGGGGCCCTGTTTCATTTGCTTTGAATTTTTTGATACATTACTAAATAGATCTTTGCTGTACCTCTTCTTTGGGTCCCAGAGCACTGATTATTCAGGGGATGTGTGCAGTTATATTTTAAATCGTGTAGAAAGTGATACAACGTTACGTCTGAAAAGTCAAGCATTTTTATGAGCTAGCTATGTATGTGCATGCATGATTGCAGCCTTTAATTGCACAGTCATCTGGCTTTTACTACAGGTCCCCTACCTTTCAGCGCCTTGATGATAGTGCTCAGTGACTGGATGCTTAATGAATCTGCTTTTTATTTTTTACCTGTTTTATAAATGTCTGCTTTAGTTAGTAAAACCATTAACTGTCTCATGGAAAAGCATTGCTCATGTATTTTAGTATTTTATTTGTGCTGTACAGACAATAACAAACATCTGTATGAGACAAGATGGTGCTCCATAAAATGATGAAATGATAGAGTAGATAAACCCAAAAATTATTCAGTGTTAGTGCTTTCTGGATGTTCAACTTGAAATTTGAAATATCATATCTTTAATTTTCTTAGTGTTTTTATAAAAGAAGTGTTCACAACTTGCATTACATTCAGTGGTAAATTTAAATTACTTCTGCCTTTGAAAGCTATAGATTGAACAGCTGGAGAAGCATAACTTTGTGAAATGCTTAGTTTCAGTAACTTGTGTGCCACTGTGGAAGAATTCCTGAATAAATACCTGGGGGGGGGGGGGGGGGCAGGGGGATGGGGACAACTGTAACAACTGTAACTGTGAGGGCCTCGGTAGCTACATACTTTCTGTCTTCCGCTATAAACAGAGCAGGGTCTTCCAGACAGACAGCTTTCTTCACTCTGCTGGTGCTGACCTGATTTGGTTTTAAAGCACGATCCGTTGTGCTGAATGATAGAGAAATGAGGTGGAAGGGGTGTCAGGGAGGTGATCCAAGCCAGGCTTTCACACCCGAGAGTAAGGGCATCACGGTCGGGTGCCAGGGCCTGATTCATTCTGAAATTTCTAAGATTTTTGGTAATTTGCTTTTTGCAACCTGAATGTGCTTTTGCTATAATGTTCTAAAATCCTTCACGGGTAAGACAAAGGTCGTATATGGACTCTCTCCTTATGCATTCTAAGGAAGCTCTTTATTTCCCCTTGCTCCTCTGTTGTACACATGCACATTGTAATATTTTAGAGACTGAGTTTGGGCAAGCTGTATGTTTAGACCAGTATAGTGAAAGGCATACCTGATACAGTTTGATCTTAGTGAAATTGTCATGTGTAGATGTGGCAATTAATATTAGTGAAAGATTCATTTTTGTGTGGAAAAACTTAATATTTTTCCTTCTTTTGAAACAGGTAAGCTGTTGTTTCATAAGTTTAAAAGCAAACACAAAACCCCTGTAGCAGGAAGCCAATATGGATAGCTTCCAGTTACAGTGTTTATATTCTGCTGAATAGGCAACCGAAAATGGGAAGTATTAGGTGGTTATGGCTGGTGATATTCCACTGCCTCATCCCATAGGAGGGAGGAGCTCTCCTACCAGGTGCATTTATTTACTTCTGGTTTATTTTCTAGTCTGCAAAAAAAAAAAAGGATATATTTCATGTTAAAGTTTTATATGACTTCCACTGGCATCTACTGAATTACAGATTTTAGCTCACAGTATTAAAGTATTTCTTTCATTCAGAGCAAACCAAAGAGCACACAGTTATGATATTCAGTCAGTGATGGGTCTCTCACAGGTAGGATTCTCCGGAGAGAAAGTGGATGGCAGTAGCAGGCTTGGACCGATAGTATTGTTGTTTGAAGCTCTGACTACCAGAAAGTCTCAGTGTAAACATGTCCTGGGGGATCCTTGATGTCTTACGGAAGCATTGAAAGTCTTCTGTATAGGTAGCAGTTTAAGTCTTTGTAAGGAGGGAATTGGATGACCAAAAAACATGGAGTTGCAGAGTCTTCATGGTCAGCAGCAGCTTCTTCTGTAGTGAATTATCTTCAATCTCATCAACCTATATTAAAAACAAAATCACAGTCTTTACCTATATATTTATTTTTCTGCCTCTTAAGTAAAGCTGCCTTGGGGACTGCAAACACCAACCATATGAGAAATATATCTTAAACATAATCAACAGAAATAGCTTTTTTTTTTTCTTGTATTTAAATTGTTGCCCATGCTTTTGAGGTTTGACTCCATTATTGTATCTGTTATAGTGTTTTAGTATCCAGTTTCCAGAAAAGACTTGTCTACTGAAGTTCAAGGTTTTCATTAGATTTAGTTCTGGCATTGATTTAGTTTTTGTGCTGTTATAGGTTATTTCTTCATAGTCCATAAAATATTTATTCTTTCTTTTCTTATATTTCTGACAGTTAAACCAACTCAAGACAGATGAAAAATAATGAATGCTGCCTTAATAGTACTTGCTTATGCCAGTACTTGTTTCTGCATCTACTGTAATTCCTTCATATGTGTTAGCAAAGACATGGGCTATGCATTTAAAATTGGAATAAAGATGTTACCAATACTTTCTATGGATTAAAATTTAGCCACACCATGAGATCAGAAAATGTCTTTAGATAACAATTACATATCCTAGTTTTATTAAGACTTTTGCATACCTTCTGAGGTGGTTTTAGTGAGTAAAAGTAATTTCTGTGAGGTACAGGTGGAGTGGGGTGTAGTTCTGAGGTGTCCATCAGATGTTTCATTGATACTGCCTGTCTGTCCCTTTGTCCTGGTTTAACCTGCATTTGGGATTGTGAATCTTTCTTTACTCTCTGTCTTGACGCACCATTAGTTGGGATGTCAAGCTTGTTCTGGAATGTACATACATTTGAAATAGAAATGATTGTTGCCTTTAAAACATAATCTTCAGTTTGTTTGAGCCAAGAACAGGCCATTCCTGGCAATGATTTTACACAAATTTCTGGAGAGGGTGAGCACTGGAGTTCTGGAAAATCCACCTTGTCCTTGAAGTTAGGCGTGAAGGTGTGTACAGTAGTCACATAGGCCGGGATTTTTAGGAAGTGGCTAAATTTAGGCTTCTGAGTCCACATTTAGAAACCTAAATAATTGACCTAATTTTAAACTGACACAATAGAATTAAAGTTGTCCTGTCTATGTCCTTAATAGCTACAACTCAAAATTTCTCTTTAGGCTAGCTAGGGCTTACTTCAGTGAGGCTGCTGAGTTTCAACTGGATATAGGTGGTGTAATCCAGTTGGCATGTCAACATTGAATCTCAGCCTTGTCAAAGAGATACTGTCAGCTAATATGTAAAACTTCAGTTCTGTTATTCAGTACTCCTAGCTAGCATCACATCCCACAACATTAATAGCTTTGTCCTCTTTTTCTGAAATGTTTTATTTTTGTTACTCAGTATGCTCCTTCCAGGGTAAGCTCAGCTTGGGCTTTTCTTCATCCTCTTGATTGTCTGCCCCTGATTTTTTTCCATTATTCTCTAGTTCTGCAGTAGAGGGTTTGCCATCAATGGCAGAAATAATCTATACAGATTCCTCACAGAATTACCCTGACATAAATGCACAGAGCAGTGGACTGGCCTGTGGAGCACAAGGTGAGGAAACTGAAGAAACACATTTTTCTGTTTCTAATACAGAAGCAAGAGTTTTTGCTTGTAGGTGTTTTAATCTTTTAAAAACCTACACTGGAACTTGGTTTTGTTCAGTGGCATCCCTCTTAAATACTTCATTACTAATCATTCTAAGCAGTTGGTGCCTTCTGTAAAGCCAACAAATTCATACATGTAGCTGCTATGGGAGAACCTGAGCTTCACCATGTCCAGCTCCTAGACTCTATTGTGAAGGAGCTAATTATTCAAGGCAGGGAAGCAGCTGTACTGTGTCCACCAAAGGCTGACTTTGTCAGATGAACCAGCTTTCTTCAAGACTGTTTCTTTCAGAACACAGAGCAAACGATCCTTTTGGGAAGCAGTAGAGGGATTCATACAAGAACTGTGAGTGCATAAGGAATTGACTTTGAGGAGGCAATAGCAGTTGAATAGAGTCTGTGGGCTGACCCTTTTAGTGTTGGATTTTTTTTCTGAGTTACCTTGACAAAAGTGACCACAGTGCTCATTAGTGACACAAGCATGGTCAGCATAGAGGCCAGAGTATTACGCAATCCTTTTGGTATAATTTGAATACCAGAATAGTAGAAAGAAGATAAAATGCAGAAGTGTTAAGATGGGAGATAGGGACTAAGAACAAGAACTTCTTAAAGCCAGAAACTCACTATTCAGAAGTAAAAGGACACAAGTTTATATTCAGAAATAAAAGGACAAGAACACAAGTACATAAGCTAATCACAGGATGACCGTCAATCGCTAGTATCATACAACTGTTCAAAAATAAATAGAAAGACTAATACTTTACCTGTTATGTAACAATATGTATCTATTTGTAAGGCAGAGTGCTGTTGTAGAAGGCACTGATGAAAATGTGTGGTCTGTGTTACCTGTACTTCATAAAGTTCAATTCAAACTGAAACAGATGCAGTGGGAAAATTCATTGATGGGGAAACAGAGATCTTACTTTGAGACAGAACAGAGCTTTTGTTGTTTAGTGAAATAAAAACAACACTAGTTTTCAATGGCTAAAGTATTTTTAAAGAGGCATAGTATTGGGGATTTTTTTTATAGCTGAAGAGAAAGAACAAAAAATTTAGGATGGAAGTGAAACTATCAGAATAACAAGGCTTCAGAACAGCTTCCTAGTAGGCATAAAGGTTACAGCAATGGCTGGACTGGCTGATTCTGGAGGTCCTGTCTTTTCTGCTTCTCATTTCTACAGGTAAACTACACTTAGAATCCTAGAATGGTTTGGGTTGGAAGGGACCTTAAAGATCATCTAGTTCCAACCCCCCTGCTGCAGGCAGGGACACCCTCCACTAGACCACGTTGCCCAAAGCCTCACCCAACCTGGCCTTCCAGGGATGGGGCCTCCACAACCTCTCCAGGCAACCTGTGCCAGTACCTCACCACTCTAACAGTAAAGAATTTCTTTCTAACATCTAATCTAAATCAACCCTCCTTCAGCTTGAACCCATTACCCCTTGTCCTGTCACTACACTCCCTCATAAACAGTCCCTCACCATCTTTCCTGTAGGCCCCCTTCAGATACTGGAAGGCCGCAATTAGATCTCCCCGGAGCCGCCTTTTGTCCAGGCTGAACAATCCCAACTCTCTCAGCTTGTCCTCATAGCAGAGGTGCTCCATCCCTCCAATCAGCTTCGTGGCCTCCTCTGGACTCGCTCCAACAGCTCCATGTCTCTCCTGTACTGGGGCCTCCAGAGCTGGATGCAGTACTCTAGGTGGGGTCTCACAAGAGCGGAGTAGAGGGGCAGGATCACCTCCCTCGACCTGCTGGTCACACCTCTTTTGATGCAGCCCAGGACACGGTTGGCTTTCTGGGCTGCAAGCGCACACTGCCGGCTCGTGTTGAGCTTCTCATCAATCAATACCCCCAAGTCCTTGTTCTCGGGGCTGCTTTCAACCCATTCCTCGCCCAGCCTATAGTCGTGCTTGGGATTGCGCCAACCCACGTGCAGGACCTTGCACTTGGCCTTGTTGAACTTCATGTGGTTCACATGGGCCCACCTCTCCAGCCTGTCAAGGTCCCTCTGGACGGCATCCCTTCCCTCCAGCGTGTCGACCACACCGCACAGCTTGGTGTCATCGGCAAACTTGCTGAGGGTGCACTCGATCCCACTGTCCATGTTGCCGACAAAGATGTTGAACAGTGCCGGTCCCAGTACCGACCCTTGAGGGATGCCTCTCATCACCATTCTCCACTTGGACATTGAGCCATTGACCACAACCCTTTGAGTGCAACCATCCAGCCAATTCCTTATCCATCGAGTGGTCCACCCATTGAATCCATGTCTCTCCAATTTAGACACAAGGATGTTGTGCAAGGCATTTGACACTGTCCCGCACAAGTCCAGGTAGATGATGTCAGTTGCCCTTCCCTTATCCACCGATGCTGTAACCCCATCATAGAAGGCCACCAAATTTGTCAGGCACGATTTTCCCTTAGTGAAGCCGTGTTGGCTGTCACCAATCACCTCCTTATTTTCCACGTGCCTGAGCATAGTCTCCAGGAGGGTCTGCTCCATAATGTTGCCAGGCACGGAGGTGAGACTGACCAGCCTGTAGTTCCCTGGGTCTTCCTTTTTTCCCCTTCTTAAAAATGGGGGTTATGTTTCCCCTTTTCCAGTCGGTGGGAACTTCGCCGGACTGCCAGGACTTCTCAAATATGATGGAGAGTGGCTTAGCCACTTCATCCGCCAGTTCCCTCAAGACCCGCAGATGCAACTCATCAGGTCCCATGGACTTGTGCACCTTCAGGTTCCTTAGATATTCTCGAACCTGATCTTCTCCTACAGTGGGCGGTTCTGCATTCTCCCAGTCCCTGCCTTCTGCGACCTGGGCAGTGTGGCTCAAGCACTTGCCAGTGAAGACTGAGGCAAAGAAGTCGTTGAGTACCTCAGCCTTCCAGCATACCTGTATTCACTCTGAAAATGTAGAAATAATCTTATCAAATAATAATTGCATTGTTGCTCACATTCATGCTTAACATTCATTTTCATATTTAATTCAGTGACATTTGAATTAATTTTTTAGATATCATAAAACCTGTAGTTCACTCTAATAGAATATTTATGGCTCTGCTCTCAGGAATTAAATTTTGTATACAGTTTCCAAATTTCACTGTATTCCGTGGAGACTTCGTTCCTGAGTAAGTAACCAAGGGAACCAGAGTGAACCAGTAAAATCTAGTTCTGTGTGGAACTGCATTGTAACAAGAAAACATACATAGTGCCAAGGTGAAGTTGGGCAAATGCTTTAATACAAATGGAATGCTTTGTTCAGTTGAAGCAGCCACATTTCTCATCAGAAATCTTCCATAAAATACTCCTAGAACACAGCACAACTTTTTTTGTGTTCAGGAAGGGACTGTAATCAAGTTTGAACCACAAGCTCTTTTAACTGTATTTCTTACAACTGGAAGTTTGACAATTATTTTAATGTTTCTAAGAGTAGAATAAATCGTAAATGCCTCTCTTGAACCTGCATTTTTTTAAAGTTCCTGGTTGTGTTTGTGTGGTTGAGGTGGTCTTTCTCTAGTTTATACTAGCACTCAGGAGTGCTGATTTTTATTTTTATTTTCCGTAGGATGTTTTCTCAAGCAGTAGCTCAGTATCATGAGATTCATTTGCAGCATCGTAGTCTGATTTGTTTCCTGCATAACTGTTGTCATAAGTGATTTTTCTCATTTGTTCATTGGCTCCTTTTTTCCAGACTGCATAAAAACATCACAGAGCCCTTGCAGAATCCTGCTCTTTCCTGATTCTTAATCATGTACATTCCCTCATGGATTAGGGTTTCTTTTGCCTGTGACACCTTAAGTCTCATAAGACTATTTGATAATTTTGTCAAAAGCTTTTTAAAAAATGCCAGTCTGCTGTACTGATAGCCATGTTTACATATTCTTGGTTGTCTCCAGTAATTCTGGTAGATTGTGTGATGGTTCTTGCCTCCTCAAAAACCATGTGAATTCTTTCAAGTATTATTTTTAAGCATTATCTCAATCAAAGATATCAGAAGTTGTACTACAGATGGTTAGTCTGGAAAAGGAACAGCTGAGAGATCTGTTGGGTGAGATCTGGTGTCTTTGAATAGTGGACAAAAAGTCTATAGGAGACAAGTGTTTGCTGTCCTTCTGAGGAGAAGAACTAGAGTTTGCAAGCAGATCTGTGGCCAAATAGTGGAGAGGGTCCTTCAGCTATATGTAGGTGATCTATGAAATTGTTTGTGTAAGATTCTGTGAATGCATTGTTTATATGGGTTCTTAGAGCAATTTACGTAGCTAGCTACTTAAACGGATAGCAACTATGGCTCAGGAAGTCCTTGAGTTGGTAACTGTTGGAAATTGGGAGAGTATTCCAGCGTGAGGCACCTGATACTGGTTACTGAAGGTAGTTTTTATTTTGCAAAAGGTTACTTAGTCTGTATTTGTCAGTTTGATCTACCTGATATAATTCCACAGGAATGTGAAAGATAAGTAGAGTTCTTGAAGTCATACAGAAGCAGCATTGCTCTCTTGATTAAATAGGGCTCTCATTTTACAAGAGAAATGTTCTAAAGGAACATGAATACAGTATTTTGGACCACTCTGTAAATAGTACACATCTTGTATGCAAGTTTTGAAGAGTATCCCATTAGGAATATTTTGAGTATGAAAACAGTCCATTGTGGAACTCCCCCATCCATTGTACAGGTAGTGAACAACAATCTCTATTCCCTACTCATTTCTCATCTGTGGAATATGCTCGCTTTCTCTTGCAAGAAGTCAACTGATTTGGCTGATAAATACCAGTTTTATCCAGATACCACATTAACTCCTTTCCCAGGACATTCAACTCATCTTAAGCAAACCAGAAACTATTTCAGTGCTTGGTTGCGTTCCATCAAACAAGACGTTCTTTCAGCATGGTCATTGTTGTCTTGGGATTCTTACAAAGGCCGAAAGGAACAGATTATGTGTGATTCAACACAAGGTTTATCTTCTTTAATCCAAGAAAAATGTTTTGTTGTCATTGGAAGAACAGTCATACCCCACAGATCATCGCATTTTCAAAGGATAAGTACTGTTGAGTATTGAAGTGCGGATTAGATGACTATTCTGGTCCGGCTATTATTCAATTTCTATCTGTCTGCTAGTTCTGCTCAGTAATAGTTTTTACAGCTCTGCCCTCTGCTGCTTGCTGAGGGAGGGGATGGGGAGAGGGAGGTGCTGATCTCTTCTCCCTGGGATCCAGTTATAGGACATGTGGGAATGGTTCACAGCTGTGCCAGGGGATGTTTAGACTGGACATTAGGAAGCATTTCTTTACCAGGATAGTGGCCAGACACTGGAACAGGCTTCCTAGAGAGGTGGTCGACCTGTTGGTGTTTCAGGCATTTGGACAATGCCCTCAATAACATGCTTTAACTTGGTCGGCCCTAAAGTGGTCAGGCAGTTGGACTAGATGGTCATTGTAGGTCCTGTCCAACTGAAATAGTCTATTTTGTTCTACCAGTTTCCCAGTCAGAACTTTACTGTATGTAGTTTCCACATCACTCCTGAAATACGCTTTAAAATTAGCATCATCAGTTGATACCTTCATTTCTCTGACAGTGACAGTAGTTTAATCAATAGATTGCTAAATTGTCAAGTGTAGAAAACTGTTATTTGGCATCTCTTAGAATGCTTGGCTAAATACCATCTGAGTTTGTTCTTTTTATCAATTCTTATAAACTTTCTGATGCTTCTTTGAGTTCCTTGGAGTCATTCTTGGTGAAGAAAAGCTCTAGTGTGGGATGTCTTCTCACCTCTTCTCTGGTCATGTTCTCCTTGCCAATCAGCCTCATTAATTCGATGGAAGGCTTCTCCTCTCCCAAGTAAGCCTTTGGCGATTCAGCAGGCAGGCTAAAATACTTTGTCTCAGTTAAACTTTCTGAACTAGTGTTTATTAACAACTAGTCCATTCACAGGTCTTATTTTAAGGTCACTTGCAGAATGCTGACCTGTAGAGAGCAGAAGACGTTCAGGCAGTGTGGACTGTGATACGCAATCTGGAAGGCACAGAAGCTTCTCATTTCTCTCTTTCAAACACACACATTTGTGCTGGAGCCAAGTTCTGATGTGAGATCATTTGTCTTGGAGCAGTGCTAAGCCTGGCTGTGTCCATATGTGTTCTACAGAGAGGAGAGTCTGTTGACCTCAAGTAATTCTCCATCCTTCAAAACAGTGTAGGAAAATTAATGTAGTGGATATTTTAGCACATTAGTTAGTGAGAGAGGACTTTTTTTGAATATTGGAAATAAGAGGGGAAAAAACCTGCTCTCCTCTAACAGCACAGCACCAACTTTCTAACAAACTTTCTTCTAGTAGATTTTTGCAAGAGATTTCCTTTCAATGTTTTACTTCCTTGATCCATGAGGTGAGGGGTCTGATAGGGCAGAGCATGTGAGGAGTTGTTGATGCCTCCAAATACAGCCATTACTTCTGATCTTTGGTGACTCTGCAACTAATTAGTTTTGAATATAAAACTGGAAAATCTTTTTACTGTTTTTCTTTAAAAGGCTTTTCAAGAATCTAACTTCAGCACCCTAAGCTGTGACATTGATTTAACCTGTTCCAAAGAGGGTTTCTACCAGAAATTATTCTTTTGAGTATGTTTTCATGGTATCATAATCAGTATTTACAACCTTGCTGTGTTCAGTGTTTTGCAGGCGTAGGTAGATAGGGGAAATACTGTCTACAAAGGATTCTCAGTCCAAAAGAAGCCAGAGAAGACAGAAATTTTTTCAAGCACCTTAATTCATAGCTGAAGGAACTATCTTGTGCTACTGCTGGGCTTTTTTTCTGTGTTCAAAATAGAGTTGAAGGTAAAAGTAGAGTAAAAATAACAGCGGGATGAAACTAAAAGTAGGGGGGGGAAATGAAAAATGGGAGATTGTATATGGCAAAAGATGGCCATCAGACAGGGTTCAGTTTACAGAAGAGGAAAGTGGTTGTACTAGAGCACCTGGGAGCTTTCCCGTGACCTGACAGGTATGTTGAGGATGTTGTTAAAATGTTTTTTGGGACAAGCTGACCATTGAGTATTCAGGAAGAGATCACTGAAAAGAAAAGCAGAGGCCAGACCAAGTAAGTAAGTAAGTAGACTTGCTTGTAGAATTAATTTGTTGAAAGGTTTACTTATTTGGAAGAAAAAAGAAAACAAAACAAAGGTGGGGGAAGTAGCTTTTGTTTGATCAAAGTAAGGCAGGCTTTGTGAAAATTATCAAAAGTTGTGTCTCAGAGCAACTAGAACTTGGCAATTTCAGTGGAATGGAGAAAGACAAGTTTGCTAGTGCTCAGAGGCAGAGAGAAGAAACACTGAGAAGTGGACGTGAATCCATGACTAAAACCTGTCTTTCAATGAAAAATGAGTGCTGAGATCTGAGGGGAGCACAGGAAGAGACAGCAATACTTAGGTGTAGCCTGGCTGTCTGATCCTAGAGCAGTACTTAAGAGGAGGCAGTCACCTAGCTGTGCTGGAGTGACTGGAAGAGTCAATCCTTCATCAGCTCATCAGACAGACTGTGTATCTTCTTTGGGAGCATTTTTACTTGCTGGTCTTTCCTCTACACCATCATAATCCCATTTCTAGGAAGCAGTCACCTTTTTAGCAGATTGCCCTGGAGCATCCTCTGCTTTTGCTGCTGCTGTTTGATCATCCAAAAGAGTAAGAATCAACATCGACCATATCCATCTTATTTGTTAGGATGTACTATCCACAGCCTTAGAAAAGGGCTTGGTAAGAAAACTCGTGGAAGTCCCAACTGGCATATTCAAGAAGGGTCAGAGAGAGGTCTAGCTGGCTGGTATAATGGATTTGGAGCAAGAATGGAAAATGCTTGTGCAGTACTTGAGAGAGAAATGAAGTAGAAATAATAGAGGACTGTGTTCTTGTATGAAGTATGAACTCTAGGAGAGCATGTGTATGGTAACCAGCTGACCTGAGGGTGCAGAAGAAACCTTCAAATTGTAAGGCACAACCCAGAAAGGTGAACATCTATAATTAACCCCCTCAAACAACTTCAATTACAAGTGACCTTTCTTTCTTCTCCAGCCATGCTGAGAATGTCACTACCCATTGTCACTGCTCTCTTGGCTTGCTCTGTGCAGTGACCAAAGCAGTAAATGGAAATGTGATTTCCTCTGTGGTTGTTCTTCAGGAGGGCAGCGGTGTAGCTGAGAAGTGGGTCACTGCTATCACCTAGAAAGTTGGTCCAGCCATAGAGACAAGCAGCAGTGTTATTATCAGTGAAGGAGTACTAGAGATGCAGATTTTGAGAGATCTGAACAGAGAAACAGAATTTGCTGTCAACAGCCGAAGATCCTGTGTAGTGAAGGGCAGTGCATTGATACCAGTGTGGTGTCCCGGTTTTGAACAGCGTAAATACCAAATATCTTTTCGATGCTGCTAATCCTCATGGGTTCTCCTGTGTGTTAGCGCTGTTTGGCTGTGCGTTGTCAAGTCCCATGTGCCGCTGTGCTCCCTTTGCCCAAGTGGAAATAATGCTGCTGGTGAATCTGTTTCACAGAAGTGAGCAGCAATGGAGCTGTAGGGCTGGGGGAGCTGAGCTGCTGTTTGAGAATTTGGCAGAGGAGGATTGTACTGTTGTAGCGTACATCTAATCTCTTCCGTGTTACCTGTGTTGGTAGGAAAGTTTGATTATAGGATGAGTGTGGAGGAACACTGGTTATTGGCCAACACTTTTCTAATATTACAGGTGTGTGTGGAGCCTCTTTTGGGTTTTTGGCCATGACCAGCCCTAGAGGGGAAGGATGGTAGAAGTTTCTGTTCCTCTCAGCAACTCAGGGTATAGACTGACTGTTTTGAAGGTAACGTGAGAAAACAGAACCTTCGAGCAGGCCCTTAAGAAACAGTCCCAGCCTGTCCCCTTCTCTAGTTGTTAGCCTTATACCATGTTCTCTTAGGAGCTGCTCTGTTCATTTTGTATGTTAGCTATTTTTTGCCTGGAGAAGTAACACTTGAAATGCCTTGTGTCCTGTTAGCTTAACTGTTATTGTAAAAAATCATGTTTTATGTGTTGTCAGAAGGAATCTGCAGGGAAGAAAACTATGGAATTTTCATATTTTCCCTAAAATAAATCTGCTTACATCTGTGTAGGTTTGGTCTGTAGCTCTATTAGAGTATTAGCTCTAGCACTAATAAACTTTTTATTAAATATTTTGATACTATGCTTTCCTTTCTTTATTTTCCAGGGCAGGGAAACCTCCACCTGGCTTACATCTGGATGTAGTCAAAGGAGACAAACTCATTGAGGTATGAAAATAGATTTTGTATGTATTTGGTGTATTGTATACATAGGCACCAGCAGTACAAAATTTCCCAGCATTTTTCACACTTACTTATATTTCCTTTCTTTCTCATATTCATTATTTTCAAATCAGTTTGGTTTACTCTGAAACTTGAGAATTAAGTGAATTTTCCCTTGCCTCTACTCTAAGGCTGTCTCATACTATGCAAGGCTTCCAGCAGCTATCTTCTGATCAGATGCACTGCTTGAAGGGATACAAAACTGCAGTGCTCAGCTAGCAAACAATGACACTGATTGCTCAACATTAAACTTGCCCTAGTAAGAGAGAGAGGGAAAAAAAAAAATGTAAGGGAAACCCGCTATTTTGCAGAGCCTTATTTCTTCCAAACTTAATTTTGGACCAAAGCTGACATTTTGTTTCTTACAAGATACTTCTATAGGAGGTATCAGACTGCAGCCAGGAGGCACCTTTTCTTAGGAACTTGAGGAGCAGAAACATGGGGAGAGAAATCCCAAATCCAAAAAAGTAAGAGTAAAACTCTTCACTTTATACTACTAGTTTGAGATACTTGTCTGGTCAGTTTGTTCATTTTACAGTAAGGGTAACAAGGTATCCTGTGTTTGACAGGATTGTTGCCCTGTCACACTGTATGAAATACAGTATGATTTTTTCATCCCATGTTCTGCATTGGAGAACAGTGTTAGAATTGGTACAGATACAATGAGTTATTTTTATTGCAGCATAGGAATTTGTCTAATATACACCACCTCATTCTCTATTTCATATTTTGTCTTATATTTACTTTGTCACTGTTGATAACTAGAGGTCATCTTATATTACTGTTATACTGATCAACATTCAGATTTTTCAAAAGGAGATTTTCCAATCAAAAGTAGTAAATAAATTTTAAAAAAAGGCTCTTTACTATGGTTGACAGAGAGGACCCAAGCCAGTGAATGTATTTTAGCCATGGAGAGACTCCTGACTTGCAGTTGACTGATATGGGGAAATGTTTCTGTGCGGCAAAAGTTTGCAAAGTTGAGCCAACTTTTCTGAACAGAAACTTGGACAATGAAGAACTCTGTGTTAGATCAAGACAGACTTAGGTAGCTTAAAACCTTGACTGGTTTGTAACATATGCTACCACAGGAACATCAGACAGTATTAAGTGTTCCTTCTGGTGTCTAGAAGGAGAGATTTACTGTTTAAAATTTGGTTAAGTTACCAGAATGTGCTTTGCATAGGAAAGCAGATAGACATGTCACAAATAGGTATCTCTCAAATAAATTTGTGTTTTCCCAGACCAGAAACCAGTAAAATGAGGCTTTTCTTTGTAGTACATTACAGTTGGTTTTACTGACTGTTTTGAGAGAGTGCTCTTGCTCTGGATTTAAAGACACAGAAAATTGGCAAAGCCAGTCTTGACCTAAAAGAGATCTTTGCTCAGCCTTAATGTGAATGGTATTAGATACTAACGCACATTTACTACATCTTCAAAGTCACTCATTAGTTCATACAAGACATGATTGGGCTGGTTCGTACTAGCTACTCGGACTACGTCAGAGCTATCCTTCACTGGCTCTTTCTAGCTTTTGAATCCTTTGCATTGCACTTGTCTTCAAACCATGGACCATGTATTCTATTTCTCATGGTACTGTTACATGTTCAGAATTGTTTTCAGAGATCAGAGAACTGTAGTAGAACTGCTCAGCTCAACTCAGCCTTCCCACTGCCACCCTAGCAGCAGCATCTGGGGTAAGGATTGTACTTAGCCCTGGGTTTTCCAGTATTTCTTTCAGGCCATGTAACGGGATTCAATGAGCAAAGCCAAATGGCAGTGACTTTGGGTTTTTTGGTGTGTGGCAAGTGGCCAGACATAACACAGCCTTCCCACATGGGAGACTTATTCTATGAGATGAGGTTTTTCTTGTCATGTTTCTTTTGGATTTTTGAGTGTGGAGAGAGCAAGCTTTAGGATGAAAGATTTTATATGGAGTTCTCTGCTAAATTAATCCTCAAGTGCTAGGCAAATGTCTATCATGGGAGCCCTGGTCAAGACTGAAAAAAAAGCAGCAAAATGCCAGATGGAAGCTGAGGATGCACCATTGCAATGTGTTGATAAATCGACAGTCAAGAGTATCGTCCTGGTGGTGTCAGACTCTGAGGCTGTGCTGCCCAAAGCATCTGGACCAACAGGAGGCCCACGTTGGCTTTGTAAGCCTGGGGTCTCTGTTTGCATTGGGAAAGCGAGTGGTACAAACATCCTGATTCCCTTTTCCTACCATCCATTCTCTTAACCTAAGAGAGGGGGTTTTTTGCTGTCGTGCAGAGCAGTAACAGCCAGTGCTAGTCCGCTATCCAAGTACTCCGAGGATGTAATCAGAGAGCTTACAGAGTGACTGTAGCGTTTGTTTTACCTCCTGAGTATCTGATGTTGGCTATCAGTGTTACTGAATCAGTGAGGTTGTGGTGGGTTGACCCTGGCTGGAGGCCAGGTGCCCCCCAAAGCTGCTCTGTCACTCCCCCTCCTCAGCTGGTCAGGGGAGAGAAAATACGACAAAAAGCTCATGGGTCAACATTAAGGACAGGGAGAGATCACTCACCAATTACTGTCACAGGCAAACCAGACTCAACTTAGAAAAAATTCATCTCATTTATTATCAAGCAAAACAGAGTAGAATAATGAGAAATAAAACCAAATCTTGAAACACCTCCTCCCACCCCTCCCTTCTTCCCAGGCTCAACTTCACTCCCCATTTCTCTCCCTCCTCTCCCCCAGCATCACAGGGGGACGGGGAATGGGGGTTGTGGTCAGTTCATCACACCTTGTCTCTGCCGCTCCTTCCTCCTCAGGGGGAGGACTCCTCACACTCTGCCCCTGCTTCCAGTGTGGGGTCCCTCCCATGGGAGACAGTCCTCCACCAAGTTCTCCAACGTGAGTCCTTCCCACGGGCTGCAGTTCTTCATGAACTGCTCCAGCGTGGGTCCCCCACGGGGTCACAAGTCCTGCCAGCAAACCTGCTCCAGCGTGGGCTCCTCTCTCCACGGGTCCACAGGTCCTGCCAGGAGCTTGCTCCAGCGTGGGCTTCCCATGGGGTCACAGCCTCCTTGAGGTGTCTCCACCTGCTCCAACATGGGGTCCTCCATGGGCTGCAGGTGGAATCTCAGCTCCCCACCATCCTCCACGGGCTGCAGGGGAATCTCTGCTCCGGCACCTGGAGCACCTCCTCCCCCTCCTTCTGCACTGACCTTGGTGTCTGCAGAGTTGTTCTTCTCACATCTCTGGCTGCAAAACTGCTGTCTCTTTTTTTTTTTTTTTTTTTTTTTTTCTTCTTCTTAAATATGTTATCACAGCAGCGCTACCACCATTGCTGATGGGCTCAGCCTTGGCCAGTGGCAGGTCTGTCTTGGAGCCAGCTGGCATTGGCTCTGTCGGACCTAGGGGAAGCTTCTATCAGCTTCTTGGAGAAGCCACCCCTGTAAGCCCCCCTGCTACCAAAACCTTGCCACACAAACCCGAAACAGAGGTACAGCTCACCTGCCATTCAGCATGTAAGATGTGTGCTGAATGCTGTGGCAAGCGGTGACCAGGTGCAGGCACCTCTGTGTGTAGCCCAGAGGTCTGGCTTGCTGTCGTACTTCTGTCTGCTGAAGTAAGAATCAGAAGAGCTGGCTTGGTGGGCCAGTTCTAGCAGGTTGTTCCATGTAGCACAGCTGCCTGCTTGTATGGTGCTCTGTGGCCTTGCACGCTGTGTACAGGTGGTGACTTCAGTCCTCTAGACTGTGGTGGTTACATGAGACAATTGCTGTGTGTATGAATGGGAACTGTGCAACAAATGAACAGCATTTGAATATGATACGTGTGTTTCCCTTTTTGGTACATGTGACAAATAGTTTTTCAGTTTTGTGTCTTATGGTAGACAGCAGTAACCAAGGAAGAACATTCTTAAATCTTGTAGATTACCGAGCACTTGATACTAACCGAGCCATCCGTATCCCAGGTCTTGGGCAGAGGTCTGAGGTACACCTTGTGATTGCTGGGTCTGAAAAGTGCAACATTAAAACAAGCCATGAAGTGTTTAAGCTCAGTGTTTAAAGGATAACACTGGGTTATAACTCAGAGGCACAGAAAACTTTGGAAACATTATCTTGTAGTAAAGGCAATAAAATTATTTTCTCTGATTTGTTACAATATTTCAAATTTATTAATTCATTTGTGTCTTGGCAAAATCTCTTGAAATGCTGTCAAGTGAGAAAGGTACTGCTTTGTGCGTAATGGGTGCAAATGCAAGCTCATGGGACACTTCTTTTGGTTTCAGTTGTTGGACCAGTTTTTACAGTGCTTGAAATCATCTGGTAACTGCTTGCAGAGCTGAGCACTGAAATATGGAGTAATGAATCAGCTTCTGAAGATCCACTTATTTGTATCAGAGTTGTGTTTACACAGGATTTTTTTTCAAATACACAAGAATAAAAGGAAAAGTTAGTGCTCATCTTTCTCACAAAGTGGAATCGTACAATTCATTAGTACAAAGGTAGTGAATGTGGGTGCTGAACTGAACGAGTAAGGTACTACCTAATATTGTCATAAATCCATTGCTATGAAGTTGAATCCTCAGAAAACCTAACCAGCATTTCTCAAAAGATGTATTGTAACAAACACTATGGTATTCACAGATCAGTAGCTAGGTGAAGCAACTGTGATCAGGGAATATATCCAGTGAGACAAATGGAATGATAGGTATTGATTAAGGCTTTCAGGGAGAAGCGTAACAAAAGCACACTGAATGAAGAATGTACAGGCAGGAGACTGATCTCTTTACAGATGGAATTAAAAAAAAAAAAGGTGAAATAACATTCGACCAGAAAGGACTGATGAAACTGCTCATTTAAGCTCTTTTTCAGTGGCTTTTACTTTCTGATTGATTCCGCGGGGAGGGTCTTGTGAAAACCAGTATTTGTAAAGAGACAGAAAGTGATAATAAAGAAGCCAGGTGAGAGCAGAATCCAGTAGACTGTTTCAGTATATTGATTTCTCAGGTTTGGTTTTTTTTATATACTGAGGCTTTGAGGTACGTTGTTCCCCACCAGACACAAATAGATTCAGAGGAGACACACGCATGTTTAGAATGTCCCATTTGGAGGAAAATCACTTGTATTTTGCATTTGTACCTCATTTGTCACCAGATAATGAGGTGCAATTAGCAAATGAATTGCTAATTAAACCTGATTCCTGTCTAATCAAATGAGAGGTGGACTCACAAAGAAAATGTTTTTGTAGTTAAAGCCTCAGTGTTGGCACTCGTGTGGATTTTCTGCCAGCTTATGTATCACTGAGGGTACAGGTGAAGTTGTCATTCTATGTAGCTGTTTTCACAGAACTTCTTGAAATTTAATATCTTGTAGTGCTGGTTGAAATTGGCCAGTTGGTTGGGAGATTTTTTGGTTTAGTAGTGGATGTTGGGAGCTGATAGATATGCACACAGCTTGATCACCTAAATCTTTAAGAAAACAGGTCAAAATATGTAAGTCAGTAGATTTCATAAAGCATTTATTCTCATGAAATCGTGCTTAAAATGTATACCTTGAGTTATTTGGGAATAAGACATTAGCAGATTATTACCTAAGGGACCAATTAATTGTAAAGTTGTCATGATATAAACTAGTACAGAGTTGAGTTGTTCAATTCATTCTTCTAGTGACCTAAAAGAGAGAATAAACATACAGAAATAAATTAAATACTTATTACCAAATACCAGATTATGAGAACTTGCAGTGTAGGGGCTGACAAGCGTTGAGCAGAACAATGAGAAATCCAACCTAATAAATGTAGAATGCATCGGGGGGGGGGGGGGGGAATCTGAAAAAAAAATCACTGGGGAAGTGACATCTGAATGCAGCAGTGGTAAAAGCCTTGAAATTTATAATTGGTGGGCAGGTAAATAGATGTACCTTTGCAAGGTGATTTGTAGTAGAAAAGGAGGTCCATGCAATTTTTATGCTTGCAGATAAGGCAGAGGGATATAAATACTATGTCTTATTCCAAGCTGTCTCCTTATTTTCTGTATGACTTGGTAGTGCCACAGAATAAGTAACTGTCTAGGTGCTCACTGTATCAGTCTTTCTGATAACTCAAAAAAACCCCAGACTAACTACCTGTAACTAGTCTGATACATTGGCTCCTTCTAGCTGAGCATGTGGGTTATACTGCTGGCAAAACTGAGGAGAAACAACTGATTGACATGAATGCTGCTGCTGGAAAGGGAGGTCCTACCTCAGCACAGTCCTAGTGCATGTAATCCATTGCTTCACTGCGATACGCATCAGACAAGGCAAACTGATTCAGTCCACTAAAACAGTAGAAGACAAATGCAGCAAAAAAAGTGCTTTGCAAGCTGAAAACTTTGCTCAGGTATGTGGCAGTGCAATGGAGGAGAGGATTGTATAGCTGGGAATGGAAGGAAGGAGGGGAGAAATCCTTGTGCTCCAGCAGGCAAAACGTTAATTCAGCTCGGACCATCTGATGAAAGCAATGCTTTCCTGAACTAAGATCTGGGGTTTTTTCTGATGGAAAATATACAGTCAGCATTCCCTTGATCATGCTGTTGAAACGTGGTGCGAGCTTGGTAAATGTTTCAAAAAGCAAGAGAAGCATCTCTTAACAAATCTGTAATGCATTGCCAGCCTTTGACTTGTGCAGCTGGAAGCAAGAAAACACAGGTTAGATCAAGATCTTGGAATACAGTGAGAAGGAAGGCTGCACTGCTTAGGTACTTCAGCATTCAGCATAAGGATGTCCTTTCAACAATGCTGTCTGTTAATAGAAATATGCGGTGTATGCTGTAGGACTGTGTCAGCTTGTTCCTTTGCTTTTTCGGAGATGGTTTATGAAACTGATATTACAGTATGTAAGATCTTGTTTGAAGAAGAGATTAGAGCTAGGATGAATTAAGAAGAAATGCCTAAAATTAATGGTTTACTTGAATAGACTAGTATGGATTCATATCACAGTACATAGTCAGTATAGTTTTACATCTTTATAATAAAGGTCCTATATGTCCATTTCTTTACAGAAATATAATTTCGATGTTCTGTGTCAGACTGGAGATCATTTAGGATAGATTCTTGGCTTAAAAAAGGCCCAAGGTCATCTGCATCAAGGAATATGTAAAAATCACTGGGAGCAGATGTGAGAGAGAATCTTACATGAGACAGTCTCACGCTTTGAAGAGTTACTGTCCTTCTCAGGCTGTCGTGTATTGGCTGTTAAAGAAGGGAATAACTGGGACTCTTCCGTATTCAGTTGTTTTGATGTTACAAAGTGAAGATTTGAGTTTCTGTATTTAACAGTGTCAGACAAAACTAAAATATTAGCTGTTGATGTTTGTTTTGAATTTACTCTGTTTATTCATGTTCTTGAATTTTTTCAGGAAGATCCAAAAGATTATAGGAGTCTAATATGCTTCTCTGTTTGATATTCTACCTCAGAAACTCATCATTGATGAGAAGAAATACTATCTCTTTGGGAGAAATCCTGATCTGTGCGATTTTACCATTGACCACCAGTCTTGCTCTCGGGTCCATGCTGCCTTGGTCTATCACAAACATCTCAAGAGGGTTTTCCTCATAGATCTAAACAGCAGTAAGTAGTGTGACATTGAATCAGATAGAACTATGATATTTCAGTGCGTAAGCATTTCTGAATCTGAGACACTTTTTCCGTCTTTTTTTTTTTTGTTGTTGTTGTTTGCATTGTGTGGATAGATGACTATAATCTGAATTAGCATCCTAGTGAAAGATTTGCAAGGGTTAGGACCAAAGGAGTGTTTGCTCCAGTCAGCTTACATCTGCTTCACCTGGTATTTAAAACAACATTTCTAGACTCCTAACAGGCTAAGGAAGAGGCCTTCCTTTCACAATTTTAATGAAGCTTTCTCTTCTGAGGGTGGTTTCCCAAGATCTAAAACCTGACATACTGTTTTTTCCACTGAGGGAATGATTCCAGACATGGTACATTGTGATTTACAAGAATCCAGAAAGTAAATGGTGTTTGTCATTTATTGCCATGACTTTTTGAGGACTTCTGATGTGTGTTATCTTAGTTCATAGGATCTTAGGTAAAATGCACATAGCTAATGTTTTCAGCAGTACCTCAGTGACTTCTCTCTCAGAGAACCAGGTACAGTTTCTGAACTTCTCAAGACTTGAACTTGAATACTGTGAGCCTAAGCTGATGACTAACAGACTATTTTGCATTTTGATGTTCTCAGCACATGGCACATTCTTGGGTCATATCCGTTTGGAACCTCACAAACCCCAACAGATACCCATCGACTCCACGGTTTCATTTGGCGCTTCTACACGGGCATATACTCTGCGAGAGAAGCCCCAGACACTGCCATCAGCAGTTAAAGGAGATGAGAAAATGGGCGGTGAAGATGAAGAGCTCAAGGGCTTGCTGGGCCTGCCAGAGGAGGAGACAGAACTTGACGTGAGTACAATGGCACGTTGTACCTAGATGGCATTTCAAGCTAAACACGTAGCATTCCCCACTTGTTTGCTTAGTTTCAGGTTCTTAATTTCTTGGCCTTGAAGTTAGTCTGAGGTGCCTTCTGCTGGCTAATATGCACAAATCATCTCATTCTGCCATGATAAGCCTGTGATCATGCTGCATACCAGAATCAGTGACCTAATAATCCTGCTATTCCAATGGTCTTCTCAGAAAGTCTTACTAGGGAGTACGTGCTCTCCAACTAACATTACCCCAGGTCAGGTCAGGGGTGATTTCCCACGCTGTTCCTCATTGCCAGATAACAGTGAATGCAGCCCTGCTTTCTACAGTTAGCTGGTGAAGAGGGAGAAAGCAGTGTATGTTGCACTCACAGGGTTGTGGAGGTTGGAAGGGACCTCTCAGGAACATCTAGTCCAGCCCCCTGCGCAAGCAGGGTCAGCTAGGGCAGGTTGCCCAGGATTGTGCTCTGTCAAGGTCTGAATATCTCTGCAGGCAAAGACTCCAACACCTCTTTGGGCAACCTGTTGCAGCAGTGGAGCACTCTTTCTTCCTAGGGGCCTAAAGTTGAAGCTAAGCAGTGTGCTGTGGTCTCTTCATATGCACGATCACATGAGTCAGTCAGACTTCATACACTAGCTGCTTAAACTATTTTGTCTCCATATTTTCACTAGAACCTGACAGAGTTTAATACAGCCCACAACAAAAGAATTTCCACACTAACCATTGAGGAAGGGAACTTGGATATTCAGAGACCAAAGAGAAAACGGAAGAACTCTAGAGTGACATTCAGTGATGATGATGAAATCATCAATCCAGGTAAGTAGTTTGCTTAATCTTTAGTTGATGCCCTTAAGGCCCTCAATCCAGCATTCTCACAGGGATTCCTCATGACTGCATATGGATAAGGAGAACAGAAATTTGCCAGTCAATATTTGGGATCTGCTATTTCAGAGAAGCTGCTGTGTGTCTCACTTAAGTCTTTGACCTCTCTCCGTTTCTTCTCTTCTACCTGTAAAATGTCTGCATGATTTGTGCAGGACAGGGATAACGCACTCGACTTCGTTGTTCAAAATTCTATCAGATGTTGGAAAAATCTCGTGGGTCCAAAAGGAGGAAGATGGTTTAATTTTTTGCTGCCTTTAGAATCTAAACGGGAACTGAACTTGTTTGTTTTTTCTCTGTCCCTTAATGCTTTCCTTACCTGTTTCCTAATGGGTATCTGTCTCAAGCTCAGAGTTTTTTTGCTACTTGTCTGCATATCTGAAACAAGTCATGCTCATTCAAAATGATGCTTCTAAAGATGTATCCAATTCCTAATTAGTCATTTTTCTCCCTTAGCTGTTTTATATTAATGGCATTGCTATTAATGATATTTTATATGGATAATATTCCTATTAATAAAGAGTAGCTTATTAATGAGCATGCATTTTAAAATATAGTCTGGAACTAGTTTCATTTGGTAGCATATACAACCTGGAATAACCATTTTGATTTATAAGGTTATGCAATTTAGTGCTCAGAACATCCTAATGTAAACTGCAGACATTCGCATTACAGAAAAGGTAATTTGTACAGACTTTCAGAGATTCTGCATTGAATTCTTCTGACTTCTCCATCAAGGTCCCCCAAGGACTTGTGGGGCTCGCTGTTGTGCCTTTGAGCACATGCAGTGCCTGTCAGCAGCAGCATCTCTCAGCCCAGAACTCCAGTCTGTCTGATCAATGCAAACTGCCCATCCATCTGTTCCCCTTCCCCATTTGAGTGGAAGCCTTTTGTAGCAGAATATCTGGTGAGCCCACTTTGAGATGAAGCCACTAGGTGTCCCCTTAGCTCCTCTCATTATTTGGGCATGCTGGTGCTCACTCAGAGCTACTAGAGCGGTAGCTTTGAGAAAAGAAGGTCCATGTACCAATTCTTCATATAGGTTCCTTTACCTGACAGATGTTCTCTCTTTTCCTGTATTCTTACTGAAGTCTTCACTGTTCTTGCTTTTACAGAGGATGTGGACCCTTCTGTTGGGCGTTTCAGGAACATGGTACAGACGGCAGTAGTCCCTGTTAAGGTACAGAGTCATTCCCAACTTTCTAATTAATACATTACATTGACAAACTCGCTGTATGAATTACAGCTTAGAAACATCATGTTCTGTGGTGGAAAGTGTTTTATTGTTAAGCAAAAGTCATGTTCGTGTTTCACAATTGTCTTTTTTTTAGCAGGCTTGACCATTTCCCTTCAAATCCAGCTTTAGCTCTTTTTCTTTATTAACACATGGGATCAATGGCAAATTCTTTTCCTCCCAAAAAGAAACACTTTCCAGAAATTCAGTATGGTAGTTCTAGGCATCAGTTAAAATTGTGGGAAGTGTAGAAAAGAAAAAGTAAAAATGAGAAGTTGTTTGTTTAAATACTGTAAGTGCTGAAGATTTTCTGTGGTTGTCTACTAGAACTATCATGGTTTAGACTTTGCTCCAAGATGACTGTGTTGCCAGTGCTATATTTAATTTGAATATGCTAGGAGTAGGGAGGATTTGCAAAACTTCAGGGTAGCTAAGCAACAGTGTAATAACAGTTTAACTTGTTGCTGGTATACACTGAATAATGTACGTGGAAAAAGATAACTACATAAACCCCAGACTGCAGGAGAATATTCAGATGATCAGGAGCTAGATAAAATCGTGCAAGTGATCTGGAAGTTGTTGTTTCTTACTGTGGGGGAAGGAGGGCCTGTGTTATTGACTAAAGACCTACTTGGTCTTGCATTCAGGACAAGCTCAAGACTGGCAAGCGTGTAAAAAGAGATGCTCAGACCTGATCTAAGTTAAACTCGAGCTTCAACTTCTGTCACCCCTTCCTGCATTGTGCACCTTTAAGAGTTTATTATTAAGTGGTTTTCAAGGAAACCCAGAAGAAATCTTCTGGGACAAAGATTGGGACACAGTCTGTAACCACTTTATGTGGCTGGTCTAGGTGCCTTTTTGGGGAAAATGGCATTGGCATCCAATTTAAATAGCTTGCTTGTTTCATGTATTCTGAATAATTCTTTAAATACTTCTGTCTACAGAAAAAACGGTTGGAGAATCCAGGCTCGTTGACCACAGATGATTCTGCATCACGACGTATGCAAAACTTTCCCTACAGTGGAGGATTATACGGTGGTTTACCTCCAACTCACAATGAGGCAGGTTCCCAATCTCATGGCGTCCATGGGACAGCGCTCATTGGTGGTCTGCCAATGCCCTACCCCAATCTTGCCCCAGATGTGGACTTGACTCCTGTCGTGCCCTCAACAGTTAACATGAACCCAGCTCCAAACCCTGCTGTCTTTAATCCTGAAGCTGTGAATGAACCCAAGAAGAAGAAATATGCAAAGGAGGCATGGCCAGGCAAGAAGCCAACTCCTTCCCTACTGATCTGAGTTGGGTTTTGTTGAGGGAGGGTGGGAGTTAATGAACTCCAGAAACTGTTTATGTGCAGTATCGTCTTTTTAAAATTTCAATGTCCTAACCAGATGTAATAATACCAAGATTGGAGAAGTGAAATATCCTTTAAAGATCTGTCTTCAAATGTTTTTATATGTCTGTTTAAAAAAAAAAATAATACAGCTCCCATGTCCTTTTGAACCAAAATATCTGGCAGCCTTTTCTTAGCCATTACTATCCCCAGAGGTCTTTACTATGAATTTTGATCCATAAGTTGAAGGGGCAGAGTCATACAATTTAATTATCATTTATGGCATGACCCTGAAAATTCCTGTATTTAGGTGTCATGCTTACTATGAGTAATGTTGTTCCTGCTGGACTTGCTCATAGCAGGTTAGCTGTATCAGAAGTAAAAGTTTGTGGGGCCAAGCCTTTCGGAAATCCCATTGGTATGAGTTCCAAAACTTCTAAAATATAGGTCAGCTTTTATTTTCTACGTTTTCAAACCCCACCAATATGGGGCATTTTTTTTTTTTAATTTTTTTTTAGTTTGGCTACTTGTTTTAATTTCCACCTAAAACACTACAGCATCCCGTTAGCTCATGAGAATGTGGAGTTGAGATGGAAAGAAATAGGTGGGCCTCCTTAGCCATGGTCCAGTATCATATGATGGAGTGCTGTGTGGATGGGTAAAGGGGTGCACACACAGATGGATCTCAGCTTGAGTGGTGGATATGCACTATCTACACTGTACAAACAGTAAACAACAAAGTAGTGTTGACTCTCTACCCTGTGGTAACTTAAGGTGGAGTTAAAACAGAGGAGAAAAGTTTCTTTTAAACTTGGTGGCCCTTTTAACTTAAATAGTTTCATTTTTATTTGCGAATGGAACTTGTGAGCTTAGAGTATATGTGAGATGTAACCAGACACATAAAAATGAGCAGCCATCAGCAGTGTCAGAGGACTTGCATGTTTAACAATTAAAACCACAATCTAAACACTATTTTGGCTGCTAGTAATAGTGGGTAAGAATTGAGTGCTACTTAAAGTTAGAATATGAAGTCTCAGTAGAGAACCTGCCTCGCCTTGAATAAAGCAGTGCACAAGTTGGTTTCATAATACTACATTTTTTAACTACTTCATCACTTTTTCCTGTTGAATAAAATTAGAAGTTTGATTTGAATTGTTGCTCTAGCCCTTCCAATCCTCGGTTTTAGATTTCAAAAATCTGATTCATGTGTATTCAGACACTATGTCTTTATACAAGGTAAGGTGAGAGCTCTGTTTTTCTTAGGTTTACTCTGGATTTTTTTGCATTCTATAATGCAGTTCAGCTATATATAGTCACATTCCTTTGTTTGGGGAATTTCTCCAGGAAATGTGCACTAGAATGACAGTAGTATACCCAGCTGTTCACTGTGTACAGTGCTATAGCTGTCTGGCTAAGTGGTGGTGTGAAAATCTGATGGTTGCTGGAGTGGTGTGCTGTGTGCACTAGACCTGTTCTGGACAGGTGCTCCAAAATCAGTGTGACTTCTGCATCAGGAGAGTGATTGCTTCTATCATGTCATTGAGGTAAAAACAAGCTAGTAGCTACCCAATTCACAAGAGCGATGGCTTTAGAGACTGGTTTGTTCCCCTCCCCACACCACCGTATGTAGCTCAAACTATTATATGGATGAATACAGTACCTTCTCCATGATATAGTTGTGCAGCTCTGTGTTTAGTTGCTTTTGAATATGATTCAGTCCTCAGATGTTCTGCTTCCAGACACTCCATGCTGCCTCTTAAAATCTTTCTCCCTTTATTTTTAGTTTTGCTTCTTTCTGGTATGTGAAATTTTCTTTTTCCAGCCAGTCTGCTTTATGAAGGCAACTCTTTAGGGTCAGACTAGTTAGGGCAAGTAAAAGTTGAACAGGTTTTCTTCTTTTTTTCTGTTGTTTTTTGTTTTGGGTTTGATTTTTTTGTTTGTTTTATTGCTTTGGGGTTTTTTGGGGGGATGGTGGGGTGTTGTGGGGGGTTTTTTGTTTGTTTTGGATTTTTTTTGCAAGTGGCTCTTTGCAAGATTTTTCTTGAAAAGGGAAGCTTTACTGCTTGCTCTTTTTTTTTTTTTTTTTTTTTTTTTAAAAAAGCTCTTCCCCTCTCTGGGTTTGAACAAGCTCTCATTATTTTAGAGCTTAGGGGCCATAGCTGGCCAGTAGAGGAGGGGACAGTGTAACATCTAGGGGCTTTGTACAGAAGTTTGTACACTTGTGTAATATGTAATAGGCCTTTTCACACTTTCTGTTGAGCTTTTTACCTGTAACCTTTACTATGTTGTAAATTAAATGCAGATTTTGCCAGTTTGGAGAGTGTAGTGTGTTCGTTCCCAGTCTACACTTTTGCAGTTGAGACTGTACCTTGTTTTGTGGCTTATTGAAGGATTTCTGCCATGGCAGAGTGCAGCTATTGCTGCAGGTCTCTTTAGTGGCTGGCTCAGGAGCTCTTAAAGTTGCTCCAGCTTCTTTGCTCGTGACCTACTTTGCTGCCTTGTGCTGCAGTGTGGCGTTCTCTTGCACACAAGAGTGATGCTTAACAGTGGATTTTTAAATAACAGTTGCCTTTGTTTTTTGAGTGAAGTTTTATCTGGTTCTGGCATAATCCTCTCTCTGCAAAAGTTATACTTCAGAGCCCCACTTTGTTCTTCTCATTGCCCAGCTTGCTGCCTCTGACATAGGTACCTTGGGCAGTCTAAATACGCCATCCTTTGTCACACTGTGTCTCTGCAGCTTGTCCTCAGCTCACTGGGGAGAACTGTAATGAAAAACAATAAACCGAGACCTAGTTAAAGCTAACCGTGGTGCCTGAGTGTAGGGTCGAGAGGGATTCCCAGGCTTTGCTGAATTTAGTAATATTTAGGCTATAGACGATTATTTCTTCTCAATCCAGCAATATCCTTCAAGGAGCTGGGGCAGTTACATTTTCATTACTGTGTGTCAGCAGAAGGCTGAATCTTCATGTGCAAGCTGCTGATCTGCCACAGGTAAAAATAGTTGGTACAGGTTAAGTAGTTAACTTTGTGGTCTGACATTTTAAGTGTTTTTGTGGTTAGCAGTTATTTTTGTGTATTAAGGGAAGTATTAAAAAGTAGTCAATTTGCATGATAATCTAAAGCACTCTCTGCAATGTGGAATGCTGAGATGGGAATGAAGACGTGGAGAGGAGTTTGCAGCTGAATAAATGATAATGGCAGTGTTTTCCAGGAATATCTGTCCTTACAGCATTCACTGGATTGTCATTGTAACCCTTCTTCTCTTGGTTTTGAAATACAAGAGTGCAGCACCCAGCAGGCATCTCAAGAGCTGCTAATGAGCTGACAGAAGTTGTTCTCTTCCCAGTGTCCTGTGCAGTAAGATACCAGTGTGTTAGACACTGTGAAAACATGGCTGAAAGAATGCCTTCTTGGAGAGGAGGTGACTTCTCCCTGAGGCCTCTTAGGAGAGCAAGAATAGCTTCCAGCGCAGAACAGGTGAGTGTGCCAGCTGAAGTGTATGCTCGTGCAATTATATCAAGTGCTTCAAAACACTCAATGGCATGGGGAAAGACCACAGTTGGACTGGAAGATGTGGCTTAGGGCAAGCCAAAGAACCAGCTGTGCAATGGCTGTTACTGGGCTCAGAGGCCAGCTGCTGTTTCAGAGGCTTTTTTCAAAAGCAGTCTAATACAGTCAGGTAATTTGTAGGTTCTTTGATCTCAAAACTCTCTCTTAATCTAGCAGTGGTAGATAAAGGGGGGAAAAAGTTTCTACTTTCACTTCTGCTCAACACCATGAACAGCTCCTCACTCATAGGAGCTATGTGGTGTCACTGGGACCTCCCTGCTTGGTGTCGGGGACAGGAATGCTAGTACAAGATGGAAAGCATGAAGTAAGATTATGGTGAGTTCAGAATAGACCACTGTGTGTTTTGGGTCACAGTCTTCTAAATTAGCCTTCCCTGAAGGGGTCCCATAAGCAATAAGAGGTACCTCACACACCAGCAGCCTTTAGTGCCCAAGATTAACCATGGTGCTTCCCCAGCCTTCCTCGGAGGTACTGCATGCTTCGCAAAAGCAATAGCTTTCCAGCAGCATTGATGGTGGTTCCGTGTTGTCTTTTACTTCTTATGAATTTCCCAGAACTGATGTCCTCTTCAGAGAAGCTTTGAGGGAGAAGCAGCTAAAGAGCCCAAATCTTTGCTGTCCACCCTCTTGTACATAGCTGTCTATCTTGTCATATATTTTAGCATACATCTGTGAAAGGTTTCAGTCATGTTTGCAGAATGGTAGAGGAGGAGGAAGCCTTAAATACTGGAGTTTAAACGCTGCTCTGGTCATCCTGATGCATCCTGCCTTGGCCCAAGTTGTTTACTGTCACCTTGCAAAGACAGAAGGGCAGCTGCCTCCGTGTGTGCTGGCCTTTGAAGAACTGGCCAGTAATACTGGACTAACCTAGCAACTCGGGTCATGACTGGCCACAGAGGCTTTTCTGATTCAGGTCTTTGCTGTGATGGGTCATTTCCTGCCTGAGGTTCCCCATCTACTTCTCGAGATGTCAAAGAGGCTTTTCCTTGCTTGACCCTGGAGAAATGGAAGCAGCATTTCTTCTGATGGGTGAGCAATGCTGTGTTTACACCCACATCACCTCAGGGCAAGTCCTTTCTGAAAGGAGACGCAACCAGTTTTCTCCAGTGTCTTTGTAAAAGTGCTGCTTTTGTAACTTGAAGAGCTACCAGGAGCTCGTTCTCTATTAACCTCTCCAATATAGGCTTCTGTGTCTCTGCCTCACCCTTTCTTCCAGCCAGGCCACATGAAGGAAATGGAGATTAAACCCTATGGGTAGGAGGACTGGTACAATGAAAGGTGCTGAAAGCTAAATATCTGAGCCTGGGAATGCTGCCCAGAGGCCAAACGGGGAGAGCAGGAAAATTAGTGTCACAAACCCAGGTGAGAAGTTTGAAGACTAGAAATAACTGGTAATAAAATCTCTGATGTCATGTGGGATGGAATGGTACCCTGTGGGTGAGAATAGGAAACCAGTGGCATGCTTTCCCAGTAGTTCTATCCACCAGCTGTCACCTGAGCAGCAGAATGTGACAGAACGTCACTGTGGCTCCCAGAGCACCTACAGCGGGGACGCGAGGAGCAGCAGGGCACTGACAGACCTGTGTGCAGTGGGGACGGGCTGTCGGCTGTTTGCGTGCAGATCCTGGAGCGCTGGTTTAGGGCATGGCAGAGCAGAGAGATCTGCCCAGGGCTCAGGCAGGGTTTCAGTAGCACCGAGAACTGTCATCTCCATCTGATACTGAGTACAACCCATGGTGAGCAGCAGGGAGGCAGCTTATAGCATGCTTTGAATCTTTTCAAGAGAAATGCAGGACTCTCAATACCGTCAACCAGTCCTAACTGGGGAAGACAGAACCACTGGTTTGGTGACCATTACCGTGCTGTAAAACTTCTGTCTCCTGCCAGCATCAGCTGCCAAAAAGCTCTTTGCACTGCACTGACCGGCTGTAAATGCTCCAGTGAGATGCTGCATGCAAGATCTGCCAGTGAGTTCCGTGAAAGCTGAAACGATGCACAGGAACATCTTTTCAGTGGCCTCCTCTATGCCAGGAGACAGCACTGCGGTGACTCTTTCAGCCAAGCTGTTAAACTACAGAACGAGCTCTACTTTACGTGCAGTACTTGTTTGCTCTTCCCTTGTCATGCTTAGTCATCAGCCTAGGAGCACACAAACTTCACGTGACTTACATGAACTGTTTGCTGTGTGCTCATTGCTTCCTCTGGGGTTATGTGGGAGCTTGCGGGGAGGGAGGGGGGGAATAACCAATTCCATGAATAACCAATCTCTAGTAAAAGGGGTATTTCTGCCCAGCCTGTCTTTTGCAAAAGGCAACTGTGCAGAACTGATAATAGCCCTCTGACTAGTGACAGTTGCTAACCAGTAGTTTCCTCATTTGATATCACTGGGCCTGTCTGTTACAGAGGTTTTATGTTTTTCTTGTTATCTCTTAACAACTTTCTCAGTTACTCAGTGTGCAGAACACAACTAGTTGTACTAAGCTGTAGGCTTTACAGTTGCTGCTGAACGCAATCCTGGTCAAGACCATCACTCACACCTAGTTCAGGATTTGAATTTCAGCAAACCGTTTCCCACAGATTTGTCACCTATATTTGTCCATGATGTTAACAAGGGGTGTGTTCTGCTCTGCTTGGGCAAATGCACAACTGGAGAGGAAAAAAAGCAATTGCATTGTTTCCTGGCTCACCGCATGAAGCAGAAAGTGGCAACTTCCTCTGATGCAAGTCCCCTCCTGCTCATCCTCATCACCCTTGTTAGACCCGCAGCAGGGTAAGAAACAGAACGTCCTGCCTTGCCCACCACCCTATGCTGTGCTCCGTGGTGGGACTCAATTGCTTGAAGGAGGAGAGGAGGATCCATTGCAGGGAAATACTGTCTCAGTTGGGTCCTGTATCAGACACTGACCTTGGCGAGCATAAGGACGTGTTTTGTGTAGTGAGAGGTGATGTGGGGTTAGTGCAGGGCTGGGTAGTGAATGGCAGGGAAGCACGGACAGTATCATCAAGGCACTGTACGTGACCTTGCAGTGCCATCAGGGTCCTCTGCTATTGACGGTCCCTCTTTCTTGGCTTTCTGCTGCACACCTCCTCTGGCCTTGGCAATAAGCTGCATCCTGGGATGAGCAGTTTTATCACTTCATGCTCCAATTTCTTCTGCTGCACATGCTGCTGAGTTGGAGCATCTCTCTATATTGCCCTGCTGCCATGGGACCCCTCTGAACAGGGTACCTGCTGGGCAGGATCACCTCTGAATTTGAGAGGTAGAGGCAGTGCTCACAAAGAGGACCGTCAGTTCAGGGACCGTGTGTCTAGCGTAAGCCTAATCCATCCTGACATCAGGCCCTGGGTGGCTGACGTGATGTCTGCTCTGGGAAAAGCTTGGTCTTTCCTCAGCCCCTGCAAAGTGCCTGCTTGCTGTGGGGAAGTGAGGGCTGTTCGTGGAAGCGGATGGGCTGGTTTTGAGTAGCGTGTGAAATAAAGCAGCTGTTCTCAGGGCCCCACTGTGGCTGGCCTGTCCCTCCCCTTGCAGGCAGGCAGGCACCAGCCTAGTAGTGAGCAGGAGGAAGTGAAAATGTTCCACCCATTTTTTCAGCTCAAGGCTTTGGCTGTGCCAGGAATGACAGAGCCCTGAAAGGTTTGCTGCCTTCTACAGCTGCTCTGTTGTTCCCAGAGGCATCACAAACCTCACGGGTCTGCTACACGTGCTTCTGGGTAGCTGCAAAGCAACAACCTCCTTGACCTGTCTCCTGGGGAAATCAGGCTCAAGGCTAAGCTACCAGGAGAAGGCAGCAGGCATCGCTGGCCCTGAAACAGAGCTGCTCAGCCCCATGGCCCGTAGTGACATGTTTCTGCCTCTCCTCACTCCCCTTTCCTTGCAGCTCTTCCCTGTCCCTGAAGAGATGCTGCTTCCTCCTTGGCTCTGACTCTCTGTGGCCAACCCCAGGCTGTTTGCTGCTGGAGCTCAGCAGCCTGGAGATCTGCTCCTAGAAATCTCTTTCAGGCAAGAACCAGTGGGATTTTGAGCTGACCATGATTGCTGTCCATGGCTGTGTTCATTTTATCTGTGTCCAGGGCTTGAACACCTCCATGACCCCTTTTTTTTCCCAGACTTCCCATGGAGGTTTGCATGTTGGGTCCACAGCTGTGCTCTGCCCTGTATCGCTCACCTGCCCTGGGGATGAGGGGCGGCTGGACCGGCAGCGCCTGGCAGCGTCCCAGAAACATGTCAGTGAGCAGAGCTCTGGGGAGCTGCACTGGTGCTGGGTCTTTCCCCTGTGCTGGCTCTGCTCAGTGTTAGGTTATCACATGTCTCTGGGACAGAACCTCAGCAGAGCAGACAGTCTTTGGTATCTTCTCCAACCACAACCAACTTGTGTGCTGAACAATGGGCTGCTGAGCTGTCCAGTTTAGGCCACTGTACGTTTCTGTGTCCTAAAGTGACCTTTTATTTTTAGACATATTTTTCTGTGACTGATTTTCAAACTAATTCCTTCAGTTCCCTGTCCCCCTCCCATTTTCCCCAGATTGGTAGCAGAGCACAGGCATGCAGGGGTGGCCATGGCCAGGGTCTTCTGTTCTGAACTAGACTAGCACATCAGCAGGGGAAACCCTCATTCTCTTCCTGCAGCTGCAAACACAGGTCTCAGTCGTACCAAAATCCACAGCCTGGTTTGCCAGGGATGCCCACCACAACCACCTGCAGAGGCCCTGGAGTCAGCCTTGCCACTGGGGTTTTGGACTGTCTAGGCACGTGGCTGGTTCTTTAGGGCCTGTTTGGGAATGGAGGGATAGACACCTGGGGTGCAGAGACCTTTGCTGTTGGCTGTCAACTTACCCTGTGATTTCCAGAGCAGCACATCTGTTCAGCTCCTCCCTGGACTCGGCCTTAGAGCAGCAAAACACCCCCAGAGGGACAAGCTCTGCAGGTCTGGGGGCTTTTCTATACTATATTGAGAGTTTCCTGACCTCCCATGGTTAGTCTGGTCCTGCCCTTCAAGGATTCTTGATGTTGTTTGGTACATAAAATATACTTTCTTCCCAGATATTGGTACAAAGGATATTTCTCCCAGGCACTGTGTCCCATTTCCATTTCACAACACTTCAGCTTCATTCCTCTAGTTCCACGTGGGCTTTTGTGCTGCTGCCCAGCTGTAAATCTTGTAGTGTCCCATCAGCGCAGGCTCAGCATCTGTACACCTGCAGCACTGCTGAGCCTGCCTGGGACAGCCTGTCCAGCTGGGGAACCGGCCAAAGGGGCTGACACACAGCAGTGCCCGGATCTTTTCCCCTATATCCTCGGTCATGCTCTTTGTTCTTCAATGTGCAACACCACACCTGTGATCTTGCTGTGAACGGGGCAGACCATGTGCTGGAGTAAGATCAGATCACGGCTCACGATCAAGGGAAGCTATCCCTGCTGCCTGCATGCACTGGAAATAGCGGACGCAGTGTTGAACCCTGAGTTCAAGAAGAGGGATGTGGGAGAGAGACCACCAAAGGGCAACCGAGATGGTCATGGGGCTGGGCACACAGTCTACAAGGAGTGTTTATGGGAGCTGATGGGTTTGTCTAATGAAGAGGAGGAGAAGGCCAATCTAATAGTAGCATGCAACTACTTAAAGGACAGTTGGAGCCAAATTATTCCCAGCAATGGCAGACCAGATAGTGAGGGCTAATGGCCACATATGCAGCTACAGAGATGCAGGCTGGGCATTAGGAAAACATCTCTGGGAAGGTGGTGCAGCCCTTTGACAGATTACCAGAGGGGTGGAAGGTGTCCTTCCTTGTAGGTTGTCAAGACCTTGACATATCTGATTTGCTCTGGTGTCAAGGATAGTCCAGCTCCAAGTGTCAGTTTGGCATGAAGTCCTCTAGACATCCCTACTGCTATGACACCCTGCGTGGCATGCTGAAATTGCCTTGTGCAGAGGGAATCTCGATACTCCAGCACTCTCTGCCCCTCAGATTGCTTTGTCCTGTACTAATAGTGGGAAACACAAATTCCTGTTAAATGCAGCTGACTTCTGCAGCTGGAGTCAAAGCAGAGAGACCTCTTTTTCTGCATCATCTACTTAAAAATATCTTTCTCTAGGTTTCATTTCCACATTAAGTCCCATCCTGCTCCTGTTCCTAGCCTGCAGCTTCGGTTTGATTCATAGGGCAAATTGAAGGAAATTCCTTATGAAGATGAAGCTCACCAGGAGCAGCAGCTCCCAGAACTGCCATTTCCACCAGTCCCATGGGGCTGGCAGCTGCGGGGACCGTACTCAGCTGTTTTTGTGAAGGATGGGGCCCGTCTCTGTGGGAGACTGAGATGGGTGCTGCTGCCTGTCCTGGAGGCGTGGGAATTTGGCTCTGCCTTGCCCACGGCTGATGCTGCCACAGTGACCAGCAGCCCAGACCCGCTGGCTCCCCTTTCCTGCGCACACAGCCAGGGCATGATGCATGGGGTGTTTGTGCTGGGGGCAAGTGGCATCTGAAAGCCCAGAGGTGAGCAGGATGGAGGTGCCTGTGTGTTTGTAAGCGGTGAGGGCTGTCTGGACACAGCCCTTTGCTTTCTCTGCCATGGTCCATGCAGACCTGCCCTCTGCTCCATGGCACCATTGCTGTGTCTGGCCCGAGTCGCAGAGGGGCAGGGCAGGTTGGTACGTGGAGATGTGCAATAGGGACAGGCTGGAGCATCAGTCCAGCCAGCACAGCACCATGGCAGAGCTGGGGGGGTCCATGCCTTCACCCACCCTCAGCACCGGCAGCACCACCAGGGCCAGGACTGGGGGAGACCAAGCCATGACAGATGATGGGGATCAGGAAAAGGATTGTCCCAGCACTGCATCGGTCAGTCTGTGCAAGCTTCAGAGCTGCCAGCAGCATGGGCCTGTGGTCAAAGAGGGAACTTACCACTGCTAGAAGCAGAAGTGAAACGCAGGCAGAAATGAAAGCAGAGCCCAGAGCTGCTTCCCACGCAGTTCCCCTCTCTGCAGAGTGCCCTGGAGCACCTGACAGCATGGCCATGGAGCCCCTCTCCTTCCAGGAATACATCTGCTCCCTGGACCCCGCCACCCTGCCGCGCATCCTCAGGATTTGCTCCGGTGTCTACTTCCAAGGTGAGTGCTGGGTGCTCGCTGTCTCCAAAGGGTGCCCCAAGGCTCTGCCACCTCCCCTCACCGTGCCACCGCAGCCCAGGCTCCCCTCTCCCGCCCTGAAGATGGCTGGTCCCCTGCCACCAGGGAGAGGCACAGGTCCTCGTGCCACCACCAGACTCTGGTGCCTAAGGCACACCTTCTTAGAAAAAACTCTCTTCTACACCCAGTGCCCACCCATCCAACTGCCCCAGTGCATTCAGACATGCCGCTACAAAAGCGATGGGGCACCAAAACCCCTCCAAGCTGGTCCTCCGTTTCATGCACAGCGCTCGTCCTAGGCAGTGAATCACCTGCTGGTGGTGGATCTGGCAGGGATGGAGCCACATGCTCGGTGGCTGGAGGAAGGTGGGATGGCATTGCTCCTGGCCCCGGTGCAAGGAGTCCAGCAAGGGTGCAGAGAGCAGCCTGGTCTGAGCTCTCTGCTTCTTCATGAGCCACATCCCTGGAGACATCTTAGGTCAAGGAGAAGCCTTGACCAGCATGGCTTTCTCAGCTGGTGGCAATGTCAGTGGTGAAATGGAACCAGAAATTAGCAAACGCTTTTGCTGGCTTTCTGGGGCTCCCAAAAATGCTGGGAATGCACAGCAGGATCCTGGCAACGTGTAGCAATTACCATCAAGACTTGTAGAATTTGTAGTGGTTTTTTAGGTTACACTGGCTTTTAAAGAGCAGGAGGAGTGATTAGGGTGGTCTCACTCTTCTTCTCTGTAGCTCGGTTGGGGTAGATGTTTAGCTTTTTTCAAATACTTCTGGTGCCCTTGATAACATCTTAGCATTGCTAAATGAGTAAAAAAGCCACTTTTCCAACAGCAGCAGTCAATTTGTTTAGCAGTTGCTGGTACTCGTGGTGAGGTAGCTGGTGCTTTCTGTTTCACATAGCAGGGGGTTTGTCGTGAGTTCATCCCACAAAGGGGAGAAGTTTGGAATTGCACAGGTTTGGTAGCAGCTCAATGAATGTAGAGATTTAAGGGCAGAAGGGGGCATTGCTTGTGTTGGAGGGTATCGTGATGTGGTAGTGTAGCCTGAGGAGCTCCAGGAAAGGCTCTGGTTCCAGGAAAGGCACATCTACCCCCAACCCTTTGCAGCGCAATCAAGCACTGAATCTTTCCTGCTGCATTTCTCGTCTGAGTTACATCGGTTCAGCCTCCAGCCATGCCCGCTGTGCCTTTCTGCACTGCTTTTCTCCCCTGTTATGACCCCTGCATGGTTACCAGCACTGGAAGCTTTCCAGGACTTAGCTTCCGGGTATTCCTGATTCCTTAGAATAACCATCAGCTCAACAAAGACCCCTCAGCCAACCTCCTGGTTGTGTGTTCCCTTGGCTGCTGGTGAATGGTGCTGGACCTTGCAGACAGCGCAGAGTGCACTGGGGATCAATCAGTGATGCACCCTGCAGGTGTGCCATCCTGCACTGATGATATTTCTTGAACATTTCTGGATTTCCTGCTAATACTGAAGATCTTACTACTTCTGGCTTTTTGTTAGCAAAAGTTTGGGTGGGTCCCCAAGATGTTAAACAAAACTGCTGCTGGTCTCGGCCCCTTCTCAGGCTTCTCTCCCAGCCACACGTTCCTTACCTCCTCTGTCTCCTTGATCCTGCTTTATGTTGCAAAACTGCTCTGGCTTGGTGCTGCAGTGGAGCTGAAGAGCGCTTTGGGGTCCTGTGCAGGGCATCCACAGCCACATGTGTCTCTGTGTCTCACTGCCAGCCAAGGGGGCCAGCCACGCCACGTGTGTGTGGAGTTAAGTGGGTCTCTGCACCCAGGGTGTGAGGCATCTCTGTGCTCCGGCCGTGCAGCCTGGCTGGATGCTGTCACAGGACACAGGACACAGGACAGGGCATGGGAAGGCTGGAGGAGTGGGACTGGGGCTTACACAGCACACAATACTTTATGAAGCTTCCTAGCTTTCACCCACCTCTTCCTGTGGTTTATTTTTTCATCTCTATTTCTACCTTGAGGTTCCCCCCTCTCCTGGGGGACAGACACTCTCCCGGCCAGTCCCACCCCACTGCTCCCCCCGCGCTCCACAGGTGAGCAGCGGTCAGTGGCGCAGCAGTGCCTGCAGCAGTATCTGTCCCTCAGCGGCTTGGGTGGCAATGTCCAGCCCATCTCCAACGACATGTCCAGCTTGGGCTCCGTCTGTCCTGCCCGGACCCGCCGGGGCAGCTGTGTGTGCCGGGGCCTTAAACCATCTTCCCACCATGGCCAAAGGCACCAGCTCACCCCACATGCCGGGTGAGTCGGTGCCAGCCCCCATCTCTGCCCGCTGCTGAGCCCGCTGACCAGCTCTGCCCTTCCCTGAACTGCTGCCTTCCTTCTCCTGCACCCCCATCCCATGGCCCCCCTCTACAGGAGTGAGGGGTCCCCTTGGCCCCACCACAGCCACAGGCACTGGGGCTCGCTCAGGGACATCCCTGCACCCCTGAGTGCTGGGACACCTGGGCTTTGCTCACGTCCCAGAAAGGACAAAGCCTGTGGCCAGGGCCGAGGGTCAGCCCCCTCCCCACTGCCCTCATCACAGCTGGCCAAGCAGAGGGGCCCCCACTATGTAACTGGTATTTGCTAATGGCACACAGCATGACTACCTGTGTTGGGAATCCCTAAATCACCGAGGTTGGCAGGGACCTCTAGAGATCATCCAGGCCAACCCCCAGCTCAAGCACAGTAAGCAGGAGCTGGTTGCTCAGGACTTTGTCATGCTGGGTTTTGAGTATCTCCAGTGATGGAGACTCCACAGCCTCTCTGGGCAGCCTGTCCCAGTGCTTGACCACCATCATAGTAAAAGAAATGGTTTTGTACATTCAGAGAAAGTTTCACATGTTCCAATTTGTGATCATGGCCTCTGGCCCTGGCACTGGGCACCACTGACAAAAGCCTGGCTTTGTGTCCTCCCTTCAGGTATTTATATACATTGATGAGATTCCCCCTGAGCCTTGTTTTCTCCAGGCTGAACAGTCTCAGCTCTCTCAGCCTTTTCTCGTGTGAGAGATGCTCCAGTCCTTTAATCATCTTTGCGGCCCGTTGTTGGACTCTCTCCAGTACGTCCGTGTCTCTCTTGTCCTGGGGAGCCCAGCACTGGACACAGCACTCCAGGGGTGGCCTCACCAGAAGGATCCCCTCCCCTTGACCCACTGGCCGTGCTTTGCCTAATGCAGCCCAGGACACCATTCGCCGCCTTTGCAGCAAGGAGACATTGCTGCCTCATGTTCAACCTGGTGTCCACCAAGACTCCCAGGTTCTTTTCTACCAAGCTACTTTCCAGCTGGGTGGCCCCCAGCACATGCTGGTGCCAGGGTCTGTTCCTCCCCAGGGGCAGGACTTCACACGTCTCCTTGTTGAACCGCATGAGGTTCCTGTCAGCCCGTTGCTCCAGCCTGTCCAGGTCCCTCTGGACAGCAGCACAACCCTCTGGCCAGTCAGCCACCCTTCCCAGTTCTGTGTCATCTGCAGACTTGCTGAGGGTGCACTCTGCCCCATCGCCCAGATGACTAACAAAGAAGTTAAACAGGACTGGGCCCAGAATTGATCCCTGGGGCATATCACTAGCAACTGGCCTCCAGCCAGACTTGGTGCCACTGATCACCACCCTCTGGGCCCAGCCATTTAGCCAGGGTTCAGACAACCTCAGTGTCTGCTCACCCAGGCCATTCTTCATCAGCTTCTCTGTGAGGATGTGATGGGAGAGAGTGCCAAAATCCTTACTGAAGTCAAGAAAAACAATACCCACTGCTCTCCCCTTGTCCTCCAAGCCAGACACTTCACTGGAGAAGGTGATCAGGTTGGATAAGCATGATTTCCCCATACAGACTAATCCAAATCACTCTTTCATCCTTCATGTATCTGGTAATGGTTTCCAGAATTATCTGCTCCATCACCTTTCCAGGGTTTGAGGGGAGTGTGTCTGGCCTGTAGATCCCTCTCTTGCCTGTCTTGAAGATAGGAATGACATTTGCTTTTTTCCCAGTCTTCAGGAACCTCTCTCGATTGCCCAAAGATAATAGAGAGTGGCCTCACAGAGTCAACACTCATGGGTGCATCCCAAGAGGCCCCACGGACTTCTGTATGTCCACTCTGCTTAGTGCTCCCTTACCTGGTCCTCCTCCACCAAGGGTAGGTCTTCCTTGCTCCAGACTTTTCCCCTGGTCTTGGGGGGATTCCTGAAGGCTGGTCAAACCTCTAAAGACAGAGGCATTGAGCACATTAGCCTTCGCTGTGTCCTTTGACACCAGGTCCCCTGCCCCATTCAGCAGCAGACCCACATTTTCCCCAATCTTCCTTTTGCTGTTGATGTACTCATAGAAGCCTTTCTTGTTACCTTTCATGTCCCTCGACAGATTCAGCTCTGGGCAGGCTTTGGCTTTCCTAACCCTATCCCTGCATGCTAGACCATGTCTCAGTGCTCCTCCCAGGCCACCTGCCCCTGCTGCCACCTCTCATGCATCTCCTTTATATATCTGAGTTCAGTCAGGGGCTCCTGAGTGTTGGACAGGAGCACCAGCCACCTGCAGGTATTTTGAGGAAGCAATAAAGGACGGCTTACAGAGGGTGGTGAGGCCCTGGCACAGGCTGCCCAGAGAAGCTGTGGCTGCCCCATCCCTGGAAGTGTTCAAGGCCAGGTTGGATGGGGCTTTGGGCAACCTGGGCTAGTGGAGGGTGTCCTGCCCATGGCAGGGAGTTGGAACTGGATGAGCTTTAAGGTTCCTTCCAACCCAAACCAGTGATTCTATGAAATGCTGATAGTGGCATTTTCTTTGAGGAAATCTCCCTCCTCACCCTGCAGGGTCTGTGTACGAGATCGCAGGCAACGAATGCTGCTTGTCAACGGGCGACCTGCTGAAAGTCATGGCCGTGGAGCTGCAGAAAGTCGTTTGTGAGGACACAGAGACAGGGCAGACAAGGGAGCTGCCACCGACATTTAAGGGTGAGCATGGCTGCCCTGTCCCAGCTGGCATCCCATGGGTGTCCTCCTCCCTGGGGGAGACCTTTGCAGCCCCCGTGGGCTCAGCCTCATTGTCCCACAGGTCTTTTTCAGCCTGCCACAGCCCTGGGGCCATACCCAACACCGCAGGGACCCTTCCTGGAGGGCAGCAGGCAGCGGGGCCTGACGCTGCACCAGGTGCTGGGCCAATGGAACGGGCGGCCAAAGCCCCTGCTGTGCCCTGCCGTCAGCCCCCACACCCTGCTATTGCACCCTGTCTATGAGGTGCAGGCCGTCATGCACCGTGAGTCTGGATGGGGCAGGCGGGGTGCTGCGAGATTCAGGGCAGGGTGCTGCGGGGTCCGGGTTGGGGCACTGAGGGGTTGGGCGGCGAGTCTGTGGGGTCAGGGCAGGGATTCTTTGGGGTTGGGATGAGGGTGCTGCAGAGTTGGGGGCCTACACCAGTTTGGTGCTGGGACCCCGATGCACAGGGTGTGGGTGGCTGCAGGCAGGGGGATGTGAGGTGGGATCCCCTCCCACATGGGGCTGGGGAGAGGCCGAGCACGGGGTCAGGGCAGCTCTGCCCCTGCAGTGCGTCGGGATGTGGTGAAGATCCCCTCCACGCTGGAGGTGGACGTGGAGGACGTCACGGAGGAGGCGCAGCACGTCCACTTCTCCCGGCCGTTGCTGCTGAGCGAGGTACTGGGGATGGAGGAGGTGCTGCCGGCCGAGGCTGAGATTCTGGAGGGCCCGACTGGCCCCGCTGTCTTCGAGAGCGCCTGGGTGTCGCGGCTGCGACGGGGGCAGCGGCTGCAGCTCCATGGCTGCTTCCACGCCTGGCGGATCCTGGCCTCAGCCCCCGGCAGCGGCCGCCATTTCATCCTCTCCAGTGCCTACCAGGGCCGGTTCCGCCAGCGGCCTCGGCAGTTCACAGGGGTGCAGGAGCTGGTGGCCGGTCTGCAGCCTGGCCGGCCACTGCGTGTGGTGGTGACGCAGGACTGCGAGGGCCGGGGGTATGACGTGCCCCCGCTCGGTGTGGGCGACCGGCTGGAGGCCCAGGGGCTGCAGGGGAACGGCCCCAGCACCCGGCTGCTCTGCCACCGTCACGGTGGGGAGGAGGAGGAGGAAGGCGAGGAGCTGCTGCTGCCGCTGGACCTGGGAGGCGGCTTCGTGGAGGAGGCATGCAACAGCAAGAAGTACAGGCTGGCAGAGCTACTGGAGCGGCAGTCTTTGCCCTGTGAGGTCCGGGTGGTGGCTCCCGACCCGGGGCTGGAGAGGGACACGCTGGGCGCCCTGCCTGCCCTGCGGCTGGAGGCTCGTCTGGACCAGCCCTTCCTGGTGGGCAGCTTCTGCGAGGAGCCAGAGGAGGGCTTCGAGATCCCACCACAGTGGCTGGACCTCTCCGTCCTGCTAAGTGACGAGCCTGTCCACCTCCCCGCCCCCTGCACCCGCCAGTCCCGGGTGGAGGAGCTGACCGAGGCCTTCTACTACCGGCTGCTGGCCCAGCTGCCTAGCCACCCAGCCCCACCACCCCCACGGCCCCCCAAGCCAGCGCGGGCAGGCATGGGCCCAGGGGGAAGGCGCTCCTCGGTCCCCAGCACCTCGCTGGTAAGCGTCCGCCCAGCTCCTCCGCTGCCACCGCTCACAGCCCTGGCCCGGTCAAGCACCCCCAACCAGTATGGCCGGCGAGGACCCCCCAGCAGTGCAGGTGAGGCCCCCGGCAGCTCCTGGGCCCCAGCCCCTCCACAGGGCTCAGCCCAGAGATGTGCTGCCCTGGCAGGAGGACAGGGCCCCCCAGCAGCGTCAGCAGGTCATGCTTAGCTGGGGGTGCTGCTGGCCACCACCTCCCCATGGCTGTCCTCATAGGGACCCTGAGCTGAGGACACCTGCCATCCCCTTGTCCCACATGTTGAGGTGACCCCACAGGCTCTGCCCCATCCCCTTGTCCCACATGTGGCGAGGAACTCATGGGGGGCTGCCCCATCTCCCTGTGCCACATGTGGGAGGGCCCGAGGGGGCTGCACCATCCCCTTGTTCCACACGCAGGTGGGACACATGGGGGAGCACCCCAACCCCTTGTCCCACACGGGGACCATGGCACTCGGGGAAGCAAGGCTTGACCTCAAGGGCGATGGCGCAGTGAACACCACCAACAAACCCCTGGCCTCCATCTGCCATCGAATGCCTTCCCACCCCAGACTGCAGGGGACCTGTGGCCCCAGGGGCTGGTATCTGCAGTGGCAGAGCAGCTGCCACCACACCACGAGAAGCCCTTCTCCCCCCCATGGCCTCAGTCCCCGCTGTGTCCAGGCGCAGCTCTGAGCAGGGAGGTGGGGAGGGCAGGTCGGGGTGTCCCCGCGGGGCTTCCGCTGTGGTCCGTGGTCGTGCATGTCTGCAGGCTGTGCTCTCTCTTCCCTTCCAGGCACGGAGAGCCACAGCGATGAACACGATTACGAAACTGTTGATGACAACATTCAAAAGACAATTTGCAAAATGCAGACAATTTTTCCTTTCTAGTCCTCTAGTTTCTGGAAGCCACCTAGCCTCCAAATACTCTGGGACCTTACATGACATTGGTTACTTGCAGAGGCTAAATACAGCCCTAGGGATCCACAGTGCAACCTCCAACTGCCTCGATCCCACAGAAAGGTGCCGACTTTCCTTGGAGGCAAGCAGCCCGTATGCCATTGGGGCAGCCCTGGGCACAGAATAATTCCCCCTGTTGCGCTGTGGGCTCTGTCCTCAGCTGTCACCCATGAGAGTCTGACAGCAGCAGACCAGCACACAGCTGGGCAGCCACCAAGATGCCACTGAGATGCCAGCCCAGGCCCTGGGACATGGATCTCATGCTGCGGCATCTGGGCTGGGATTACAGATGCTTCCAGATGGAGATGCTTTGGGACCAGCATATCCAGACACTGTTTGGCACATGGGGTGGGATGGGGTCAGGAAGAGACATGGCAAGGAACTTCACACAGTGTGAGCGATGCCCCAGCTGGGGCTGAAACCATCAATTGACACATTTTTATAATTGCATATCAAAACCAACTTTCATAAAGCAGAAGCTGTATTTTTCTCAAGTATAGCCAAACTTGCTTCTCACTCTGGCCTAATTTCTCACCAAGGTTGTAGAAACATTGTAAAAATGTTGTGGCTTTGGGTTTTGCTGGCTTTTTCATCTGTTTTTTTAACTGCACTTGCAACTGGAAGCAATGTCTGTTCTAGACCCTCCATGGCCCCCCCCTCCTGCTTGCGAGTGTGCTTGTCACCCTCTTGCAGATTCTTGGCACCTACAAAGGCCCCTGCTGCACCCATGGCATCGGACACAAAATATGACCGGAAAACCAAATAAGGACCAAAGTTCAACTCTTCTTTTTCTGGAAGTTTGACAAAGCCCTGGTAAAGTAGCAGAGACAAAGACCTCATGGTCCTGATGTGCATTAAGGGAAAAGAGCTAACAAGGAGAGAGCTTTACACCAAAAGCAAGCAGGCATTTCACTCCTGCATCACGCACTGCACTCTTCTTTCAAATCATAGCTGGAAAATAAATTTTAAATTTTATTTAAGACCAAACTGGTTATTTTTTTCCCCTCTTTCAGTGAAGAGTAGCTTTGGGTTCATTTTTTTCAGTTCATGTCATTCCTCACTCAGCGCCTAGGGCAGAGTCCCAAAGCTGCAGAGAGGATCTTATTCATGTGAGCTTGGCTCAAGTCCTAGCTCGGGTTTGGGCTGGTTTCCTTCTCTGGCTCTGGTTCTGCCCTGGGATTTACACTTGGTATCAGCACTGTCTCCTCAAATCAACATTGTGGGAGAGACACTGACTATTGCTGTTGAGGTCGTTTCACAGAACATTCATCCAAGGAGGGAGAACCCAGCTCTCACCTGCAGACAGGTGCTAGTCATTCATTAACTGCACCTAAATCAATCATAGGATCAGAGAATCACAGGATGATTTGGGTTGGAAGGATCATTTAAAGATCATCTGCTCCAACTCCTTCCACCAGAACAGGTTGCCCAAAGCCCCATCCAACCTGGCCTTGAACACTTCCAGGGATGGGGCATCCACAGCTTCTCTGGGAAACCTGTTCCTGTGCCTCACCACCCTCACAGGGACGAATTTCTTCCTCAGATCTAATCTAAACTTACCCTCTTTTAGTTTGAAAGCGTTGCCCCTTGTCACTATAGACCCTGGTAAAAAGTCTCTCTCCATCTTCTATATAGGCCTTCTTGAAAGTATTGAAAGGCCACAGTAAGATCCTCCCGGAGCCTCCTCTTCTCCAGGCTGAACCACCCCAACGCTCTCAGCCTGTCCTCATGGCTTCATACGATGCGCAAAGTTTCAACCAAGAAACCCACCACAGTGGCAGGGGCCAACATGTGTTTAAGTTGCCCCAGAATCCAGATTTTTCTTCTCCTGGGGGAAAAACTAATTGCTGGACTACAGCTGGGGAGAGCATGAGCTCGAGGGAGGTGGAAGGGAGCAGAGCACAGAGGAAACTAGAATAACTGAAAATGCCCAAGTGCTTTTCCTTGTCCCCTTTATTTGAGCCAAAAGCATTCTGAGTTTGGATTTCACCATTAGTTCACAGATGCAAACTTTCTGTGAAACAGCCAATGCTTCTGTCCCCTAAGACCTATTCCAAATCGTCCTTCTAGCCAGACAACAGCAGATGCTCCTGGATGCTTTGAAGGTCAAACAGCAAACAGAGACTAGGCAAAGACTTAAACTCTCTCCCAACTGATGAGTTTTTCCTTCAGCTTCGCTTCCAAAAATCATCAGGGATTTTCTTCCTAACCTGCACACCTCCTGCAAAAGGGAGATGACTACTTTTGGCTTCTAGAACTGCCAGACTCCACAGCCTGGAAGTTCACTTGTCATGCATCTACAGCGCAATTTAGTCCCAGAAGTACACCGCAGGCTGCAGCCATGCCGCTCCCTGCACCCGAGCAGCTCACGTGCGTTTTGCCCCAGCATTAACACCAGAAGCAGACGCCGTGGGTCTGCAGCCAGCCCCAGATGTACATACGAGGAAGAGCGGCTTCTTCAAAGCCAGTTCACCAGACCCAGGTAACAAAACCTCCACAACTCGCAGCTCCTGTGGCACCCTGAGCCAGCCAGCCCCTGAGCCCACACGCCCTGTTTGTCCAGCAGCCCTGGGAACTCAGCAGGCAGCAATCCAAGCACAGCGCAGCGCAACGCTCCCATCTGGCAGGCAGCGAGTGCATTTCAGTGTCTCAGCATTCAGTCTCAAAGATCCCAGGTCCTGCTTTTCAGCAAGGCACTCACCACCTGCCGTGGTTCTTCTTGTGAGCCCAGCCAGGCACCTTATGGGGCCATGGTGAAAAACGCTCCTGAATGTTTATAAACTCCTGAAATGCTCCCATTAACAAACACAAAACAACCGCCAGAAGGTGGTCTTCAGCTTTGTATTTTATATAACGGGAAGCATGTCATGACTAAGAGGACTGAAATATGCTGAAGCAGCCGCCCCCTCCCTGAACAAGGCAGGATCGTGCAGAGAAACAGGGGATGCCAATCTGTTATCCCCACCCTGATACATCACCAATATCAACCCTGCTGTTTCCTAACTTAGTGGGGTTTTTTGTTATGACTTAAAAATAGTTTAAAGAAGAAAAACTTGTACCACAGAATGTAATTAATTTGAGCTTCAGCTGAAGTACTTTTGGTGGCAGAAATAACCCTGGCTGTATCTGTAACACTGATACAAGGGGTAGCTTTCTTCAGTAGTACAATTATCTAATTTCTTAAGTGTCCAGCCATTCACTTCAGTATGATCTTTTAAAGCAATTTTCTTCAAAAGCTAAGGAAAAAAATAACTACGGTTAAAGAAACTCTGAAGGCGTGGGCTGTGTTTTTATCCACGCAGCTAGGTTTGTCAGCGCAGATGGTTTTCTTCTTTACGGAAGAAAGCCTCTAGAGCCACATGAATGCAAGACTACTCAAGTTAAAATTTTATTGGAAAGAGACAAAAGCTCTAGTAACAAGATCACCTCATAGTACAAACATAGATTTAAATGCATAAACTAAACCAATTAAAAATCTATTCATGATTACTGTACATTAGTAGAATATTGCTCTTGGCTACCCACTTTGTGAATGAAATGGAATGAAAGCTGAGTTAGTAGAAACAGCTCTAGAAACAAAAGACAATCTGCCCAGGACAAGAGGTTCTTTCTAAGGCAGGCATCCTCTAGGGAGACAAAACCAAACTGAAGACTCTGAAGCTTTGAGTTCAGTTTTCCCATGTCTGTTTATGCTTTCAGTCACATGGTCACAGCATATAATCGAGTCCGGTTAACAGAATCCTATATGTTCTGCTTGTCCTTGAGGTTCCAAGGAGGCACTCGCAGAGTAACTGGGACTTTCACAGGCTAGAAAGAGCAAAGATCACCTTCCACGTCGCAAAGCTCGGCAGGGTAACTTGATACATGGACAAGCATTTGCTTACAACTAAATGCAGCTGGAAGTAACTTCACTCAGCATCCGTTGACTTATAGTGATCATCATCCACAGTGGAGTAGATGTGTCCCTCACTGCTAAGGAATTCAACGGCTTGCCTTTGAAGGAAAAAAAAAATCAAATAAAAGGCAATTGCTAACTAGTTCATATCAACACCTTTCTCAGGGATTTCCCACTTCAGACCCCATCCCTACTGTTCCCTCCTGGCACCTGCCACAGGCAGCTCTTGGTGGCTGTGCCCTGTGAGCAGTTTAAGTGCTGCTCCACCCATCAGTAGGTACAGAAAGCTTCTCCAAAGCTCTAAGAGCTGCTGGGGAGCAGGTTGCCAGACTCTCCTGCCACAGAGGGGAAGGCCACCCCTCTCAGTACTTCCCAGGTAAAAGTAGTACCTACAACTCTGCTTCAGAGGGGACAGAACACAGAAGGATAATGGACATTATTAATGTCTTTAGGCTTCACTCTTTTTCTAAGTCTCAGGGAGGACAAGTAAAGAGACAGCAAAGGAGAAGAGAACAGAAACAGTCTAATCCCAAGTTTTGATCAGTGTGCAGAAAGCAAGGTAGTCCTGAACGGGAGACAGTGCTGCTGAGGCACTGCAGTACTCCCAGGTACCGATTGCTTTGCTACTGAACTGTTAAACAGTTTGTTTTGAAAACAGGGAGTGAAACATTTTATCACCCCGTCGACAACGGCTCATTCATTCCAAGCTGCTGAAGACTTCAACAGTTCTGGCTCACTACTGCATCCTACTGGGAACATCTGAAATTACTAGAGCTGCTTCACAAGTAAGGACCTGGCCTTGCCCACTGTCTTCCTCTCTGCCTCCTTTTATCAAACTCCAGGAAGAACCAATTGGATTTCCAGAACATCCTTCGTCTCTACGGACTTACTTGATTGTTGACATGCTCATATTATGGAGCTGAAGTTTCAACTCTTGGAGACTCATACCTTCTGGTACAGGACAGTTTTTAATCAAGTTCAGCACCTGGAAAAGCAAGAACCACCATTAGCAGACAGCTAAGCTTCCAGCTAAGCTTCTCCACCATCAATGGACAGCAAGGTTAAGGAAGCACTATCTGTCTTCAAAGAGTAACTGAGCTTGCATTTCTTTGTCCTACATCATGCCGCAGCAGCCTCCACTGCAACTGCCGTGTTCCTGGAGAAGCTGCTTGCACCGACCTGACTCTGATGCGCTGTGAGTCCATTCACCGGTAGGCTGCCACCTCCTCCATAGCTCCCTGCGTCACTGATCCCAGCGGAGGAAAATGACTGCGGCACCCTTGATGCTGACTGCAATTACAAGAGTAAAGTTGCTGTGGTTACACAGGCTGCCACAAGCCCCACGGCATTAAAGACTCGGAGTTATTTCAGAGAAACAGTAATTAAAAATAGATTCCCAAAGAAACCACTGGAAATGGACAGCAACGCTCTCTCCAAGGAAGCCAGGACTCCTGTTACGCCTTCACTGTAGCCCTCCAACAGCTTCAAGCTTTCCAGCCCCACAGCTTATGTACAATTTCCGCAACGAGCCCAGAGGTCCCTCTTTTTGGGAGACAACCAGTAACCTGGTAAAGGCCGAGATGGGATCAGGATCTTCAAGTACATACCATAAGATTTTTTCTGAGGATCATATGCGCATTGACAATCTCTAGTATGTGTGTGGTGAACTCATTCATATTTTCCAGAGGCATGATCTTAAATGCCACCAAGCTTTTCTTATTCTTTCAGAGGAAAAAAAAAAATTAAAAAAAATTAACATCACAAGAACACGCTTAACAGCCAATCCAACCATTCTCTCCAGGAACAGGGACAGTGGCGGGTAGGGAGCTTGCCTGCACCTAACAGGGTTACTTCTCTTCTAACCAGCTGGGAATTAATTGCACTTTGCTTTAACACATGCATCGTTATTTGAATATTTATTCATATATTTAGTTACAATATTTAGTTATGAGGCAACCACACCACTTAATACACTACAAGAAGCATCCCCACTAACCAGAATCTGGTCTAAGCTCTACAGTACAAACACCCAAGAACCTGGCGGTCAGAACTCTGTTCTGCTGTAACCAACACACTGATGCAGAATGGCATTTTAAATGGGTCCTCTGTCCTTTGCATTTAGGAACAACTGAAGTGTTATTAAATACAACCCTGGCAAAACATTCCAGGATTTGTCCACAGGAAAGGATGAGCAAAGACCACGATGAAGCTGATATTCTAAAGGCAGCCCACCAGCGCTGTGCCAGATCACCAAACCTTCATGCCACTGCTCCGGCCTCATGACCTGAGGAGTCAGACACGGATAGCGTCATCTTACCTGGAAGGAACGAAGATGACCAGCTACTTTTACATAAGTTCCTGGAGGTACCACCACATTCTCGCCACCTGCCTCCTAACAGAGAGGAAAAGGAAAAAGGAAGGTTTTGCAGACTCACATTTCCATTTCTCAATTATCACAATAAATGACCTAGGAACAGAGGCTTATCTCAAGCAAACACAAAACAGCACGCATTCCTACATCCAGTACGGGCAGATGGGTAAACATAACCATAAATGAAAAATAGAGAAAAAAATATTTTCTTGTTTGAATGCACTGTACAAAACTCAAACTCAGTTGCCTGCTCTGCTGTCTCTGTCCACTTCTAAAAGGTTTTCACAGAGCAACAAGACAAAAGAACCCTCAAATAGTAAAACAGCAGGTGTTCAACTATGTAACTTGCCTAGAGGAATGCAAGCAGTCCAGAACTGGTTTTGAAGTTACAGTAAAGTTGCAGTTAAGCCAAATGAATCTCTGCCAAAGTTGTTAACTGGACTCAGCTGTTTGCCTTAAAACATGTTACAATAACATGGGCTAGCATTAAAATTATCAGCAATTCAGGAGGCATGCATCAGAAAACAAGACAATATTCATCAGTACACATCTTTGCCTCAATCACTGAGCCACACAGAAAAATCTCTGTTCACTTCCTCTCCTGTATTTCTACACAAAGGTACCGAGGTGCACCTCTTGGTTCAGCTGTGAAGTAATGGTTGAGCTTAAGCAGCTAAATAAAAATTTATTCAAAGTGATTCAACGTAGAACCACATATGAATTACACAACAGGAGAACAGTCACGTACAGCACCAATGATTTCTGCTACAGCCGCATCTCCCTTCAGAGATCCTCCTTCAGAGGCATTCCTAAAACACTTTTCAGAACAGCCACATCTTTTTGGTGGCTGTCTTCACCACTCCCAGAAGCTTTTAAAGCAGCATGTTCGTAAGAAATCTGGTGCTTACATCAGTATCAACCCACTGCCTGACGTCCATCGGGGCTGCTGTCATGTCGTCCACTTTGTAGAGAATGTTTGTCGGTGCCTTCTCCGCGTGCCGAATTATCCCCATAATGGTGACCTGCGTTGGAAGAAGGAAGAGTTTATCCGGGAAGGCCCCGGGAAATGAGTCTGCTTTATCCGCAGCCCTCCCGCTCGCTGCTTTCCTCGGCGCCCACCTGGGAGATCTCCACATCGCGGATCCGGAAGGTCTCGTCGACCTGCTCGGCTGCCAGCAGCTGCGACACGGTGCAGGGCACGATGTTCTGGGAGCGGATCCTCTGCAAGGGACGGCGGGGCCGTCAGCGCCACCGGGGAGCGGCCACCCCTCGCACCGCTCCTCCGGCCGCCGCGGCCCAGCGCCCCGGGGCCAGCCGAGGCCCCGCTGCGGCCTACCTGCTTCTTCTCCGCCTGGGTGCCAGCGGGCGAGCCGAAGCCGCCCGGGGACTGCGTGTAGCCGCCCGCGGGCCCCGAGGTGCCCACGGTGCCGTACCCGCTGTCAAAGGTACCTGAGGGGGGGAGAAAGAGAACCCGTGAGGCGGTGGCGGTGATGCGCCCTCCGTCCCTGCCGCCACCGCCATCACGGGGCGCGGCGGCGGCCTCGGCCCCCCCCCCGTCTCCGGCGGCCCCGGGCGGCCCGCACACCCGCCCAGGCGCCGCCCCCGGCCCGGCCGCCCCCGCCGTCCCCGGCCCGCACCGTGCCCGCTCCACATGGCGGAGACCGAACGTCGGGCGCTCGCCGGCCCGCGCGCACCGCCCCTCCTCGCGCCGCCGGCTCATGCCCAATCCGTGGGCGCCGCTCCGCCGGCCAGAAGCCAATCGCAGCCCTCCATCTTCCGGCTCCTTCCAATAGGAGGAGGCCGCGGGGAAGCGGCCGACGCCATTGTGAGTGAGGGCGCTGCCCGGCCACTCTGAGGTGAGAGAGGCGGTAGGGGAGGCGGAGCTGGGCTGCGGGCACGGCACGGCAGCCGCTGGCCGGCATGCAGCCCGTCGCGCTCCTCTTGCTCTGCCCGCTGGCCGCGGCCCTGTCAGGTAAGGGGAGGCAGCGTGCGCCGCTCCCCGGCCGAGCGGGGAGCCCCGAGGGGTGTCCGGCGGCAGCTCTGCGCCCCCCGCCCCGCTGAGCCTCGGCGTCTCCCGGCAGGTGCAGGGCGCTTCTGGCACATCACCGACCTCCACTGGGACCCCGACTACAACGCGGCGGCGGGTGCCGGGCAGGTGTGCCCCTCGGGCGGCTCCCGGGCCGTGCCCGCCGCGGGGCCCTGGGGCAGCTACCTCTGCGACGCGCCCTGGCGCCTGCTCGCCTCCGCAGCCCGCGCCATGAAGAGCCGCCTGCAGCGGCCGGACTTCGTCCTCTGGACCGGGTGAGGACCGACCGGGAGCGGCGGTCGGACGGGCTCTGAACTCGCCCACTGACGGGGCTCTCTTCAGCTCACCTTCTCCGTCCTCCCGCTGCAATCCTGGGGGCTGAGGGACGGTGTCTGCTGCTTTAGAGAGCTGCTCCTCCGAGAGGAGAAACACCAACTATTCCAGGAGCTGGCAGTGGGGGTTCTGGGGTTATGCCTTGCTCTCGGGCTGTGGCACGATCCTGCCTGCGCCGAGGGTTTGGAGGGGAGAAGGGGCAGCCACAGGGCCGGGGCGTAAGGAGTGGGGGGGGGGTCCAGGGCTCTTTATATGGTAACCATTTTGGAGAGGTGAGATATGGATGTGCCTTATAATGCAAAATGGAGGCTTTGGGGAAAGCGTAACCATGAGGAGGCCTCTCAACACCGGCAAGAGGGTCCTAACAAGCCCCAGCAGGGAGAAACAGTAAGGTAAGGGAAGGGTCACAGTTCACTGTCCTTCCTTTTCTTTTTAATTGTGGCCAGCCCTGTCTCACTTCATACAAACTCTGAGTACCTGAAACACTATGGGGAATGGGACGTGCTTTTTTTGGTACTGCAAGTCCTGCCTGTTAAAGGCAGTGGGAGGAGAGCATTGCAAAACAGTCTTATGGCATTTCTTCAAACTGTAGAGGCACCTGGGAGACTTGTCTGAAAAACGGGCCATTCTGCTTTAGAAGTATGAAGAACCTCCCCTATGCTTTCTCCTAGTACACTCTCCAGAAATGGGTACCCTCTTCTACAGGAGGCCTCAATAGCACTTACAGACAGTAAAAGCTTTATTTTGCATGATTATTGTAAGTGTATGTGTCCTCTTGTAATGTTTGTTTTTCTTCTAACAGTGCAACATCAACCTGTAATATGCTGTAACCTCCAGTCCTAGTTTGCAGTGCCTGACCCCGTGTTTTCATTTTCTGTCTCTGCGGAAGGTTGTTCCTACTTAAAGTAGTTATTGGTCTATAAAGACTTCATGCTGATTTTTCTTTTTCCTTCAAACCATTTCCTCCAGTTCTTTGACATGACTTTGAATTTTGATCTTCCTCTTCAATGGTCTTATTGACAGCCTAGCATCATCTACAAATGCCATAAATGTATTAGTGAAAACATAGAAGTGTGTGTCTGCCACGCATTTGGAGGCAGACCTCAATGATCACTGCCTAACTGGAGGCATTCCTTTGTTTCATTTTAATGAGAGTTGTTATCCTGCTGTTCAAACAGCTGTGCAAACAGCTTTGCTTCACTATTGCCGATCATATGTTGACCTGAGATTGCAAAATGCTGTTCCTTGCAATATTTCCAGTCAGCTTTAGTGTCTATTAAAGGCACTGAGGCAGAGTGAGCCTCTACTTCATATGCTTGTGTATAGGGTTTTTCAAGGTAGAATAAAAGTGGAGCCCATTTTCACTTTGAGTAATTCCTTGAAACTCCTCCAGTGCCTTGGCCAGTCAACATGGCGCTGGTTTCTGCCCCCAAAAGCTTCAACTTTATCTTTATTCTCTCAGAGGCACAAAGAGAAGTAAGCACGTTTCTCTGACTTGCTTGTCACTTTAAGTATGTGCCCTGTTCGTCACAGACAATGACTGTGCTGCTTTTATTTTTCTAGAGATGATACTCCTCATGTCCCAAATGAGAAGCTTGGAGAAGAAAAGGTTCTGCACATAATAGAAAATCTGACTTCTCTGATAAAAGAGACATTTCCAGGTAGGAGGTGAGGGGATGAGAAGGGCACAGGGAAGAGCTCTTCAGGGTGGAGACATGACAGGATTGGGAAGGCACGGAAGGGGTGTGGTTACTACGGCTTCTTTGTCCTCGTCCTAGTTGCCGTATGGCATGAGGCGTGTCTGAATTGAGGCGTCTGATGTGCACTTCTTGTTTCAGGTTAACTCACTCATAAGAGAGGAAAATAAACATTTCTGTAATTAGTCATTAAGACAGAAAAGGCTGCAAGATTTCCTCATGCTTAATCTGTGTCAGCAGTGGGGGAAGGAGTGTTATTGATGGTGAAAACTCACCGATTCATCTGTACAGCTGTGGCTCTGGGGTGGCTTGTCCCAAGGAGGGATGGTCTTTGCAGTGTTGTACCCCAGTCAGTGCAACCATATGGCTGTGGTGAGGAAGATTCGCTTTTGCAAAGCTCTCAAGCCATGCTGTTCTTTCCAAGTCTGTGAGTGCCTCAGGGAGCTTTGGTGCCAAGGAACTCTGAAGCAAGCAGCAATTCCTCTGTGCCTCCTTTTTCCTGTCTCTAGATACTAAAGTCTACGCGGCGATGGGCAATCATGATTTCCACCCCAAAAATCAGTTTCCAGGGAAGGAGCACAGGATCTATAACCGAACAGCTGAACTGTGGCATCCCTGGCTGAATAATGCTTCCGTTCCTCTTTTCAGAGCAGGTATGGCACCACTGGCTTGTGTTGGCAGCACTCTGGGGAGATGGGGGTGGTTAGGAGAATACCACAAATGGTTTTCCCTGCTTCTGTGCTCAGAGTAATAGTATTTATAGAGTGTTTGCAGAGAAAGGGTCCAATTTAATGCTGATTTCTGGCACTGAGTTCTCCTGCTTGCAAGTAAAAGAAATTTCTTTATGCTTTAGTGTCTCCTGCTTTCCTCGAGTTACTGGAAGGTGTTCCTACAGGGAATGTGGAGTGGTGAGCTTCAGTGGAAGAAAAAAGATCTTTTAGGAAAGCTGCTGGCGCAGGCCAGCATTGAGGCTCTCTAGAGCTGCCCAGCTTGTAGTGCTGCACGCTGTCCCTGTGCAAGGTCTCCCTTCGTCTTGAGGGGCATAAGTGTGACAAGAGGTACGCGGGGGGAAGAGCCGCTCCAAGTCCCCATCCTGGAGTGGTCTGAGGGCCTCTGGCACCTTGTCCAGATAGCGACTCTGCTGTGGCTATTGCCAGGGAGAGCTGAGAGGGATGAAAACAAAGGGATCTGGGGTTACAGCAACCAGCGTGACCAGATCTCCAGCTCTTTCCCTGCTGGTTGCATTTTTCAGGAGCTTTCTACACTGAGAAGCTGCCCAGCCCAAGTTCGAGGGGGCGAATGGTTGTCCTCAATACCAATCTGTACTATGACCAGAATGATGAGACAGCTGGTGAGGAAGATCCTGGAGGGCAGTTCCAGTGGCTGGAAGAAACACTGATCAATGCCTCTCGAGCAGATGAAATGGTATTAAAGGAAATGAATCAACAAACTAACTTTTGTAGAGGGCTTCTCCCAGCCTGGAAGCTCTCTCACTCCTGCTCTTCCCTCCGTGCAGTCATGGCAAGCCAGTGCTCTTTGGGAAGTGTGGGCTTTGCATTCAGTGCAATTCTTGCTTTTGTAGGTCTACATCGTGGGGCACATCCCTCCAGGCTTCTTCGAGAAGAAACGAGGCAAGCCCTGGTTCCGGAGTGGCTTTAATGAACGATACTTGAAAATCGTGCAGAAGCACCACAGAGTGATTTCTGCCCAGTTTTTTGGGCACCATCACACGGACAGCTTTCGAATGTTTTACAGTGGTACAGGTACAGTGCTGGCCACCCAACCATTTGCATGATAGCTCTGCCAAGTCCCAGAAGATCACTGTTGATGAGATTTTTCAGTGGCTGTTAGCTGAATGCGGCTGAGAGGCGAGAAAAAGCTTGTAAAATGCCTTGATCAGCATGAGACAACAGTGGTTCTCATCTCCACCCCCAGCCTGTAGCTCCAGCCCTCCTCCCTGTTTACCCTCAGACTTTGTTGTTTCCCCTCAGTGCCTTGCAACTTCTTGCCTGCTCCCTGTTGATAGGTTTTGGACATCAGCTGAGACATCAGGGAGCAGTTACAAATCTTTGTGTTGGGGTTACGGGTAGTGCTCTGGGTCTCCTTTGCTGAGTGTGGTTCTCTTGTGCACCCTCACTGCAAGAGTCTTCAACAGGAGTGGAAAGCCTGTTCTCAGCTGCAGCAGACCAGCATTCAGTCCCTGATGCCGTTCCACGTGCTGATCTTTGTGTGCGCTGTTGTAACTGGGGCTGGTGATAAAGCTGCTGTTTGCAGCGTGATCGGTTCCTGGGGCACTCACTGCGGTGTGGACAGGGTGTGATACAAGCCAGGGTCTCCCATTGATGGGTTGTTTTGCCTTTCTGTTAAGGTTCTCCAATCAACGTCATGTTCCTGGCCCCTGGAGTGACCCCCTGGAAAACAACGTTACCTGGAGTGAACAATGGAGCCAACAACCCTGGGATTCGGGTGATCGACTATGATCCAGACACCCTTCAAGTGTTGGTAGGGGGTCCCCGTGTGCTGCATGCTGCAGTTTTAGAAGGGTGCTTTAATTCCTGGTTTTAATAGGCAGGAGTACAGGAGCCAAGCAGCTATGTAGGAGAGGACATTAACCATGATATTTCAGCCTCATGTCTAGCACAAAAATTTAGTAAGAGTGCCAGTGAGTAAAGGCAGGGTGACCGCAGTCAGCTGGCCCGGGCCTTTTGCTGGGATGAGTTCCCCAGGGCAGTGCAGGACAGGTTTTGTCATGTTCTTCATGTCTTTAGTTAGTTTCCATTGGCACTTGCTTTACTACTCAGGTAATGTGGAGTGCAGAACTTCTCTTTGGGGACTGACAGATTTGTCAAACCCCCTCCAAAAACTTATAACTGTCTAGAAAATTGTTTGGGTCCCCCCTATTTTTGATTAATTTGTAATGGATCTGAATTTAGGTGAATCGTAGGGGCAGCTTCTCTTTCCTTTGCCTCTTGCAAAGAGGCAGACGATGGAGTGTTTGTGCCTTTCTCTGCAATGGGTAAAGCAGCTTTGTAAATGCTCTCTTTACATGTTTATAGCATGAGAAACTAATGCTAAAATACTGTGGAAGGCTGGGGAGCTAGTGAAGCAGAGAGAAAAAGGGCAAGAGACTGAGAACAGAAGTTGTGAAAAACTTTAGTTTGTTCACAGTTGAGAAAGTAACTTCACTCAGTAACACTACTCCAACCCTTCCTTCTGCCAATGGACAGTGTTGATAGTGACAGAGTGATTCTGAAGCAGGCCAGGCTCAGAATTCCTGATGTTTGGAGGTAAAAGTCAAGCAGACAGAAGCCATCTCTTCATCACTTATGAAGCAGGATGCTTTTGTGGTGGTTTCTGGAGGCTCTCACTGGGGGCGTCTGTCCCCTGGTTCACGTCTCTGTAGAAGGCACCTGTTGGGAGGCAGCTCACCCCTCGCGGGGCAGGGCGACACGCTGCCCGCAGTGTCTGTGGTGCTGCCTGGGAGAAGGGGCTGGTTGCTTCCCGGCCAACCATTTCACTCAAGGGCCAGTCCCTTCCTGATTTGTCCCCGTTCTGGTTTTCTCTCCCTGCAGGATATGGTTACTTACTACTTGAACCTAACTCATGCCAACATGATGGCCTCAACATGGGAGGGAGAGTTCCCGACATGGGAGGAGGAGTATAGGCTGACAAAAGCCTTCCAAGTCCCGGATGGCTCTGTAAGCTCCATGCAAACAGTGCTGGAGAGGATATCCAAGGATCCGCGCTATCTGCAGCAGTACTACGAGTTTAACTCTGTCAGATATGACCTCACCCTGTGCGAGGAGGCCTGCCGTGTTGATCATGTTTGTGCCATCAGGGAAGTTGATTTTACGAAATACAATGAGTGTGTTAAAACCAGCAGCTCGGCCTCTGCCATCATCAGTGTTTGGCTTTTATTTTTCTGCTTGCTCTTAGGACTTCTCAGTCCCCAGCAAGCGCTGCAATGACAGAAAGAGAAATGGAAGAGAGCACAAGTTCACGATGCACATGAATCAGCCATTGTGAATCCTTTTAGCATTGAGAACTTACTTGGAAACCAAAACAAAATCAGTGGCTTTTAGTAAAAGCTCTATGATGTTGATTTCAAATCTTCTAGAAAAGCTTGATGTATCAGGAAAGGGCAGTGATTGCCACAAAGTCTTTTTGTGCTAGATTGACCTGCATTAGGGAGTCTGTCTCCCTTCCACTGACTTCTGAGGTAGTCCCACATGGATGTCAAATTGGATGGAGACCAGGACTTTCACTTACCATGGATGAGAGCTGTGAGCTGCCGCGTGTTCCCAAGGACTCTGCTGCCATGTGGGTTCCTGATGTTGGTGCATGCTTCTCTTCTGGAAAGACCACGTGACCGTGACCCGGCAGGTCTCGTTTTGGTGGCCTTGTGCAGCAGCAGCCTTGCCTTTGGCTGATGAGCAAAGCCAGGTGGGAGCCAATACAAAATGGTGGTGGGGACCCTTTGGGTACGGGTGGATGAGACACAGGCAGAACATGTCTTGTCTGTAAGAGGCAGCTCTGGGCTCTCCCAGGGGTCTGACAGGGTGGAGTGGGAGCAAGGCCATGGGGTGTCGTGCTCAGAACCCACAGTCTGAGTGTGCCCTGGATGGGCCCCCATGGGTCATCTGCATGCTGCTGATGGACTGTTCTGCCAGAAAGGTATGGGCAGAGAGCAGAAGGGGCTGCGGGGGTGAGGACAAAGTGTGCCTGTGGAGCAGCGGAGGCTGGGCATGCAAACGTGGTGGTGGGCATGCAAACGTGGTGGTGGCCGTGCAAGGGCAGCCACAGTGGAACAGATGCATTGTGTTGGAAGAGGAGGGAAGACACAGGGGCAGTGGCTGCCTGCAGCACTGCGGTTTTGCAGCTGTGGTGTATTTGCCCCGGTAGCACTTCAGAGTGATGCTGCGGGTGCCTGAGAGCCGCTCGGGGCCCCTCTACCACTGCCATCCTCCTGCTGCTGGCCCCGCAGCGCTGGCTGCCCTGCCTGTGCCTCCTCGGCAGCCCTCCCTTCCCCCTCCGCTGCACCGGGGCAAACACCGACCTGAAAGGGACCGGTGGGACGGGCTTGGCAGTCTGGGGTTTGCTGCGTCCTGAAATCCTCGCGTTTGCAGCGGGATTACAAACCCGACAGTTCCCAAGCTGGCTGCTTTGGTTCCTGTTGATCCCCGGGTTTCCTTTGGCGCAGCCTCCTGTGGGGGGTACGGGAGCCCCTCGAGCCGAGTGCGGCAGGTCTCCGTGCGGTGGGGCCGGCGGTGCCCCCTGGCAGCGCCCTGGGAGGCAGCTGGAGTCCGATTAAAAAGGTTGTGGAAAAAATGGTGCCGGTGAGCACCGCTACACCTTGCAGGGCTGTGGTTTTTCTCGGGGGGGGGGGGGGGAGTGAGTCCTGCTGGGTGCCCGGAGCCCCGCGGCGCTGCGGGCGGGGGGGGGGCGGGCCGTGCCGGGCGGCGGGTGCTGCGTCCCAGGAAAGGGCAAGAGTTGCTCCTGCCCGTTCCCGAGGCGCCTGCGGGCGCTCTGGGTGCGGGGAGGGGCCGGACCCAGGGGTGGGATGCGGGCGGAGACCCGGGGGGGGGGTGTAGGGGTGACCCGGGGAGTGACCGGGGGGGGGGGGGGGGGGGCGTAGGGGTGACCCGGAGAGTGACCGGGCGGGACACAGGGAGTGACCGGGGGGGGGGGGGGGTTGGGGTGACCTGGGGAGTGACCGGGCGGGACGCGGGGGCTGACCCGGGGGGGAGGGGCGGGAGGCGCTGCACCGCCCGGCCGCGGGGGGCGGGAGCTGAGGGGGGCGGGGCCTGGCCCGGGCGGGGCCGGGAAGTGGGCGTGGCCGTGCGGCCCCGCTGATGGCGCCGCGGTTCGGGCCGCTGCAGCTGGCGCTGGCGGCGGCGGGGGCGGCGGCGGCGGCGCTGGACGTGTGCGCTGACGGGTGGGTGGCGGCGCAGTACGCGCGGGGCGGGCAGCCCGGCTGGGCCGCGCTGGTGCTGGCGCTGCTGGCCGCCGCTTCGGTCGCCACCCAGGCCTGCAGCTGGCTCTGGCTCCGCTCCGACCCGCCCGCCCTGCGCCCCGACGTGCCCCCATGGCTGCTCGCCGCCCTCCACCTCCTCCAGCTCGGCTTCCTCTTCAGGTGCGGTATCCCCTCACTGCATTCCGCCGGTACTTCCTCCCGGGAATCCCCCCGGTCCCTCCCTCCCCTGCCCCCAATCTCCATCCTCAGGCATCTGCCGGGCATCCCCCCTGCTGCCACTGGCCGCTCCGCCCCCCAGGCTGCCCCCACCCCCCGCCCCGCTGCTGCGGGGACACAGGGAGCCGGACCCTGCAGCTCCCGCTCTGCCCGGGGAGTCCCTCGGGCATCCCGACACCCGGGGATGGGCAAGACGGGGCACCTCCCGTCCGAGGGACTCCCCGGGCAGAGCGGTTTGGCCCAGCCCCGGGTTGGAGCCAGGTGGAAGCGTGTCGGTGGGAGCCACCCGCGTCCCAAAGCACCGGCTTCGCTCTGCCTCCCGGTACCGTCTCTGCTGCGGAGGCCTCCTGCCGAACCGAGCGGCGCTGGGTGCCAGAGCTGCGGGAGCGGTGAATGCCCCAAAACCTTGTCTCGGCCTTGGCTGTCCCGGCTGTTTGGGGAAGCAGCATGGCTGCGCCGTGCCTCCCTTCCCGGGGGAAGGAAACGATCCGGCTGCTTCTGCCGAGGGCGATGCTCGGTTTCATGCACGAACTTCACACGGAGGGTGGATGTCACGTAGACCCTGCGGTGCCTGGCTTGGGACCGGGGAGGGAGTGGTCTGAGCATAAACCGGAGCATTTTAAGTTGTCCTGCCAGGGCAGCATGAGGACCGAGGGGAGCGCTGCATTGCCACCCAGCAGCCCCTCACCGCTGGTCGTGTCCCCACGCAGGTGCCTCCACGCTCTGAAGGTGGGCTGGAAGGTGTGCTGGGCGAAGGCGGCGGCGGAGGAGGAGCAGAGTCGCATGGCCTTCTTCTCCCACGACATCAGCATGCTGCGCCTCTTCAAGACCTTCCTGGAGAACAGCCCGCAGCTCACCCTGCTGCTATACGTTATCCTGCGGACAAACAAGGCAGAGCCCTCCCAGGGTGAGGGGCCTGGGGCCAGGGCAGGGGGGCTGCGGGGGTGCAGGCTTGAGGTCAGAGCGGGTTTGGACAGGATGGACCAGATGGGCTGTCCGGGGGCTGCAGGACCCAGCAGGACACTGTTCATCTGTCCTTGCTTGAGGTGTCAGTCTTCTCCCACGCCACTCCTTCCCTTGGCATGACAGACAGGGGGGTGGACCCCTGTCCTGCGCTCGTGTGCCCCAAATGGACTATGCTGGGCTTGGGGTGGGAGGGTTGAAGTTGGGGGACCTCTGTGGTCATTCCCCTGTGCGCCCCAGGAGAGGCTGAGGGTCAGGAGAGAAATCAGGAGCCCGCTGGGGAGTGGGGAGATGCCGTTGTGGATGTGGACAGAGGGTGGTGCGCAGATCACCGAGGCGGTGCTTTGGTGCCCGTCCTGGGGTGGGGAGCAAACATCACTGCAGTGAAGGGGGGAGCCCAGCCATGCGCTGGTTGGGTGGAGCCAGCACTCATCTCCTGCCCGCGTCGGCTCAGAGCTTCCCTGACTGAGAGATGAGCTCTGCAGAGCCACTTCGTCCCGCTGCTTCTTCCCCATCTCCTGGGCAAGGCTGGGCACCAGCCTCCTCTTTGGGGATGGCAGGAGGCCGGGGGAGAGGTGCTGGTGCTGAGGCTCTGACCCTTCACAGCAGCTGCTTTGTGAGCTAGTGGGGAGCTTGTTTTAGCAACAAGGGGAGGTTTGGGCCAGGCTGGGCCCCCCTCAGTCTGCCCTCAGCATCTCCACCACTGTGTTTGCAGGACTGGGGATCTGCACTGCGTTCCTGTGCGTGACCTGGTCTCTACTGGACTACCACCAGTCCCTGCGCTCCTTCCTGCAGGACAAGTATGAGCTGAGCCTGGGCTCCTCCGTCGTCTACTTTCTGTGGAACCTCTTCCTCATCTGCCCCCGCATCCTCACGGTCGCCCTCTTTGCCCTGCTCTGGCCTTACGGCGTGGCTGTCCACTTTCCGCTCGTGTGGCTGGTGATGTTCCTCTGGGTCAGCCTGCAGGGCACGGACTTCATGGAGTCACCTGGCCCCGAGCAGCTCTACCGGGCCATGGTGGCTGTGATCCTCTACTTCAGCTGGTTCAATGTGGCGCAGGGGAGGACACTGTACCGCAGCATCATCTATCATGGCTTCATCCTGGTGGACAGCACGCTGCTGGCCCTGTCCTGGCTCTGGTACCGGTTCCCTTCTGATGAGCACTCATACCTCATCCCAGTGGTCTCTGCCGCCCTGCCCTGCTACTTGCTGGGGCTGGTGCTGAGAGTCACCTACTACAAGTGGCTGCACCCCAATGTGTGGGTGCAGCAAGAAGGTGCCTACGATGAAGTGGATGCCAACAGGAGGAGTGACGAGCTGGAGTTTCACTCACTCTCAGTGCCTGACCTTGTGAACAGGCGGATGCGGTGGCTGGCCCAGACCCAGTTTGCTGTTTCCCAACCAGCAAGGCAGTGCTCCCTGTATGGGGCTGCTGCTGTTGAGTCTGCTGTCTGAGGCCACCTCCTCCAAAGTGACTTGCTGGGGAGATAGATCTGTTGTTAGTCCTGCTTCTGATTCTGCACCCCCCCCAGGCTGTTGTTTTGGGCAGCTGGAGGGACCTGGCAGAAGCCAGGTGTGATGTGCAAGCACCTGGCAAGTCCTGTGGTACACAGCACGGCTCTCATGGCTGTGCCCTCGGGGAGAGCCACTGTGTTCAGGGGGGCGTGGGGGGGTGGGTGTCCAGCACTTGGCTGCACTGCCATGTCGGCTTCTCTTGTTATTTATTATTAGGTTTTTAAAAAAAAAAAAAAAAAAAAAACCCACAAAAAAACCCCCAACCTGCAATGGTTTGTTCTCTCTGTCTGTTTCTGCTGCCATTGCTCTTTGGGGAGGTGGGTGCCGGTGGGGAAGAGCTTGTTCCCTCCTTGGCAGCAACTATTTGATCTTTCTGTTTCCAGGCAGGATTTTCCTCCTCCTGTTTTGCTGTTAAGGTCAAAGATGGCCTGTTACCACCATGTTCAGGGAGGGCCGGGGAAGGGCCAGGGACTCCCCTGCACTGGGAGAGTGCTTGCCCTGGGCGGGCAGGGGTGGTGGGGTGCCCGTGCCCTGGGGAGGGTGGTGTGGGATGGTGCAGGGTCAGGGCAGGTGGGGGCTGTACCCCTGCCTTGTGGTAGTGCTTCAGAAATGGGAACACATATTCCAATGTGGATTCTCCATGGACAGAAACATTGGTTCTGTCCCTTGATGTGTTTGCCAGATCCCTTCCTGCTTTTCCCTTCCTGCAGGGGCAGCACTGAAGCTTCATGCTTGAAGCTGGGCTCGGAGGCCAGGGCTGGGCACATCACCCCTTTGCTGCTATCCCAGACCTGTGCTTTTCTCCTTAGAGCAGCAAATGCTGTTTGGGGGGGGCGGGGGGGCTGGCAGGGTGCAGCAGTGCCATGGGACCCCGTCCTCCTGGGGGGATAGTGGCCATGTCCTGGTGTATGGCTGCAGCATGGTTCAGTGCTTCTGGCTTCTTATGGCTGTCTTATGGTCCCTTTATTGGCATCCTCCCCCACCACACCCCAGGCAGTGCTCCCAACACCATGACCAGGCTGGCATTGGCCACGACTGATTTCTCAGCTGTAGATGTGTGTTGAGTTTGTGTGGCAAGGTTTTGGTAGCAGGGGGGGGGGGGGGGGGGGGGCGGCTGCAGGGGTGGCTTCTGTGAGAAGCTGCTAGAAGCTTCCCCTGTGTCAGACAGCGCCAATGCCAGCCAGCTCCAAGACAGACCTGCCACTGGCCAAGGCCGAGCCCATCAGCGCCTCTGTGATAACATATTTAAGAAGAAAAGGGGGGGGGGGGGGGGGGGAAGGCAGCTTTTAGAGAGAGCTTTTGCAGCCGGAGAGAGGAGTGAGAAGATGTAAGAAACTCTGCAGACACCCAGGTCAGTGCAGATGGAGGGGGAGGAGGAGCTCCAGGCGCCGGAGCAGAGATCCCCCTGCAGCCCCTGGTGAAGACCATGGTGAAGCAGGCTGTCCCCCTGCAGCCCATGGAGGAAGGATGAGGGGGTGCAGAGATTCCACCTGCAGCCCGTGGAGGACCCCACGCCGGAGCAGGTGGAGGCACCTGAGGGAGGCTGCGGCCCATGGGAAGCCCACGCTGGAGCAAGCTCCTGGCCGGACCGGTGGACCCGTGAAGAGGGGAGCCCACGCCAGGGCAGGTTTGCTGGCAGGACTTGTGACCCTGTGGGGGACCCCATGGTGGAGCAGTTTGCTCCTGAAGGTCTGCACCCCGTGGGAGAGACTCATGTTGAAGTTGTTCATGGACTGTCTCCTGTGAGAGGGACTCCATGTTGGAGCAGGGGAACGATTAGGAGGAGTCCTCCCCCTGAGGACGAAGAAGCGGCAGAAACACCGTGTGATGAACTGACCATAACTCCCATTCCCTGTCCCCCTGTGCCACTGAAGGGGGTTGGAGGTTGAAGCCGGGAGTGAAGTTGAGCCCGGGAAGATGGGAGGGGTGGGGGGAGGTGTTTTGAGATTTGATTTTATTTTCTCATTCCTCTACTCTGTTTTGCTCATGATGATAATTAGTGATCGCTCCCTGTCCTTATCTCGACCCACAAGCTTTTTGTTATACTTTTTTCTCCTGTCTAGTGAATGAGGGGAGTGAGAGAGCAGCTCTGGTGGGCACCTGGCCCCCAGCCACAGTCAACCCACCACAAGATGCCTGTCCCTGCAGTCAGTGTGGGGCCATGCTGGCTCCTGGGCACAGGTGCCTGCTGCTTCCCAGGTGGGGCTGCCCCCAGCTCAGTGCCAAAACCCGAGCAGCCCCCAAAATGGCCCCTGGCTCTTTTTGCTGCTGCCCAGCCAGCAGCCGTGGCACGTCCTGGCTGCCCACAGCGTTGGCCCTTGTCCCCTTCCCCTCGCCCACTGTCCTGGCACGACCCTGTCCCAGGAGGGGACCCCTGCCCCCTCGTACCAGGGCAGGGGGAGGCAGCAGGATGCGGCTGCAGGAGTGGCTGCAATGCTCAGTTGTCAGCTGTTCCTGTAACAAGATAAGCCTGTGGCCAAGGACAGCAGCCGTCCAGAGGAGAGCATTTGTTGGCCTTGTGCAAAAGAAAGAGGGAAGGGCAGGTTTGTGTGGGCCTATCCAAGCGCCATGCATCTCCTCTGGCACCACAGCAGAGCCAAGGAGCCGGGACCTCCACTGCTGTCTCCCACAGGACACCCCAGGGACCAGGGTCTCTGGTGGCTGCTTGTGCCAGCGGCTGCGCTGCAACCTGTGGCACCTGAACACCGTCAGTGCCACCCAGTCCAGCCCAGGCCATCACAGGGGACAGAGACTGACTGCAGGGGTGTCAGAGAACAGGCTGAAGCAGTGACTATAGAAAATAAAGACTTTATTATTTTTTGTTTTCCAGTTCACAGGACAGTTCCCATTACACAGACCATGAATGGGCAAAGGCTGCGCAGCCAGCAGAGCCCAGGGCTCACCCCCTCAGTAGCACAGCAAGGGCTGCTGGGGGCTCTGGGGTCCTGCCGTTTTCCATGAGCCCCAGCACGGACATCTCCCCCAGGGCTCTTGGCAGCAGCAAGTATTACTGAATCAGGTGGGTTTTTTAAAGCCTGTGCAGCTGCACTGAAGCTGGAGCAGAGGCCAGCAGCAGCCAGGTGGGCTCGGCCTCAGCACCCTGGGCCAGCAGGCTGGCTGTCATTCAGGCATTGTTTGTCACCAGTTCAGCTACAGCCAGGTCAGGGGTAACAGGAGAGCACAGAGACAGAACAAAATCAATGCTTGGATAGAGATGCTGTTCCTGCCACACGAGAGACAGGAAAAGTCTTAAATTCAGCCAGCAGAGGAAAAAAAATAAAATAGCCAGGTCAACCTTTATTAAACATAAACACAGAAATGTACCATCAACCTGCTATTATAAAAGTACTTTACATACATTCAAGGGAACATCGTATAAATATCAGTATGAAATGTCACTGGCTGCAAGAGTTCCACACTCAGCTAAAATTTTGCCGACATCTTAAATTTTCCTTAAAACATTTTAAAGTAAACAAACACAAAGCAAAGCCAGCCAGCTGACGGGCTGCTTGGTACCTTGGGTCCAGCACTCGCTGCGAGTGCCTGGGCAAACACATCCCACCTCCCAGCGTGGGCCAGCACGGCTCTCCTGCAAGCTGCTTTGGACGTTAGTGAAGCAAAGGGGCTGCTCAGCCAGGTCGGATGGTGGGAGGTTAAGGCACAGGTTTTAATCCCAAAGTTCAGCCAGCCAGAGTACCAGACATGCTCCGAAGAGGCTGTTTCACAGGCTGGGACATCTCCCAAGCCTGCTTGCAGGAGACCTCTGGATGGGCTGGGGACCTCCAGACAGATGTTCAGGATCCAGCACAGACTCTTCTGTGACTGCAAATAAGACCTGATCTTCTGGTAAGATTTCAGACTCTGGGAGCAATGGGGCTGCTTCTCGGCATGACTCACCTCCTACCAGATCTGCTCCAGCTGACACAGTAATGACACTTCACAGGGACCCCACATGAACTGGACTTGTTATGGACCCAGCAGTCATGGAGCTGTAGCCCTGTAGCATCTCTCCCTGCTCTGCACAGGGCCTGTGCTGCTGTGAAGCACTAGCACACACTGACATGGGCTGCCCTGGCTACGTGGGAACACCTGGTAACACACCTGAGCTCTCCACCTGGTGTACACAGCAGATGGGAGAACATCCCCTGTGGGCTCCTGCTTCTCTTCAACCCTGCTGCTGAGCACTGCACAGCAGGTCCCAGCATGCCCCAGATGCAGCCAAGAGACACCGAGCTGTTCAGCAACACCCGCAGCAGAAATTGGCTCCTCTGATTTTTCTAATGGGACAAGAGGTCACGTTGCTCACAAGCAGCAGCTTCTACACAGACGGCACGCTCCTGAAGCGGAGAGTTCTTGGGGAAATACGCAGACCCAGAGCATCCACCTGAGATCACAGCACAAGGCCAACACCTAGGAAGGAGCTGGATGGAAAGCAGACCACTCCTGACTCCTGTGACCACCTTGGAGAATCTCCTCTGATTTTTTTTTTTATAAAAAGCAAAACTGGAGCTAGGAACATGTGAAACTGAGACCTTTGTGTCCAGTCCCTTAGCTCTGGAGATCCAAACCCCTCCACAGTGGTGACTGGAGCTGGCCCAGGAGCAGACACTCCTGGGGCACAGCAGAACATGTGCTGAGCTGGCCCAGCAACTCCCAGCACTGAAGGAAATTATTCCTCAGTAATTAATGCCATGAAAGGAATGCAGCAAACACATCACCAGCTTCTATGGGCGCAGCCTGAGCAGGTCAGCGTCCTCCCTGAAGTGACACACTTTCAGACCAGTCCCCTGTGGGTCCCAGAAGGGTCACGCTGGGGTGGAGATTGGGAGGGGTTTGGGTGCAGCTGCGGTGTTTGGCTCAGCAGGAGCAGCAGAGGTGTGCGGTAGGGCACAGCAATCTGTCATCTGTGCAGGAACCTCGGCACCTGCTGATTTGGTGCCATCGGGGTACAAGGGAGGAGGCAGATACCACTGAACACAGCCTGGTCTGGCACCAAACCAGCACCCCGTGCCAGCCCCCAGTCTCCAGCTGGCAATTTTGGCTAGTGGTACTGCAGGTCACTGACTCCAGCTTTTTTTTCTGAGATGGTAGCAGAAAAATCAGCGTAACCATCACTCCCAAGGCCAGTGTGCTCCAGGCTGCCAAGTCACAGTGTCTTAGAAAATTAAGTCCCTCTTAACAAGGGTTTTGTTTCTAACTATGTAGTTAGGCTAATGCAAAGAAGAATACAAGACAATTGAATCTGATTCTACTAAAAGGAACTTACTCACAAATGGAGTCAGGAAAGCAGAGGTGAAGGTTAATAGCCATACCCTTCTTTGTAACATTCATGAGCGTTTAGTTCTCTCAAATTATTCCTAGTCCAGACAAGGACTCTGTTCACATCTGAGCAGTCTGCAATAGCGTTGTGCTGTATCTAATGTTCATAGGCAGTTTTGTTTTCCTTTGCAGGGAAAATCTGTGGGATCTATGGTGGGTCACAGATAGCTGGAATCCAATGATCTCCTGCTTGTTAACAGGGCTTGTGCACACACTGACTAGAAGCCACCGGCATCAACTCGGAACACCTACACTTTCCTCTACAGGGAACCACGTATCCCAGAAACATTCCCTCATCTTTCTATTTTCCAGTAATCCCACGCTGAGAAAATAACATAAGGACATTGTAATAAATTAACTGCTTTGAACACCCAGGAAAGGAGAGAGGACACATTTCACAGCAATAGAGGTACTTTTGACATTTTCATTAATATTTCCTATAAAAAAAAAGAACATAGCTCTTTTCGGCTTTGCAAAACAAGGGAGGTTCAGCTCTGCCATCAGTATTTTTCTATAAAAATAAGGTTTTGTGTTTACTGGGGTTCTACAACTAAGCTGAATAGAAAGGAGAAGGCTCTTACAAATACTTCTGCTGTTGTATCACCCCCTCCCTCTGGAGACTACCTGCTAGAGGAATTCAGCTGGCTTCTGTAAGTCTCTTCTTCAGACAAGCTCTAGCTTTGCTGAGGCTAGTGCTTCCTTATAGGACCTTTGTACTTGGCAGGGCCTGCGCTCCTGAGGAAATGACCTGGTGTCATGCTCTACGGTACAGTTTGCATTAGGCATGTTTTCTTCATCAAGCTGAAAAGCGAGTCCCCAAATGTATGAGATTTCCACCTCCCCAGCCATGGAGAGTGCTTGCAGGAGCTGCAGTAACACCTTTGCTCCGACTTCTTACAGGAAGTCTAACTCGAGGGCTTGGTGAAGGGACACGAGGTCTGCATGATTTGTTATCCTCCAGAAAGGCATGTTGTGCTGGAACAGAGAGATGACAAAGTCAGGTTTATCGGCGTGATTTTGCAGTGAGGTGGGAGCAGTCACGGTACACCTGTAGGGTTGTGCACTATGGTGGTTTTGACAGCACTGTCTGAGCATACCATGTTCAGGAAGGACCTCAGCACATCGGTCTCTGAAGCCTATCTTATCTGCACAACGGTTTATGACAGCACCGGCACCGACTATCAGCTGCTTTGCACACTCATGATGGAAACCTCAGCGCTCAGCTGTGAGCTCTGCTCCACCCAGGGAAGCCTTGCAGGGCTCCCAGGGAACCTGTGTAGATGACAGCTGACGCATGGCAGACAGCGGGAAGCCTGCAGAGACGATGTCCTGACAGTAATCTGAGCACCTCACCGCCTTTAATTAGCATGACTGAATGACCTATCCAGGCCTGTCCAAATCAATCAAACTGTTTGCTCCTTGTTTGTAATTCAGACTAATGGTAGATGCTGTGTATTGATCTGACTGCTGGCAACCGAGCTCTGACTCCCTCCATGCTTCTGAGAAACTGCATTATCCTAACTGATTGCTATCATCAAGACATGCTACAACAAGATACTGTTTTACAAGGACAGTGTTACATGCAATCCTAAACAACAGTAAACCAGAAACTTTGAACCCCCAAGAGCCAGAAAACTCCTCATCTTAACGTAGTGAAAGATCTCTTGCATCAAAGGCAAAGTTTCCCCCTGGCTGCCCCAGCCTGAAGAGTTCAGCCCTGGAAAGAGTCCCTGCAGAAAAACACTGCTGCAGCAACTTCCCTTTGCATCGACCCACATCCCACCTCTGCAGAGGCAGAAACCCACCTGCTTAGCTGCAACCTCTTCATCACGCCCATCTCCAATTACCACATAGGTGACTTTCTTTCCAAATCGTGACACAATCCTCTCAAAACAGCTCTCTTTACCTGCCAAAAGACAATCCCACTATAATGAGCCTTAGGCAGACAGTAACAGAAGCCTGAACAGGTCCCTTCTTCCCAGTACAGGAACACATTCTTGTCTTACTGGGAAGGGGATAACATCCAGTTCAGCTTGCGAGGCCAGAAGCCACCACTATTTACATGGGCAGCTGGAGCACAGCAGCCACAGGGGCTGCTCAGCTGCAGAAACTACATTTCCTGTGTAAAAATCCCAGCTAATCCACAGCAGACACCTCAGTGCTGGGTACTCAGCACAGCCCCTTACCTATTTTTGTAGCACTATAAATATTTTCGATGGGAAACACCTCGCCCAATCCATACAGGAGAACTTTGGCAAGAGCTGGCACCAGTTGGGTGGTTGTGATCAGGATGTTCACACAGTTTTTTCTAAAAGAAGAAAAACACTTGTAAAAGCATATCCATGGCCAGCGGTGCTGAGGGCTACTCTGGGCAGCTTGCTCAGCCTTCCCAAGTGCCATGTGCTTTGTTGTCATGCTTTCAAGAGGCTTTTAGGCCAAGATTTTGACTTGTGGGGTTTTTTTGTTTTTGTTTTCAACAGAAATTCTCTGGCAGAAATGCAATTTTGCAAGCACAGTCCTGTTATGGGGACCTTCCTAACAACAGATGTTGCAGCAGAAAAATCCCAAAGGGTGCTCAGGAGCGGAGTTCCTGCACTCATTCACTTTGCTTCCCAGTACTTGTGACAAGCAGCAGTAGCATTACATATGGACACTGCTGCAACACAGCACTGCATGCAAATCTAAGTGACAGAAAGAGCTGAGAAAGCAACATACACATTTCTAGTTTCCATACCTGGACTGTATGAGTAGCAGGGACTTTAATGCAGTTTCCAGCCAGGAATCCGTTAGCACTTCTATATCGGTCCTTAGTCGCTGCAGAGCTTCCCTTTTCTGTGGGCTAAGAAGGCCTGGAAGGGAAGCAACACAAGTTTTCCCAGCTGAGTTGGCAAGTCTAACACAGAGAGAGCTATCATGCAATTCAACAGCTGCCTGTTCTGCAATAAATAACATGGTACTGAAGGCATCGGAAAGCTGAGACTGTCTCAAGGCAATGGGAGAAACCAGCTTCCAGGGACACATATAAGCCCAGTCTGTGACTCTGACCGTGGGGAATTGGGTAGATACTTTTCTCCGATTATTTCGAACCACTCCTCAGGATACATGCAACAAAATGCTCTTCTCTTGTACAAAGCACTCACAGCCATAGGTGTTGCCTAAGGTCACAGACAGCAGAGGAAGGAACTCCTGCAGTTACCCTCTCCAACTTCCTACTTCCCAAGGATCCTTTCCACTCTAATCCCTTTTAGGTATCTTTTTTAATAGCTTTTTTTTTCATCCTCATATTTTTTATCCCTTTTAGATATCATTTTCTCAAAGTATCCAGTTTTGAATTAATAGTAGCCAGAAATGAACCCCATACACTCAAACCTGCTCCGGTCAGTAAATACAAGAAAGGAGCACCTTGAGTATGAACCTCTCTCCACCCAACTTCCAGCCCAGGATTACACTGGTCCTCTGGCGATGAGGCCATGGAGGGACCTGCTGTAGGCTGCACTGACAACTGCTTTACCATGAGGGCTTAGACAGGTGCTGAAAAGCTTTGCATCCAGGCTTCCCACATGCAAAATACGGATTCTGATCCCTACCAGAAACAAGGTAACTGCAGCATACTGAAATGCAGACTTACAGTGACAGATTTTTAAGACTGAAAGTTACAGTTCTGAATACCTGGTTTGGTTTTTAGAAAATATGTCCAAGAAAATGTTCTATCAAATTTTTTGTGTAGGCAAAGAGTACCTAAAGTCACAAACCACCAGGCTGAGTCACCCTGCCAGTGAGCTGCTCCAGCAGCACCCCTTTCCCAGGGACGTCGATGCCAAGATTCAGACTAAACAGAAAATTTATCTACATTTGATATCTGTGGTTTGCTTCATTACTACTACTTTGGCATTGGAAGGGAAGCAAAACTAGACACTGTTAAGTGACTTGGTGAACAGATGGTAGAGATGTGGTGTCAGACTATGACCACAACAGCCAAAAGGGTGAACGCTGTATTTCTTGCCAATGGCACGATAAAGGACAGATTTTGTGAAGACACGAGTGAAAAGACCTCCTAAGCAGCACGCTATGTAAGTCATTTAGGCCCGTTCTAAGCAGAGTGACAGGCAGCCTTTCATACAAAATTAGCACAGGGACAGTGTCCGCACCAAAATTTTTTCTTAGCTACAGGACTGACTGACCATGCCTACCTACATGGTAACTCACAGACTGCACTGGCACGCTGTCCAGTTTTGGAAGATGTACCCTCTTAGATTCCATGGAGATTTGATCCCATTTAGCACTAGAGCAATGGTTACTTTTCATGTCCAAACATCCAGGAAATAAAAAGCTCTGAGGAAGGATGGAGTCTGGCACCACAAACTGTTTAGCGCTCAGATATTGGTGCAGGTGAACACTCACCTCCAACGTTAGTTTTGTATTTGTCGTAGATCTCTCGTACCCTGCGGTAGCGGAAGGCCAGTTTTCTCATCCAGTCCACTCCACCCTGGACACCAACTGATGAGCTGTGATTTGCATTACTTCCTGAGCCACTGAAGCCATCCGCGGAGAAATTGTAGTTGCTATTTGAGAAAAGCAGATCCATTATGCGTGCCACAGCAGCAGAACCACCGCAGCTTTTCTGGCGGGGTTGCAGACTTCAGCCCTGATGGCAGCTAGAAAAGCACCTCAGAGGGGAACTCTGCACAACCACCCTTGCACCCTGACAGTGGAGACTGACTTCTATGGGCAACATACTCTGATATCCAACCACATTTGTTGCCAGTTCTGAACTGCTGTACTGAAATGTAGTGATTCAACTCGTCTTTCACACCTTCCACTACAAAACTTTCCTTTGCTCTTTGACTGCTCACTCCTCTGCAATACAGAGCATCCTTCCCACTAAATCCTTTCTCACGCTGCAGTGATAAACCCCAGCATAGTATCTCCCAAACATAACATCTGTGTCTTTACATCACAGCTGCAGCTCCACAAGCAAATGAGCTGCTTTACCAGCTCATGACTGCAGGAAGCAGGTCCTGCTTCACCACTCTCCCAGTATTTCTTTCTCCCTGGCAGACAGGCACTTCTCAGACCTCTCCATCAGTCAGTTCAGCTCATTAATGCTGCAGAAAATTTACCCTTGCCCTGCCCGACGGTGTGCACAATCAGCTCACAGAGGGACGCAAACCACAGGGAGACTTTCAAAGGTCAAAAGCATGGAGTGTTGGTTCTCTGTTTATCACAGGTCATTGAGCACAGAGGGAACGTTCAACAGTGGACAATATAACTCACATTACAATTCCGAAAGTTTTAATGTTTTGTAGGTCTTCAAAGAAATACCACCCAGCAAACAAACACCGTTTGCCAAGTTTCATCCCCTGCACAATGCTGACCCCCATCCCTCAACCCCATTTGGGTTTGAGGTCCCTACAAAAAACAGATTACATCAGCTATGCATTTTACGCATTCATCAGTACACCACCTTAAATCTTGGCCATTGTCATCAGATGCCACATCTTCTATGTGAACCTGGTCACACTCCTGTTTAAGAAAAAAATAAAAATAAAGTCATGCTGTTGTAATCCAGAAACATGCTGAAATTTGCAGATTAAAGAAAGTGTGATATAAAACAATCCCCTCACATTTCCCAATAGCAACAAGCCATGCCATACTACCTCCTCCAACCTATACATAGCTGCCATTAGCTTTGTCTTCCAGTACTAGCTTCTACTTCTCAGCACCTACAGATCCTTGCCAAGACTGGCATTTGAAGTACCAGAAAAGTCTGAAAAAAAGCATGTTTCTATGACATTTCGAGTTGTCTGCAAAAAAGGAACTTCGACACTCATTAAATAAGTTGGACTCAAAGCTCACTTGTCACTTGAAACCCTTTTGCCATTTCACAGAACAAAAAATATCCCAAACCCACATTATCTGGTCAAGTATTGACATTCCATTTCACCAACGCAATGGTCAATTCTGTCACTGGAGAGCCACAGTGAAACATCAGCGTGGTGCCACTGCCAAGACTCTAGTGCTCACACAGCTGATTTAACCCAGAGATAAACTGCAAATACCTTGGGACAAGAAGTGAATTTTCCCCATTTCAAGAATTTCTCACTGCTGCTACTAACCAACACCTACAGCAACACGTGTTGCTGTTGATCACATAGTTGACATATCAACGACTACCCTTCCAGCACAAGAGACTGTATCTGGTGGGTTTTGCTGGGTTTTTTTCTTGGGGCAGGGAGGTAACTGTCATTACCACCTTTGCAAAGCTCATGGCCGCAAGCAGTCACAGCCACAAATGGAAACTTCATTTAAGTTTCTATTCGCATCTTGTTTTCCCACGATGTGCATCAGTGATGCACCTGCAATTATTTATTCACTGTTCAGATTCAGCCTTCCTAAGCTTTAAACTAGTGTGTAAGTCCTGCAAATTAGGTTCATAAGTCCGTATTTGTGGACTTGTATCAAAGAAGACATGTCAGGAAATTTGCTACTTCCAACCATTTAATTCCAGATTCTGGCGTAACTTCGCACCTTCCTGTACAGATCGTGTTACTGTGTGTGTTACTACCTCATAGCACAGCATATGATTAAAGCAAAGATTTATATTCAACTTCTGTGGAAGTGGGGCAGAACAGTGAGATGTGTTTAATTTGGCAAAGAATACCACGCATGAGAGAGGATGGGAGCTGATCAGAAGTCCTTGAGGCAGGATGGGAACGGGAGAGCAGCAGAGAGAGCTTGCAAGAGAAAAACGGAGGGTGCTGCGGGACCTCCATGTGTGCAGCATGCCTGTCAATGGAAGAGCATCCTTCATAGTTGTTACGCAGCCGATGCAACCTACTGAGACACCAGCTGAGAGGCACAAGCTGTTTTCTGTCCTTGGCTTAGTCAAAGCTCCTGAGAATTGACATTCTCAAGGTCACCTTTTTCCCCACATCTCTGGTCTCCAGTTCCAAACAAGATCAGTGAAAGCAAAGTGCTTACCAGTCCAGAATGCAGACATAACACAAAGCAGACATCACTCTGTTTATACAGGTTCAATTTATACAGGTTCAAGTAGAAACTGAGAGAGCTAAGAGAGCTCATGACACTAGAAGTCTGCAGAATGCCTGTCTCAGACAAACGAGTATTCCTCTTTCATTTGGTTGTGCTTAGAACCACTTCAGTTTTGGCAGGCTGTTACGTTTCAGCATTAAGTGGCTCTGAAGCACAACTGCCCTCACAAACAGTGCAGTGTAATTCTAACTAGGTAACATGGAGTTTTGCCTATCAAAAACATTTGCCACGTACCTCCAAGTCATTGAAAAACAAGTGAGTATCAGCTACTTCAAAAATCATCTCCTCCATTGACAGACCTGAGCCAATCACAAGAGTTGGATCCTGGCAAAACAAAAAGGGAAAGCGTAAATTCACTGTGGTTACAGGCAGAAGTAAACTATGATAAATCATCAGTTCATCAGTTACATTGAACAGACTTTCCACTGTATATCAAGTCTGATGTAATTCCATCTGCATTCAATGGTGTGAACAACAATTTCCCTAGTATTTTAAACAACTCAATTTAAAAAAAAATCCACATGCTAGTAATACAGCGACCCAAAATTTAACAAAGCACTTCAGTACTTCATAGAGGGACTGAGGCATTTTCAGAAGCAGCACAAACAAAACATTCAAAAATCTTCAATATATTTTGAAGGAGAAAAGACACTTCTTTTCACTATGTGCTATGACCTTAATAGTTCCCAATGATGATAAAAACAGTCTGACATTCTAAGACTTGTACTGTTAGAAGGGAAGTGTTTGTGATGTCCATATCCTAGCTCTGTATAAAGCCAAATTTAGTGTTGTTTCCCTGCCCCAAACTGCCAACAAGTTAAAAGTACTGTGTTATACATTTAAAACAAAATATCATTTTCTATTCCTTTTACAAAGATTAACATTTACTTCTGCATGGCAGATATGTTTTTTCTTCCACAAAAAAGCAATATTACCTTGCCATATTTTTGAGCATAAGACCCTGTGAGAAGTGAATGGAAGATTATAATGGTCTCATCCAGGTCCCAGAGAAACACTCGCTGTGTAGAGAATAAAAGCAGGTTAGAGTTGAGATATTCCAAGCACTGAGCTACAATAAAGGAGCAAGTTTTAGGGTTAATTTTGTGGCTAGTTACAGTATGCTTTTAACAGATAGGAACAACAGTATTCATCTTACAGGTTGAACACATGATTAATTAAATTCTTTCAGTTTAGTGCAGTGGAGTTTATACACCACTACAGTGCAACTATATGCTAAGGCTCTCTTGGTCAAACTATTTCAAAAGCTTATCTTGCTTTTATAGTTATAAAAGCAAAAAATTAGAGTGCTAATGAACTTCAGACCCCTGCTAGGGTAGAAGTGTACTGTCTGTATTCTGGAGAGCACCAGGTAAACAACCTTGTGTTTATCAGAGACACCTTTGTTATGACAAATAAGGGGGATTGGCTGCCATGAGGAACAGCAGAGTTTCAGTACAGAAGGACTTTGATAAACTTGAGAACTGGGCCAGCAGGAACTATAAGTTCAATAACTGCAGATTCTGCATGTGGGGTAGAATAAATTCTCATTTTGGTCCAGGCTGGAAGGAGCTGGAGGGTACAGTGGACACCAGGCGCAATATGAGCCAGCAGTGCTCTCTCCCTGTGGATACAATGAACTGCGTGCTGGAGAATACCAAGTGTGCCTAGGTGATAGAAGGAAGGTGCTGTCTCACCCTACCTGGCACCAGGAAGGCCACCCCAGATTGCATCCCCAGTTCCAGAGGTATGTGAGGAAACCAGAGAGTGGCCAGCAAAAGGCTGTCAAGATGGTCAGCAGCCTAGAGGAGAGGCTGAGGGAGCTGTGATGGTTTATCTCCACAAAGAGGAGACTAAGGGTGATCTAATAGCAGACCACAACTAATTGAAAGGGCATTGCAAAGATGACGGAGACAAATTTTTCTCAGTAGTGCTGGATGGAAAATCACCATGGAAAAAGAAGGGGAAATTTGCAGCTTGGGAGATTCCAGCTGGAGACAGAAAACCAGACACGGTAGTCCTGGGACAGATCACTAGACAGGTGAACCTTAGAAGTTCTCAAGACTCAGCTAGCCAAAGCCAATGTTCTAGTGCTGGGGACCGCCCTGCTCTGAGCAGGATGCTGTTCTAGAGACATCCAGATATCTCCTCCATTGACGCCCCTATGATTCCAAGATGCGCTTAAGTGACGCTTGTCAAGGACCACTGAAGAACTCGTTTGGGCCAGGTCTCAGATAACATGGGTCATGGGAATTTCCCAAATTATCTCTCAGTACAGGAAAGACATGGACCTGTTGGAGCGGGTCCAGAGGAGGGCCACAAAAATGATCAGAGGGCTGGAGCACCTATCCTGTGAGGAAAGGCTGTTGGGGTTGTTTAGCCTGGAGAAGAGAAGGCTCTGGGGAGACCTCATTGCAGCCTTCCAGTACCTAAAGGGGGCTTATAAGAAAGATGGAGACAGACTTTTTAGCAGGGCCCGCTGTGAGAGGACAAAGGGTAACAGTTTTAAACTAAAAAGGGGTAGATTTAGACCAGATGTAAGGAAGAAATTTTTTACAATGAGGGTGGCTAGACACTGAACAGATTGCCCAGAAAAGCCGTGTATGCCCCATCCCTGGAAACATTCAAGGTCAAGCTGGATGGGGCTCTGAGCAACCTGATCTGGTTGAAGATCATTGCAGGGCAGTTGCACTAGATGACCTTTAAAGATCCCTTTCAACCCAAACCATTCTGTGATTCTAATGATCCCCATCCATTTCCATGGAGATAGGAGGAAAGAAAGAGAGAAGGACTTTTACCACCACACTATTCTGCAATGCTACCTGTAGAAAAAAAGATTACTACTTACCTCCAGTTCACTGTCCTGTGAGGAGGAGGTATCTGCTTTCCTCTTCCCCCTGTTCTTCCCAGGGATGTTTTTTCTTGCCTGCTCATCTAACTCTTTACTTGCTGTTGCTTTTGATAATGAAGGACTTGTGGATGCATCTCCTAGAAGAAAGAAACCACACAGCTCTCACCCTCTCATGCCTCAAAACAAACATCGACATAAAGCATTTGGCCACAAGCCTCCTTTGCAAAAGGTAAGATGTTATCTTGCTTTATTGATGCAGTAGTAGTTCAACCCTTATTAGAACATAAAATATGATTTCTTTGTCCCATCATTTCAAAACAGCTGTCTCCTCGATTCAGTCCAGCAGGACTGAGCTACTTACTGCATCCTGCCTGCAGTACAAAGACAAAGGCAGAGCACCCTCCATTCTAAGGCCTGTAACCCCCCAGACGTCTCCCTACCCTGGAACTGCTTTATTTCTTGATTGTTTCTTTTAACACTTCTTGAGAGAGCACCAGAAACCCTCAGTCTGGAATGAGTGGACAAAGGAAAACATGTAACGATGCCTCTCCCTCCCAGATTTCCTAGACTAGTCAAATGCCTTTTGTGTCAAGCAACACTTTACAACGCATGCTGTTTCCACCTCCGCATACACTACTCACCCCTGTGCCACTGTAAGCCTCTGACTAACAGTTAAACAATGCTCAGTGCACAGAGTTATCTGGAGTGTGTTAATCACACACAAATCCACAGTTGCTAACTGTGAAACAGACGTACTCAGACCACAGCTCCATTGGCCTATCCAAGAATTTGTAAAGAATAATGGGGATGATCTTGTCTGCGGAGACACAGACTTGGCCAAGCACCATGGGGATACATTACGGAGCCTATTCTGCTACTGGTAAGAACACCCTTATGTGCAAAGCAGAGCAGAACAGCTGTCATTTCAAAAAAGGTTTACATGATGAAGCAGAAGAAAGGGAAGGATGTACTCTGGGCTCATCAGAGACCAACTCATCCAGAGGTGACACCTGAACTACAGTTCTTGCAAATGCATGAGCAGCCCTGGAGGACCCCGTAACTGGGACTGGCAACTATGTCATGGCTGTCAGGTGATGTGAAAACCCAGCTGTGGGAGGGAAAGAGCTAGCACGAGCTATTGAGACCAGATATCATCAACTGTCCTGTAGCCCAAGTGAACATCCACATGACAGAATCAACGGTCCCCAGGAAGCTTCAAGTCATTCCCTCCCCTGAGCACATTCAGAGCATGCGGTAGGAGTCTCCTGAATCGCAGCAGTAGAAGACTGGCAATCCATAACTTTGGCTGGCCCGCCATAATACTCCGCACACCAGTGAGACCAGTCTGACAATGGAAGGTAAACGTCCTGTCCAGGCCAGCATGCAAAAGTGCTGCAATTACCTTTTGGAAAAAAGCTTTCCCTGTGTTTGCACACTGTACTGTCTATCACAGGTATTTTGCAGCCACCGTTAAAGATCCAACCATTACCGGAGGAATGTCTCTGCACTGTCCGCGTAGGCACCAAGGTGTTTGGTTTTTCGGCTGGATACGTAGTTGTTGCTAATGCAGTACTCTCCGTGTTGCTGTCTGCTGGTGTTACGACTCCAAAGCTTGGGTAACATGTCTGGTACTGACTTTGGCCAAGGATCGTGTACGTAGGATATTCCTGTTTGAGGAAAGGATCAGTTATGATAGGACGCTTCTTTCAGGAAACATTCTATTTAAAGATAACTTTTCTTGTACTTTTAGAATATGCCTGTAAAAGAGAAAAATCCCAGCAAGAGCACAGTCTGACTTTATGCTATTTCTTTCTGCATATGCAAGACATCCCCAAGAAGGGCTGAGAGACCCGACTTCCCCATGGGCCCCCACACAGGCAATTCTGCAGACAGGAGGCCAGCAATCACAGGGCCACTCCTCTGCCTCCAGTTTCTTCAAAAATGAATTCATTATGAAGGATGTGACAGTATCAGGGGAGTATCGAGTGGATGCCAAGGCATCAGTCCACTCTGTGCTCTGGAATTTGTGGTTTTGTCTTGCATTTTACTTTCTGATTCCAGACGTACTGACAGCGACAGAAAGTGGTCTTGGCACTGGCTGAGGGTGCAAGAGCTACAGGATAAACTGCCTTTATTCATGTCCTGACTTCAGCAACCAATTATTTTGCATGCTGTGATGGAAGGTATCCATCTATGAAGACTATTTACTCATTTAGGAGGAGATCGCTGAGCACATGAAGCTGTGCTTGAGGATTTTAATTTCTGCTACTGATAGTAAAGAAAGCAGCCACCCCAAATGTCATGTCACACTCTTCTGGCACACTGTGCACTCCCGATTCCCTCAAAGGGCAACCTGGATTTCTGAACCACGTACCTTGGTCTGCGCTACTTAAAGAAAACATTTTTTTTTTTCCCCTTACAGCTCCAAGCAACTTTATGTTAACGAAAGAACCTCAAAAAACCTGAAGGTTTGTGTCCTGAAACCAGGACACAAGGATTTTTGTGCATCCATTGCATTTTCCACACTTCCTATGTTCTCTTTCTGCAAAGTTGTGACACTGAAGGGTTTCTTTGTATATCTAAATATTCAGAACGGCAGTTAACCACTGACAGTGCTACGTATCACCCACGGCAGGTGACAGTCAGGGGGAAGGGCTCTGCGCTAGCTACAGGGCTTTTGGACTTTGTTTTCCTCTAGCACCATCAGAATGCATCTCCTACTTTACTGGGGGATTTTTTGTTTGTTTTGTTTGTGTACAACCTATTTTCTTCTTCTTGCTGAAGGAGAACAAAGGCATTCAAAAAACATCCACCTATAATCCTCCCTGTAGGTTTCGTTCTCAAAATTTGTCTCTTCTCCACTGTGTCTCTGAGAGAGATCTCAGTACCCTGTTTAAGATTCACCACACAATCTACAGACAAGGAAACACCTTTGAACAGATGAAATCAGTTTGCTGCAAAGGCCAAAGGGAGAAGTGTCACGGTCAAAGAAACAGCAAGAGTAATTTTGCTGACTTTGAGTTACATACTGAGCCCTATCAGTCTAGCACCCATTGTGCTCCACTTGAAGCGATGCAAATATTTGGCATTCCTTTGTTAGTTTTGAGAAATGTGTAAAACAAAGGTGAAGGAGATGCTGCATATAAATATAACAAGGAAGAATTTTTACCTGTGAGATGCTGGCTACTGCTGATGTGGAAATATTGACTACAGTTGAAGATGTAGAGACTGGACTGGCATTGGTAGTTGATGCTGTAAAATTAAGAATTACTGCATTACATGCTTCTAGAAAAGCACAAGAGACGAGACTGATCCACATTATGAAACAAGTACTTACTAGGCTTATGCGCAAGCCTTTGCGCTTCCGGCACCACTCTGCTTGTAACAGCCAAAAAGAGCTGGGGTGTATTTTGAAACCAGTTACATTTCAACTGGGCTGACAGGGAAGGAGAGCTAGCACACCTTTAACAACAGTACTTTCAAATGTTTCAGAAACCTTTTCCCTCCATGCTTGCTAAGCAACTGGAGTATAATTAAAATGGTTTCACATCTTTACTAAAAGTTTTGAGAAGACAATAATCACATTCTGATGTTCAATTAGTAGCAGTTGAAAATTAATCAGAATAAATCAGTAAAATGGATATGAATGTGTTCAAATCAGCTCTGATTAAAAAATTCTCTCTGCATTGGACTTAGCATATTTAGCCTAATTATATAAAAAAAATTAAGGAAACAGTAAAAATGTTTCAAATAGTATAAAAAGGGTGCTTCCTACTGGAGAAAGCAAACGTATTTCCCCATATCCCTGTGAGACTACAAGTGGTTTTGGACGAGACTTTCTGAAATAATTTGTCAACAGGTAGTAGGACAAATTATTAGAGACATGTAGTTGTTAGTATGAATTTTAAGATGTTTAATAGCTTTCATGTCACTGCACTCGGTTCATCCAAAACACAGAAGAGGCTGTTAGAGCATGATCTGGGAACACCAGTTATTTAGCAGATTTTGTGGTTTTACAGCCACAGGGCCACTGCATTAAACATTACTCCACGTGAGGTTTTGGGACCCTCAAGTATTAGTGAAAACAAATAATGAAATCAGCATGAACAAAATCAGGATGTACTAAACCAGGTGCCACCAAGAAATATTTTCTTTTGCTAAACCTTCTTTCTCTGCACACAAATAAAACCAAAAATCACTTTTAGATGTTTATGAAAAGACCTGCAGAAATCCACAGTACCACCTACTTCGCCATCACTGAGAAAAGCCCTAACTTTCTGCAAATAACACCCATGCGGAATTCACCCCAAGACTGAAGAACTCAGGCTTCTGAAGGCTCCAGTCTTTCTACCCCAGGGAAACAGACCCCAACACGAACTCTTAATCAATGTACATTGTGTTACGGCAAGCACAGATACTACCTGGTGAACAGCTCCTGGAAAAAGGAATGGATCCAAAATATGCCTCAAAAGAGATGAAAAACAAAAGAAATATATCTTAAAAGAGGTGCAGAAATACACAGTATTTACAAGAGGTGAGAAATGTGATGGGCGGCATCTCTGTGGAAGCAGAAATGAAGGTAAATAATTAGCACCGGGAATCCCCTCATAGATAGGAGCAGCAGTGCTCAAAAACAGATGGGAGAGAATTTGGGGGGGAACATTTAGAAAAAGGAAAAAAAGGTTGCACTGAACAGCAATAATGGTAATGAAGATACTCAAGTACCTATACTAGCTATGCAGCTACTTGAAGCACAGATACTCCTCACAAGCAACTGCTAGAGAACAAGGGCTAGTTTCCAAATAAAACTCCTTCCAACCATGCACGTTACGGAAACGATCCAGGCTGTTATGACCTAAAGGAAATGTCACGTCCTAGGGCACTGCAAAGAGCAGCTCTCCAGAAAAGATCCTCGCTAGCACAGAACAAACCTGCCACGAAGCCGGAGGAGATGAACTACCTAGAAGACAGATTATTCTACCACCTCTCTCAAGATTATCACAGAGAGCAAGCAGAAAGCGATTCTCATCTGTAGTGCTCTGAAGAGGCTGCTTCTCCACTGAGATAGGTAACAGAAGTTAAGAAATCATAGAAAAAAGATTCCAAGTACTGAGATTCTCGTAAAAACACAGATTCCCTCATATGAATGTCATTGTTTATCTTAACTCTGGTCTCCTTCCAACAGTTCTTTTTTAATTATCCTTTATCTTTACAGTGTTACTCATCAGATGTTTACAAACAGCTCCCACTACACAGATTAACCAACTCTTTCTGCACTGTGGGTCAGTTCCTTTTACCTGTGCATAGGCCAAAACCATGCAAAAACGTTTGGCATCAATCTGCCAAAAGGGACCGCTTCACGGTCTCAGGTTTAAAAGACCAGCAAACACAAGTAGTGCCTTGAAGCTGCCGCCACTCTCTTTCTCTTCTCCTCTCTTTCTCCCCTGCTTCCAGATCTCATCCTCAGACCTTATATCCCTACCTCCCCTGCCTTATTCATCCCATTCGGTTTTGCTTCAGTCATTTTCCAAGGTGTTTCAACCTGCTTCATGTGCTGAGAAGGGAATTTGCAATTAATGTGCTTTATGTTTCACTGGGCTGCTTTGCTCTCAGAGGGAAGGAAGAGGCAAGGCAAGCAGCAGCCATTCCTCCTCATGTCGCTCCCAGTGCTTCCAAGTACCTCTGCAATGTACGCCATGGCCATAGCTCGGGTGAGTACAAAAAGCAAAGTTCTCTGTCACTAAGTGCATCTGACCATTTACCAGGGTTCAAATATCACATTACTTCAGTTCAGCATCTGTGGAGTAAACCATATCCATGCACTGAAATGCACCTCCAGTGGGACAGCAGCATCGTACAACTCTGTATTCACCCTACTATTTTGATCGGAGAGAAAAGATAGATTTTCAAGAGATTACTAATAAAGCAACTTTGTCCATCCTTCCAGCTCCTACTCTCCACCACCTCCCTTGCACCAGCCCAAGTACCGACCTGACCCCTCAGTGGGCTGCTTGCTAACTTGACGCAAAGGAAACGTAGCAAATCCAAAAAAAGGAAGAGTTTCCTGCCACTTTGCAAGAAGTTTGTCAAAAAAGCGATAGCATTTACACAATTCAGGTGACTTTTTCACACTTCCAAAGAGCAGCCTGCAGGGAAACTCTCCTCAAATCAGACATTCTCACAGCAGCGTGGATCAAATGGTTTAAAATCCTTCTGCTGAGCGAGGCCCGACGGTGGCTCTGTCACCTCACCAATCCCCAGGGATTCACGTTCCTACCATAGTGCATCACTGGCAAACCTGCCAGGGGTCAGGGCATGCAGAACCATTTCTGACCCTCAGCAATTAAAGCTGGTGCTATAGAACACCATAATTCATTCTGCCAGTGGGAGGAGAGTTATGCTTGACGGAAGGTACTATTTCCAGCATTGTATTGCTTGTGTTATCAACGTGAAAAGTAAATTAAGGATAAATATTACGCTGGGCCATTTACTGTCACAATGCCATATGCTGAGCAAGCACTATGACATACTGCATGGCCTTCCTATCAGTGAAAAGATATGCTAAAACCCACTTATTGCTAATTTTAAGAGTTATTCCCCTGTACTTGGCACTCAGACTACATCTGGATATGGCATTCAGTTTGGGGCCTCAAGCACAAGAAACATGTTGATAAAATTCAACAGGTCTGGCAAAGAGCCACCCAAACAGTCAGGGAGCTGGAGCATGTGCCTTGCGAGGGGCAGCTGGGAGAGCGGGACTGTCCAGCCTGGAGAAGAGATTGCTTTGGGGGACCTGACAGCAGCCTGCTGGAACCTGCACGGAGGTTATCAAGACAGAGCCAGGCTCTTTTTGCAGGTGCACAGCAGGAGAGAAATGGTCACAACGTGAGAGAGGGGATGCTCCAAGTTGACAAAAGAAAAAAGTTTCGTCATGATGACAGTCAGGAACTGGAACTGGCAAAATCTCCATCCTCAGTGGTTTTTGAGACCCAACTGGATAAAGCCCTGAGCAACCTGGTTCTGAATTCAGTGTCAACTCTTCTTTGAGCAGGAGGCTGAACTAAAGACCTCCTGAAGTCCGTCAATCATTCTATGAAAATATCACACAAGAAATAGATTAAGAATTCCTAAAATGCTTTTTTTAAAATGACAGAGAAAGAGACAAATTTTCACAATTCATCACCCAAACATAAATGGCAAAAATCCTGCCTAAAAAAAAAGTATCAATTTGCACATATTTGCCATAAGCAACAATATTCCATTACTCAGCTAACTGGCACACTTAGTCAAAAATTGCTGTGGGAGCTGGTGAAATTCAGCACCTGGCTTCTTAGATGTGGCACTTCCAGCAGTTAGAATATTTGTAGGCTAGTTCTATACTGAGAAATTCACTTTCTAGCAGCTCTACCAACCTGGTGGGTATGCGTGTGTAATATAAGAGCCATCTACCTCCAGAAGTAATTAAGAACAATTTTTTTAAAAAAAAATCCAGTGTCGGTCAGCAGATTTCCTGACATCAAGCTAAAAACCACCAACAAAGGGCTTGAGCTGCAAGAGCATTCCCAGTAAAGGCATGCAAGAATAAAACATTTAGTCTCCTCTCCCCTTCCCATTTGCTCTTCACCCTGTTAAGTCCATCAGCATGGCACCAACAAGCCAGCCTGGTGCATACAGAGGTACGTAGCAAATACAAAACCAAACACATACACACGCACAAAGAGAAAAGAGGCAAAGCATAAAGAAGCATGCACAAACCAAGAACAAACGTGCAAGCCTCTCTATTTGTGGTATCTGGACTTGTTTAGATGGAGAGAGATGCAGATAAAAACCATGCCAAGTTACCTTCAATGGAATAAGAATAATGTGCTGGGCTGGGCTGGCTTGTGGTTAACCCTGTAGTGCAGGTAAGAACACTGTGCTGACTTGTAGATGGAGTCTGAATTAAACCACTTTCAGATTTCATACCTGGCCACAGTGCACCTGAATCGGATAAATTGGACCAGTTACAAACAAATATGCTGGGACCAAACAGCATGCTGCTTCCTCAGATTAAGATTTTTGTTCGTCACAAAAGCAAGTAACAAATCACACATGGAAAATGTTTAATTTCTGCAATAGTAAGTGCTGACTGTCAGGCTGTGCATGGATTAGAGCTGCTGACAAAACTGGCTGAAAAAGAGAAAATTAAAAGCACCAACAAGACCAATTTCCAAAGCTTTCAACTAAAAATCTGTTAGTGTCACAGTAAGATTCACTGCCACATCGGTATAAAGGAACTGCTAATCCCTCCGAGCGCTGAGTCGCACACCATTGCAAATGACCTCAGCTATTACATAGCAAGGCTGAAGTTGGTATCTATTAAGGTCAAGGTCAACACTTCCACTACTTCACTGGGCTTTGGGTTGAATATTTTAAAACAAGCCAGAAGTCAGTAATTTTCATAGACCGACAACAGTGAATATAGAGCTCAAAAAAAAAAAAAAAAAAAAAAGCGGGGGAAAACCCCCAACTAAATGTTTCTTCCAGATTTCATGCCATTTTGGGCAGCATTTGTAACAACACTGGGCAAAGCAGAGAGACAGCAAAGTGACTGTAATTCACCTGAACAAGACACACATAAGCAGTGTGATTTCAGCTCAGGTGCTGTGTTAAGGTCTAGTCTCCTGCACTGATGGGGTGAAAACAGCGTCCGACTGAAGCGGCTCAGCTCAGGCCTGGTTCTTCAGGGCTCTTCGGGCTTTTGTTTAAGTGTTTCCAGACCTACAGCCAAAGCCAAAGGAATTTCTCCCTGGCCTTCGTTAGAAAGCAGGAAACAGTTGCAAGGATCTACTTAAAAACAAGCAGGAGTGTGCAAAGCAGAGGGATAAAGGATGTTTGGAGCTAGACACAAAGTTGAGGGCCAGCAGAAAGACCACCCTCCTCCCTAACCCCCTGAAAAAACAGTACCAAGGCTGCGAAAGCCACCTGCAGCCTTTCACCTGCTCTAGCAGGACGAGCCACGGGAGACTCTATAGAGCTGGACAAGAACAGCAACTCCAAGAGCTTGCTCCATGCTGCAGCTTTGTCAGAATTAAATTCTGCAATGGCTCTTTGGTTTATTTACATACCTGATCTCAAACTGTCATCTATGAGTCAAATTAAGTCATTCACCTATCTGTACAGCCACATCAGGGTTTTGATTCTTCACCTCTCAAGTTTCATCTTCATTACTGTTTCAAACCTCCGGAACCATGATAATTAGCAAACAAATGTGAAAGACTGATTTAAGAAAGATTGTAGATCTAGTGCAGAAACTCCAGGATAAAACATATGGGAAAGAGTTCCTCTACGGAGAGTGGGAATAGCTGTATTTGTGTAGTCTGGAAGGGGAGTGCCACAATCTTCAAATAGGTAAGTAGTTTTCAGAGGGGACAGTAACCAACAGTTCTTTACAGTGCAAGACAGATGGACATGGAGCAGACAGCAACATAATGTGTCACGGGACACACAGAAGTGCCTGGTAACTGCGACAATGAAACACGAACCAACTGTGAATGCTGTAGGATAATTATCACATGAAGAGCGTAAGACCAGGTCAGACACACACATCAGAGGTGTTCACAGGGTTGGCTGCACACGAGTGCAGGAGCTGACCCTGGTCGTGTGATTAAGGCATCTTTCAGTCCCTGCTTTCCATGACTGTCTCTCTGTCGTCTCTCAGTAAGACATGTCCTACTTGCCATACAGCAAGGCACACTCTTGGCCTGGCGGCACTCTCGTTCTGCAAGACAGCATTTATAAGCTAGCACAGCCTCAAGGATGACAGAGCCAGGCAAGGGGGAACAAGACCGCTCCATGTCCAACGGCAGCACCACAGCTGGGGCAAAAGAATGTCACAGGACACGTGTACGTACGCAGAAAGGCCCATCACTTGTAGGTTTTTCTTGAGTTCATGTAAAACATCACACCTACAGTGTTTCTAACACCAATTTACAGCCACACATATGCAGCTCCTATGTCACTACTCTTATTTTAATGCTTCTTTAATAAAATCTCTCCATATCACAAGTATGTCCCATGCAGAAGAATGCACTAAACACCATCAAAAAAGTATTACAGCACAGAGAGAGGTGACAAATTGGCAAGAGCATAGGTCATCTCTTCTCTGAAAGCAGCAACCTGACCTGAGCGATCTCAAGACCCTGCTTGTGTTTGTCAGCTTGCTTGAATTTTATACTTAAAATACATCTGCTTTCTTCCAGTTAGATAACCATCATGCCTTCTTTTTGGCATAGAAACAAATACACAGTAGAAAGTCATGCAAACCTCTGGAATAGGCTAAAACATCCGACCAAGCTGGCTAAGTCCTCACCTGCTCAATGGAGATTTTGTGAGCAAAAATAATTTGTAGAATTCCTTCTGCACTCTGCATGTTCAGTCCTCTACCCTCCACCTGTCCATCACACCATGCAAGGTCCATCTTCCCAGTATAACTGAGCAGGTACCACTCCAGTATGATTTCCATTACTGGAAATATGACTTTTAACATCTTCCTAACACATTCAGACTAAAAATTCAGGTATTTAATACCTGAATAGTCCATACCAAGACCTTCAGTAACTGATGACATTTCAGAAGATGTTTAACAGACAAAAATTCCTTTGAAGTCAACAGAAAATGCTGATCTCTTACCTAGGTCTTCAGAAGAATTTCTACTGTTACATTCAAGTAAGTAAGTACCCCTGAATTCCAGAACCTATGGACTAAAAAAAACCTCAAATGCACCCCCCCCCAATACAGCCACCACTACTACCACCAACAAATCATCACACACACACACAAAACACTAACAAAACCCCTACAACCTCCTTCCTCCAAAACATTTTAAAGTAAGTCTAAAACACCTTTTTAAACATCTTGGCGTAACACTTCAAGGGAGCATTCCACATATTTGTCTTTAAAAAAAAAAAAAACCAAACAAAAAAGCAACATGGTAAAATACCTAAGAAGATACAAAGCAGCCTCAGTGCACCGTCCGTCCACAACAAACTATCACAGAGCACCAAACAAATGAAGGAAAGGAAACCACCAGCCACTGCTCAGATACAGCAAAAACCAGTGCAACGAGGCACTGAAACCAAAGTGCAGGCACCCAGGGAGAAGGACATTCCAGCAACCATCACGTGGGGTTGGGCACGGTTTGTAGGTAATAGACCGTTGTGACAACACCCAGCACTACAACTGGACAAAAAGACAAGGAATAGAGCGTTGAGAAAGACAGCAAACAAACTGCACTGGCAACTGAAGACTTGCGTATGGGCACAGTATCAGACTTCTCTGCAATGAAAAGGAAAAGCTCTCCTGGAGGAATGAGGGATGCTCAGAGAACACAACAGGTGGAGACCTTCGTCTCCCCAGGACACACAGACTCAGCCCACCAGAAATCCTGAGACCACCATCATGACAGGTGGTGGGGAGCGTTGGTTGTTTTAAAAAAATCTCTGAAACGGCAGTCGCATTTGAACCTCACTGGCAGGGCCTGAGCTAGAAATGCAGAAGCAGCAAATACCAACAGCCACCCAAAGGTCCCCATTCTCCTGAAGAGCCTGGGTTGCTAATGAAACAGCCCAACACTTACACCCTGCAAAGCTCCCACTTTATGGTATTCAAGTGATCAGTCGGAGCAGTGTATCGCAGCACTAATACAGGGCAAATGAGATTGGGAGATACTGTTTGATCAAACCCTTGCGTCCCAGTTACGACAAAACCATCATTTTCTTCTTATGGATCCCTCAACCACAAGAAAACTTTTCATAAATCCCACCTGTATATATAGGAAAAACCCCCGAAAGGTATGTAGATTCATTTTACATATTGACCTTTCTCATAAAGATAACAATTTGTGCCATATTACTTTAAACGGAATCAGTAATGTAACATGTCTAATAAAACTGAGCCCAGTTGTATTCTCCATCTTTCAAGAATACCATAACAAATCAATTGTTTTGTAATCTATATAAAAGTTCTTGCTCTGTCAGCAGCTAACAAAAGCCATAAATGATGTTGGTTTTATTCAAAGACATCTACTTCTTTGGTAACGAAAAATTCATCCTTTTACCCTTCAAGATACTAAGATTTCAGCACTACAGACAAATCTGCAAGAGGCTGCGTCGCTGTAGTTGTGCAGCATGACCGCAAGCCCCCAAGGCAGACACTTCATGGCTATCGCACAGCTCGGCAGCTCACAGGCAGCACAGGTTGATGCAGAGCGGTGATGCTCTCCCCTCTCGTCAGAGCTTGGCACTAAGGGCAAAACTGCCTCTGCCGCCCTACAACTTTGAGAGCTAGCAACGTTATACAATATTTACATATGAAATGAAGCAGGGCAACATTAAAAATGAAAAGAGAAGTTAAAATGACAATTTTTAATAATCAGTTATAAAATTTCATACATGTGGAGGGATAGTCTATTGTGTGGTTTGTTTTCCCCAGTGTCACACTCTAATATACAGAGTGCAAGGAAAGACCAGGCAGCTTCTTTCACTAGCTAACCCATCCAGAAGTTAGATTTTTTTTCTGTCTGCACTACTCATCCTCAACTCCCTTTATACATCATGGAGAAAGATGGTCATCTTCTAAAACAGACCAACACCCCAGAGGTGTGCCTCTCCCTCCCTCCACGCACTATAAAGGAAGCACAGGGTGAACAAACACCATCATCGAGCTTTAGCTGCTCAGTTACCACAGGGCTCTCACCCTTTGAGCATTTGCAAAAACCAGAATGGCTCAAGGGAGGCTCAAGTATCAGAGCAACTTAAGCAAACGTATTTGCCTAGTAAACTTGGAGACATTTTAGCATGAAATCTACATTTGGTGAAAGATGACAAAACAAAGAAGTCTTCATGCTGGCCAGTAAAATGGAAAGGAAAAATACCTTCAGAAGAGATGCTGTAGGGTGGGTCCTGTGTGATTTCACTGACAAGGAAACTGCACAAACATAGCTATACCACAATTGGAGAAAATTATGATCCCAAACGAAGAACCTTGTGGCAAGCTCCATAGGGAGAAATCCAAATTAACGGCCAGGAAAACAGCTTTGTAAGAAATAATATTTCATAGTATGAAGTCCCATCTAGAGATCAGTACTGTAGATACCGATCTACAATTTAAGCTAGGCACGTGCTCTCCTACAAACCCTTCTCTCCAACACACCTGGTTAAGCTTAACATTGGCTTCTTAATGAGACATAAGACAATAATTGCAGGCACTGAGAAGTCTTTGAAAAGTTACTTCTTACCGAAAGGAGGTAGTCCGTAGGTTTGGGTGGTCTGGGGGTAGATGGTGTAGGGCTGAGACTGCTGTAGTGCTTGGTACTGAGTCTGACCAGGGTAAGGGCTCATTGTTTCCGATACAGGTACAGAAAGGATATGTGCATACGGCCTTATTAAAAAGAAAGAACAAAAGTAAAAAAAAAAAACTATTTACATTTAGCATCTTGCATCCTCCAAACCAGAAGGCACATTAAAAAATAGCTTTGGAAATAAGAAACAATACACACTGACATGTGCTCTTAGTGTGATACTCGCTTGTGTTTCCCAATATGACAGGCTCTTGGTTTTATATATTCTGCCTGCTTCTTGTTGTGACACCAGGGGAAACTCTCTCCTCCGTGATGCCAGAGCACCAGTGCTTATTCCAGGATTGGGAGGGCAGGGTGAGAGGGGAAGAACAAACTCCCCGTTCTAACAGGCACAAGTAATTACTTTCACTTATGCCTCACAACACCAAATCCTAAAGCTAATACAACACAGCAGTAATGTCAAAACTACTGGAACACACAAAGCAACTATACAAAAGCGAGCACAGGCGATTAAGGCCTACTATACTGCAATGGGAAGAACTGTTAAGATCCCATAGGTGGTGAATGATCAGAAAATCCTATACTCCCCTATATTCATTTCTGTCCAGTTTGTTTATTCCTCAAATACTATGGGCATTATACGACTATTGTGTTGTTAATTACTTGAAGGGGCTCATTTATCCTTGTCATCATAAAACAACAGCCACTGAAACTTCAGTGTTCACAGCAATGAGTATCTGTTGACAGCAGATATGAAGGTGTGATTTACAGCATTACAGAAATGCATAAAGATGCAAAAAGATTACTTCAGAAGGAAGTAAGAGTTACAGAATTCAGTAACAATTGCTTGACTTACTTTGCAGAATACATTTGTGAGGTATAATCATTTGATGACCTTGGGATATAATCAGTGCATGTCATAACTGAAAAAAAAAATAGTTTGTATAATTACATAGGCAATTTTAAAACCCAACAAATAATGACAATTAAATACCAGCATGCACAGCACATTTTAACCAAGACATATGATTTACAAAGGTTTTTTAGTGCCTTCAGGATCTGTTTCAAAGCAAGTTCTCAAAAAATGCACTGTTAAACCAGCACAAAAAAGTGTTTATTGCCAGTTCACAGCCGGTAGATGATTCAGTCAATACTATTTCTCCCTTTGTAACGGTGGTCTTTCTCTTTACCAGTTGGTACCGTCATCTTTTGGAATTGTCATGATAAAACGTTAATTTCAGTCCTGCCCAAACCTTGCATATACCGAAGGGTCTTCATCTGCGCCAAGCTTAACATCTCTTTTCTGTGTCCTGGAGCGCAAACCAAAGCAGACACTTGTTTTGCCAAGTCTTCCCCTTCCCTTTCCTACATACTCTACCCAGAGCATGGCTCCAGCAATCTGTTTTTCCTTTAAAAAGGAGCAGCTCCCAGCTCAGCAAACTTAATTCCACACATTGAGTGACAACAGGCTGAGCTGCAGCACACAAGGCTCAGAATCCGAATTCAGATGACCTCTAAATAAATTTGGCAGTTACATTTAATGAGATCTTTCCATTTTTCTGCTTGAATAAATCCACAGCAATTACACTGGTACAACAGAGTCGCTCAGACTGCAAAATCTAAGGAGGAAATGTTCAAAATCTCACTTAACACTGCCAATGGCTCTAGTATACCCCATATGAGACAGTTCTCAATTACAGCATTCTGGGTTGGGGTGGAGAAGGGGGCTTGAGTTGCTATGTCCTAACCCAAGAGCCATTAAAACCCCCCCCTGGATTCAGATGAGCTGACCTGATAAACACTCAGCTGTCCATCAGACTAGGAAAGCAAGGATGTGCAGGACCCCTGGCACAGAACTTGGCACTGTGCAGCCCCTCCAGCACATGCCACCACTGCAGTGCAGCATACTGCAGTGATCACCAAGCTAGGTGACTTTTGTGACTGTAAATCTGCATAGTATGTGGGTTTACTAGTTTGGATCTACAAGCACCATACCCAAACTCTTAGCAACCACAGCTGTGCTGCTGTAGATCCAGCCTCTTCATCTGAACCCAGTTTGGAAGCAGGCAGAGCACCCCGGCTCCAGCCCTGCCTAGGAGGGGATCCTGGCTAACAGTGTCTCTTGTACGGTCCAGGGGCCTGGCTTCTCATCGCTAACATTACAAGAGACTGCACTGTCCCTCTCCCTTCTGGAGTGACTCAGCTAACGGCCTTCAGAAAGAAATATGGTCACGGATGACAGCATACTTTGCCTTGGGATTTGCTCCAGATGCCAGTGATGTGCTCCAACAAGTTGGGCTTTCCCTGTCTGGGACAGTGCTAGAACATTACTGCTCTTGTATCACCATGTATTTAACTCTCTTATCAGTTACATCCACTAAGGGGAGCAAATGTTAGTTTGCACAGGCAACCACAACTCTTTTTAACATTTGCATTCTGCTACCTAAATAACCTCTTTGTGTAATCTGAGCATAAGCAGCTGAGAAATACAAACCATCAGCCACATGTTCTGAACCTTCTGAATGCTCCATGAACCACCTCTCTCTGGTCCTGTGTTTGCCTTTACTGATGGTGTAAAGCCCATGTAGCACAATGATACATCAGGAAACGCAAACTGGGAATTTTCAGACCTAAAGGTTTTCATTTAATACTTGTTAGATATTCTCACCTGCCTCCTGCAAAAATGTCTTTTTTTTTTTTTTTAAAGAATGTCAATATTCATCCGAATAGTAATGGTATTTCTAGAATTCTTGTTTTTTAAATAGCATATAAAGAACTAGGTAATGGTGTAAAAAAGAAAAAAACCCACAATATTACTGCATGCAACTTCTGGAATTTGTAAATGGCTTATCCAGTCAGGCAGCAGATGTTGCAGCCTAAAGCTTCTGGCAACTCCTGCAACTGCAACATCACAGGACATTGCTTATAATAGTAAAGATGCAATCAGTTAGCAATGGAAAGTTACACGTTACATATTTTCAATCAACTTGAGCTGATTTACCCTTATAAATAAGTATGAGCAGTCAAAGGTATTCTACACAGGAATCCTACTTTCACAACAACCTCCAGCCCTCTTTTTCCAGAAGAAAGGATACATTCCACCTCGCACTTACTATGCATCTTTTTATTTTCTGCCTGTTTCCTCTGCATTTATTTCATATGGAATTTCTGCAGACATTCAATAAAGTTCAGAGTCTATGACTAAGTGTATGGCATATTATTACAAAAGACCCAACCAGCTGTGTAGAGATAATGATTTATAACAATAACATCTTTTACAATAGGCATTATGATTGACCAACTCAACCCTCAAGAAAGATCACGTATAAGGTGGATAAGATAGCAGTACCCCTCAGCAAGTTGCGGGGTAGTGACACAAAACTATTTGTTAGAAAGAGATACTTGCTTACCATCAGGCATTAAGACTCTAGGCACCACAGCAAATCTTCACTTTACAACTGATAGTGAGGACAAAACTAAGGATTACAAGGAGGAGACAAAGCTTGTGCTTGATGAAGCAAAGTACCGAGACCAGCGGAAGAAAAGAGGAAAGACAGTGGGAGCTGAAGAACTCAGAAGATACTCACTCTCACTGGACATGGGAAGGTTTGAACCAAGGCTTGAAGATTCAGGTTTCTGATCACTGACTTCTGCATTGCTCACATGACTGCCAGGACAAACAAAGGCTAATCATTAGCATTATGAACTCTTAAATTAACATCCTTAGGCATTGTAACCCCTGGCTTCAACCTTCCTAACCGAGGCAAACTGATTCTTAACAGAAACTAGCTCTGCAGTCTTTGATATTTCACACAGAGAGATATTTGCAGCTCTAATCAGACATTAAATTGTCATCACCTCCAGCACATTTACTCACCAACTGGTCTCTCAAGATAAGGCTGTAGCTCCACTGACAGCTCAGCAGACCTAGCAGCTTGGCACTGCTGCCCGCAGCGGAAAGTATGAACGTCTTCCCTGCCACCTGGGCACGGCCTCCTGCTCCCTGCGTCAGCTCAGGCACCCATCAGGCTCCCCGTGAGAGTTTAATTTGTTCATCCAGCACAAAAACCATGCAGTTATTTTTGTTGGGATACTGAGTAGACTCAGGTCATGGAGTGATCCAGTGAGCAGCATGCTTGGTGCACAGTAGAGCTACAAGCAGAACTCCCTCTCAGCAGCAATAAGCAGTTATATTGGCTCCTTCACCTTGTAAAACTGCAGCCTGAGAATATCAGAGTAACACACAGATGCCTCAAAACTTTGTGAAAAGCTGTGTTGCAGAACTAGCAATAACAAAATGAAGCCAACAAGGCAATCATAAAAGGAAAAAGCAGTTTCGTTAAGAAATTATCTGTATTTCCTACTCTACATATGAATAAAGCAAACATTGACACGTAACTGAAACGGTGCGTGACAAATCCAAAATAATCAGGTAACCTGCGAACATTTCTTAAGTATAGAAGTGACACGGCAGCTGAGCACCACGCAACCACTCACTCACTCCCCCCCCCCTCCTCCTCCTTCCCCCCCGCCCCCAGTGGGATGGGGAGGAGAATGGGAAGGAGAATGGGAAGGAAAAGACAAGACCTGGTGGCTTGGTATAAGGACAGTTTACTGGGATAGCAAAGGGAGAGGGGAAAACAAAACAAAACAAAACAGTACTTAACAGAGTATACAAAACTGGGGATACACAATGCAGTTTCTCACCCAAGGACCATACAACTCAGACCGCACACTCAGACCCATCCCAAAACCGGACTGTCTCCAAGCCACACGTCCTGGAAGTGCTGCTGCCCCTAGACACTGGTCTTCAGGGACAAACCCAGCAGTGAGGAACCTCCTTGGGAGTCTGTGACAGCAGGGCCACAGCAAAGCACTCATAGCAGCATCGACTTGGCTCCTGCCAGCTGGGGGAAGGAGAAGCTGAAGGGCGTGTGGTATCAACCAGCAGTGCCCTGGTAGCTCCATCCTCCCCTGGACTGCTCCCGTGGGCTGGGACAGGCCCCTGTTGCCCAGCTCCGTGCTCCAGGATGGGCTGGATATAATTCCCTGGGACAGGGCAAAGGGGCAGTTGGCTAGTGAGTGCCACCGAGTTTCCTTTCTTTGGCTGGTGAAAGGGAGTGAAGCTTAACCAAAATGCATAATCCAGCTGAAAACCTTTATAACCAAAATCCTTAGAAATCTTTCTCAATACTAGTAGATGAACAAACTTCCATAATAAAGCAGGAGGTTTGCAAGAAAATAACATATTTCTACGCAGACTCGGTGTATTTGTGTACTACTATTCTCGGTAGTAAAAATGCTGTGATTTTGTGGCACAGATAGTTGATCTGCGGCTGTTAAATGGCATGCAGTTTGCAAGCAAGTTGAGAGCTGCTCGTGATCACTTCCTGTGGAAAACAGTAATAGATAAAATAACATTTCTGACCATACTATACCAGCCCATGTCTCTCCTGTCTTTCTCACTGCTGCTTCTCGACACACACACCTATGGCTCTTGGGACGTTTCCATCCCAAGTGCTTTTATTCTCCATCATTTATAACTTTTCAATTCTCACAGACTCAGAGAAAAATTCTCACTTGGACTGTGACTGCCTTGCATCAGCGAGAGCCTAACCAGCAGAGCACGCTGTATTCACAAAAGTGTTAAGACTCTTAGGGATGGATAATGCTCGTAAGAGAGACTACAACCCTCACGGGGGTACAGCTCTTCCCTTCCCCACTTCCACAATCCAGCTAAAATAAATACAGCCAGAGTATTGACATCAGCTGAAAATCATGTTTGCTGAGGAGAAACAAGTCTAATAAATTATTTTAAATTATTCCATAAGTCAAACTTAAAATCATATATAGCTTTATAAAAATAAAGCAATATTTAAACGGAATATTTAAGCAGGTTAGAAATGCAATTTTATCTCCCCTCCATTCTATTTGTAAATACTACACAAGGACATTTACATTCAAATCTTGCGGCTACTGGTGCCTGTAGGAAAGTTGTGATTGCACTGAAGCAGTGTGAGGCACTGAAGGAGAACTGACACCACTGACTCCAGCATGGTCAGACCTGCCCGTGCTGCCCTCAGCTCCTTCGTAGTTGACAGAGAGAAAAAACCCTCCTAGGACATGGTTCGTCTCATCTCGTACCGGCTAGAAAGGGAGCTTGCACTGATTAGCTCAAATTTCTAGCTTTTAGACACGTAATGAGTTTCACACTCTTTTTGCTCATTGTTTCTTGTTAAAGTATTCCCTTTGTGGTTTGGGTTTTGGTTTTTTTTTTTTAAAATAATTATGTATGTATTAATGTCCTCACTCAGGGCTTCAATATATCACATCCACTCCTGCATGAATGGCGCACATGCGGTTTCCTTGTCACTCACATTGGGATGTCAGAGGCTTCCAAAAAAAAAAGTTTCTTCACAGTATTTGCTGCCACTCGAAGGAACAGAATAAACCCTACTATAGCTATGCTCGTTACACGTAATAATAGTGATTAATTCCTAAATACAACATACATCAGAAAGCATCTACTAAGGCTAAAAATAGTTCAATACAACAGCTTTTAACAGAAGAAGCTATCAATTTGAGAATGTTTAATTTCTCAAAACAGTCATCTACAGAACTTTGCTGAGAATCATAGCACAGATATTATAAAAATATTCTGAGTCTCACCAGAGTAAATGCATGTTATGTGCAGTACATGACAGTCTCATCAGATTCTGTGAAAAACATATGCTTGATGATGCAATTAAGACTCTTTGTAGCCACTTTTATAAAAGTTTAAGAGCCAGTTAATTTTTTTTAATTGGGAATTTAATCTCAAAATTACATCAAAGGTAACTTATATTTGCCCTATCTCTGTGAAAAATAAAACAATATGCAAGCTTCTAAAATTGAAGCTTATAATGACAAAAGAGCATTAACTGTTCCACACTAAAATCAAATTAAAAATTACATACCTCAAGCTTTGTTCTCTGGATTCCTGCATCTTGGCTTTTTTCACCTGCAAAGACAAAAACGTTCAGAGACACAACCGAGAGCTGTCCTTGACAGAATCTCTGCACACAGACCTCCATTAGCAGATCACTGCTCGTTACTACAGAGTTCGCATTAGTGTTTAAATACAGAAAGCCTTGCACTGAACTCCAGAGCTAACCAATGGAACCGTGGCATCTTCATCTCAAAACAAGCTTTTTCCTAATTAGAAAACAGGTGTTAATGCTGAACATGTTAGTAAAATTGCCATGTTATTTAAGTAACAGATGATGGGATATACAGCTACAAACATCTGATAAGGACAATTTTATGCAAAATGAATAACCAGCCATAAATTTTAAGAAAATCTTACTCTGCATAGATTCAGCACAACTGCCATAAACTTGGGTCTTTCACTTCCCCTCCCCCCGCCTCCCCCAATATTTAAATATTCTATGAAGATAGGAACTTGAATATTTTTTTCTGTAATGACTTAGGTAGGAGTTCCAGTTTTCATTTCCAAGTAAAAAGAATACAGCATTTATTCTGGTTTTGTAGGTGGCCAGCTGGATCCAGTTCCTCTATAGGGTATTACACAAAAGACAGCTCTGGCTTGAACACAAATTTGGTTTTCTGCATGCAGGCTACAAATATGACTTTGAAATCCTCAGTAGGATGACAGGTTAGTTTCTGTAGCCTGTAGTCTTTTGAGTGGGAAGTTCCTGTGATATATTGGCTTTTCTTTCCCCCACCTTCTCCCTCTAGCAGAAAGTTTTACAGTCTTCCATGTTTCTGGAGCACGTTCAGATGCCAAACTTGCTGCTTCGGTACCAGCTGCACTCCCTATTCATCCCATCCCTACAAACACCACGGTTCAGCACGTCTTCTGTGAACAGGGTCTGGGAGGGCACGTGCTGGGTATCAGGCTGCAGGGATTACAGCCCCCCGACTTGGGCACAGTACTCAAAGACAGACTGTACCCAGCCACATATGAAACACAGCATAAGCATCCCACGGTGTTTTTCAAGTTTGTCTCTCTCAGGTGAGTATAAATAAAACGCCAGGAAAATTCAAATTGAGCATAAGGTCAAAATGTGCTTAACACTTTTTTTAAAAAAACAAATTAATAAAACACAGATTAATTCCTCTTCGGCTGGGAGAGATGGGAGGCAGAGGTACAAAAAATGGATAAAGTCTCAAGGCAGCAGCAAGGGGAAAGGAGTAAGCAAACTGTAAGGATCAAAAGGAGAAAGGACAATCTTTTCTCCTTGATGAAGTTACCCATATTTTAGAGCTCAGTCTGCTTTCATTTCTGTACTAGTCTTGCCAGCAGCTATTCCCTCTGGCATTTCACAGCAGAACACTACAAACTTCATTAGCACTCATCACACACACAGAAAAGGCAAAGGCAATGACAAAAGATTATGGTAGTACAATGGCTTAGATATCACACAGCCTCGGACCTTCTGGCATTCATCACTTCAACCTGAGCAAAGAGCTGGTAGCACTAGCGTTGACACTGACTCCTGTTGTGGTTCTTCGGCCCCACAGCTTCACAGCCTTCTCCAGAGCCCTTCTCCCGCCCAGCCAGGAACACACACTACTTCTGATCCTCACTGCCACAAGATCCAGGGCCTAAAGAAGCTGCATCAGTTTCCCCCACCTAAAGAAGATATTAACTACAACACTACGGGAATGCAGAATAGTGCTCCCCCAGCTCCCTCAGGCACCCAGTTATCAGAGCATGGCTGCTGCCCATCCATGGGGACCCTCAACTCCTTTCAGCGTCCTTCTGCCCTACAGCAGGTGCTCCAGCTCTTCCCTAGGATCCTGCCACCGTTCCTGGCAGGGACCTCAGCCACCGACACTGCACCAGATAGCTCAGGGTGCCAAACTGCCCACAGGGCTCTTAAGGAAAGGAGATAGAAAAAAATTAATCAATTCAGAAAAAGAAGTATCAAACTGCTTCAGACCAAAATTACATTGAAGATGAAAATAAAAATTAACTTAGAATTGGCAGTCTGAATTTTAGATTTCACAGGAGGAATGCTGCTGTTTCCAGTCAGGTACTCGATAACATCTAGCTTCTTCAATTCAGTAGGCTTTTTTAATATGGGAGGTAGAGAAATCAGCTCACTTATGAAAAAACTAAAACCCACAAAACCAACCAACCAACCAAAACCAAAAAACCAAACCAACAAAAAAAAGAGGTGAGGTTTTACATTTTCATCACAATCAGAATGGAACGGCTGTTCTTAGAACAAGTCCAGACTTGAGCTCAAACCACTGCTCTGCTGACTTCGGTCCCTGGACTGAACCTTCTATCTTGATAAGTATCTACTCTCCAAGGCCACCACCCCTTGTCCTCTGCTGACAGGAGATCCTCCCCCTCTGCCAGAAACATGCCCTTAGTGTTGTACAGAGAACAATATTTTAAATGAGTTTTCTTTTAAGTCAATAGTTAATTTCATTTTAAAAAATCAATAAATATCTGGAGAGGGTTTTATACTCTCTTTAAATGGCTCTAGAACATGGGATAGCCAGTGCGAGTATGCAGCGTAAGTTGAGAAAAACAGTGAGAGCACTGCCGTGATGCGTTATACTCCCAGCTGCGCCCTGCACGATCACACTCCAACCCCAAACCCTACATGGGGCACCTATTCATCCTCCTGCGTCAGCCTTAGAAAAGGCTGCTGAAACCTCTTTGAATGTCTCCTTTCAACACGTACACCCCTCTGGAATCCTCTGGAGAGATGTTGAGGGGGTTTTTTTCCCCTCTCAAGTGACAGGATCACAGTTTGAAGACTCTTCATGCAGAAGTGAATTCACTCTTTTTAAAAATAAGAAAAACAGTAAAAGAAAGAAAAGAAATTAAACCGAGGAAAAAGATGCGGTCTACCTCAGTGAGTCAAGTTTCAGCTTTGGCAACTTCAGACATTATCTCACTAAGCTGTTCTGCTGCACTACAATGAATGACATGTGTCATAAGATACATCTTTGCTCCTACTTCCATCTTTTTAGTTCTCTATCAGTTTTGGACTTATGTTGATTTAAAAAAAAAAAAAAAAAAGTCAGGTGACATACTCTAGCTGATCCCTGCTCCCAAATCACAATTTTCTATAACCGAAAATCCCTCTGTCCAAATTAGTCTTTGTGCTGGAAAACTCTGTTTCTGCCCCAGATCTACTAGCATTACAGTTCAGTTGTATTTACAGAGCCAGAATCAAAGCAGAAACAAATTTTTCCTCCTGACATCAAGATAACAGTTGCTTTATGACTGAATCCAACTCTCAGACTGATATTCATAGAATAACTTCTATCCCAGAGCAGAACCAGGGGAACCCCTACACTCACAGCTAGCCAACAAGCAAGGCAATGACTTGTTGGAGCAAACGCTGCCAAAGCCATTTAAGACTGCGGCAATGCCGCACATAAGTCAGGAAAGCAGAATTTTATTGCAAACCCTTTGCCAATTTAAATTAAGAAAAATCTTCAGCCCAAACACATGACCATTGTTTTTCCTCTACACTCTTGGCAGCACTGGGTCTTTCTGGAGCCCCTTCCAACACCACGCTCTCCCTACCACTGACTCTGGCTTGCTCCTGCTGTCCGACACAAGAAGTCGTTCCAAACAGAGCAACCCAGTGGATGTCTGCAATGAGCGCAACACAAGTTCACCATCCCTTACCAAAAGGAGATTTTTGTCATTTTCTAACATTAAGGATTAAATAAAGTATTATAAAAATCAGCTACATGCATCCACAATGTATTCAACAAGTGAGAGATTACTATACAGGATTACTTCTAAAAACAAATCCAGATTAATAATTTATTATAAATTAATAATTTTGTTTTGTCATGAGAAGGTCAGGGGGTCACTTTCAGTCATTTTGCCCCAAGCTTCCCTTTGCTCTCTTATTTCCCATGTTTGTTTCCGTTTTCTAGCACTGCAGTGTGCACAGAAAATTTTCCATTCTAATTCGGACCTGAAAAGGGAAGAAGCATTCAAAAAACAGGGACAAAAGACATGCCTGTTTAATGCGCCAGGCAGCAGTATGCGGGATGAGAAGTCTACCAGTCATTTAGAAAAGACACATTTGGACCAATTATTATCATCAGTCCACACCAACACAAGAAAATGATCCGATTTCTTTTTATTATTATTATTTTTCAAGTAAAATACATTGAACTCCAAATGTGATGACTTCTCTACAGGCTCCTTTTTGGATTCAGTTATCAATAGTTTGCCATAAACATTTTTTTTTGGAAGTAACATACTAATCTTGTTCCCATGATTAAGAAAAGCACACTCATTTGGGAAAGAAAACAAGTTTGTACAATATCAATGTTGGGCTACCAGACAGGCAGGATTTTGCAAAGCTGATTTCAGTTTTTTCTTTTTTTTTTATTAGGAAAATTCACTTGTTTCAGGAATGGTCTCACTACAAAAAAACAATAGGATTGTTCTTTTCATTTCCTCCTGCCAGAATGTGCCACTATACTCAAAATACCACCTCACCTACTAGCTGTGATCATTAAGTCTCATATTCTGTCTCAGAATGGCTGACTGGTGTAAGATAAAGAAATTACCAACAAAATCTTCAGCTGAAAATTACAGCAGAATCTGCTTACAGAGGATGCTTTCATGTACCAAAAATTAGCTGTGCCCCGTCTCTCACACCCTTAAGAATAAAATTTTATAAAGACAGTATGCATTATATTAGGATGTAATTACAGATATTTCCTTTTTTAATACACACATTTAATTCATTTTTAAATCCTACAAATATCTGGAGTTCAAATTATATGCTTTTGCTGCTTAGTTTCACTTTTTGTGCCTATTATGTACACATGATTTACAAGTCATGTCAAGCACTATTTTAAACAACTGTAAATTTGCATTTCCATTTCATTCAACTTTGTTCCTAAGTCACAGAATTGCACAAATGACATTACAATGGATTTTCTAACTAGTTAACTTACGAACATAAAATTTCCACATTAAAAAAAGCATCAAAATCTTTTTCATGGGAACATTACCAAATTGCCCTCAGCATATCACTCTATTTTTGTGTGCATTTGAAAAGGTCTCCAAAATTAAAATAAGCTTCACTGTCAAGGTAACTTGGCAATTTTTTGTTGAGTTTGCATCAGGTCTAATTTGGGAATATAACATCAATACAAACTTTTTTCCTTAATTCCCTCACTATTATGTTTTAGATATACAAATTTAAGTTCATATCATACTGTATTAACAATTGGTCTACCCAAAACTTCTGTGACATGATATTATCAGTTACTGATAATACAGACAGAATGGCAAATATCTAAGATGTCCAGACAGCAATTTTTAACTTAAGACATGTTTCCCTATTCAAACATACTGTTAAATTAAGAATTTTAAAAAATGCTTTCCACCTGTGGAAGATGATGGATGATGGGACCTTTTCAAGATACTAAGCACAAGAAGAATTAAAGACTATATACACTGTAATAATCAGCATGCTGAATCTGTCATTAAAATAGTGAATTTTAATTTCTCCAGAAGAGACTTGAAATGGTCTGAGTTTCTGAGCATCACAAGTAATTATTAGGCACAATTTTGCATATAAACATTATAGAGTTTAAGATACATAACTATTCCTTTTTTTACTGTTGCCTGTATGATTATAGTAAGTTAAATGTACAACACGTTTTACTAACAGCAAAATGATTTTTCACCTCTAGATAAACACACTAAGTCTTATTTTCCATT